>NW_027361743.1:52320000-52920000 GCF_039654945.1 Dendrobates tinctorius
CAGGCCTCTTGCTCCAGGGGTCTTGCAGCTGGGGGTCTTGCTGCTGGGCAGGTTATGGCAGGCTGGCAGGCTCTGTTTCTCTCTGCTCAGCTGGGGGTCTTCCTGCTGGGCAGGTGCTGGCTGGCTTTGTGTCTTCAGTCTGGCTGGTGCTGGATGTCTGGGCCCAATGATTAATTAGCCCACCTTTATATAGTTTTTGGACTGTCTGGAAAAGTATCTTTTTTTCTGAACATGCTCAGTGCGATTTAGCGGATTCCACAAAATAGCGGATCCCGGCGGATCCACCACCCATAGGCGCCCATTCTACCACATGGCAGACGACGGCGGATCCGCCGTCTCCCGCAATTTTGACGGCGCCAAAAAACATTGCAAATTCCGTTCACCTCAGTCAGAATCCACCAGAAATCTGGCGGATCCGCCGAATAGCAGACGTAAGGGACGACCATCCGCCAAAATCCGCCACTAATGTATCTCAATGGGAAAAAATGGCGGATCCGCCACAAGAAAAGCGGATCCGCTATTTTCACTTTTTGGCGGATTTTGACTGATGGTGAAAAACTGATGTGTGAAACAGGCCTTAGGCGTCAGGTTTTTGCGTCTGCTCTGCAGGAATCCAGAGCCTCACATTCTGCGGTCTCCTGCTGTCTTTCTAATGCAGAGGAGATTGCTTTGCAGCAGACCGCTCCAGAGACTAAGTCCCTCTGTGCTCCTTCTGGGCATGCTCACGAGACGATCTCCCATTGGAGATCGGGAGTCATGTGCCCAGGTCCTGTTCCAGTTCTCATTGGTCCATCTCGGAGATCTGGAAGGTCCCGCACGGCTATAAAAAGCACGCATGGCCATTCCGCCATGCGCTAGTATAGACTATACTTGCTATGTGTGAATGGTGACGGATGCATGATTCTGGTGACTGACTCATTTGAAACCCCTTCCCTCTGATAATACGCATGTGGATAGGGAATTAGTTTTGCAGTCAGCGCCAGTCAGTGGCAAGCCTTAAGCCACTGTGCTCACTGCACCGCTACGCTAGCGTCCGACATCGCGATTGCTTTCTGGCTTTGTCATCGAGCGGCAGTGTCCTACACCGCGCTGCAGTTGCAGCCCTCCTTGGCGTCCGCAGAAGCGATGCCACACACATGGTAGGTCTAGAGGGACGCAGCTCCTCTGCCTTGGAGTCCTGCTCCGGTGACCAGATACCGTGTGTGCATCTACCTGCAGCCTGTGTCACTAACAGGTTCAGCATTTTGTATGTTTTTTGTTGCGGCACCTCTGTGTGTGAACAGAGGCCGCTCTGCGCACTCCAGGTGAAGTTTAACCCGTGTGTGCATCATACCGCCATATTGCTTGTCTGCCACCACTTAGCAGCAGTTATACCACCTACTGCACGGTGGACCCCGAGCGGCGAACGTACTTTATTATTATTTTATTTAGTGCGTTCCGCCGTTCCTAACATTATACTAGCGCCAGGGTCTGGCTAATAATGGCAGATCAGCAGCAACTCCTACAGTGCATTCACCAGCTAGAGGGCCGGTTGGCTACTCTTGAGAGCATTATCGCAGCGGCAAAGTCTTCGGAGGCTGCTGTACAAGCGATCGCAGAGGCGGTTTCACATATGTCCACGTCCTCCCACGTGCCGACAGTTACCCGCCTCCCGTTGCCCGATAAATTTTCTGGAGATGGCGCCTCCTGTAGGGGTTTCGTCAGCCAGTGCTCTATCCAGCTGGAGTTACTGGCTGCACGATTCCCTACGGAATGGGCCAAGGTGGGGTTTATTGTTTCCCTTCTGTCGTGCAAGGCGTTGGAGTGGGCTACGCCACTATGGGAGCGTGGTGACCCAGAGGTTCGGACCGCTGCTCAGTTTTTAACAGCTATTAAGCAGGTCTTCCTGGGACCACGGGTCACGCACGACACCTCTCTACAGCTACTGGCTTTGACTCAGGGATCCCTCTCGGTTAGTCAGTATGCCGTTCGTTTTCGGACACTGGCTTCCAAGCTGGAGTGGTCTGAAAAAGCCCTCATCCCTGTGTTTTGGAGAGGTTTAGATGAGCATGTTAAGGATGCTCTTTCTACCAGAGAGGTTCCTGCAAATCTGGAGGAGCTGATTGCCATTGCCACCCGTATTGATCTCCGTTTTTTGGAGCGTGGGCTGGAGCGTGCTCAATCCAGACGGAAGGGTACTCCGGCTCCCAACCTCTTTGAACCTCTGGAATAACCCGAGCCAGAGTGTTCACTCCCAGAGCCCATGGAGGTGTCTCGCGCCAGTCTCAAGGCGCGTCCGACACTAAGCTCTACTTGTGGTTGCCACTGTCAGCACTCTGTTCACCAGGATAACGGGGCCCCGCAATGGCCAAACTCTGTGCCGCCGGGCAAGACCTTTGTCCCCCCTCGCCTTCGGCCGAAGGTTCTCGCGTGGGCACACACGTCCAGGGCGGGTGGTCACTGTGGCTACATGCAGACCACAAAACTCCTGGCAGGGTCGTATTGGTGGCCGCACAGGGCTCGGGACATTAAGAAATATATTCAGGCATGCGCCTCTTGTGCTCGGGTAAGCTTCCTTAAACAGAGAGTGGAGACATCCGCTGACACACCGCGGCGTCCCACTTCAACTTATGCTCTGGGCGGTTTTGCCGCTCCCGTTGTCTCCCAAGTGTCCCTTCTTAAACCTGGCGATCTTGCCACCTCTGATACCTTCCACGTGTCCCGGTTTTCCGTGTCACCTACTGGGACATCAGACTTGCCTTCGGACGAGTCTGAGGCCTATGCCTCTGATGGACACAGGGTGGTGGATTGGAAGGCTCAGAGAGGAGGGGGCCCTAGGAGGGAGGGTAATGTTAGGCATCAGGTTTCTGCATCTGCTCTGCAGGAATCCAGAGCCTCACATTCTGTGGGTTCCTGCTGTCTTTCTACTGCAGAGGAGATTGCTTTGCAGCAGACCGCTCCAGAGACTAAGTCCCTCTGTGCTCCTTCTGGGCATGCTCACGAGACAATCTCCCATTGGAGATCAGGAGTCATGTGCCCAGGTCCTGTTCCAGTTCTCATTAGTCCATCTCGGAGATCTGGAAGGTCCCGCACGGCTATAAAAAGCGCGCATGGCCGTTCCGCCATGCGCTAGTATAGACTATACTTGCTATGTGTGAATGGTGACGGATGCATGATTCTGGTGACTGACTCATTTGAAACCCCTTCCCTCTGATAATACGCATGTGGATAGGGAATTAGTTTTGCAGTCAGCGCCAGTCAGTGGCAAGCCTTAAGCCACTGTGCTCACCGCACCGCTACGCTAGTGTCCGACATCGCGCTTGCTTTCTGGCTTTGTCGTCGAGCGGCAGTGTCCTACGCAGCGCTGCAGATGCAGCCCTCCTTGGTGTCCGCAGAAGCGACGCCACCACATGGTAGGTCTAGAGGGACGCAGCTCCTCTGCCTTGGGGTCCTGCTCCGGTGACGAGATACCGTGTGCGCATCTACCTGAAGCCTGTGTCACTAACAGGTTCAGCGTTTTGTATGTTTTTTGTTGCGGCACTTCTGTGTGTGAACAGAGGCCGCTTTGCGCACTCCGGGTGAAGTTTAACCCGTGTGCATCATACCGCCATATTGCTTGTCTGCCACCACTTAGCAGCAGTTATTCCACCTATTGCACGGTGGACCCCAAGTGGTAAACGCACTTTATTATTATTTTATTTAGTGCGTTCCACCATTCCTAACACTCTCTCTCTCTTTCTCCTACAATTATTAACTAGCAAAGGATAGTAGGCATACAGCTGCGGGCTGATATTAATAGGCTAGGAAGGGGCCATGTATATTGGCCCCATACCAGGCTAAAATTATCACCCCTCAGCCACCTCAGAAAAGGCGCATGCATAAGATATGCCAATTCTGGTACTTAGCCTCACTCTTCCCACTTCCCCTGTGGCAGTGAAAGGGTTGGGATTGATGTCACCTTTGAATTGTCAGGTGACATCAAGCCCAGGGGTTAGTAATGGAGAGGCTTTGCATATGAACTCAGCTCACGTTTTCCCATCAACGTGAGGCACTGAGCTGTGCAAGCATGCACAGCTCATTGTTTCTGTTGCCTGGCATGCTGAGCGCATCATGCCAGCATTCAGTGGGCCAACTAAATGAGGCAGAGCTGCAGTGGCTATGGACAAATGGATTATTATCTTCTCTTTGGGGACAGGTGAGGATTATGTTGCTTTATTTATTTTTTACAGGGGACATGGGCTTCAATGGATTGGGCATATAGGTGAATATAAGTGTGTTTTATTTTGAATTCAATAAAGGAATCTGTGTCATTATTTAAAATAAAGGAATTTATTCAGTGTGTTTTTAATTTACAATATGACTATGACTATCTTATAGATACCTCTCCATTACTAACCCCTGGGCTTGATGTCACCTGACAATACAAAGGTGACATCAACCCCAACCCTATCATCCCACTTGCCACTGACACAGGGTAACTGGGAAGAATGAGGCTAAGAGCCAGAATTGGCACTTCTTACGGATGCGATTTTTCTGGGATGGCTAAGAGCTAGTGGGGGCCAATATCCATGACATGGGCCGCCATCAGGGCATTATTGCCCTTACTGCTGTATGGGTCTCGGTGAGCAGCAGTACACAGAGGGGCCAGCAGGTCTGGGGCCCCAATTATGTGCTTTTACTCACCGAGCCTGATCGTGCATTAAAGTGGTGCACGCTGTGGTGCACACTTTGGCGCTGGGGCCCGGGAGCTTTCTCGGAGCTTTGCATGGCCATCTAACCTTGACAGCTGCACAGCTCCCTCTATCTTCTGTGTACTTCCTGTCAGGTGATGACTGCGGCGGCGCATACTCATGACGCCATCGTGTACGCACTGACATGTACCGAATGCTGGAAACAGAGCCATGCTGCTGGGGAACATCTGTGAGGTAAGTATGTAAAATGTTTTTGTTTTCTTTATAAAATGAATTAAATGGCTGAGGGGAGGTGGGGAAACTGCAAATGATGAAGTGCGATGGAGTGAGACTGCATATGATGAAGTGGGGGTTAAAGGGAACTGCAAATGATGACAGGGGGAACATGATGAAGTGGGGGGTTAAAGGGGACTGCACATGATGAAATTGGGGCTTAAAGGGGACTGCACATGATGAAGTGGGGTGGGGGTGGGGACTGCACAAGACGAAGTGGGGAAAGGGGACTGCACATGATGAAGTTGGGAGGTTAAAGGGGACTGCACATGATGAAATAGGTGGAAGGGGGATTGCAAATAATGATGTAGGGGGTTAAAGGGGACTGCACATGATGAATTAGGGGTTAAAGGGGACTGCACATTATGAAGTGGGAGGTTAAAAGGGATTGCACATGAAGTAGGGGTAAGGGGGACTGCACATGATAAAGTGGGGGAAGGGGACTGAAAATAATGAAGTGAGGGGGACTGCAAATGAGGAAGTAGGGGAGTAAGGGGAACTTCACATAACAAAGTGGGGGGGAAGGGAACTGCACGTGATGAAGTGGAGGGGAAAGGGGACTGCACATGATGAAGTGGGGGAAAGGGGATTGCACATGATGAAGTGTGGGAAAGGGGACTGCACTTCATGAAGTAGGGGGAAGGGGACTGCAAATGATGAAGTGGGGGAAGGGGACCGCACACGAGGAAGTGGGTGGAGGGGGACTGCACATGATGAAGTGGGGAGGGGATGGGAGACTGAAAATGATTAATTGAGAGTGAGGAATAAGGGACAGCAATTGAATTTAAGGTGTGGGTGGGGAGAGCAAATGAGGATCTGGGGGAGAGCAAATAATGAATTTTGAGGGTGGAGGAGTAAATGATATACTGAATGTGGGGGAGAGTTGTTGATAATGAATAGAGGGTAGGAGAGAGAAGACATGACAATGAATTGGGGCGGAAGGGGCATGTAAATATAATGAATCGAGGGAGCGGGAGGTACATAGTGGGGGCGTTGATTATGCAGCGACTGGTAATGAATTGGGGGAAAGAGTACAGGTGCTAATTAATTTATATATTTATTAGGTGGGGAAAGTGGCTAAGTATAGTTAGATGGGGCACAGTGGCAGATTATAATTTATATTTGGAATGGTGGGCTGCATAGTAACCAATTATATATTAATGGTGGGTGCATATCTATATTCAGATGTGCAGTTTAGAAGAAAGGGAAAAAGTGGGTAATGTGCCCTGGAAGCCATGCTCTAGGTAACTATGTGTTATTTTATGCAGAGACAAGTCCTGGCTGGAAGACGTGATGGCAGTCTACGCTGCATGAAAAAGAATAGCAAAGATGAAGGACTTCAGCTAGAGATCACTGGTGAGTCAATGTGTTACCCTAACACTGACACTATACACTGTATACTACAGTATATACAGAGGTCCTGTGTATAATGTAACTAGTGATCTCTTTATTATGTGTACACTGACACTGTATATGACAGACAGAGCTCCTGTGTATAATGTCACTGTGATCACTGTATTACCTGTACACTGACACTGTATACAGAGATCCTGTGTATAATGTCACCAGTGATCCATGTATTACCGGTACACTGACACTATATATACAGAGCTCCTGTGTATAATGTTACTGTGATCACTGTATTACCTGTACACGGACATTATATACAGAGCACCTGTCTACAATGTCACTGCTGATCACTGTATTACCTGTACACGGACACTATATACAGAGCTCCAATGTATAAGGTCACCGGTGATCACTGTATTACCTGTACACTGATACTGTATACAGAGCTCCTATCACTGGTGATCACTGTATCACCTGTACACAATACACTATTTACAGAGCTCCTGTGTATAATGTCATGGGTGGTCACTGTATTACCTGTACACTGACACTATATACAGAACTCCTGTGTAGAATGTCACCGGTGATTACTGTATTACCTGTACAGTGACAGTAAATATAGAGTTCCTATGTATAATGTCACTTAGTATTGTGTTTTTTTTATTAATGATCAGTATTGTAGTATTCAATCACTATGTGGTGGTAATATGTGATCTGGTCATAGTGTGGTGGCTTTGTTCCTTGTATGTGGTATTATTTGGTCACTATGTGGTGGTAATATGTGGTATAGTCATGGTGTGATGGTATTTGTCCCTTGTATGTAGTATTATAGGTCACTATGTGGGGTAATCTGTGGTCTAATCATGGTGTAATGGTATTTGTCCCTTGTATGTGGTATTATAGGTAACTATGTGGTGGTAATATGTGATCTGGTCATGGTGTGACAGTATTTGTCCCTTGTATGTGGTATTATTCAAAAAGGGGTGTAAAAGGGAACCTGGAAACTATAGGCCGGTAAGCTTAACATCTGTTGTGGGTAAAATTTTTGAAGAGTTTCTAAGGGATACCATTATGGACTATCTCAATGTTAATAAATGTTTAACTCTATCTCAACATGGATTTATGAAGGATCGCTCCTGTCAAACTAACCTGATCAGCTTCTATGAGGATGTAAGCTCTCAAATGGACCAAGGAGAATCATTGGATGTCATTTATCTCGACTTCTCTAAAGCATTTGACACCGTCACACATAAAAGATTGGTAAGTAAGATGAGAAAGCTTGGGCTAGGGGAAAATGTGTGTAGATGGGTAGGTAGCTGGCTTAGTGATAGAAAACAAAGAGTGGTTATTAATGGGGCATACTCAGATTGGGCCAGGGTTACTAGTGGGGTACCACAGGGTTCTGTATTGGGCCCCCTACTATTTAATATATTTATTAATGATCTAGTGGATGGCTTACACAGTAAAATATCAGTATTTGCAGATGATACAAAACTATGTAAGGTAGTTAACACAAAGGAGGACAGTTTGCAACTACAGACAGATTTGAGTAAATTGGAGAATTGGGCTTAAAAATGGCAAATGAGGTTTAACACAGATAAGTGTAAGGTTATGCACATGGGAAGGAGAAACAGATGCTACAATTACTTACTAAATGGGAAACTGCTGGGGAAATCAGACATGGAAAAAGACTTAGGCATCTTAGTCAATAAGAAGCTAAATTGGAGTGCCCAGTGTCAGGCAGCTGCCACCAAAGCAAATAGGGTCATGGGATGCATTAGAAGAGGTCTGGGGACACGAGATGAAAACATAATTCTCCCTCTGTACAAATCACTCATCAGACCACACTTGGAGTATTGTGTGCAATTTTGGACGCCGGTGCTCAAGAAAGACATTACTGAACTTGAAAGGGTTCAAAGGCGGGCTACTAAAATGATAAATGGAGTTGGTTCACTACAATACCCAGAAAGGTTATCAATAGAGTTGAGCGACTTTTGGTTTTTTAGGGTCGCGTTTCGTTTCGTGAAACCCTACTTTTCCAAAAGTCGGGTCGAGCAAGATCGTCCGATTATAGGGAAAAGTCGGGGTCGTCCCGAAACACGAAACCCAATGTAAGTCAATGGGGAATAAAAGTCGGCAGTGAGAGGAGGACAGGAAACACACCATTTGAATGCCAAAAGCATCAATTCTTCTTACTTAAGCTTGTCAACCTTAATTAACTTCATAATACAAGTAATGCACTGAAAAATGGGGGTTATTTGGCTACAGTTGTGGGGGGGGAGGGCTGGCTCCAGGTTTTCATGTGCCCTGGGCGAAAGAGCGCCCCTTTAACACATACCACAACTCATCATGCTCCGATACGGCAGAGAAATAGCGGTATAGTACAATGAAAAATACTTCACTTTTTACAGCTCATGACAAGGCCCATCTATTTCTCCATACAGAATCATTGGTCCCATATAATGTTTGAAACAGTATATGATGAGCTCCACATAATGCTACAGTATATGTTGGTCCCCATGGATGAAGCTCCACTGTCTTATGGGTCCAAATAATGCTCCAAACATAATGGGCCCCATTTCTAATGCTCTAGTGTATAATGGGCCCTGTAAATTCTGCTCCAGTGTCTGATGTTCACCTTTGGAATGTTCCAGTGTATGGTGGGCCCCATCTATCATTCTCCAGAGTATAATGCTTCCCAAAAATTGCTGTCCCAACATTGAAAACAATGAAATAAGTCTCCTCGCTAGGGAATCCCTGTACTAGTCTGGACTCCTCGTCGTTCCCATCTTCCATCTCACTGCACAGTATTTCAACCTTGCAAGTGCTGTGATCCTGAGCAAGCAGGGGGGGCCCACTCGTTGGCGACGGCACTGGCACAGGGCCCCTGATAGTACGGTGGTGTGTCTGATGGCGGGTGGGCCGAACCTGCACTTTCATCTGCAGCTACCTCTTTGTCACCGTGTAAGATGGAACTGTATATGGGAAGGGTAAACTGAGTTTCATCAGGGTCAGATTCAGGCCGTGTAGCGTGCGAGGGGAATGTAGTGGTCTGGGTCAATGTACCAGCAGATTCATCGAGCAGTGGCTGGGCATCAGTGCACTTGTGTCGCCCCCCAGGAGTACGGTCGCCACAGTGGCATTACCTTCCTCCTAGGGAGTGTGATGTCATGCTTGGGAGCAACGAAGGATCTCTCTAGCAGGTTAACTGATTGGGCGGCGTTATTCCCATGAGTCATGACCCTCCAAACAGCGTTCATGAAGGCAAAGTGTTTGTTTTACGTGGGCAGTATGGTTGCAAAGCTGAACCTTAAAGGAATGTCCAGAAGGGCACCACCAGGAGTGGAGCCTACGGTTTAATTCGACTACACCTGGGAAACCTCAACCATGCAAGCTACAGAACAGATGCACACATTGCAAGCTTAATTCCGTTAACGAACGAGACTCCGTCATGCCCCGCGCGGTCCGAGTCCGGCTTACTAGAGGGACACGTGAGGCTCTGGCACATGAGATTGGCCAATAACTGGTGTGTCATGCCCTTACATGTCCGTGGCTGCATGTGTGCTACACTGAAAAGGCCAGCGTTTGTCGCTTACAGGTGCAGATAACCCGCTGAACAACGTTAGTGATGGGGATCTGTGATTACAATTATTACCCGCGAACAATGATTTCCCAGTAAGTGCAGGTCAACCGCAGTTCCGGAATTAGGCCTAACCGTCATTCCTGAAAAAATGAAAAACTTACGTGTGCAAACCACAGGTGCTGTAGCTTGCTTAACAGCTCGCCAGCCGTTCTCAGGCCCAGTATGGATTACACGTGATTGCACAAAGGTGAGAAGGTGAGAAAGGGTACCGCATCCCCGGATAACATGTATGGATAGCGTACACATTCAAAATATATGTCTATACATCAGGAGGCAGGCTCAGATGGTGTTAGGCCCAGTATGGATTGCACGTGATTGCACAAAGGTGAGAAAGGGTTCCGTATCCCCAGATAACATGTATGGATAGCGTACACATTCAAAATATATGTCTATACATCAGGAGGCAGGCTCAGACGGTGTTAGGCCCAGTATGGATTGCACGTGATTGCACAAAGGTGAGAAAGGGTTCCGTATCCCCAGATAACATGTATGGATAGCGTACACATTCAAAATATATGTCTATACATCAGGAGGCAGGCTCAGACGGTGTCAGGCCCAGTATGGATTGCACGTGATTGCACAAAGGTGAGAAAGGGTTCCGTATCCCCAGATAACATGTATGGATAGCGTACACATTCAAAATATATGTCTATACATCAGGAGGCAGGCTCAGACGGTGTCAGGCCCAGTATGGATTGCACGTGATTGCACAAAGGTGAGAAAGGGTTCCGTATCCCCAGATAACATGTATGGATAGCGTACACATTCAAAATATATGTCTATACATCAGGAGGCAGGCTCAGACGGTGTCAGGCCCAGTATGGATTGCACGTGATTGCACAAAGGTGAGAAAGGGTTCCGTATCCCCAGATAACATGTATGGATAGCGTACACATTCAAAATATATGTCTATACATCAGGAGGCAGGCTCAGATGGTGTCAGGCCCAGTATGGATTGCACGTGATTGCACAAAGGTGAGAAAGGGTACCGTATCCCCAGATAACATGTATGGATAGCGTACACATTCAAAATATATGTCTATACATCAGGAGGCAGGCTCAGACGGTGTTAGGCCCAGTATGGATTTGATGGCCCAGACTACACAGCGGAGGAGCAGGGAGAGGTAATGATTGCAAATGCTGGGGCCCTGCTCAAGCAAGGGGGGCCCACTCGTGGGCGTCGGTACTGGCACTGGGCCCCTCATAGTATGGCGGTGTGTCTGACGGCGGGTGTGCACCACCACCGTCAGAGACACTTGATTGCACTATGAGGGACCCTGTGCCAGTGCCCGCGCCCAAGAGTCGGCCTACCCACCTGTCCAGGGCAACGGCACTCGCACGGTGTCGTGCGCTAGGTGGTGACCCCGGCCATGGGGGGGGGGGCAGCACAGTTAGGGAGTTTTAGAAAGTGGCATATGTTGATGTTGGACATTCAGCTGATGCAAAAGGTGAAATAGGTCAAGTCCCAGGAAGAGGTGGACCAAAGCAAGCCATTTTTCTGTCACCCTATGTGTCATCAGGGGAAGGTGGGACAAAATCCTTGGAAACCCATGCGTGGTTCATTTTAATGAAGGTTAGATCATCCACATTTTGAGTTGACAGACGGGTCCTTTTTTCTGTCAGGATTGATCCAGCTGCACTGAAGACTCTTTCCGATAGCACACTTGCAGCTGGGCAAGCGAGCTCCTGTAAGGCATATTGTGCCAATTCAGGCCAGGTGTTAGCGGCCCAATAGTCAAAGGGGAATGACCTGTGTGGGAGAACATCAATATGGGAGGAAAAGTAGTTTGTAACCATAGTTGACAACTGCTGTCTCCTGTCACTTTCCATCGATGCAGTATTACCAGTTGTGTGAGCGGTACTTGAAAAATCAGTCCACAACATTGTCATGAAACCCCTGTCTCCAACGCCACTTCTGCTGTGTGCACCACGAACACCTCTGCCAAGCTGACCCCGGCCCGTACAGCTCGTGTGAGAACCATCACCGCTGCTGTGTGCTGGGAATGCCTCAAGCAACCGATTTACCAGAGTTGCTTGTTTATTAGCCAATATTAGGTCAAGGTTCTCCTGTGGCATGATGTTTTGTAATTTGCCTTTATAGCGTGGATCCAGGATGCTGGCCAACCAGTAGTCGTCATCGTTCATCATTTTGGCAATGCGGGGGTCCCTTTTTAGGATCTGCAAGGCATAATCTGACATGTGGGCCAATGTTCCCGGTGTCAATGATGCACTGCGAGTGCTGGTTGGAGGAGCACTTTCTGGCAAATCCACATCCCTCCAGTCACGCACAAACCCTGTACCAGACCTTGCCACGCCAACATTTTCACTTGCCCCACGAGATGCATCCTTCTCCCCTAAGTAATCATCCCCATCATCCTCCTCCTCCTCCTCTTCTTCCTCCACCTCGTCCAGGAGAGGTCCCTGAGCAGACAATGGCTGAATGTCATCAAGGATTCCCTCCTCCTCTTCCTCCTCATCAACATTGGCTGCAGAAGCCTGCTCCTTAAGGTGCGTCAAAGTTTGCATGAGCAGACGCATAAGTGGGATGCTCATGCTTAGGATGGCGTCGTCTGCACTTACCAGCCGTGTGCATTCCTCAAAACACTGAAGGACTTTACAGAGGTCTTTCAGCTTCGACCACTGCACACCAGTCAACTCCATGTCTGCTCTCAAAGTGCCTGGCCGTGTATCCTCCCACAAATGCATTATGGCCTGCCTCTGCTCGCACAGCCGCTCCACCATGTGCAGGGTGGAGTTCCACCTTGTTGCAATGTCGATAATGAGGCGGTGGTTGGGAAGGTGGAGCAATCGCTGCAGCTTCTGCATACGAACGGAGTGTACAGGCGACCGGCGGATGTGCGCGCACAGTCTTCGCACCTTCTGGAGCAGGGCTGTTAACTCCGGATAATTTTTGAGGAAGCACTGCACCACCAGGTTCAAGGTGTGAGCCAAGCAAGGTATGTGGCTGAGTTTTGAAAGGGCTATGGCTGCCACAAAATTACGCCCGTTATCACTAACTACCTTGCCTGCCTCAAGATGTACACTGCCCAGCCATGACTCAGTTTGTCGCTTCAAGTACTCGGCCAGCACCTCGGCGGTGTTTCTGTCGCCCAAACACATCATCTGCAACACAGCCTGCTGACGCTTTCCACTAGCTGCTCGATAGGGGGACACCTCGTGTGCAACAGTGGCAGCTGCAGATGGAGTGCTCGTACGACTGCGCTCTGTGGACGAGCTTTCGCTTCTGGAGGAGGAGGAGGAGGAGGAGGGTCAAACGCCTACAGCCAACTGTTTCCTATACCGTGGGCTAGGCAGCACTGTCCCACCACCGCTGTCCCCTGTGGACCCTGCATCCACCACATTAACCCAGTGCGCAGTGATGGACACGTAACGGCCCTGGCCATGCCGACTGGACCATGCATCAGTTGTGAGGTGCACCTTTCCGCTCACTGACTGCTTGAGTGCATGGACAATGCGGTCTTTCACATGATGGTGGAGGGCTGGGATGGCTTTGCGAGAGAAGAAGTGGCGACTGGGTAGGTCATAGCATGGTACTGCATAGGCCATGAGTTCGCGGAAAGCTGCGCTTTCCACCAACCGAAAGGGCATCATCTCAAACGAGATTAGTTTGGCAATGTGGGCGTTCAAACCCAGTGTACGCGGATGAGAGACTGAGTACTTTCTTGACCTACTCACAGTGTCTGGGAGGGTGAGCTGGACTTGAGAGCTGCATATGGTGGAAGTAGCGGTGGACAGGGCGGACTGAGAGAGGGTTGATGATGGTGATGGAGTTGGTGTTCTTTCTGAAGGCCTAGAATCAGTCTTTCGTTGATATAACAGTGGGATTCCCTGACTGCTGTGGTCTTGCAACGACACCTCAACATTTGCTGCTGTGCTAACCGGTGGGCTTACAGTGGGGGAAACAATGTAGCGTTGCTGACTACCTTCGTTGTGATCAGTTGCACATGTGGCACTTGAGGTTTGGTGTTGTGTCCACGCTTGCAAGTGCATGCTGGTTAAATGTCTAAGCATGCAACTGGTATTCAAATTTTTCAGATTTTTCCCTCGGCTAAAGGTCTTTGCGCACTTCTTACAGATAACCTTGGCCTGATCATGAGGATTTTGTTCAAAAAAGTGCCACACTGCACTCTTCCTACTTTGGCAGACATTTTGCGGCCTAGCACGCTGTGATGTTTTGACCCTCTGGACAAGCTGTCCAGCAACTCTTTTGATTTTTGGAACCTGTCTTTGGAGTGCTCCGGGCCTGCCGGATAACAGCTGTTGCGATGTCGATGTCTGCTGTGGATGCTCCTCATCTGAGCTATTGGAAGCAGCACCCTCTTCCCCCAATGGATGCCAATCTGGGTCAACAACTGGGTCATCCATCACCTCTTCAATGTCATGTGCACCTTCCTCTGTGTCACCGTGTATGGTGGTATAGTGTGCGGGAAGGGGCACCTGAGTCTCATCAGGGTCAGAATCTGGCTCTGTACACTGCGAGGACAATGTAGTGCTCTGAGTGAATGTACCAGCAGAATCATCCATCAGCGGCTGTGCATCAGTGCACTCCATGTCAGATTCATCTTGGCCTGGGTAATTCACCATTTCACTTGATAATCCAGGCATGGTATGTGAAAACAGCTCCATGGAGTAATCAGTAGTATGGCCTGCGTCATCCTTCAATCTTGGTTGGGGTGAAGGACACAAGGAAAGGTGTGGTTCATGAACATGAGCCTCCAATGACGACTCAGTGCTTTTACTTTTTACAACTGAAGAAGAGGAGGCGATAGAGCTGGAGGCTGAGTCAGCAATGTAAGACAAAACTTTTTCCTGATGCTCTGGCTTTAAAAGCGGTTTGCCAACTCCTAGAAAACTAAGCCTTCGAAGCCTTATGGAGCCAGACGATGACGCAGGCTCAACACCTCCTGCATTCGGTCCTATTTTGCTCTTGCCACTACCATCAGATCCACCACCAACACCATCATTACCAGCTGCCAACCCCCGCCCAATTCCACGGCCTCTTCCACCAGCCTTCCTCATTTTTGGTAAAAATGTAGACAAAATCCAACAAACTATATAGTAATGTAAAACAAGGTACAAGGTGTCTATAGGACAGGGGAGATTTTGAATTTCTGCTCACACTAGTGGACACTGGACACTTTTGGATTGTGTGAGGCCCAATGAATATCTGAGCGCTATGTGACAGGCTCGATGGCACAGCTGTGACCAAAGTGACTAGAGGATAAGTGAGATTTTGAATTTCAGCAGACACTTGTGGACACTGGACACTTTTGGATTGTGTGAGGCCCACTGATATCTGAGCGCTATGTCACAGGCTCGATGGCACAGCTGTGACAAAAGTGACTAGAGGATAAGGGAGATTGGATTGCTTTTAAAAAAGCAGTTTGCAGAGCAGTGGGTAAACAGCAATGCCAGCCTGTCAGGAAGCCTTAAAAGGCAGCCCAACAACCAACACCACTGATACACCACAATATAGCCTCCCCTTGCACTGCACACACAGTGACTGGTGTGTTGTGCAGGCCAAATCGCTAGCAGCAGAAGCAGTTTTTTTGTCTTCTTCCCTGCCTAACGCTCTCCCTACAGAATCAGCAGCAACCTCTCCCTATACTGAGATCGGCAGAAGTAAGATGGCGGTCGGCGTGCACGCCCTTTTATACCCCCTGTGACGCCCACCAAAGCAAGCCAATCACTTGCATGCCCTTCTGAAAGATGGTGGTGACCCGTCCCTATGTCATCACGTTGCCCACAGTGTCCGTGGATCCTGATTGGCTGAAAAAGAGCGCAAAACAAACTTTTGAAACGCGACTTTGGCGCGTAAGTCGCCGACCTCGTGGCCGACCTCATCCTAGGGTCGGGTTTCGTTTCATGAAACCCGACTTTGCCAAAAGTCGGCGACTTTTGAAATTTTTCGACCCGTTTCGCTCATCCCTAGTTATCAAAATTAGGTCTATTTACTCTAGAAAAGAGAAGACTTAGGGGAGACCTAATATATATGTACAAGTATGTCAGAGGGCAATACAGAGATCTCTCCAATGAACTGTTTGTACCAAGGACTGTAACAAGAACAAGGGGGCATTCTCTTCGTTTGGAGGAAAGACAATTTCTGCACCAGCATAGAAGAGGGTTCTTCACGGTAAGAGCAGTGAGGCTCTGGAATTCTCTTCCTGAGGAAGTGGTGATGGCCAACTCACTGAATGAATTTAAGAAAGGAATGGATGCTGTTCTTGTGAGTAACAGTATAGAAGGTTACGAATAACATAATATTATAGGTAGATGGTTGACCCAGCTTAGGGGAAGGAATTTTTTTCCCTATGGAGAAAATTGGCTTCTACTCTGTGGGTTTTGTGCCTTCCCCAGGATAAACAATGCAGAACAGCTGCACTAAAAATAGGCTGAACTAGATGGACAGCCTTCAAATCTATGTTACTATGTTATTAATGGTCTTGTAAAAAAATGTATGTGATTCCCTTAAAGAAAAATACATAAAAATATACTGTATTTACAGTAGTGAAAAAAGTATTTAGTCAGCCATCAATTGTGCAAGTTCTCCCACTTAAAAAGATGAGAGAGGCCTGTAATTGACATCAGAGGTAGACGACAACTATGAGAGTCAAAATGAGAAAACAAATCCAGAAAATCACCTTGTCTGATTTGGCAAGGTTTATTTTTCAAATTATGGTCTTCACAAGATTGGCACACACTGTTGGTGGTATGTTTGGTCCATTCCTCCATGCAGATCTCCTCTAGATCAGTGATGTTTTGGGCCTGTCACTGGCCAACATGGATTTTTAAATCCCTTCAAAGGTTTTCTATGGGACTGAGATCTGGAGACTAGCATGCCACTTCAGGACCTTCATATGCTTCTTACGAAAACACTCCTTCGTTGCCTTGGTGGGTGCTTGGGATCATTATCATGCTGGAAAACCCATCCACATTTCATCTACGATGGCCTTGCTGATGGAAGGAGGTTTGCACTCAAAATCTCATGATACATGGCCCCATTTATTCTTTCATGTACACGGATCAGTTGTTCTGGTGCCTTTGCAGGGAAACAGGTCAAAAACATGATGTTGCGACCCCCATGCTTCACAGTAGGTATGGTGTTCTTTGGATAAAACTCAGCATTCTGCCACCTCCAAACACGACGAGTTTTGTTTCTACCAAACAGTTCTACTTTGGTTTCATCAGCCCATATACCATTCTCCCAATACTCTTCTGGATAATCCAGATGCTCTCTGGCAAACTTCAGATGGGCCCTGGCATGTACTGGCTTAAGTAGGGGGACACATCTGGCACTACAGGATCTGAGTCCCTGGCAGTGTAGTGTGTTACTGATGGTAGCCTTTGTTATGGTGATCCCAGCTGTATGCAAGTCATTCACTAGGTACCCCCGTGTGGTTCTGGGATTTTTGCTCATCGTTCTTGTGATCATTTTGACCCCACGGGGTGAGATCTTGCGTGGAGCCCCAGATTGAGGGAGATTATCAGTGGTCTTGTATGTCTTCCATTTTCTTATTATTGCTCCCACCGTTGATTTCATCACACCAAGCTGCTTGACTATTGCAGATTCAGTCTTCCCAGCCTGATGCAGGGCTACAATTTTGTTTTTGGTGTCCTTCGGCAGCTCTTTGGTCTTCACCATAGTGGAGTTTGGAGTGTGACTGTTTGAGGCTGTGGACAGGTGTCTTTTATACTGATAACAAGCTCAAACAGGTGCCATTACTACAGGTAATGAGTCGAGGACAGGGATCTCTTAAAGAAGAATTTACAGGTCTGTGAGAGCCAGAAATATTGCATGTTTTTAGGTGACCATAAACTTATTTTCCACCATAATTTGAAAATGAAATCCTGCCAGATCAGACAATGTGATTTTCTGGATTTGTTTTCTCATTTTGACTCTCATAGTTGTGGTCATAAATTTACAATGGTCAGAGTGCAATCTGATTTTTTTTATCGGATTGCACTAGTCCGTTTTTCCTGCAGATGAGTATGAACTCTTAGTGACCCTGGAGATGGAAAATAATCTGTGACGGCCCAGGGACTGACCACCACTGTATAAGGTATGATAAAATGCTGCAAGGTGGCCAGGGTGGTAGTCGTGGCAATGGGCTGTATTGTTCCCACACCCTGGTGCCCCACAGATAAAATACAATGTCCCTTCTACTGAATGTGCAGCATGCACAGCAGGTGCACTCAGGTTTACTGTTAGTCACCTCAGCTTCTGTCACTCCAGCTTCATGTTTCCATGTTCCACAAAACACTGCAGAGTCACAGTCCTTTTCAAACAGTTCAACTTTACTGATAACATGGGTACTCATCACTTTGGCAGCATGTTTCACACAGAGTCTCATATCCTGTGCTTTCCCTGCCATCCGTGCAGACTCCATTCTTTCTATATCCTCTCCTCCTGTTCTCCAGGCATTCCCTGCCATTTCTGTGGACAATCTGTGTCCCATCCGTACTTCATGCATCACCAGCTCCCTGTCAGCCCCTCATCCGGTTCCAATTGCGAAAGGTACCAGAAGTGCCATCTTAATGACTCCTGCCCCTGTTGTAGACCCCGGATCCTTCCTGGAGATGGTCTTGCTGAGCTGGTGCCCCCTGCACTATTCTCCAGCCTGGGGCCCCTTCCTGCTATAGCAGCTTTATCCCTATGGCCTGTAGCTGTCTCATCCACTGCATGCACCTTGCCCTGGATAGGCTGCCCAGGCTTCTGTCTCTAATCAGGAAGTGCCTGTCCTATACCTCCCTTCTCTGTGCTGCTCTGTTCTGCAAATTAAACCTCAAAGTGTTCGAATTTGAGAGAAAACACAAATTTCATCAAGTTCGATTCAAACTCGATCCTTTCCAGTTTATCTCTAAAATGAAGTGATTTTTTAATGAGATTTTGGAGTGAAAAAGCTATCCACATAACACAACTTTGTGATACTTTAAGAGGAAAAAAATGTACAAACCACCGTGCTGTTTCCCAAGCAAACTACATTCATCCACTTGGGAGGCTAATTCTAAATTCATGTGCTAACTTCATTAGCTTCCTCTTGACCCCTGGAGTCTAAAATATAAACCCTTGGTCTTCGATTGACCACATCTCTGTTGAAGTTCATTTTTTTTTGTTGGACATAATATCCTTATAGTGCTCAAGAACAAAAAGGAGAATGTGGTTTGAACCCAACCTAATGTAATAGGCTACCTCCTGCAGGATCGCTGTTGAGTCACAAAAAAACACCCTTTTTCTTATTCTCTGTCAACTCCTTTCATTTTTTACAAAAATGAAAATAAAAATGTTAGTACACAGAATTACCAAAATTTGTGTCACAAAATGCAGGAAGCTTGTATGTCCTGCTGAAATGTAAAACACCCATTTTTCCCCCACCCTATAGTTCACAAAAATGTAACTGCAGAAACTCAAATAGCATCAAATATGCAATCACCTCCATACTTTTTAATTGCAGCTGCACCAAGATTTTTTTATGGATTATTTTAGTCATTGGGATAAATCATAGTGTGTACAACACTATGCATTATCCCAATGAACACGCTGGCTCAGTGGTTAGCACTTTAGCCTTGCAGTTCTGGGTTCCATTCCCATTATGGACAACATCTACAAGGAGTTTGTATGTTCTCCCATTGTTTGCGTGGGTTTCCTGTGGGTTTCTGGCTTTCATCCACACTCCAAAGACACACTGATAGGGAATTTAGAATGAGGGCCCCAATGGGGACAGCGTTGATGATTAGAGATGAGCGACTTTGCCTTTTTTAGGGTTCGAGTCGGGTTTCATGAAACCCGACTTTCTCAAAAGTCGAGTTGAACGAAATCGGCCGACTATCGGGAAAAGTTGGAGGTCCGACTGAAACACGAAACCCAATGCAAGTGAATGGGGAAGCAAAGTCGTCACGGAATGGAGGACAGTAAACACACCTACAGTGCTCGTTTCAATGCCAACGACATCAATTCTTATTACTTATGCTTGTCAACCTTAATTTACTTTATAATAATAGTTACGCATTGAAAACTGGGGGTTATTTGGCTAAAGTTGTGGGGGGATAGGGCTGGCTCCAGGTTTTCGTGTGCCCCGGGCGAAAGTGTCAGTGGGCCCCTTTAACACATACCACAATTCATGGTGCTCCGATACGGCAGAGAAATATTGGTATAGTGCAATGACAAATACTTCACTTCTTACATTACATGACTGATATCTCTTTTAAATTCTACAATAGCTCAAAAACCGGACAGTATATTCCTCCATCATACAGTATTATGGCCACCACATAGTGCGCCATACAGAATAATGAGCCCCATATATTTCTCCATACAGAATAATTGGTCCCATATAATGTTCCATACAGTATATGATGGACAAGGTAACTGTTAGGTGGATTCATAACTGGCTTAGTGATCGGACCCAAAGAGTGGTCGTAAATGGCTGCACATCCAGTTGGAAGAATGTCTCAAGTGGGGTACCACAGGGCTCTGTCCTGGGCCCTGTATTGTTCAACATCTTTATCAACGATTTAGATCAGGGGTGGGGAACCTCAGGCCCCAGGGCCATTTACGGCCCTCGATGACCTTTTATCAGGCCCCTGAGCAGATTCTCAGGGACCCCATTCTTGGGCAGGGAGCTGTATTTTGATTGCAACCAGCTCAATAATTTCTTCTTGCGCTGTTAGCACACACACACAGTGTTCACTACTGAACACTGGAAATCATACAATGAAAGACTACTTCCTGACACCAGTGTCTGAGTCAGGATGTACCTTGTGGGCGGAGTTTGTACGGCCCCCGAAGGATGGTATAAATATCCAAATGGCCCTTGGCAGAAAAAAGATTCCCCACCCCTGATTTAGATGAAGGAATTGAGGGTAAACTTATTAAATTTGCTGATGACACAAAGCTAGGAGGGATAGCTAATACTAGAGAAGAGAGAGAGAGGATTCAAAAATATATAAATAAACTGGAGCAGTGGGCAGCAACTAACAGAATGGTTTTTAACAGGGAAAAATACAAAGTACTACATCATGGCAATAAAAATGAAAAAAGCATATACAAAATGGGAGGAATAGGGCTAAGCAACAGCACAGGTGAAAAAGACTTGGGTATACTAATAGATCACAGACTGAATATGAGTCAACAGTGTGATGCAGCAGCAAAAAAGGCAAATGCAATTCTAGGATATATAAACAGAAGCATACAGTCTAGATCACGTGAAGTCATTATTGCCCTCTACTCCTCTTTGGTCAGACCTCATCTGGAATACTGTGTCCAGTTTTTGGTGCCACATTTTAAAAAAGACATCAACAAACTGGAGCAAGCTCAGAAAAGAGTGACCAGAATGGTGACCGGTCTGTAAACCCTGTCTTATTAGGAAAGGTTGCAGGATTTGGGAATGTTTAGCTTGCAGAAGAGAAGACTGAGAGGAGACTTAATAGCTGTCTACAAATATCTCAAGGGCTGTCACATTGTAGAAGCATCATCTTTATTCTCATTTGCACAAGGAAAGACTAGAAGCAATGGATGAAACTGAATGGGAGGAGACAGAGATTAGATATTAGAAAAAACTTTTTGACAGTTAAAGTGATCAATGAGTGGAACAGACTGCCACGAGAGGTGGTGAGTTCTCCTTCAATAGAAGTCTTCAAACAGAGGCTGGACAGACATCTGTCTGGGATGATTTAGCGAATCCTGCTTTGAGCAGGGGGTTGAACCAGATGGCCCAAGAGGTCCCTTCCAACTCTACTATTCTATGATTCTAGAATTGCTTGATAGCTCCACATAGTGCTACAGTATATGATGGTCCCCATATAATGTGCCATACAGTTTAGTACGGTCCCCATAGAGTAGACTGAGCCCCACATATTGCTCCATACAGTATAATGAGTCGCATATAAAGCTCCATACAGTATTTGATGGGCCCCATATATTGCTCCATACAGAATGGGCTCCATATAATGCTCCATACAGAATAGGCCCCATATGTGCTCCATATAATGCTCCATACCCTATATGATGCCCCATAAATAATGAACCCTGTTATGAATGGGTCACAGAGGAGGAGAGCAGGTCCAGGCTAACCCACAGAAAACCAGAGGTTGGTACCTAAGAGGATTGCAGACCCCTGATCCTATCCACACAACTAGCAGTAGCTGTGGAGCGTACCTACGATGATCCTAGACGCCTCGGCACAGCCGGAGAGCTAACTAAGCCTAAAGCAAGAAAGGGGAAATCTAAACTGCCCCAGAGCAGACCCCAAAGGAATAGATAGCCCCCAAACAAATATTGTCGGTGAGACAAGATGAAAACACAAACGCAGGCAGGAAAATAGACTGAGCAAATGATGGGGTCCACACTGACTAGACACGACAGGAAAGGAAAGACACTGTCTGCAATCACGCAAAAAACCCTGCAAAAAGTCCAACACGTCTGATGCACAAAAACACTGAAATCGCATGACTTCACCCCCCACTATATTAGCACTCTGGTATATTCTGAAAGCAGAGCAAAAAGAGACCAATCTAAAAGGGGACAAAACAAACTGGCACAAGCAGTAACATATGGGCGGTGATTCAGCACAGCCCCAGCCGGAGCTGGCTGACCTGCAGAAAACAGAGATAGACAAAACCAGGTCAAATGCAAACAGAATAGCAAATGAACCACTTAGCTGAACATGCAGGGACAGAGTTGGAGACTAGCAGGGATAGAGGGAGTCGGCTGTCTTAAATCCCAATCTGAAACCCCAGATCACCAATCGTCATCCTCATTATCAGGTGGCAAGCCTCTCAATCAGATCAGCTCCATTACCTCCAGTAACTACCAGAGGGAGCCTAGAAAGAGAACTCGCAACCCCTCTGTCAAACAGACCAGCTCCATTACCTTCAGTAATAACCAGAGGGAGGCCAGAAAGCGAATTCACAACAGTACCCCCCCGAGGAGGGGTCACCGAACCCTCGTCCATGCCACCAGGCCGATCAGGATGGGCCCGGTGAAAAGCATGAACCAATCTTTCGGCATGAATGTCAGAAGCAGAGACCCAAGAATTATCCTCCTGGCCATAACCCTTCCATTTGACCAAGTACTGGAGTCTCCATCTAGCCAAACGAGAATCCAATATTTTCTCTACCTCATATTACACATTGCCTTTGACTAACCCAGGGTCAGGAGGTGCTGCCATAGGAACCACTGGCTCAACAAACCTCTTCTACAGAGATTTGTGAAATACGTTATGGATCTTGAACGTAACTGGAAGAGCCAACCGAAACGAAACAGGATTAAGAATTTCCAAAATCTTATAAGGACCAATAAATCTTGGCTTAAATTTAGGAGATGCAACCTTCATAGGAATATTCTTAGACGACAACCAAACCATATCACCCACTTTAAACCGGGGACCAATGGTCCTATGCCGGTTGGAAAATCGCTGGGCCTTTTCCTGAGAGAGTGACAACTTATCCACCACTTGGTCCCATATCTGCTGCATTCTCACAACCACAGTGTCCACACCTGGGCAGGATGAAGATTCCACTTGCCCTGAAGGGAATCGAGGATGAAACCCAAAATTACAGAAAAAAGGTGACATCAAAGTGGCAGAACTAGCTCTATTGTTCAGTGCGAATTCGGCCATGGGCAAAAATGAGACCCAGTCATCCTGATCAGCAGATATAAAACATCTCAAATAAGAGTCCAAGGTCTGGTTTGTTCTCTCAGTCTGTCCATTGGTCTGGGGATGAAACACGGAGGAGAAGGATAACTGAATTCCCAGATTGGAACAAAAGGCTTTCCAGAATCTGGAAACAAACTGGACTCCTCTGTCGGACACAATGTTCTCAGGAATCCCATGTAACCGAACCACCTGCTGTAAAAACAAGGGCACCAAATCAGCGGAAGATGGCAACTTTGGGAGTGGTACAAGATGAACCATCTTCGAAAATCTATCACAAATCACCCAGATAACAGTCATGCTCTGAGAGACAGGAAGGTCAGAAATAAAATCCATTGAGATATGGGTCCATGGCCTCTTGGGCACTGGCAAGGGCATCAGCAACCCACTAGAACGAGAACAGGGTTTAGACTGAGAACAAGTCACACAGGTCTGTACAAAATTCCTGACGTCACGAGATAAGGCAGGCCACCAAAAGGAACAACTCACCAAATCTCTGGTACCAAAAATACCTGGATGACCAGCCAATGCGGAGCAATGAATTTCAGACATCACTCTCTTTCTCAACTGGTCAGGAACATACAATTTTCCCATAGGGAAACGCTCAGGTTTATCCTCCTGAAATTCCTTCAAGGCGAGTCTCAAATCGGGCGAAATGGCAGAAAGAACTACCCCCTCACCTAGGATAGTAGTAGGCTCGGTCCCACTAAGAGAATCGGCAAAGAAACTCCTAGAAAGGGCATCTGCCTTAACATTCTTAGTGCCCGGAAGAAAAGAGACCACAAAATTAAGACACGTGAAAAACAAGGCCCATCTAGCTGGTCTAGGATTCAAGCGCTTGGCCGACTCCAGATAAATCAAATACTTATGATCGGTGAGGACCACAACTTGATGTCTAGCTCCCTCCAACCAATGTCTGCACTCCTCAAATGCCCACTTCATGGCCAACAATTCCCGATTCCCCACATCATAGTTGCGTTCAGATGGGGAGAACTTTCGAGAAAAGAAGGCACAGGGATTCATCTTAGAAGTCACAAGGTCTACTTGGGACAAAACAGCTCCTGCACCAATCTCAGAAGCATATACCTCCACCTGAAATGGAAGTGAGACATCAGGTTGCCGTAAAACTGGAGCTGAAGTAAATCTCTGCTTAAGCTCCTGAAATGCTGAGATAGCCTCAGAAGACCTATTCAGCACATCAGCTCCCTTCTTGGTCAGATCAGTCAGTGGTTTGACAATACCAGAAAAATTAGCTATAAATTTACGATAGAAATTAGCGAAACCCAAAAACTTCTGGAGGGCCTTCAAAGAAGTAGGCTGAACCCAATCATAAATGGCCTGTACCTTGGCCGGGTCCATTTCAATAGTCGATGGAGACAAGATAAATCCCAAAAATGAAATCCTCTGTACACCAAAGGGGCATTTCGATCCCTTAACAAACAGGGAATTCTCCCTCAAAATCCGGAACACAGTCCGGACGTGTTCCACATGTGAATCCCAATCGCTAGAAAAGATCAAAATATCATCCAGATAGATGATCAAAAACTTATCCACAAAGTCACAGAAAATATCATTCATAAAGGACTGGAAGACAGAAGGGGCATTAGTGAGCCCGAAAGGCATCACCAGGTACTGAAAATGTCCCTCCGGAGTATTAAACGCCGTCTTCCATTCATCCCCGTGCTTGATGCGAATAAGATTATACGCCTCCCTGAGGTCAAGCTTAGTAAACCAGCAGGCACTCTTAACTCTGGAGAATAAATCAGACATCAGAGGTAACGGGTACTGATATTTAACTGTCATCTTGTTAAGGGAACGATAATCAATACACGGTCTTAATGACCCATCTTTCTTGGCTACAAAAAAACACCCAGCACCTAAAGGTGACGAAGATGATCTAATATGACCCATCTCCAAAGACTCCTTAATATAGGATCGCATAGCATCATGTTCGGGTACTGATAAGTTGAAAAGCCGACCCTTGGGAAATTTACGCCCAGACATCAACTCAATTGCAGAGTCATAACTCCTATAAGGAGGCAAAGACGCAGACTTGCTCTCACTAAATACATCAGAAAAATCGGCTAGATAATCAGGAATATCATGAGACTGAGGAGAGATGGAGAAAACAGGAGCGTCCCTAAGAACACACTGACAACCCCCAACTCACCACAGACCCAGATTTCCAAACCAAAACTGGATTATGAGTTTGCAACCAAGGAAAACCCAGAACAATAGTATCATGCAAATTATGCAGCACCAAAAATGTACAATTTTCTTGGTGGTCTGGGGCAACCCGCATCGTCACCTGGGTCCAAAACTGAGGTTTATTCTCCGCCAAAGGAGTAGTATCAATACCACTCAAAGGAATAGGCGTCCGCAGACGCGTCATGGAAAAACCACAACGTTTAGCAAAGTCCAAATCCATCAGATTCAATGCTGCTCCTGAATCCACAAAAGCCTTCGTGGAAAATGTGGATAAGGAGCAGATCAGAGTAATTGCCAAAGAAACTTAGGTTGTATACTGCCCACAGCAAATGTGTGTGCAAAACGTTTCTCTCGTTTTGGACAGACAGAAATAGTATGAGAGACGTCTCCACAGAAAAAACACAGCTTATTACACCTTCTAAACTCCTGACATTGCTCCCTAGACAAAACTCTATCACATTGCATAGGTTCAGACATTTGTCCAAAAGGTGGCAGCGCCTCTCGTGTAGTTTTGCGTTCACGTAAACGCCGGTCAATTTGAATGGCTAATGACATAGAATCGTCAAGACCAGAGGGAACAGGGAATCCCACCATAGTATCTTTTACGGTTTCTGACAAACCCTTCCGAAAGAGAGCTGCTAGGGCATCGTCATTCCATTTAGTAAGGACCGCCCACTTTCGGAATTTTTGATAATATAACTGTGCAGAATCCTGACACTGGTTCAATGCCAATAAAGTTTTCTCAGCTTGATCAATAGCATTAGGTTCATCATACAACAACCCCAAGGCTTGAAAAAATGCATCCACATTAGTCAGAATAGGATCTTCAGGTGTCAAAGAAAACGCCCAATCCTGGGGATCGCCGCGCAGCAAGGAGATGACAATTTTAACCTGCTGCGCAGAGCTCCCCGATGAATTAGACTTCAAGGCAAGAAATAATTTACAATTATTCTTAAAATACAAAAATTTAGACCGATCCCCAAAAAACACATCAGGAGTAGGGATCTTTGGTTCAGCAGCATGTGAATGAGCGAGATAGGTGGAAATTCCCCGCACTTCAGCAGTGAGCTGCTCCACACGATCAGACAATTTCTTAATCTCCATTAAGAAAAAAAAAATAACCCTCCTACTGCCCCAGAGAAATAGAGGAAAAAATATACATATAAAAAAAAAATTCTGATACTTTCTTTTTTTTTTTTTTTACGATTCTTTCCTGCTTTTGAGTACCCTAGAATCTGCGGTATGGCTGGTGATTCTGTTATGAATGGGTCACCGAGGAGGAAAAAAACAAAACAAGCTAAGCCACAGAAAACCAGAGAAGTTCGTAACTATGCAGATTGCAGATCCCTGATCTTACCACACAACTAGCAGTAGCCATGGAGCATGCCTACGATGTTCCTAGACGCCTCATCACGGCCGGAGTACTACATAAGCCTAAAGCAAGAAAAGGGAAAACTAACTGCCCCAGAGCAGACCCCAAAGGAATAGATAGCCCCACACATGTATTGACGGTGAAACAAGATGAAGGCACAAACACAGGCAGGAAAATAGGCTGAGCAAATGATGGGGCCCAAACTAACTAGACAGGAAAGGAAAGGCAAGTCACTGTCTGCAACCTGCAAAAAACCCTACAAAAATAATGTCCAACACTTCTGATAGCAAAATTAACCCTGAAGTCACTAGACTTCTCCCACTATATCAGCACTCTGGAATATTTTGAGACAGATCAAAAAGATACCGAACTAGTAAGGGACAAAAAGCCAATTGGTAAAATACTGATAAATAAGATTGGAAATTCAGCTCAGCCCCCAGCCGGGGCTGGCAGACCACCCAAAAAACTGAATAGACCAACAAAATCAAGTGTGAACATTAGCAGAAAAACTTAGCTTTAGATGACTGGAACAGAGCTGAAAACTAAGAGCTGACAAGCCAGGAGGAATCACCAGCAACTGAATAGGGCGTCGGCTGTCTTAAATCCAATCTGAGAATCCTGAGATCCAATCGTCATCCTCATTCTCAGGTGGCAGATATCCACCGATCAAACCAGCCGCACCACCTCCCGTCACAACCAGAGGGAGTCCAGAAGGGGAACTCACGACTGGTGAACCAGAGAATGAACTCACAACAATGGACCATCTTAGAAAATCTATCACAAATCACCCAGATAACAGTCATTCTCTGAGAGACAGGAAGATCGGAAATAAAATTCAAGGCCTCCTGGGCAGTCGCAGGGGCATCAACAACCCACGAGAACGAGAGCAGGGCTTGGAACGAGAACAAGTCCCACAGGACTGCACAAAATTCCTGACATCAATGAGATAAGGCAGGCCACCAAAAAGACCGACTCACCAAATCTCTGGTACCAAAAATACCTGGATGACCAGCCAACGCGGAGCAATGAATTTCAGGCATTACTCTTTTCCTCCACTGGTCAGGGACATACAATTTTCCCATAGGGCAACGTTCAGGTTTGTCCGCCTGAAATTCCTCCATGGCACATCTCAAATCAGGTGAGATGGCCGAAAGAACTACACTCTCATTTAGAATGGTAGTAGGTTCGGTCACATCAAGAAAATCCGCAAAGAAACTCCTAGAAAGGGCATCCGCCTTAACATTCTTAGTGCCCGGAAGAAAAGAGACCACAAAATTAAAACGCGTGAAAAACAAGGCCCACCTAGCCTGTCTAGGATTCAAGCGTTTGGCTGATTCAAGATAAATCAAATTCTTGTGGTCGGTGAGGAGCACAACTTGATGTCTAGCTCCCTCCAACCAATGTCTCCACTCTTCAAATGCCCATTTCATGGCCAACAATTCCTGATTCCCCACGTCATAGTTACGTTCAGATGAGGAGAATTTTCAAGAAAAGGCACAGGGATTCATCTTAGAAGTCACCGTATCTTTTTGGGACAAAACGGCTCCTGCACAAATCTCAGAAACATCTACCTCCACCTGAAATGGGAGTGAGACATCAGGTTGCCGTAGAACCGGAGCAGAAGTGAATCTCCGCTTAAGTTCCTGAAATGCCGAGACTGCCTCTGGAGACCAATTCACCACATTAGCGCCCTTTTTTGGTCAAATCAGTCAGTGGTTTAACAATACCAGAAAAATTACTTATAAATTTATGGTAGAAATTAGCAAAACCCAAAAACTTCTGGAGAGCCTTCAAAGAAGTGGGCTGAACCCAATCATAAATGGCCTGTATCTTGGCCGGGTCCATTTCAATAGCAGATGGGGACAAAATGAATCCCAAAAATGAAATCCTCTGTACACCAAAAAAGCACTTCGATCCCTTAACATACAAAGAATTTTCCCTCAAAATCCGGAACACAGTCCGGACATGTTCCATATGAGAATCCCAATCACTGGAAAAGATCAAAATATCATCAAGATAAATGATCAAAAACTTATCCACAAAGTCCCGGAAAATATCATTCATAAAGAACTGGAAGATAGAAGGGGCATTAGTGAGCCCAAAAGGCATCACTAGGTACTCAAAATGTCCCTCCGGAGTATTAAACACAGTCTTCCATTCATCCCCGTGCTTGATGCGAATACGATTATATGCCCCCTGAGGTCAAGCTAGGTAAACCAACAGGCACTTTTAACTCTGAAAAATAAATCAGAAATCAGGGGTAACGGGTACTAATATTTAACAGTGATTTTGTTAAGGAAACGATAATCAATACATGGCCTTAATGAACCATCTTTCTTGGCCACAAAAACAAACCCAGCACCTAAACATACCTCCCAACTTTTGAAGAAGGGAAAGAGGAACAAAGCCTCTGGCAAATTTTAGGCCACACCCCTAGCCACACCCATTTCAGTAGTCACTCCCATAGCCACACCCCCAACCATACCCATTTAGCACTGCTGATAACATGTGGACAGCTGTATATAGCTGGTACACGTGTATACAGTGTGTGGATGGCTGTATATTGCCGGTACACATGAATACATTTTGTGGACGGTTGTATATAGCTGATACAGTGCGAGGATGGTTTTATATAGCTGGCACAGTGCGTGGACGGTTGTATATAGCTGGCACAGTGCGTGGACAGTCGTATATAGCTGGACAGTTTGTGGACGGTTCGTATATTGCTGGACAGTGTGTGGACGGTTCGTATATAGCTGGCACAGTGCGTGGACGGTCTTATATAGCTGGCACAGTGCGTGGACGGTCATATATAGCTGGCACAGTGTTTGGACGGTTCGTATATAGCTGGCACAGTGTGTGGACGGTCGTATAAAGCTGGACAGTGTGTGGACGGTCGTATATAGCTGGCACAGAGTGTGGACGGTTCGTATATAGCTGGCACAGTGTGTGGACGGTTCGTATATAGCTGGCACAGTGTGTGGACGGTCATATATAACTGACAGGGTGCGTGGATGGTTCATATATAGCTGGCACAGTGCGTGGATGGTCATATATAGCTGGCATAGTGCGTGGACGGTCGTATAAAGCTGGCACAGTGCGTGGATGGTCGTATATAGCTGGCACAGTGCGTGGACGGTCGTATATAGCTGGACAGTGTGTGGACGGTCGTATATAGCTGGCACAGTGTGTGGATGGTTCGCATATAGCTGGCACAGTGTGTGGACGGTTCGTGTATAGTTGGACAGTGTGTGGACGGTTCGTATATAGCTGGCACAGTGCTTGGACGGTCGTATATAGCTGACACAGTGCGTGGACGGTTCATATATAGCTGGCACAGTGCGTGGACGGTCATTTATAGCTTAGCACAGGGCATGGACGGTCGTATATAGCTGGCACAGTGCGTGGACAGTCGTATATATAACTGGCACAGTGCGTGGACGGTCGTATATAGCTGGCACAGTGCGTGAACAGTCGTATGTAGCTGGCACAGTGCGTGGACAGTCGTATATGGCTGGCACAGTGTGTGGACAGTTCGTATATAACTGGCACAGGACAGTTTCTTGTCAGTTCTTGGCCATTCCAGTCTCTGTGAGGAAAAGTAATAAAAGGGTTAAACCTGACAGAGCAGCTGTTTGAGGAGAGAGGGAGTTACGCGTCGTCATGGACACCAGCTCATACATTTCCGTCAGTCTATGATTCAACAACAATCCCTCCCAAGTGAGCGCTCCATACAGCACTCAGCTCTCACTCTACTCCATATGATCTCAGATCCTGCCTGTCTCGCTCTCACATGCTGCCGCTCCATGCGCCATGCATCGAGCGCTGCGACAGCATGTGACAGAGACAGGCAGGATCTGGGATCATATGGAGTAGAGTGAGAGCCGGGTGGTACTGGAGCGCTGATGCGCTGCCGGTTCTGTCCTCCCGGAGTCCTGAACGATTACCTCCTCCTGATGTGCTGTAAGCGAACCGCCAGAAGTGAGGTCAGCAGTCATTTCTGGCGGTCAGCTTACAGCATGTCACTTCCAGTGGAACGTGATGTGCGACTCAGAGTCAGACTGCTTGTATTTTGCGGTTATCTGACCGCGATTGCGGGAAAGAAAGCGTCCCGGCCAGGACGGCGGGATACGGACCCGAAATCGGGACTGTCCCGCGGGAATCGGGATGCTTGAGAGCTAAGCCTAAAGGTGAAGAGGATGGTATAATATGACCCTTCTCCATCGACTCCTTGATATACGATCGCATAGCATCATGTTTGGGGACCGATAAGTTGAAAAGCCGACCCTTGGGAAATTTACACCAGGGCATTAACTCAATTACACAGTCATAACTCCTATGAGGAGGCAAAGACGCAGACTTATTCTCACTAAATACATCAGAAAAATCAGCCAAATAGTCAGGAATATCATGAGACTGGGGAGAGGTGGAGAAAACAGGAGTGTCACTAAGAACACATTGACAACCTCAACTCACCACAGACACAGATTTCCAATCCAAAACAGGATTATGAGTTTGCAACCAAGCAAAACCCAGAACAATAGTATCATGCAAATTGTGCAACACCAAAAATTAACAATTTTTTTGGTGGTCCGGGGAGACCCGCATTATCACCTGGGTCCAACACGGGTTTATTCTCCACCAAATGGGTAGCATCAATACCCCTCAAAGGGATAGGAGTCTGCAGGGGTATCATGGGAAAACCACAACGTTTAGCAAAGTCCAAATCCATCAGATTCAAAGCTGCTCCTGAATCTACAAATGCCTTAGTGGAAAATGTAGACAAGGAGCAGATCAGGTAATTGCCAAAAGGAACTTAGGCTGTACACTGCCCACCGCAAATGTGTGAGCAAAACGCTTTTCTCGTATAGGGCAGACAGAAATAGTATGAGAGGCGTGACCACAGAGAAAACACAGCTTATTATGCCTTCTAAACTCCTGACGTTGTGCCCTAGACAAAACCCTATCACACTGCATGGGTTCAGACGTTCATTTGAAAGGCGGCAACGCCTCTTGTGTAGTTTTACGTTCACGTAAACGCCGGTCAATTTGAATGGCCAATGACATAGAATTGTCTAGACCAGAGGGAACAGGAAATCCCACCATAACCTCTTTTACGGTTTCTGCCAAACCCTTCCGAAAGAGAGCTGCTAGGGCATCGTCATTCCATTTAGTAAGGACCGCCCACTTTCGGAATTTTTGATAATATAACTCTGCAGAATCCTGACCCTGGTTCAATGCCAATTAGGTTTTCTCAGCTTGATCAATAGCATTAGGTTCATCATACAACAACCCCAAGGCTTGAAAAAATGCGTCCACATTAGCCAGAATAGGATCTCCAGGTGTCAAAGAAAAGGCCCAATACTGGGGATCACTGCACAGCAGGGAAATGACAATTTTGACCTGCTGCACAGAGCTCCCCGATGAGTTAGGTTTCAAAGCAAAAAATAGTTTACAATTATTCTTAAAATTCAAAAATTTAGACCGATCCCCAGAAAACACATCAGGAGTAGGGATTTTTGGTTCAACAGCAGATAATTGAGCGAGATAGGCAGAAATTCCCCGCACTTCAGCAGCGAGCTGCTCAACACGATCAGACAATTGCTTAGTCTCCATTTAGAGAAAAAAAAGAAATCTCCTCCTGCAGCCCCAGATAAAGAAAGAGGGAAAAAAAAAATCCTGACACTTTTTTTTTTTTTTAAATTCTTTCATTCTTTAGAGTTCCCTAGAGTCTACAGTTAGGCTGGTGAATCTGTTATGAATGGGTCACCGAGGAGGAGAGCAGGCCCAGGCTAAGCCACAGAAAACCAGAGAGGTTGGTATCTAAGCAGATTGCAGATCCCTGATCCTATCCACACAACTAGCAGTAGCCGTGGAGCGTACTTACGATGATTCTAGACACCTCGGCACAGCTGGAGAGCTAACTAAGCCTAAAGCAAGAAAGGGGAAATCTAAACTGCCCAAGAGCAGACCCCAAAGGAATAGATAGCCCCCAAACATATTTTGTCGGTGAGACAAGATGAAAACACAAACGCTGGCAGGAAAATAGACTGAGCAAATGATGGGGCCCACACTGACTAGACAGGACAGGAAAGGAAAGACACTGTCGGCAATCACGCAAAAAGCCCTTCAAAAAGTCCAACACGTCTGATGCACAAAAACACTGAAGTCGCATGACTTCACCCCCTACTATATCAGCACTCTGGTATATTCTGAAAGCAGAGCAAAAAGAGACCAATCTAAAAGGGGATAAAACAAACTGGCACAAGCAGTAACATATGGGCGGTGATTCAGCACAGTCCCAGCCGGAGCTGGATGACCCGCAGAAAACAGAGATAGACAAAACCAGATCACATGCAAACAGAATTGCAAATGAACCACTTAGCTGAACATGCAGGGACAGAGTTGGAGACATCAGACCTCAGGAGGCACAGAAAGAAAATTACCAGCAGGGATAGAGGGAGTCGGCTGTCTTAAATCCCAATCTGAAACCCCAGATCTCCAATAGTCATCCTCATTATCAGGTGACAAGCCTCTGTCAATCAGATCAGCTCCATTACCTCCAGTAACCACCAGAGGGAGCCCAGATAGAGAACTCGCAACCCCTCTGTCAATCAGACCAGCTCCACTATCTTCAGTAACAACCAGAGGGAGGCCAGAAAGCGAATTCACAACAGAACCCCATATGATGGGCCCCATTGATGATGCTCCATTGTATGATGGGCCTATATAATGCTCCATATATAATGGACCCCATATGATGCTCTAGTATATGATGGGCCCCATATGATGCTCCAGTATATGATGGGCCCCATGGATGATGCTCCAGTGTATGATGGGCCTATACACTGTGTGCAAAATTATAAGGCAAATGAGTATTTTGATCACATCATCCTTTTCATACATGTTGTCCTACTCCAAGTTGTATAGGCTTGAAAGCTAACTGACAATTATGTAAATCAGGTGATTTGCATCTCTGTAATGAGGAGGGGTGTGGTCTAATGACATCAACACCCTATATAAGGTGTGCTTAATTATTAGGTCAGTTCCTTTCCTTTGGAAAAATGGGTCAGAAGAGAAATTTGACGGACTCTGAAAAGTCAAAAATTGTGAGATGTCTTGCAGAGGGATGCAACAGTCTTGAAATTGCCAAACTTCTGAAGTGTGATCACTGAACAATCAAGCGTTTCATGGCAAATAGCCAATAGGGTCGCAAGAAGCGTGTTGATAAAAAAGGTTCAAAATAATTGTCCATGAATTGAGAAAAATCAAGCGTGAAGCTGCCAAGATGCCATTTGCCACCAGTTTTGCCATATTTCAGAGCTGCAACGTTACTGGAGTATCAAAAAGCATAAGGTGTGCCATACTCAGGGACATGGCCAAGGTAAGGAAGGCTGGAAAATGACCACCTTTGAACAAGAAACATAAGATAAAACGTCAAGACTGGGCCAAGAAATATGTTAAGACAGTTTTTTGTAAGGTTTTATGGACTGATGAAATGAGAGTGACTCTTGATGGGCCAGATGGATGGGCCCGAGGCTGGATCAGTAAAGGCCAGAGAGCTCCACTCTAACTCAGACGCCAGCAAGGTGGAGGTGGGGTACTGGTATGGGCTGGTATCATCAAAGATGAACTTGTGGGACCTTTTCGGGTTGAGGATGGAGTGAAGCTCAACTCTCAGACCTACTGCCAGTTTCTGGAAGACACCTTCTTCAACCAGTGGTACAGGAAGAAGTCGGTATTGTTCAAGAAAAACATGATTTTCATGCAGGCCAATGCTCCATCACATGCATCCAAATACTCCACAGCGTGGCTGCCCAGTAAAGGTCTAAAAGAAGAAAAAATTATGACATGGCCCCCTTGTTCACCTGATCTGAACCCCATAGAGAACCTGTGGTCCCTCATAAAATGTGAGATCTACAGGGAGTCAAAACATTACACCTCTGGGAACAGTGTCAGGGAGGCTGTGGTGGCTGCTGCACGCAATGTTGATCGTAAACAGATCAAGAAACTGACGTGTATATGTAGAAAAGCTACTGACCAAACAAGCAGGGATCACCAAGAAAAATAATAATAATTTTTATTTAGACAACCATTGACAACACAAATATAAAAACAGTTAAAAGTCATAACACATGACAGATCATACACAAGGCTCCTAATAAAGCCAAACAAGCATCCCCCATGGAGCTGAAATGATTGGGCAATAAATGCAAATAACCTGAAGAGAGCAAAATATGACAAAAAATAGTCAGTAACACTAATTCAAAATATGCCTAATTCAAAATAATAGCATAAAGGTTATCCATGTATCAATAGGTATTAACTCAAAGCATGTCCCGCAATGCTGCTGCAGCAATATGAATAAACATACAATTACAAGGACAGGTTAACCCCTTAACGACCGCCGATACGCCTTTTAACGGCGGTAATTAAGGGTACTTAAACCACAGCGCCGTGAATTAATTCACGGCGCTGTGATTTAAGTGAATAGCGCCCCCCAGTGTCGGATTTTCTCCGGGGTCTCGGCTTTCACTTTCATAGATCAAGCAACTGACAGAATGTATGGATGGAAGGCTTTTGAGTGTCATCGTAAAGAAAGGTGGCTATGTTGGTCCCTTTTTGTTTTTTGGTTTTGAATGTCAGAAATGTTTATTTCTACATTTTGTGTTGTTATATTGGTTTACCTGGTGAAAATAAACAAGTGAGATGGGTATATATTTGGTTTTTATTAAGTTGCGTAATAATTATGCACAGTAATAGTTACCTGCACAAACAGATATCCTCCTAAGATAGCCAAATCTAAAAAAACACCACACCAACTTCCAAAAATATTAAGCTTTGATATTTATGAGTCTTTTCGGTTGATTGAGAACATAGTTGTTGTTCAATAATAAAAAGAATCCTCTCAAATACAACTTGCCTAGTAATAATTATGCAAACAAGTATCAACCTAGGGCCTTGTCAGATCACTCCCCTGTTAGTGAACAGGAGAAGTGCCAGAAGACTGGAGAAGAGCAAATGTTGTTCCTATCTTCAAAAAGGGGAAGAAGGTGGACCCAGGCAACTATAGGCCGGTGAGTCTGACTTCTATACCAGGAAAGATCTTTGAACAAATTATTAAACAACATGTATGTCAATACCTGGATAAGAATGAAGTGATTAAACAGAGTCAGCATGGGTTTGTAACTAATAAGTCATGTCAGACTAACTTAATTTCCTTCTATGACGGTATCACTGATTGGGTGGATCAAGGAAATGCTGTAGATATAGTATATCTTGACTTCAGCAAAGCATTTGACAAAGTCTCTCATACAATCCTTATTGAAAAAATGACTAAGTATGGAATGGACAAGGCAACTGTTAGGTGGATTCATAACTGGCTTAGTGATCGGACCCAAAGAGTGGTCGTAAATGGCTGCACATCCAGTTGGAAGAATGTCTCAAGTGGGGTACCACAGGGCTCTGTCCTGGGCCCTGTATTGTTCAACATCTTTATCAACGATTTAGATGAAGGAATTGAGGGTAAACTGATTAAATTTGCTGATGACACAAAGCTAGGAGGGATAGCTAATACTAGAGAGGAGAGAGAAAGGATTCAAAAAGATTTAAATAAACTGGAGAAGTGGGCAGCAACTAACAGAATGGTTTTTAACATGGAGAAATGCAAAGTACTACATCTGGGCAATAAAAATGAAAAAAGCATATATAGAATGGGAGGAATAGGGCTAAGCAACAGCACATGTGAAAAAGACTTGGGTATACTAATAGATCACAGACTGAATATGAGTCAACAGTGTGATGCAGCAGCAAAAAAGGCAAATGCAATTCTAGGATGTATTAACAGAAGCATACAGTCTAGATCACGTGAAGTCATTATTTCCCTCTACTCCTCTTTGGTCAGACCTCATCTGGAATATTGTGTCCAGTTTTGGGCACCACATTTTAAAAAAGACATCAACAAACTGGAGCAAGTTCAGAAAAGAGCGACCAGAATGGTGACCGGTCTGCAAACCCTGTCTTATGAGGAAAGGTTGCAGGAATTGGGAATGTTTAGTTTGCAAAAGAGAAGACTGAGAGGAGACTTAATAGCTGTCTACAAATATCTAAAGGGCTGTCACATTGTAGAAGGATCAACTTTATTCTCATTTGCACAAGGAAAGACTAGAAGCAATGGGATGAAACTGAATGGGAGGAGACACAGATTAGATATTAGAAAAAACTTTTTGACAGTTATAGTGATCAATGAGTGGAACAGGCTGCCACAAGAAGTGGTGAGTTCTCCTTCAATGGAAGTCTTCAAACAGAGGCTGGACAGACATCTGACTGGGATGATTTAGCGAATCCTGCTTTGAGCAGGGGGTTGGACCAGATGGCCCAGGAGGTCCCTTCCAACTCTACGATTCTATGATTCTATGATTCTATGATTCTTATGGCGACATTTAATTGGGAAAATGGCGGGAGAGGGGAATGTGCACCATGGTCGTTTAATGCATTCTGGTTACCTATTATTCAAGCAGATGCTAGGATCCCTGACTTGCTAAAATAATTTTTTGCTATTAATGAGGATACAGCCCCCAGGGAAATAATATGGGATGCGTCTAAAGCTTATCTGAGAGGACTGTTGATCTCAGAAGTGAATAGAGTTAGAACTAAGTCTAGAGAATATGAGGAACTTTTACAGAAGGAAGCTATCTCTACAGAGTTGCAATATTTGAAAACTCCGTCGGATATACATATAACGCATTAAAAGATGCGGAAAAACGATCATCCCAACATAAGCTTTCAAAAGCTGCAGATAAACGATACTTCCGGCGGCAGGTCTGTTTCGGGGAGGGGGAGGGAACTGGGCATCTACTAGCTACCCTGATCAAAACTCAATCTGGCCCGGCAATGGTAGCAGAGATAAAAAACAAAAATGGGGAACTAGAACGATCTTCTGGGGCAATTCTAGCAACTTTTAGCGAGTTTTTTGAGACATTATATAATTCGCAGGGCGGGTTCTCTGACAAGTTGCTCAGTAGCTTTTTGGGGACTGCTGGTCTGCCTACTCTGTCGGAATCAGAAGCTGTTGGGCTGGAGGCACCAATTAGTCTGGAGGAATTAGAGGAGGCCCTAGATTCTATGGCAGGGAATAAGACACCGGGGTCTGATGGGCTGCCTGTGGAGGTATATAAACAGTGCTCAAATATAATGTTTCCACAGCTGTTGAAGGTGTTTGAGGTGGCTAGGGAAGATGGGCACTTGCCCCGGTCCTTGAATGAAATCATAGTGGTGATTCCCAAGGCTGATAAGGATCCTTGTCTTCCAGAGTCATACAGGCCTATCTCCCTTTTAAACATTGATGTCAAGATTTTTGCAAAGATTCTGGCGATGCGGCTGTCTAGAGTAATATCTAGTATTATTCATCCAGATCAAACTGGTTTTATGCCAGAGAAATCAACTGCAATTAATATCCGGCGGTTGTATCTAAATTTACAGATCCAATCAAAGGGAAAGAAACCTAGGGCTGTTGCATCTTTGCATGCTGCTAAAGCATTTGACAGCGTCGAATGGCCATATCTGTGGGCTATATTAGCCAAGATGTGTTTCTGTAAAAGTTTTATTGCCTGGATACAGCTGCTGTATTCGAGTCCAGAGGCCAAAATTAGAATTAATGGGGAGATCTCAAATACAATTAACTTACACAGAGGGACCAGACAGGGGTGCCCCCTGTCTCCCCTACTGTTTGTTCTGGCAATTCAGCCCTTGGCAGTAGTAATTCGGGCGACATTTGAAATTAAGCGGTTTGGGTATGAGTCTTTGCCAGAAAGAATAGCATTGTATGCTGATGACATGCTCTTGTTTTTGGGAGAGTGGCCATCTGAGGGTGGCAATGGAAGTCTTTGGATCCTTCGCAGTGATCTCTGGTTTATGTATTAACTGGGAGAAATCTTCAATTATGCCAGTGGGAGATGCTCCCGAGAACTCCTTGGAATTGGCCGGACGATTAAATGTAGTCAAAGAGTTTGGAAATTCATATTGGGTATAATATGCAAGATTTTGAGCGTTTAAATATTACCCCGCTACTTGCTAAATTTCATCAAAAAATAAAGGACTGGTGCAAATTACCACTGAGTATGGTGGGAAGGGCAAACCTGGTAAAAATGGTTCTCATGCCACAAGCTTTGTATGCCCTCCACAATGCGCCCATTTGGATTCCTGGTCGAATCTTTTATCAGATAAACAGAATATTTAGAGAGCTTATCTGGAAGAGGAGTGTTCCTAGAATTCGGTTGGAGGTTTTGCGTACATCTAAAGAACTGGGGGGATTAGCGGTTCCTGACCCGTTTCTGTATTATCTTGCAGCGCACATGCAGCATTTCAGAGGATGGGGGGAGGAGGATTCCTTCATGCGAAGTTCCTCGGGATGTATGCTTACATGCATAGTGGGAAAGGAATTACTGGTGCAGGTGCTAGACTCAGGGCAATTCCGTCAGGGTCAAGCTATCAATAGTCCGATAATGAAGATCATGGATAAAGTATGGAACATGGCCAAAGAAATATTGGGTATACAGGGAGTCACGGCGCATTCCCTGATCTGGAGAAACTTGACATGTACAGAGTTAAATAAATTAGAGGGTTTTGAGCTATGGGAGAGGAGGGGGCTTAAACTAGTATCACAGCTTTATTCGGAAGGGGAGTTTCGATCTTTTGAGGATCTCAAACAGACATTTTCCATCCCTAATAAAAGATTTTTTCAATATCTCCAGCCGAGACATGCTTGTGAAGCACAACAGCGACTCGCTCCACTAGGTAATCCAGCTAAAACTCCGCTGTTGGATAGAGTAGTGATGGGAGGAGGATCAAGAGATATTATATCTATGATATATGCAACCATGTTGGAAAAGAGAGTGGCAAGATTGGAGACACTGAAGAATAAGTGGCAAGTTGATGTAGGTGATTTAACAGATGATGAATGGGAGGATGCATTGCAAGAAGTCACGAAAGTCTCAGTTAGCGAGGCGCAGAGAGTGTCGCATCTTTATTTGCTTCATCGAGTTTATCAAACCCCTGTACGGCTGTTGAAAATTCGCTATGCTATAGAGGCAGATTGTTGGAAATGTGGAACGCCCAATGTGGATCTGATACACATGACCTGGAACTGTCCTCGGTTATGTAGGTTTTGGGGAGGTGTGAATGATTTACTTAATACTGTCTATCAATGTCAAATGGTACTAGACCCCAAAATGGCTCTTCTGGGGCGGGTGGAGACTTTGCCGCTTTCGGAGGAGCACCAGCTGGCAGTCTCACGAATATTATATCAAGCTCGTAAAAGGGTGGCGGCTCACTGGAAGGGATCTTCTGTACCCACAATCACGGAAGTTACCGATGCAGTTAATAATAATATAGATATGGAAAAATATGTATATCCAAAGAGAAGAACAACTAAGAAATGGGAAGATATATGGGCACCTTGGTTGGACACACCCAGTTTGGCACCTTCTAGATTAACATGGATGAGAGCGTTGAGGAGGATATAACCCAAAAATTGTAGCTGTGAGAGACCAAATGCATCGGGAGAGACGAGAGGTGTTTTTTCGGGTGAGGGTGGGGGGTGAGTTGGGAAGGATTTTTGTGGGGGTTCTATTGTGTTTATATAATACACTATTTGGGAAATATCCTGTATATGACTACCTGTTTTTTCAATTTTTGAAAATGTTTAATAAAAAATTACCTGATATAAAAAATAATTATGCAAACAGTGTATAATGCTCCATATATAATGGGCCCCATTTATAATGTGCAGGTGTATGATCGGCCCCATGGATGATGCTCCAGCGTATGATTGGCCCCATTTATAATGCTCCAGTGTATGATGGGCCCATATAATTGTCCATATATAATGGGCCCCATATGATGCTCCAGTGTATAATGGGCCCTATCTATGATGCTCAAGTGTATGATGGACCCCATTTATAATGCTCCAGTGTATGATGGGCCCATATAATGCTCCATATATAATGGGCCCCATATGATGCTCCAGTGTATAATGGGCCCTATCTATGATGCTCAAGTGTATGATGGTCCCCATATATAATTCTCCAGTGTATAATGCTCCCCATATATTGCTCCAAACATTAAAAAAATGAAATACCTTTCCTCGCTGGGCACTGCTCTACTCTAGACTCCTCAGCGTTGCCATCTTCCAGCTCTCTGTACTTGGACTGTTCAGGCAGAGGGCGTACAGACGTGACGTCATTGCACTCTCTGATCTGAATGTCACTGTCAGGAAACGCGGAAGAGATCACAGCAGTGGAACAGGGAGAGGTAAGTATTGAAAGTGCTGGTGCGCTGAGCAAGCAGGGGGGCCCACTCGCACTTGCCCTGATGTGCCAGGTGCTCATGTCGGCCCTGGGGGGGTACAGGCCAGTTAGGGAGGTGGAAAAACTGTCATATGTTGAGGTGTAGGTTGGACGTTCAGCAGCTGCAAATGGAAGAATTGCAGAAGTCGGAGGAAGAGGAGGACAAAGCGAGCCATTTTGCTGGCAACCTACTGTATGTGTCATTAGGGGAAGGTGGTACAAAATCCTTTGAAACCCAGGCATGGTTCATTTTAATGAAGGTGAGATCACCAACATTTTGGGTCAACAGCCGGGTCCTTCTTTCTGTCAGGATTGATCCAGCAGCACTGAAGACTCTTTCAGATAGCACACTGCCAGCAGGGCAAGCGAACTCCTGTAAAGCATATTGTGCCAATTCAGGCCAGGTGTCCAGTTTAGAGGCCCAGTAGTCAAAGGGGAATGAACTGTGAGGGAGAACATCGATAGGGGAGGAGAGGTAATTTTGAACCATAGTTGACAACTGCTGTCTTCTGTCTGTTGCAATCGATTCAGTATTAACAGTCGTGTGAGCTGTACTTGAGAAATCAGTCCACAATATGGTCATGAAACCCCTGTCTCCAACGCCAGTTCAGCTGTGTACACCACGAACTCCTCTTCCATTTGGCCCAGTATGGCTCGTGGTAGAACCTGCACCGCTGCTGTGTGCTGGGAATGCCTCTAACAAACGATTTACCAGAGTTGCTTGTTTGTTCGTCAATATTAGCTCTAGGTTCTCTGGTGGCATGATGTTCTGTAATTTGCCTTTATAGTGTGGATGCTGGCCAACTAGTAGTCATCATCCTTCATAATTTTGACAATGCGGGGGTCCCTTTTTAGGATGCGCAAGAGATAATCACACATGTGGGCCAATGTTCCAGGTGTCAACGATGCGACAGTGGTGGGTGGAGGAGCACTTTCTGCCAAATCCCCATCCCTCCTGTCACGCACAAACCCAGTACCTGACCTTGGCAAGCCAAGATTTCCTCTTGCCCACTGAGAAGCATCCTCCTCCCCAAAATAATCATCCCCCTCATCCTCCTCCTCTTCCTCTTCTTCCTCCACCTCGTCCAGGACAGTTCCCTGAGCAGACAATGTCTGACTGTCATCAAGGCTTCCCTCCTCCTCTTCCTTCTCCGCTGCAGATGCCTGATCCTTAATGTGTGTCAAAGTTTGCATGAGCAGATGCATAAGTGGTATGCTCATGCTTATGATGGCGTCGTCTGCGCTTACCAGCCATGTGCATTCCACAAAACACTGAAGGACTTTACAGAAATCTTTTAGCTTTGACCACTGCACACCCGACAACTCTATGTCTACCCTCAAACTGCCTGCCCATGTATCCTCCCACAAATGCATTACAGCCTACCTCTGTTCGCACAGCCTCTCAACCATGTGCATGATGGAGTTCCACCTTGTTGCAACGTCTATGATTAGGCGGTGCTTGGGGAGGTGGAGCGATCGCTGCAGCCTCTGCATACAACTGGAGTCTATGGGCGAGCGACGGATGTGCGAGCACAGTCTTCGCACCTTATGTAGCAGGGCTGTTAACTCCGGAAAATTATTAAGGAAGCACTGCACCACCAGGTTCAAGGTGTGAGCCAGGCAAGGTATGTGTCTGAGTTTTGCAAGGGCTATGGCCGCCACAAAATTATGGCCCATTCATCTGTTGTAAGGTTCACATTTCCACTCATAGATTGTTTGAGTGCATGGACAATGCAGTCTTTCACATGAAGGTGGAGGGCAGGGATGGCTTTTCTAGAAAAGAAGTGCCGACTGGGTAGGTCATAGCGTGGGACAGCGTAGGCCATGAGCTCTCGGAACGCTTCGCTTTCAACCAAATGGAAGGGCATCATCTCTAATGAGATCAGTTTGGCAATGTAGGCGTTCAAAGCCAGTGTACGCGGATGAGTACTTTCTTGTCCTACTCAGAGTGTCTGGTAGGGTGAGCTGGACTTGAGAGCTGCATATGGGGGAACTAGTGGTGGACCTGACGGACTGACGGGGTTGGTGATGGCCTAGATTCAGTCTTTCGTTGCAAAAACATTGTGATTCCCTGACTGCTTTGGCCTTGCGACGACACCTCAACATTTCTTGCTGCTGGTGTGCTTACCGGTGGGCTTACAGTGGGGGAAGCGATGGAGCATTGCTGGCTACCTTCAGTTGGAGCAGGTGCACATGTGCTACCTAAGGTTTTGTAGTCCATCCACGCTTGCAAGTGCATGGTGGTTAAATGACGAAGCATGCAACTGGTGTTCAAATTTCGGAGATTTTTCCCTCGGCTAAAGGTCCTTCCGCACTTCTTACAGATAACCTTTGCCTCATCAATAGGATTTTGGACAAAAAAGTGCCACACTGCACTCTTCCTACTATGGGAAAAATTTTCAGGGCTTGCACGCTGTGCTAATTTGACCATCTGGCCAAGCTGTCCTGCAACTCTTTTTGTTTTTTTACCATGTTTTTGGACAGCTACTGGCCTGCCAGATAACAGTTGCTGCGATGACGATACCTGCTGCGGATCCTTCTCCTCTTCTGACCTATTGCCAGTGGCACCCTCTTCCCCCAATGGATGCCAATCCGGGTCAACAATTGGGTCATCCATCACCTCCTCTTCAATTTCACCTGCACCTTCCTCTGTGTCACCGTGTAAGGTGGTATAGTATGCGGGAAGGGGCACCTGAGTTTCATCAGGGTCAGATTCTGGCTCAGTAGACTGTGAGGGCAATGTAGTGCTCTGGGTCAATGTACCAGCAGAATCATCTAGCAGTGGCTGTGCATCAGTGCACTCCATGTCAGATTCATCTTGGACTGGGGAATTCAGGATTTGACATGATAACCCAGGCATGGTATGTGAAAAGAGCTCCATGGAGTAATCTGAAGTGTGACCTACCGCATCCTTCACTTTTGGTGGGGGCGAAGGACACAAGGAAAGGTGTTGTTCCTTACCAGAAGCCTGCACTGACGACTCAGTGCTTGCAGTTTTTGAAACTTCAGAAGAGGAGGCGATAGAGCTGGAGGCTGTTTCGGCAATGTAAGCGAAAACCAGTTCCTGATGCTCTGGCTTTAAAAGCGGTTTACCTACTCCCAGAAAAGTGAACCTTACAGGCCTTCTTGAGCCAGACAATGACGCTGGCTCAACATCTCCTTCCTGAGCTGCTATTGTGCTTTTGGCATAAGCAGCAGATGTACCACCACCACCATCAGAACCAGCTGCCCCCCCCCCACCCACAGTCTCTTCCACCATACTTCCTCATGTTTGGGAAAGTGTACCAAAAATACCAGCAGATATACAGTACTATATGAGGAGCGTACAACTGTGTAAGGTGTAGTGAAAAATTTAAATCTTCTTATATATTTCCTTAGTCACAGACGCTCTCCCAGTATGTATTTGACCATAATCCAACCAGCAGATTTATGGTACTGATACATGGATGGCCATGGAACAAGGAGGTGGAATAAGATTCTGCAGGTGAACAACTGGCTACGTCGATGGTGCCGTCAGCAACGATTTGGATTTATGGATCACGGAGTGAATTACCTTTACGATGGACTACTTGCTAGAGATGGGGTGCACCTTACAAAGACTGTAAAACATGTATTTGGAAGTCGCCTTGCTACACTTGTAAGGAGAGCTTTAGGCTATGTGCCCACGTAGCATTTTAAAACGCTCACTAAAAACTGGACTCCTTCCCAGAAATCGCGCGTTTTTTTCCGCGCGATTTCACCGCAATTTTACCGCGATTATGATCGCGATTTTGCCGCGATTTTCGCGTGCGATATTCAAGCACTTTCCAAGCGATTTGAAGCATCGCTTGGAAAGTGATTGACAGGTTGGTCACACTCGTCAAACATAGTGTTTGACAAGTGTGACCAGCTTTTTACTATTGAGGCCGCCTATGCGGCATCAATAGTAAAAGATAGAATATTAAAATGCTAAAAAAAAATAAAAAAATCGGGGTATATTTACCTTCCGGCGTCCCGCGATGCATTCCCGGGCCTCAGCGTTCCCAGTAATGCCTTGCGAGACCTGTGATGACGTAGTCTCGTGTTGCTATAGCGATCTCGCGAGACCGCTAGAGTCACGCGAGACTACGTCATTACAGGGCCTTGCCGCAAGGCATTACTGGGAAAGCTTAGGCTGGGAATGCAGCGCGGGACGTCGGAAGGTAAATATACCCCGATTTTTTATTCTTTTTTTTTACAGGGGTATGGTACCCAGGGCCTGGAGGACAGTCTCCTCTCCTCCACACAGTGGGTACCAACCGCACATGAGACGCTTAACTTCCCGCATGGTGGGCATAGCCACATGCGGGAAGTCAACGATTCTCATGCATTCCTATGGGTGCCGAATCGCGGCAATTCTTTGCGATTCCGCATAAAAGAATGAGCATGCTGCGATTTTTTCCGCGATGCGATTCCGCCGCGGAAAAAAATGCAGCATTAGCACAGCATGTGCGGAATGCCATAGGAATGCATGGGGGGTGTTCTGTACACGATTTTTAAACATTTTCGCAGCATTTTTGTGCCGAAAATCGCGGCAAAAATGCTTAAAAATCGCTACGTGGGCACACAGCCTAAAACTAGAACAACATGGGAAGGGAAGCAAAAGACCAGAAAAAGCCATACACCTGACAAATGCTATTGAGAACTCTGCTATTAGAAGTGGAAAGGAAGAACAAAGACAAAAGAATCTAATTAATAAGAATATTGGAGAAAGAGAAAACAATCACAAACTAAAATGTTTCTATACTAATGCGCAAAGCATGGGTAACAAACAAGGAGAATTGGAATTACTGACACAGGAAAAGAAATATGATGTCATTTTAATCACTGAAACTTGGTGGGACAATACACATGATTGGAATACAAGATTAGAAGGATACAACTTATTTGCAAGAAACAGACTTGATAAACGAGGAGGAGGTGTCGCATTGTATGTTAGAAACGCGTATATCTGCACAGAGATTGAAGCTTCTGAGACCGGGAGTTCTGTGGAAACTGTTTGGGTAAGAATACAAGAACAGAACAATGGAAAGGACACCATTGTAGGCATTTACTACAGGCCTCCTGCGCAAGCTGAAGATATGGATGAACTCTTTATGCATCAAATGGCCAAGTTCTCCAAAAAATATGACATAGTTGTCATGGGAGATTTCAACTATCCAGACATTTGTTGGGAATCTCTCTCAGGCAAAACTAACAGGTCAAGAAAATTCTTATCCTCTCTTGCTGACAAATTTATCTTCCAAAAGGTAGGGGAGAAAACAAGGGGAACTGCTACCTTGGATCTAGGAAATGGTTGAGGAGGTAAAAGTGGCTGGGACCCTAGGAGGTAGCGACCATGCTATTTTAGAATTTTGGATAACTAGAGGAGGAAGACCTGTGAAGACTCAGACGTCCAGGTTAGATTTCAGAAAGGCAGATTTTAAGGGATTCATTAAGAGAATTGGAGGGATCCAATGGCTGGATATCCTTAAAGACAAAAATGTCCAGGAAGGATGGGAAATCTTGAAAAATGAAATTCTCAAAGCACAATTGTTAACAATTCCGAAAAGAGGGAAGAATAGGAAGCATTTAAGGAACCAGGATGGATGAAAACAGAGCTTAAGCACATGCTAAAAAGGAAGAAAGAAATGTTTATAAAATGGAAAGAGGGAGGCATATCTAAAGAAGAATATAATGCTGTCTGCAGAACCTGCAGGGCCCAAATCAGATTATCTAAAGCTGAAAATGAATTGAGGCTTGCAAGAGATGTCAAAAGCAATAATAAAGGATTTTGGGGATATGTCAAAAGTAAAAGAAAAGTCAAAGATGCTATAGGATTTTTACAGGATGAAAATAATGAAATGGTAAGACAGGATGTTGAGAAGGCCAAACTTTTAAATTCCTATTTTGCATCTGTTTTTTCTCAGAAAGGAAATGTAACATCAACTGTTCTTCACTGTCCTATTAAGGGAATAGAAGAATCCAGGATATCTATAAACAGAAAGATAGTGAGGAAACACTTAGCTAACCTAAATGAATTCAAGTCTCCAGGTCCAGATGAATTACACCCCAGAGTACTGAAGGAGATAGCAGAAGAAATTTTTGAACCCCTCCATAATCTTTGAAAATTCTTGGACAACAGGAGAAGTCCCAGAAGACTGGAGAAGAGCAAATGTTGTTCCTATCTTCAAAAAGGGGAAGAAGGTGGACCCAGGCAACTATAGGCCGGTGAGTCTGACTTCTATACCAGGAAAGATCTTTGAACAAATTATTAAACAACATGTATGTCAGTACCTGGATAAGAATGAAGTGATTAAACAGAGTCAGCATGGGTTTGTAACTAATAAGTCATGCCAGACTAACTTAATATCCTTCTATGACAGAATCACTGATTGGGTGGATCAAGGAAATGCTGTAGATATAGTAGATCTTGACTTCAGAAAAGCATTTGACATAGTATCTCATACAATCCTTATTGAAAAAATGACTAAGTATGGAATGGACAAGGCAACTGTTAGGTGGATTCATAACTGGCTTAGTGATCGGACCCAAAGAGTGGTCCTAAATGGCTGCACATCCAGTTGGAAGAATGTCTCAACTGGGGTACCACAGGGCTCTGTCCTGGGCCCTGTATTGTTCAACATCTTTATCAACGATTTAGATGAAGGAATTGAGGGTAAACTGATTAAATTTGCTGATGACACAAAGCTAGGAGGGATAGCTAATACTTTAGAAGAGAGAGAGAGGATTCAAAAAGATATAAATAAACTGGAGAAGTGGGAAGCAACTAACAGAATGGTTTTTAATAGGGAAAAATGCAAAGTACTACATCTGGGCAATACAAATGAAAAAAGCATATACAGAATGGGAGGAATAGCGCTAAGCAACAGCACATGTGAAAAAGACTTGGGTATACTAATAGATCACAGACTGAATATGAGTCAACAGTGTGATGCAGCAGCAAAAAAGGCAAATGCAATTCTAGGATGTATTAACAGAAGCATACAGTCTAGATCACGTGAAGTAATTATTGCCCTCTACTCCTCTTTGGTCAGACCTCATCTGGAATATTGTGTCCAGTTTTGGGCACCACATTTTAAAAAAGACATCAACAAACTGGAACAAGTTCAGAAAAGAGCTACCAGAATGGTGACCGGTCTGCAAACCCTGTCTTATGAGGAAAGGTTGCAGGATTTGGGAATGTTTAGTTTGCAAAAGAGAAGACTGAGAGGAGACTTAATAGCCATCTACAAATATCTAAAGCGCTGTCACATTGTAGAAGGATCAACTTTATTCTCATTTGCACAAGGAAAGACTAGAAGCAATGGGATGAAACTGAATGGGAGGAGACACAGATTAGATATTAGAAAACACTTTTTGACAGTTATAGTGATCAATGAGTGGAACAAGCTGCCACGAGAAGTGGTGAGTTCTCCTTCAATGGAAGTCTTCAAACAGAGGCTGGACAGACATCTGACTGGGATGATTTAGCGAATCCTGCTTTGAGCAGGGGGTTGGACCAGATGGCCCAGGAGGTCCCTTCCAACTCTACGATTCTATGATTCTATGATTCTACTATATGAGGAGCGTACAGCTGTATTTGGTGCAGTGAAAAATTTAAATCTCTGTATATATGTCCTTAGTCACAGACGCTCTCCCAGTATGTATTTGACCGTAATCCAACCAGCAGATATATGGTACTTTATGAGGAGTGTACAGCTGTATAAGGTGTAGTGAAAATTTTAAATCTCCGTATATTTTTCCTTAGTCACAGACGCTCTCCCAGTATGTATTTGACCGTAATCCAACCAGCTGATATATGGTACTATGTGAGGAACGTACAGCTGTATAAGGTGTAGTGAAAAATTTAAATCTCCGTATATATTTCCTTGGTCACAGACGCTCTCCCAGTATGTATTTGACCGTAATCCAGCCAGCAGATATATGGTACTATATAAGCAGCGCACAGCTGTATAAGGTGTAGTGAAAATTTTAAATTCCCGTATATATTTCTTTAGTCACAGACACTCTCCCAGTATGTATTTGACTAATCCAAACAGCAGATATACGGTACTGTATCAGAAGCTGACAGCTCTATACGGTGTATGGAAAAATGTAAATCTATGTATATTTATTTCTGGAGTCACACACACACGCTGTCTCAGTATGGATTTGACCATCATCCAAACAGCAGATATACGGTACTGTATCAGAAGCGGACAGCTCTATACGCTGTATGGAAAAATGTAAATCTATGTATATTTATTTCCGGAGTCACACACACGCTGTCTCAGTATGGATTTGACTGTCATCCAAACAGCAGATATACTGTACTGTATCAGAAGCGGACAGCTCTATACGATGTATGGAAAAATGTAAATCTAGGTATATTTATTTCCGGAGTCACACACACGCTGTCTCAGTATGGATTTGACTGTCATCCAAACAGCAGATATACTGTACTGTATCAGAAGCGGACAGCTCTATACGATGTATGGAAAAATGTAAATCTAGGTATATTTATTTCCGGAGTCACACACGCTGTCTCAGTATGGATTTGACCGTAATCCAAACAGCAGATATATGGTACTGTATCAGAAGCGGACAGCTCTATACGCTGTATGGAAAAATGTAAATCTATGTATATTTATCTCCGGAGTCACACACACACACGCTGTCTCAGTATGGATTTGACCGTCATCCAAACAGCATATATACGGTACTGTATCAGAAGCGGACAGCTCTATACGATGTATGGAAAAATGTAAATCTATGTATATTTATTTCCGGAGTCACACACACACGCTGTCTCAGTATGGATTTGACCATAATCCAAACAGCAGATGTATGGTACTGTATCAGAAGTGGACAGCTCTATATGCTGTATGTATGGAAAAATGTATATCTCCGTCTATTTTTTTCCGGAGTCACACACAGACGCTGTCTCAGTATTGATTTGACCGTAATCCAAACAGCAGATATACGGTACTCTATCAGAAGCGGACAGCTCTATACGGTGTTTGTTAAAAATGTAAATCTATGTATATTTCCGGAGTCACACACACACGCTGTCTCAGTATGGATTTGACCATAATTCAAACAGCAGATATACGGTACTGTATCAGAAGCGGACAGCCCTATACGGTGTATGTATGGAAGAATGTAAATCTCTGTCTATTTTTTTCCGGAGTCACACACAGATAGCATGTATTTGTTCGTGATACCAGCCGGTACACGGTAGTGTGTGAGGAGCGTACAACCCCAATACGGTGTGGGAAAAAATGAACGCTCGGTAACTGTTCAGAAAAAAAAAATAAAAGTAGGAGTGCTGTGTAAAAAGCAGTCTGCACAGCAGTGTGCACACAGCAATACAGCTATCAGGTAGCCTAATAAGGCAGCCTAATAACCAGCGCTGCTGCACACAAAAAAATCCTCCCCTGTCACTGCAAACTAACTGTACAGCACAATTGCTTTCAGCACAAGCACAGAATGTTTTTTCTTCCCTGTCTGTTTTCTTTCCTGCCAAACACTCTCCCTATTGAGAAACAGTGGCAGCCAGCAACCTCTCCCTATGCTAAGATCAGCAGAAGTAAAATGGCGGTCGGCGGTCAGGGCTTTTATAGCCACTGTGACGCCACAAAAAGCAAGCCAATCACTGCAATGCCCTTCTCTAAGATACTGGTGGTGGTTGGCGAAACCCGACTTTAGTGAAAGTCGGCGACTTTTGAATTTGACCGACCCGTTTCGCTCGACTCTATTGATGATGTTTGTAAAGGGCTGGGAAATTAATGGTACTATATACAGTGCCTACAAGTAGTATTCAACCCCCTGCAGATTTAGCAGGTTTACACATTCGGAATTAACTTGGCATTGTGACATTTGGACTGTAGATCAGCCTGGAAGTGTGAAATGCACTGCAGCAAAAAAGAATGTTATTTCTTTGTTTAATTTTTTTTTAAATTGTGAAAAGTTTATTCAGAGGGTCATTTATTATTCAACCCCTCAAACCACCAGAATTCTGTTTGGTTCCCCTAAAGTATTAAGAAGTATTTCATGCACAAAGAACAATGAGCTTCACATGTTTGGATTAATTATCTCTTTTTCCAGCCTTTTCTGACTATTTAAGACCCTCCCCAAACTTGTGAACAGCACTCATACATGGTCAACATGGGAAAGACAAAGGAGCATTCCAAGGCCATCAGAGACAAGATCGTGGAGGGTCACAAGGCTGGCAAGGGGTACAAAACCCTTTCCAAGGAGTTGGGCCTACCTGTCTCCACTGTTGGGAGCATCATCCGGAAGTGGAAGGCTTATGGAACTACTGTTAGCCTTCCACGGCCTGGACCACCTTTGAAAGTTTCCTCCCGTGTCGTGGCCAGGCTTGTCCGAAGAGTCAAGGCTAACCCAAGGACAACAAGGAAGGAGCTCCGGGAAGATCTCATGGCAGTGGGGACATTGGTTTCAGTCAATACCATAAGTAACGTACTCCACCGCAATGGTCTCCGTTCCAGACGAGCCCGTAAGGTACCTTTACTTTCAAAGCGTCATGTCAAGGCTCATCTACAGTTTGCTCATGATCACTTGGAGGACTCTGAGACAGACTGGTTCAAGGTTCTCTGGTCTGATGAGACCAAGATCGAGATCTTTGGTGCCAACCACACACGTGACATTTGGAGACTGGATGGCACTGCATACGACCCCAAGAATACCATCCCTACAGTCAAGCATGGTGGTGGCAGCATCATGTTGTGGGGCTGTTTCTCAGCCAAGGGGCCTGGCCATCTGGTCCGCATCCATGGGAAGATGGATAGCACGGCCTACCTGGAGATTTTGGCCAAGAACCTCCGCTCCTCCATCAAGGATCTTAAGATGGGTCGTCATTTCATCTTCCAACAAGACAACGACCCAAAGCACACAGCCAAGAAAACCAAGGCCTGATTCAAGAGGCAAAAAATCAAGGTGTTGGAGTGGCCTAGTCAGTCTCCTGACCTTAACCCAATTGAAAACTTGTGGAAGGAGCTCAAGATTAAAGTCCACATGAGACACCCAAAGAACCTAGATAACTTGGAGAAGATCTGCATGGAGGAGTGGGCCAAGATAACTCCAGAGACCTGTGCCGGCCTGATCAGGTCTTATAAAAGACGATTATTAGCTGTAATTGCAAACAAGGGTTATTCCACAAAATATTAAACCTAGGGGTTGAATAATAATTGACCCACACTTTTATGTTTAAAATTTATTAACATTTAACTGAGCAACATAACTTTTTGGTTTGTAAGATTTATGCATCTGTTAATAAATCCTGCTCTTGTGTGAAGTTTGAAGGCTCTAACTTATTTGCATCTTATCAAACCTGCTAAATCTGCAGGGGGTTGAATACTACTTGTAGGCACTATCAGCAGAAGTAAAATGGCGGTCGGCGGTCAGGGCTTTTATAGCCACTGTGACGCCACAAAAAGCAAGCCAATCACTGCAATGCCCTTCTCTAAGATACTGGTGGTGGTTGGCGAAACCCGACTTTAGTGAAAGTCGGCGACTTTTGAATTTGACCGACCCGTTTCGCTCGACTCTATTGATGATGTTTGTAAAGGGCTGGGAAATTAATGGTACTATATAAGTGAGTGAAATGAATAAAAATAAACACCCTCAAGACAACCAAATATAGAACTGTCTGAGGAGGAAACGTCTAAGATTTGTAAATAGACAGCTACATCAGGATGGTAGAAAACTTATCTCCCTCAACTAATTGCTCTTATCTCCCTCCACCAATGGTTTCCTTTTTAGTGAAACTAAATAAATAAACATACAAATAAACATACAATTAAATAAATAAACATACAATTAAAACAAATCAAGGAGCAATGCTGAATAAAAAGATGTTATAAAGATATGAGTGGTATGTGCACTCACCTTGTGGGGTTATGATTAGGGCACAACACTCTGATGTCTAGCACTGTGAGTGAACTCGAAGTCGCTGCCAGACCTTGTTATTCCAAATATCCCTGGGTTTCAGTCTTGAAATTCACTATAAGATAGGTGTCACAATTCCTCCTCTCAGTGTGGTGAGTGGCAGCTCAGGCATTCAATCTGGGGCAGGACGTGCTGAGGTGTCAGCAACGTGATTGGACAGCTGAGCTGTCTAATCTCATTCTTGGGTGTGTTGAGCTGTAAGTTTGATGAGAGACAGTCCAGTCATCCAATCAGAGCAGGGGTGTGCTGGGGTTCCTACATGTGTCTCAATGATTCCCAAGCTATTAGCTGGCTGTCTGCCTCTTATATCTGCCAGTTGTAGCTCTGTTCAGGTTGGTGTGTGTTTGCTTTGAGCTTTCAATTCTAGTTTTTTGATCTTTGTTGACTGACCTTGGATTTGCCATTCACCATCCGTTTGTCTAACCCATTTGTTTTGATCCACTACCTTCCTGGAATTCTAACCCCGGGCTGTGATCTAACTAAGCCTTTGCCTCAACCCTCTGTTTATGATATACCGTCCTGGCTTTTGGCATTACACTCCCTGACTTCCCCACCTCACGGCTTGCCGTGTAATGGGAGTGGTGGAATCACTGTGCCGTGGTCCGAGGAGAGCCTGGAGGGGCATGATTAGTTGAGCTCTTGACTCTTCACTAGAGCCCTGTTGATGGGGTTAGGCTTGGCTCCTAATGAATACTGGGTGCTACTCCAGGACAGACCATGGACACACAGCAGATAACCCCCAAGGGACAGGTAGTTGGAACGGGAATACAGTTGATGCAGGCATACACAGCAGGAACACAAGTACCACAGATTCAGATGAGTATGACTGGTATACAGATGGCAGTGGCAAATGCAGACAGGTGATATACATATTGGCACAGCAGTTGCAGATGGGTCTGGTTGAAATACAGATTGACATGGCAGGTGCAGGCAGGTCCAGCTGATATACAGATTGGCAAGGCAGGTGCAGGTGGGTCTGGTTGAAATACCAACTGACAGACAGGTACTGGCACAGAGGTTAGGGACAGAAAGATGCTAATTCAACTAGGAGGTAACTAATGGACAGGGATTTGAGAACTAGCAAGCGTGTAGGAACAAACTAACAATGTTGCACAGGCACCTCCATGCAGGTGGAGGTGCCTTAAATAATAGGTGTCTCCCAGCCATTGACTGGTGACACTTTAGGATGGTGCATGCGGCCCCTTTAAGAAGGAGGGAGTGAGTGCGTGCGATCTCTATGCACAGTGCCCAGGGATGTGCGTGCAGTGCGCGGACCCTGGGCAGCAGTCGAAAAGGAAGGAGGAGGAAGTACAAGATGGGGCTGTGGCGGTGAATGAATCAGCGTGCCTGCCAGCGAAAAGGAGTAGCATTCAGAGATGCTGGAGCTACAGTTCGTAAGTAGTGACTAGCGTCACAATAGAAAATGAGAAGTTGTCATCGCCGTCTGGTTCAATTCTCTTAAAGCCAAGAATCATAAAACAGTGGTGCTTTTTTTCCTTCATTTCTGCCTTTTTTCTCTTTTTTCTTTTGTGTTGTTCTAATACACACAAAGGAAATACACATATGTCTAACAAAACATGTAATTGCAATCATTTTCTGGGAGAAATTCTTTTTTTACGGAACAATTTCAAGGGTGCCGACACATTCAGCCGTGACTGTATTTCAGACTTTTCCTACACTGAAGTAATGCTTACTCTAAATGTAATAGTTGAATGAGTAAATGGACAAGGATGTCATCCTAAAATGGTTTCATGTGATTCAAAATTGGAGCAAATCAAATTTTGACTGTTTTTGGTAACATTGAGTTACTACTGACTCATGCAAAGCACCCTTCATCCCCCCCCCAAAAAAAAATCCTAGAAAATTCAGAATGTTTTATCCAAAAATGTTTACTGTGATCTAAATGCTGGTATATTCTGCACTAATGCGGAATCAACAAAGTGACCCACTGTAATGCCATTACCGGCTCCCCTCCATGGTCTTCTCTCTCCCTCCATACAGGGACACCGGCATACTCACTGCCCCAGCTTTGCAGCATGGTCCCTGGTTTGTTCCCTGTCTCCTGTTTCCAGGTCTGAGTCTGCGCGTCACACTGATGACTGGCGGCAGGCACTCCCCTGCTTTTAAAGGGGCAGCGAATGCACTTAGTGTAATGCCCCAAGCCAATAGCTGGCAGGTATTTAGGAAACGGGTTCACCTGCAAGATGGCTCCCAGCCAATAGCTGGAAGGCATCAAGTATAAAAGTCACCCATCCCAATAGGGAGGTGACTGAGCGACCCCTATAGTTAGATTTTTAGCGATGTTGTTGTTTACCACTGTATGTTGCCAGGTTCTCTGTCCTTAGTCCATTACAGTTATACCCTATCCTGTACTGTCCCTGTATTCCTGTACAGTTTATACATTACCCTGAAGCCGCATCTGTGGTATTTGAACCCAGTGGCCACATCGGGAGGACCTGAACTGTTTCCCAAGACCTGTGTGTCTGTACCTATTCCAAGTGGCTGTCCTGTCTACTATACAGATAATGAAGAGTCTGGACCTATCACAGTAGTAATCCTGTCTGCTATTCAGAAACTGTACAGTCTGAACCTGTCCCTTTGGCGATCCTGTTTGCTATTCAGAAACTGCAAAAGTCTGAACCTGTCCTAGTGGCCATCCTGTCCTGCCCTGTCTAGGATTCTGTGCCCAAACTAACATCTCTGGCCCTTGGGGTCAGCTGCTACAGGCGGATGCTGCCCTGGAGTGGCACCTGGCAACTACCTGCCTCACAAGCCTGACCTCACCACCGGAGACTCCAGTGAACAAGATAGCTGCTTAGTTATACCCCTCCAGGATGAGTTTAGTCCATTGCAAAATAGGTGCCACCTGCAGGGGTGACAGTTGCTCATGCCATGGACCTCACTCATCCCAGACCTCCCTGTGCTTGGTGCTGTATTGGCAGTTAAACTACCAGCGGGAGAGCCAGGAAAAAGTGTTGCTCCATTTGCAGACACTATATGCCCAAATGGATGCCCTAGCTTCAGTGCGCCAGCCCAAGTTGCAGTACCTAAGGTTATGTTTATGCAATCCAAAAGTTATGCCTCTGGAGTGGAACCCATCCTCCTGTCTGATCCGTCTCAGTACTATGTGGATTTGAACCAGTGCCGTGGGTTCCTGGAGCAGTGTATGTGTCAGGACTCAGCTATCAGGTGACACAGGACTAGGGGTTCCTTCCATGTCCCTAACACTAGGGGGCTCCGTAGCTTGCCCTATTCCCTGGGATACTTCTGAAGGTCAAAATGCCGGGGCGTCCACCCTTGCCTTATCTCCTGAATGAGCCCTCCGTTTGTTCCCTTCCCTCACTCAGGGAATAGGGGAGCTGCCGTGTAATACAGTACACCATCCTGATGATCAAGGCAACACGAACTAGGGGAACTGAAAATACCAGGCATACAAATATTCACTCATGTATAACAGAGGAATGCATCGGGGAGTGGAGGAAGGGGAAAAAACAAAGCAAGAGGAGGGAAGGGAATTATCACACTTACAAATCCAAGCAACAGTCACAAATAACTTCTCCAAACTTCTTCTTATATAAACACCTAAGCACCTCTCCTCCAAGCCATGCAGCATAAGCTAGCTCTGAAGATGTGTTCCAATCAGGACCCAGATTATATAGGGGATAGGAGTGGCTAACTGAGCTCAGCTGAGAGCTCAGACTCCTAGAGCTCCCAACATGGCCATAACCCCTGTAAACACCATTTAAGGTGAAGTGCTTCTTTTCAGCACAGGAGTAGGAGCAATCAGACGATGCAGTCTTGTGGCTCCTCTCTGTTGTGGTAAGCCAGTGCCAGTATGTGTCACTTTGAAGTTTTCAGTCAGCAGTTTTCCTCCCATCAGACCAATGTGAAATACCTGATGTCCTACCTAGCAGGAGATGCCCTGGCATAGCTCAATCCCTTATGGGAAAGAGGGGGTCCTATCACCTTAAACCTGCAGGCCTTCCTGGTGGCCTTCAGAAAGATCTTCAATGAGACGAATCTGAAATCTTCTGCAACATCTTACTCTCCTAGCTTACAGGAGCTGCCCATAGTGGTGACACATGTGAGAAGACCATCACGTCTGGCCCTGTCCTTCCAAAGGCCACCCATTTCCCAGCCTGTTGAGGCAGCTACCCATGCAGATTCCATGAAGGGTGACCGTGTTTAGCAGGCTAAGTAGAAGCTGGAACTCAGTCATGAGAAGGGATTGCGGAATCTCTGCGGTTGTGTGAAACATCATGTCAGTCTTTGTCCTGAGAAGTCTAAAGAATGCTAAAGCTTTGGGCCAGTGGTATAGGCTGTCCTTGGTGGGAGTATTCCCTCTCCTCCGATGACTGTGATTATATCCATGTCATTTGGAGCCTTCTGTTGGGAGAGTTTGTTCTGCAAGCAGAGAAGAGTCGGTGTCAGATTCCCATCCAACAGCTGCAGATTCCACTAAGGGTGTTGTCAGGTGAAGAACGATCCCTTCCATGTTCTCCTCATCTGAAAAAAGTGGATTATACTACGATCACACTGATCAAACTCTAATCAGAGCCTGATCAGAGCATGATTAGCATAATCGACCCGATTATCTCATACGAGAGAAAATTTGGTAGTGTGAATACGGTAGTGTGAACCTAGCCTGCAAGTATTTCTCTGAAATTTGAACATTTTTGACAATTACAAACATGACCTAGAAGAGCATGATCCTGTGTGTCCTCCATGTGGTGATCCACCCCTGTGGTGTCTTCCTACTATAAGAGGTCAGATTACCATATCAAATGGTGATCCTACATGAAAAATTAGAAACACTGACTCAATGTATTTGGATAGCATGTGGAATTTTTGGTATTTTGTTATGTTAGGATCTGTTATATTGTTAGCAGTTTGTCCTTAATTTACATGTATTCAAGTTTTTTCCTGTTTTGTCTTTACTAAGGAATGTGACAAAACACATGGTGTTTCTGCATTTTCTGCTTACGGTTTTATTTCCTTTCATAGGTAAGTTGGAATTCATAGTTGTAGTGAAACCATCTAGCTTTTTTTTCTAATCATTTGGTGCAATTCCACTCAGTAGAGATTCTATAAATATTATGAATTTGAAACAGTGTTGTCAACTGAACTTAGCCAGGTTTCTGTCCTGATGAAGAGGTCATGTGTGACCTCGAAACGCATTGACCATGTAAACCTGTTTTATTAATAAATTTTTATCCATTGGAAACCATTGTGGATTCATCAGCAGCAGCGCAGGAGTGACATCTCTCTCCTGATCATTTTGCACAGCCTTAATCAGCTCATTTTTTGTATGCCGACAGATAAAGAACTCATTTAATAACTCTGTCTTTTCCTTGCAAAGTGTTGGCCTAAGCGAAAATTTTAACAATTTTACTTCCATTGAATTTACAATATATGATTCTCTTTGATCTACTGTGATACTGAATCTGATATATCTTTTCTGCCGTTTCTTATACCTGTTGGCCACTCATTAGTGCCCTATTGATTCACATTTTTAAGGGTCCTACCTGGTGGCGCTAAGGCTTCTTTATATTTAATATTTGTATTGTTGGCCATTTGTGAACATTCTGAAAGAAGGCTTACTTTGCACTAGCATGGGGTTAGGAATGGACTGAATATTTTTAACTAATACTCTATAGGCTATAAATATGTCAAGAAACTAAATAGCAAAGCCACTAAGGAAGACTCAAGGTCTCCAAAAATTCATTTTTAAACAGCAGAAAAAAAGGCAGCAACACTTACCTGCCCAGGTCTAAGAACAAATGCACTGCAGGGTGCAGCAAGCCCATAAAGCAAGATGTTAGCAACACAGGTGCAAAATACCAGATTAACAGCCACTCTCCACATACCCTATGCGGGCCTTTATTGTGCAATTTTATACTGGGCAGTCACCCCCTCCAGGAATGGGTATGTGGAGAGTGGCTGTTAATCTGGTATTTTGCACCTGTGTTGCCAACATCTTGCTTTATGGGCTGGCTGCACCCTGCAGTGCATTTGCTCTTAGACCTGGGCAGGTAAGTGTTGCTGCTTCTTTTCTGCTGTTTAAGGCTATGTGCCCACGTTGCGTTTTAAAACGCAAACTGAAAACCGGACTCCTTCCCAGAAATCGCGCGTTTTTTTCCGCTCGATTTCACAGCAATTTTGCCGCGATTTTCTCAAGCACTTTCCAAGCGATTTGAAGCATCGCTTGGAAAGTGATTGACAGGTTGGTCACACTCGTCAAATATAGTGTTTGACAAGTGCGACCAGCTTTTTACTATTGAGGCTGCCTATGCGGCATCAATAGTAAAAGATTGAATGTGAAAAATGATAAAAAAAATACAAAATCGGGGTATATTTACCTTCCGACGTCCCGCGCTGCCATCCCGGGCATCAGCGTTCCCAGTAATGCCTTGCGAGACCTGTGATGACGTTGGCCTCGCGTTACTATAGCGATCTCGCGAGACCACGTCATCACTGGACCGTGCCGCAAGGCATTACTGGGAACGCTGAGGCCCGGGATGGCAGCGCGGGACGTCGGAAGGTAAATATAACCCGATTTTTTATTTTTTATTGTTTTTTTTTACAGGGGTATGGTACCCAGGGCCTGGAGGACAGTCTCATCTCCTCCACACCGTGGGTACCAACCGCACATGAGACGCTTAACTTCCCACATGGTGGGCATAGCCACATGCGGGAAGTAAGCGATTCTCATGCATTCCTATGGGTGCGGAATCGCGGCAATTCTTTGCGATTCCGCACAAAAGAATGAGCATGCTGCGGTTTTTTCCACGATGCGTTTCCGCTGCGGAAAAAAGCGCAGCATTAGCACAGCATGTGCGGAATGCCATATGAATGCATGGGGTGCGTTCTGTACACCATTTTTTAAGTGTTTTCGCGCCGAAAATTGCAGCAAAAACGCTTAAAAATCGCATCGTGGGCACACACCCTCAATATAAATATGAAAAGATTGGCCCAAGTCACTGCATCCATTACTCATGGCACTCTATAATCTTATCCTTATGGTTTTTGTCACATTACTAGTCCTGATTCCTTTTATTTTATTTTTTTCTCAATTTGATCTTTGCTATGGGAACACCTTTCTGGTATGTATTTTTCGTTTGGTCTATAAGGCTACTTTCACACTTGCGTTTTTTTGCTGTGCATTTTTTGCGCACACAAACGCATGAAAAAAACGCATCATGCGTTTGTGTGCGCTTTTTTCCGGGTTTTGGTGCATTTTTTTAAAAAAAGCGCATGCGTTTTTTTAGCGCATACGTGCGCATTACAATGCGCATGTATGCGCACCCATAGACTATAATGGGTGTTTTGCTGTAAAAAAAAACGCATTGCGTGCGCATGCATTTTTGGAGGCAAGTCGGACGCACAAAAAATGCAACAGGATGCATTTTGTGCGCCCGAGCGCACACTACAAAAAAACGCATGCGCATACAAACGCGTACAAACGCATGTGTATGCGCACCCATGCGCACCCATGTAAAAGATTGGGGAAAAAAACGCAAGTGTGAAACCAGCCTAAGATGCACCCAACAGACCATAAGTTGCACCTAGGTTTTTGAGGAGGAAAAAAAAAATTGAAGCAAAAAATGTGGTCATGATGCACTGCTATGGAGGGGGACCTGCTTCTGACACTGTTGAATGGGAAACGTCTCCAAATTCTGTACTAATGTCCCCCATCCTGGTATATATACAGTGCTCAATTTCCTGTCCTAATTCTAGAGACTGCCGAATTTGAATTTCAACAAGTTCTCTCATTCTTATTATTTAGTAGAAATTTTCCATTCTGATGCGCAAAGTGTATCTACGGACCTCTTCCTGACGTTTCTGACATTGACTCTGTCCCAGATATGTTGCTATTACCGCGGAGCCTTGTTTTGCACATTTCAGAATAATAATAGCACCCTCCATACATGGCTACAGCTCTTTGTTGTAAACACGTCCCTTCGCACAAACGGCGGTAAATGGATGACTGTTTTGCACTTCCTACAAGCTGATTTAAAGCATTTCCTCTCATTCATGAGTAGCTTGTTTCTACAGTAAAGTCCATTGATAAAACATCTCTTATCAGCACCGATACTCTTGTCACAATCGTCTGGGGCAACATTTTCTTAGCCGCTGACACACGACTTTTTCGCGTCAGAGAGGAACACGATGAGTTGTGCATTAATGTTACTGCAGCCATCCTTTCATTATTTTTTATGGATAACTTGGGTTTTCTAGCTGATTTCTCCTAGTATTCTTCTTCTTCTATGTCTGCAAGCCCTTTCTTCACATTCATTTCCTTTCTCCCTTCATGCGTCATCCATCCTGGTCTATTGTTCTGTTTCCCCCACTTCCTATCAAAGGAATGTGCTTACGGACTACTGGTTAACCCTTTTTTTTTAGGAATAGTAGGTTGTTTATTATGTAGTTTTTGTTCACTTTCCACCAAACTCATAAGTCACCCGTACTGTGGTCGTTGTTGTTATTATTATTATTATTATTATGTCACATTTATTATCATGAGATTTTAAATACTTAATTGCCGTCAGCATAAAATTACTGTCAGTGTCACTTTGTTACAGTAGGTACAAGTGTAGCAGAACTGAACAAGCTTTAAGAATGTCATAAATTGTGTATTCTATTAATGCACTCGGAGTTTGCAGTCCTATGTTAAAACACGGGTACCAATAATATCACAATGAGTTTAGAAAAAAATGGCTTTGATACAAATGTCAGATTCTGATCTGCTACATTTGTTTGCATTTATAATTCCAGAGGAGTAATTTTTTGTGAATTTCTCTAAATGTGTGAAAGCTTCAGAATTTTAGGTCAGACACCGAGCTCCTGGAAACTGTCAGTGATGACCATTGGGACCTACAGGCTGCCATTTCTACGTCTCTTCAGGGCAGTACCTAGAATGTGTGTGATGACCTTTTACCTCGTATAATCTGCCAGGATTTGACCCTCGCTTACACCATTTCCTGATATGTTATTCCCTTAATAACAGATAGAAATGCATTCTCCGCACTCTCTGGTGTGTGACCAATCTGCAGCTGCCTTATGGCTACTCTTCTTCTTATACTTATAGATACATTCACTGTGCTACTACTTTCCTTTTTTTTTTTAAGTTTTTTTTACTCTTAGTTTATTATATTATACTGTTTTACCATGTGAATGTCTACCAAGTATAAATCTGAACATTTATTAAGGATATATGATCTATATTTCCAGAGCTTTTTAGTTTGTTATAGTTTATGTACTCTAAACATTCAACTCTTCTACACATCAGAAATTGTGAATTGTTCCAAATATTTTTGGTATAAATTAGAGGGAAATATCTAAAATGCCTAGCCAGTGACCAGCAATCATACCATGTATACCACTTGGATAAACTTTGAATAATTTTCATCTTGTCCAAAATTGATGCTATATTAGACACAATGGATACAATAAAAAAATTTTCTCTAAGGCTACGTTCACACGTAACGGAACTCCCGCGGAAGTTACCGCGAGAATTCTGGAATTCCATTCCACTGGAAAATCGCACTTTAAATTCCCGCGGAAAAACTAGCGATTTGCAAGCGTAAATAGCTTGCAGAATGCTAGCGTTTTCCAAGCGATCTGGAGCATCTCTTGGAGAACTGATTGACAGGTTGGTCACACTCGTCAAACATAGTGTTTGACAAGTGTGACCAACTTTTTACTACTGATACTGCCTATGCAGCATCAGTAGTAAAAGATAGGATGTAAAAAATAATAAAAAAATAAAAAATATTGTTATTCTCACCTTCCGGCGTCCCGCGCAGCCTTCCCGCCTTTCTCCACGCTCCCGGCATCTTCCGGTCCCAGTAATCCTTTGCGTGAATGACCTCGAGACGTCCCGCAACCGTGAGATGTTGAGCTCCCGCGACGTCATCACGAATGACCGCGAGACGTCGCGCTCCCGCGAGATCGCGACGTCATCGCGGTCATTCTCGCAAAGGATTACTGAGACCGGAAGATGCCGGGAGCGTGGAGAGAGGCGGGAAGAAGATCGCCGGCTGTCGGAGGGTGAGAATAACAATATTATTTATTTTAATTCTATTTTTTACAGGGATATGGTACCCACAGCCCGGAGGACAGTCTCCTCTCCTCTGGACCGTGGGTACCATCCGCAAATGTTCTGCTTACTTTTTGCATGGTGTGCACAGCCACATGCGGAAAATAGCAGAACAATGCATTCCTATGTGGGCGGAATCTCCGCGATCCCGCAAAATTAATGAGCATGCTGCGTATTTTACCATGATGCGATTCTGCCACAGGAAAATCCGCAGCATTAGCACAGCATTGAGGAATCCCATAGGATTGCATGGGATGCTGTTTTTTTGTGTCTTCGCGGAAAAATCGCGCTTTTAAAATCGCTGTGAAAACGCAAAAAAAAATGCTATGTGTGAACCCAGCCTTACTCTACAATGAAAATACTTTTAAAGGTTTGCTCAAATTGGACATACAGATATCAGGGATATTACTTTGTAAATGTTATTTTTCTCTGATTTTCCTAAATGGTTGATGCAAATGAATCAGTATAATGTTGAAATCATCAATGCCATGATCCATGCTGGATCAGGACTGATAAAAAGCACAGGTAACCTTTTTTTTCTTAATCTGTGCTTAAGTTTGGTTTTTGCCCCCCGGTGGCCATTAGGATTATTGCACTGTGGTCTTTTGTTCTAAATTTGCCTCCGGTGGTGGTGAGCGTCACTGCACTCTGATTTCTTTAGTTAGTGCACGTGATTATAATGCAGGTGTGATTGCTCTGGCTCTGCTATAAAAGAGTCACAGGTGTTGCAATCAGTGTTGGTGATAGTGTTCATTTCAACCATCCTTGGTGGAGGAAGGAGCTGGAGAGTGTTCCTTGCAGCACTGTCTTAGCCCTGGTGTGGAAGGAGTCAGAGGGGATTTCCTTGTCGCTCTAACAGAGCTTGGTGGCAGCTATTCAGGAGGAGAGCTGCATTCTGGTGGTGGACTCTGTTGCCAGGAGCAAATGCAACAGATTAAAGCTAAGTGGTGTTTCCCTGTTTGTGTTTTTCCTTAGTGTGTATTAGTACAGCGGTGGGGCCAGTGCCTTCACCACCCAGCTCCCTAGCAAGGGATAGGTGTAGGGTGTGCTAGGGCGACAGGTTACTGATTGGCGCCCGATGCGGAACCGGCATAGGGAACGCTAGGAGCGTTAGGGACACTGACTCAGGGGAGCGCAGGAGGTCTCCACGTCCCCTCTCCCTATTGCAGGGCCCACCATTGTACCTGTTTCCCCTTTCCCCGCGTCTTGTTGTTGTAGTACCGGCCGGCTGGCCGTGTCACACAGGACAGTATCACGTGTCGCGTCTTGTAGTTTCAGTTACCGGCCTACGGGTCGCGTCACACAGGACGGGTTATCATGACAATAAACCATTAAATTATAAATCACATTTTATAGAACAAACCTTCCAATGATAACAGTATTCTTATTAAACTAAAAAAAAAAATAAAAATGTGCTGTTTTAAATTATGTACAGCAGAGATTCCAAACATTTTATAGGTTGGAAAGACCTGACAATGGTCATTTGCAGCATTAAGAGGTCATATTTACTGAAGTCAAAAGCTTCTTCAATCAAAAACATCTTATCAGGTTAAGTTGCACAAGTTACATGTTGTCATAAGACCGCTTCTTTGATATCACCTTCACAATTCTTGCAGCCGTTCAACTTGTGGGTTTTTTGAATAGTTTCTGCTTGAATTTCTTTGCAGAATGTCACAATGGCTTTCCATAGCTGTTGTTTTGATATGAACTGCCCCCTACTCACCCACCTAACTCTACCACCAGAGCTTATTTTACGTGAAGGGTTACCAGTGTGATGGCCGCTCTCTGCTCTCCTGATCTCACTGCAGAGCTGTGTGTGATTATACCTGACACATCTGCAGGTTCCTTTCAGCTTCAGCTCCCATCTCACAGGCAGACAGGGCTACAATATTGTTTTTACAGCAGAGCTGTGAGAGAAGCAAAACATGTTTTCAAGAAGATAAATCTCATTTCTCCTACTCTTTGTTAGTTACTTGTCTCACACTGGTCACACAGGTCAGACTGGACAACTCCACCTGGACACAACCCTCATTTGGATAAATACATAGACTCATTCAGACATTTGATAAAATCCACGATCATAGACAACAAAAGGAATTAAGCATCCAACATCAGTGCCCAGGAGAGAAAGGCCATACAGTCTCTGAAAACCAACAAAGAAATCATCATTAAACTGGTGACAAGGGAATGTGCAATAGTCATGATGAACACATCAGACTATATGAATGAAGCAAACAGACAACTTATGGACACACGCTACTACAGAAAATTGGAGTGGGATCCTACACAGGACTATTACAAGGAACTTAACAAGTTGGTATCTTGTCTGCCTGAAGAATCCATAAGAGGCAATGACCTGATACCAGCGAGTCCAAGAAAAGGGACATTCCATATGCTTCCCAAAATCCACAAATCTGGAAATCCAGGGAGGCCGATTATTTCATATGTGGGCATCCTTACTGAGCAGGTATCTAGATGGGTAGAGGGTGTTCTTAAACCCCTGATAAAGGATACACCCAGCTACATTCAGGACACAACTGACCTATTGAATAAACTAGCAGCAATAGGTCCTCTACCAGAAGGAGCCATCCTGGCCACAATGGATGTGGAATCTTTGTACTCTAATATCCCACACCAGGATGGATTAAATGCCTGCAAAGTCTTTATGGAAAACATAGGAGTGATGCTGATTCTGTGGTGAAACTCACAAAATTCATCCTCAACCACAATTACTATGAATTTGACAACAAGATCTATCTACAGGAGACTGGCACAGCTATGGGAAGTAAAATGGCTCCACAGTATGCAAATCTTTTCATGGCCAAGCTTGAAAGCGACTTATTGTCCTCACGTCCCAGCAGGCCTCTGGTCTACTACCACTACATTGATGATATTTTAATCATCTGGACGGAGTCTGAGCAACAGCTAAAGACGTTCCACGAACAGTTTAATCAATTTCATCCCACTATCAACTTAACACTCAACTACTCCAAATTACTGAAATTAACTTTTTAAACACCATCATTAAGCTAAAGAACAATGAAATAGCGACATCCCTGTATCAGAAGCCAATCGACCAGCCAACATACCTTAAATGGGACAGTTTCCATCCAAAACACATAAAATACTCTATTGTACACAACCAAGCCATCAGATACAATCGCATATGTTCTAACCCCATGGATAGAGACAAACACCTTGATCGCCTCAGAAAGACCTTTTTGAATCAGGGTTACCATCCAAGAACAATTGAGAACAATTGAAAATTACAAGAGCCACCCGAATATCAAGGAATCACCTGCTACATTACAAAGCTAAAGATGAAAATAACCAGGTGCCTCTAGTGGTCACCTACATTCCAAATCTGGAGGTGCTAAGGGGAGCTGCACGGAAATTACAAGCTTTACTACGCAAAGATGCCCGATTACAATCCATATTTCCAGACCGCCAAACTGCTGTATTTTAGGCAACCCCGAAATTTAAGAGGCAACATTGTCAGAAGCTCCCTTTCCTCCCCAACAGCTGCAGGAACTTTTCCTTGCAACCAGAAAAAATGTAAAACCTGTCCATTTATAATGACCACGGACAAGATAAAGATCCCCTATTCACATCAGGACTACAAGATCCCAGATACGTTAAGCTGCATCACATCTAATGTGGTGTATCTAATTATTTGTACTAAATGTCTAACTGGGGGTCTGTATGTGGGGGAGACCGGGCGAAAACTGAAAACAAGGATGAATTCTCATCACCACACATAAGAGAAAAAAGAATGCATCTACCTGTGGCAAAACATTTTGGTATTCCTGGTCATAGCATGATGGACATTAAATTACTTGTATTAACCCTCCGTCAGGCGCAATAGATCTGACAGGCACACAGTAATTAGTTTCACTTCTCTCTCCTTGCCCACTTATCAGAAAACCCCACCCCTCCTAGTTTTCTCCTGACTAGTGTTGAGCATTCCGATACCGCAAGTATCGGGTATCGGCCGATACTTGCTGTATCGGAATTCCGATACCGACTTCCGATATTTTTTCAATATCGGAAGTCGGCATCGGAATCGGAAGTTCAAAGTTGATTGACAGCCAAAATGACGTCATCATGATGCGCGGTGTGTGCGCATCATGATGCGCCGTCATTTCGGGCCTTCCGGGGGTCTCTGCCGGCCTGCCGGGGGGCTGTGTGGACTGCCCGGGGTCTGTACCGGCCTGCCGGGGGGCTGTGCCGGCCTGCCGGTGGTCTGTGCACCCTGTGGGGGTCTGTACCGGCCTGCCGGGGGGCTGTGCCGGCCTGCCGGTGGTCTGTGCACCCTGTGGGGGTCTGTACCGGCCTGCCGGGGGGCTGTGCCGGCCTGCCGGGGGGCTGTGCTGATGTCCGGGGGTCTGTGCAAGCATCATCCGATGGGACTATAAGTCCCATCTGGCGATGCCTGCTACCATGACAGTGATTGACACATTAGCCAATGATGGGACAGTAGTAGTCCCATCATCCGGCTAATGTGTTAAATGTTAAAAAAAAAAAAAAAAAAAAATACTACATACATACTACATACATACTACATGCATGCTACATACATACTACATGCTACATACATACTACATATATACTACATGCATGCTACATACATACTGCATGCTACATACATACTACATACATACTACATACATACCACATATATACTACATACATACTACATGCATGCTACATACATACTACATACATACTACATACATACCACATATATACTGCATACATACTACATGCATGCTACATACATACTACATACATACTACATACATACTACATACATAACACATATATACTACATGCATGCTACATACATACTACATGCTACATACATACTACATATATACTACATACACACTACATACATACTACATGCATGCTACATACATACTACATGCTACATACTACATATATACTACATGCATGCTACATACATACTGCATGCTACATACATACTACATACATACTACATACATACCACATATATACTACATACATACTACATGCATGCTACATACATACTACATACATACTACATACATACTACATACATACCACATATATACTACATACATACTACATGCATGCTACATACATACTACATACATACTACATACATACTACATGCATGCTACATACATAACACATATATACTACATGCATGCTACATACATACTACATGCTACATACATACTACATATATACTACATACATACTACATGCATGCTACATACATACTACATGCTACATACATACTACATATATACTACATGCATGCTACATACATACTACATGCTACATACATACTACATATATACTACATACATACTACATGCATGCTACATACATACTACATGCTACATACATACTACATATATACTACATACATACTACATACATACTACATGCATGCTACATACATACTACATGCTACATACATACTACATATATACTACATGCATGCTACATACATACTACATGCTACATACATACTACATATATACTACATACATACTACATACATACTACATACATACTACATGCTACATGCTACATACATACTACATATATACTACATGCATGCTACATACATACTGCATGCTACATGCATGCTACATACATACTACATACATACTACATGCTACATACATACCACATATATACTACATACATACTACATACAATACATTCATACAATACATACATAGACATACAGTACATATAACATAGAGTAACATACTTACCAATACTTGTCACATTGTTCCCCGAAGCCATTGTCTTTTACGGAATAAATATTAACATAACAAACCACAAAAATACTCACCCACGATCCAAAGCAGTCCACGAGTGTGTCCCACGACGATCTTGGGTAGAGAACTGCAGCATCAGCTGATGCTGCCGTTCTCTACGGGCTGCAGGAATCCAATGACGGAAGGTAGGTATCCTTCCGCACTGTATTCCTCCGCCACTTAAAAAAAAAAAAAGTCCCTAGTCTCACTTTATGCCATTGCTGTGTGGGAATTTCCCACACAATCAGCTGATGCTGCAGTTCTCTACCCAAGATCGTCGTGGGACACACTCGTGGACTGCTTCAGATCGTGGGTGAGTATTTTTGTGGTTTGTTATGTTAATATTTATTCCGTAAAAGACAATGGCTTCGGGGAACAATGTGACAAGTATTGGTAAGTATGTTACTCTATGTTACATGTACTGTATGTCTATGTATGTATTGTATGAATGTATTGTATGTAGTATGTATGTAGTATATATGTGGTATGTATGTAGCATGTAGTATGTATGTAGCATGCATGTAGCATGCAGTATGTATGTAGCATGCATGTAGTATATATGTAGTATGTATGTGGTATGTATGTAGCATGTAGTATGTATGTAGCATGCATGTAGTATGTATGTAGTATGTATGTAGCATGCATGTAGTATATATGTAGTATGTATGTAGCATGTAGTATGTATGTAGCATGCATGTAGTATATATGTAGTATGTATGTAGCATGTAGTATGTATGTAGCATGCACGTAGTATGTATGTAGTATGTATGTAGTATGTATGTGGTATGTATGTAGCATGTAGTATGTATGTAGCATGCATGTAGTATATATGTGTTATGTATGTAGCATGTAGCATGCATGTAGTATGTATGTAGTATGTATGTAGTATGTATGTGGTATGTATGTAGCATGTAGCATGCATGTAGTATGTATGTAGTATATATGTGGTATGTATGTAGCATGTAGTATGTATGTAGCATGCAGTATGTATGTAGCATGCATGTAGTATATATGTAGTATGTATGTAGCATATATGTAGTATGTATGTAGCATGTAGTATGTATGTAGCATGCAGTATGTATGTAGCATGCATGTAGTATATATGTAGTATGTATGTAGCATATATGTAGTATGTATGTAGCATGTAGTATATATGTAGTATGTATGTTGCATGTAGTATATATGTAGTATGCATGTTGCATGCATGTAGTATATATGTAGTATGTATGTTGCATGTAGTATATATGTAGTATGCATGTTGCATGCATGTAGTATATATGTAGTATGTATGTTGCATTTAGTATATATGTAGCATGTATGTAGCATGTAGCATGCATGTAGTATATATGTGGTATGTATGTAGCATGTTGTATGTATGTAGCATGTATGTAGCATGTCATTTTTTTTTTTTTTTTTTTTTTTTCTTTTTTACATTCAACACATTAGCCGGATGATGGGACTACTACTGTCCCATCATTGGCTAATGTGTCAATCACTGTCATGGTAGCAGGCATCGCCCGATGGGACTTGTAGTCCCATCGGACGATGCCTGCACAGACCCCCGAAGCCTGCACAGACCACCGGCAGGCCGGCACAGCCCCCCGGCAGGCCGGCACAGCCCACCGGAGCCTGCACAGACCACCGGCAGGCCGGCACAGACCACCGGAGCCTGCACAGACCCCCTGGCAGGCCGGCACAGCCCCCCGAAAGGCCCGTACAGACCCCAGAGAGGCTGTACAAGGCAAAAACAGGGTTTTTCTTATTCCGATACCGGAAGTCCCATAGACTTGAATGGGACTTCCGGTATCGGAATCGGCGATACCGATACTTTTTTTTAAGATCGGCCGATCCATTCCGATCCGATACTTTGAAGTATCGGATGGTATCGCTCAACTCTACTCCTGACTCTACAGGCTCTGTGAAACCTGATATCACAGTGACTCAGCAGACCTTCTAGTGAGCAGATATCAACACTTTGGCTTCTCAGGCACATTGCGCCTGATTTCAACACAAATTGAAAGGTTAGTATTTTCTTTTTTTATTCATCACGATTGTGTATTTAGCTTGTTTTATGAAGGATTAATGCTAAGTTAGTGTACATAAGTACTGTTTTCTTAGACAAAAGGAGGGTGGCTTCTAAGGCACATTGCGCCCTAACACATACTCTTTCTCTCTTGCTTCAGATTTTCTGCTGCAATGGCCAGAAAACAGTATGATTCATCTAAACCCCTTCATTTAGAAGAAATGAAGATTTTTTTGTTAGAAGATGATGAGGAAGAACCAGCAGTAACTGAGGATTTAGAGGAATCTAGTGACATTTCATCTGAAGATGAGGTAGCAGAATGTAACACTGATTCTGGAACAGAGCAGGATGGTGATGACACTGATACAGAGGAAACAGACACAGATCTAGCTTATTATTTGGGCAAAGATAAAAATACAAAGGACGTCCCAAGGACGTTCCAGAACAAACACCGACTCTACCACCTTCTAAAATACGCAGTTGTACTACCTGCTCATTTGTATCTGGTTTCAGAAGGCTTTCTAAATATGACTGCAAAATATGTAAAGAATCAATCTGCCTTTCCCATGCAACTTTCGTCTGCCAGCCTTGCTTTTCTAAGTGTACCTGTGCTGCTTCTGCTGCAATTAAAACCACTGAAGATGAGTAGAAAATAATTAAGTAACATCTAAGTGCAATATCCTTTAAGTTTTTTTCCATAATTTTATATTTAAGCAATAGTTAAGTAAAGATAACTGGAGCCTATTTGGCGGTACTACCGAAAAGTGGTACTTTTAGTTTTAATAAGTTTATGGTTAATAATTGTTTTTTTTTGCATCTGATTTGGTGTAATCTCTTTTAATACATTCCTATGAAGGTCACTGACTACTTCTATAGTCCTGAAATTGAAATATGTAGCTACTATAGGTGGTTTTCTGACCTGTGCTTGTCAGGCACATTGCGCATGAACTGAGGAGAATCTATATTGCGCCTGACGGAGGGTTAAAAGGTAACTTCAAGTCTCAGAGAGACAGGAGGGTCTGGGAGTATAAATTTATGACAACCTTTGACACACTCAGTGCAGGAATGAATGTGTCGCATGGATTTATGTCTTTTTACATCAATTAAGGAATTTGCTCTTCAGACCTTCTGGGGGCATCACACAACACAGAACCAGACCCCTAATCAGAGGGCAATAAAACTTTCACACTCCTTATCAATGAACTGTTCCAATATTAATGTTTATCCCTCTCCCATAATGACAATTCTGATTCATATCACTTGTCTTATCTATTGCGTTATTTCTGTGTTTTGTGTATAAATATGTGATTCGTCAGATGTTGTTTTAGTCTAGCCTGATGAAGAGACCTGAGTAGTCTCGAAAGCTTGTAATTTGTTACCATCTTTTCAGTTAGCCATTAAAAGGTATCAACCACTGAGGACTCTCAATTCTAAATATTTTTCTATCTACTGGCTAACATGGTTCAATCTTTCTTGTCTTAAGGCCCCGTTACATTTAGCGATGCACCAGCGATCCCGACCACGATATAACCCGCTCAGGATCGCTGGTGCATCACTAAATGGTCACTAGTGAGCTGCCAAACAGACAGATCTCACTAGCGGTCGGCAGTCATACTCACCTGTCAGACGCGGCGAGGGTGACCACCTTCTGCCTGGGTCCATGGCTCGCTCATCGGCACCAGCAGGAAGCCGATGACGAGAATTGGACCAGGCCGATCTCGCGCGATGAGCAATAACCAGCGGGGAGCCAGTCGGAGGTGAGTATCACATGTAGCGATATCGCTAGTGATATCGCTGCTGCGTCACAAAATCGGTGACGCGCTAGCGATAAAAGGGCCCTTTACACTGCTAACTCCACCTTCATGTAAAATAAGCTCTGGAGGCAGAGTTATCTCCAGGCAGCATCCTCCCCAAAGCCAGGGAGAGGTCATTTATAGAAAGTGATAAAAGATGATTTTATGGACAAGTTATCTGATATGAGATTCAGATAGGTCAAATGTGCTGACAGATTCCCTTTAACTTTTATTTAGCCTCTTTTTCTACCCATTTTTTATGAGCAGATTTGTTGCAAAAAACGTAAGGATTTCCTATTAGCTGCAAAGTTAATGAGAATCGTAAAGTCTCATGCACACATTGCTTATTTTATCTTTGCAGATTTCACCCATACCAATGAGTGGCGAAATACTTGTAACAAAAATGCATGTGAAAAACTTGTCAAAAGAACAACAATCATACGCTGCATTTTTTTCCTACCAAGAGATGCAGAAGTGGTGCTGAAATTTCTGCAGCAAATACTTAATGTGTGCACATGCCCTGACTCAGAAATCAGGGTTTGAATTAATATGCCAATGAGGTAGTCATTCCCGGGACCATTACAAGTCCTATGAATAGTCAAGCCTTTTCAATGTCCTCTGGATCTTACTATGCAAGAGAATGAAGAGGCGTGCAAGAGATCTCAGGGAAGGGGAGCAGGTCACTAAGGGCCCCGTCACACATACCGACGCACCAGCGATCACGACAATGATATTACCTTGTCAGGATCGCTGGTGTGTCGCTACATGATCGCTGGTGAGCTGGCAAACAGGCAGCTTCACCAGCGATCAGCACCAGCGACACGTAGGTAACAAGCAACGCATGTCTGTTATGAATGGGTCACCGAGGAGGAGAGCAGGTCCAGGCTAAGCCACAGAAAACCAGAGAGGTTGGTACCTAAGCGGATTGCAGAACCCTGATCCTATCCACACAACTAGCAGTAGCCGTGGAGCGTACCTACGATGATTCTAGATGCCTCGGCACAGCCGGAGAGCTAACTAAGCCTAAAGCAAGAAAGGGGAAATCTAAACTGCCCCAGAGCAGACTCCAAAGGAATAGATAGCCCCCAAACATATATTGTCGGTGAGACAAGGTGAAAATACAAACACAGGCAGGAAAATAGACTGAGCAAATGATGGGGCCCACACTGACTAGACAGGATAGGAAAGGAAAGACACCTTCTGCAATCACGCAAAAAACCCTGCAAAAAGTCCATCCAACACGTCTGATGCAAAAAACACTAGAGTCACACGACTTCGCCCCCCATTATATCAGAACTCTGGTATATTCTGAAAGCAGAGCAAAAAGAGACCAATCTTACAGGGGTTAAAACAAACTGGCACAAGCAGTAACATGAGAGGTGATTCAGCACAGCCCCAGCTGGAGCTGGCTGACATGCACCAAGAAGAGATAGACAAAACCATATCAAATGCAAACAGAACAGCAAATAAACCACTTAGCTGAACATGCAGGGACAGAGCTTGAAAAATCAGACCTTAGGAGGAACAGGAAGCAAATCACCAGCAGGGATAGAGGGAGTTGGCTGTCTTAAATCCCAATCTGAAACCCCAGATCTCCAATTGTCATCATCATTATCAGGTGGCAAGCCTCTGTCAATCAGATCAGCTCCATTACCTCCAGTAACCACCAGAGGGAGCCCAGAAAGAGATCTTGCAACCCCTCTGTCGATCTGACCAGCTCCACTACCTTCAGTAATAACCAGAGGGAGGCCAGAAAGCAAATACACAATAGTACCTCCCTTGAGGAGGGGTCACTGAACCCTCATCCACGCCACCAGGCCGATCAGGATGGGCCCGGTGAAAAGCACGAACCAATCTTTCGGCATGAATGTCAGAAGCAGAGACCCAAGAATTATACTCCTGGCCATAACCCTTCCATTTGACCAAGTACTGGAGTATCCGTCTAGCCAAACGAGAATCCAATATTTTCTCTACCTCATTCTTCAAATTGCCTTAAAACAAATCAGGGTCAGAAGGCGCCACCATAGGAACTATTGGCTCCACAAACCTCTTCAACAAAGATTTATGAAACACATTATGGATCATAAACGTAATTGGAAGAGCCAATTGGAAAGAAACGGGATTAAGGATCTCCAAAATATTATAAGGTCCAATGAATCTTGGCTTGAATTTTGGGGACGCAACCTTCATAGGAATATTCTTTGAAGACAACCAAACCATATCACCCACTTTAAACCGGGGACCAATGGTCCTATGCCGGTTGGAAAACCGTTGGGCTTTTTCCTGAGATTGGGACAACTTATCCACCACTTGGTCCCAAATCTGCTGCATTCTCTCTACCACAGAGTCCACACTTGGGCAGGCAGAAGATTCCACTTGCCCTGAAGAAAATCCAGGATGAAACCCAAAGTTACAGAAAAAGGGCGACATCAAAGTGGCAGAATTAGCTCTACTTAATTGTTTAGCGCGAATTCGGCCAAGGGCAAAAATGAGACCCAGTCATCCTGATCAGAAGATATGAAACATCTCAGATCGGACTCCAAAGTCTGGTTTGTTCTCTCAGTCTGCCCATTGGTTTGAGGATGAAATGCAGAGGAGAAAGATAACTGAATTCCCAGTTAGGAACAAAAAGCTCTCCAAAACCTTGAAACAAACTGGACTCCTCTGTCGGACACAATGTTCTCAGGAATCCCGTGCAACCGAACCACCTGTTGTAAAAACAAGGGCACCAACTCATTAGAAGATGGCAACTTTGGGAGTGGTACAAGATGGACCGTCTTAGAAAATCTATCACAAATCGCCCAGATAACAGTCATTCTCTGAGAGACAGGAAGATCAGAAATAAAATCCATTGGCCTCTTGGGCACCGGCAAGGGCATCAGCAACCCACTAGAACGAGAACAGGGTTTAGACCGAGAACAAGTCCCTCAGGACTGCACAAAATTCCATGGCCTCTTGGGCACCGGCAAGGGCATCAGCAACCCACTAGAACGAGAACAGGGTTTAGACCGAGAACAAGTCCCTCAGGACTGCACAAAATTCCTGACATCGTGAGATAAGGCAGGCCACCAAAAAGACTGACTCACCAAATCTCTGGTACCAAAAATACCTGGATGACCAGCCAACACGGAGCAATGAATTTCAGACATTACTCTTTTCCTCCACTGGTCAGGGACATACAATTTTCCCATAGGGCAACGTTCAGGTTTGTCCTCCTGAAATTCCTCCAGGGCACATCTCAAATCAGGTGAAATAGTGGAAAGAACTACACCCTCATTTAGAATGGTAGTAGGCTCGGTCACATCAAGAGATTCCGCAAAGAAACTTCTAGAAGGGGTGTCCACCTTAACATTCTTAGTGCCCGGAAGAGACCACAAAATTAAAATGCGTGAAAACAAGGCCCACCGAGCCTGTCTAGGATTCAAGTGTTTGGCTGATTCAAGATAAATCAAATTCTTGTGGACGGTGAGGACCACAACTTGATGTCTAGCTCTCTCCAACCAATGTCTCCACTCTTCAAATGCCCATTTCATGGCCAACAATTCCCAATTCCCCACGTCATAGTTGCGTTCAGATGGGGAGAATTTTCGAGAAAAGAAGGCACAGGGATTCATCTTAGAAGTCACCGTATCTTTTTGGGACAAAACGGCTCCTGCACCAATCTCAGAAGCATCTACCTCCACCTGAAATGGGAGTGAGACATCAGGTTGCCGTAGAACCGTAGCAGAAGTGAATCTCCGCTTAAGCTCCTGAAATGCCGAGACTTCCTCTGGAGACCAATTCACCACATCAGTGCCCTTTTTGGTCAGTCAGTGGTTTAACAATACCAGAAAAATTACTTATAAATTTATGGTAGAAATTAGCAAAACCCAAAAATTTCTGAAGAGCCTTCAAAGAAGTGGGCTGAACCCAATCATAAATGGCCTGTATCTTGGCCGGGTCCATTTCAATAGCAGACGGGGACAAAATTAATCCCAAAAATGAAATCCTCTGTACACCAAAAAGGCACTTCGATCCATTAACAAACGGAGAATTTTCCCTCAAAATCCGGAACACAGTCCGGACATGTTCCACATGAGAATCCCAATCACTGGAAAAGATCAAAATATCATCAAGATAAATGATCAAAATCTTATCCACAAAGTCCTGGAAAATATCGTTCATAAAAGATTGGAAGACAGAAGGGGCATTAGTGAGCCCAAAAGGCATTACCTGGTACTCAAAATGTCCCTCCGGAGTATTAAACGCCATCTTCCATTCATCCCCGTGCTTGATGCGAATAAGATTATATGCCCCCCTGAGGTCAAGCTTGGTAAACCAACAGGCACTTTTAACTCTGGAAAAAAAATCAGAAATCTGGGGTAACGGGTACTGATTTTTAACAGTGATTTTGTTAAGGGAACGGTAGTCAATACATGGCCTTAATGAACCATCTTTATTGGCCACAAAAAAAACCCAGCACCTAAAGGTGAAGAGGATGGTCTAATATGACCCTTCTTCAACGACTCCTTGATATAAGATCGCATAGCAAAAAGCCGACCCTTGGGAAATTTACACTCGGGCACTAACTCAATTGCACAGTCATAACTACTATGAGGAGGCAAAGACGCAGACTTACTCTCACTAAATACATCAGAAAAATCAGCCAAATAGTCAGGAATATCATGAGACTGGGGAGAGGTGGAGAAAACAGAAGTGCCACTAAGAACACATTGACAACCCCAACTCACCACAGACACAGATTTCCAATCCAAAACAGGATTATGAGTTTCCAACCAAGGATAACCCAGAACAATAGTATCTTGCAAATTGTGCAACACCAAAAATTTACAATTTTCTTGGTGATCAGGGGCAACCCGCATTATCACCTGGGTCCAAAACTGGGGTTTATTCTCCGCCAAGACAGTAGCATCAATACCCCTCAAAGGGATAGGAGTCCGCAGGGGTATCATAGGAAAACCACAACGTTTAGCAATGTCCAAATCCATCAGATTCAAAGCTGCTCCTGAATCTACAAAAGCCTTAGCGGAAAATGTAGACAAGGAGCAGATCAGGGTAATCGCCAAAAGAAACTTAGGTTGTACCCTGCCCACCGCAAATGTGTGAGCAAAATGCTTTTCTCGCTTAGGGCAGACAGAAATAGTATGAGAGGCATCTCCACAGAAAAAACACGGCTTATTACGCCTTCTAAACTCCTGACGTTGCACACTAGGCAAAACCCTATCACATTGCATGGGTTCAGACGTTTGTTCGAAAGGCAGCAACGCCTCTCGTCTAGTTTTATGTTCACGTAAACACCGATCAATTTGAATGGCCAATGACATAGAATCGTCTAGACCAGAGGGAACAGGAAATCCCACCATAACCTCTTTTACAGTTTCTGTCAAACCCTTCCGAAAGAGAGCTGCTAGGGCATCGTCATTCCATTTAGTAAGGACCGCCCACTTTCAGAATTTTTGACAATATAACTCTGCAGAATCCTGACCCTGGTTCAATGCCAATAAGGTTTTCTCAGCTTGATCATTAGCATTAGTGTTGTGAGTTCATTTTCCCCTTCATTACTGAGGCCCGAGGAACTCCCTCTTCTGGTTAAGAAAGGTAGTGAGCCTGATTGTCAAACACCTGAGGCTGATGATGAGGACTGGCTGAGTGGAGTTACGGATTGGATATAAGGCTGCCGACGCCCTTCTGCCCTGCGGGTGATTTCTCTGTGGGATCCTTGGAGACCAGTCTGAATTCCTGCTCATCCAAAGCTAAGTTTGCTGCTCGGCCTTTTGCTTTTGTGCTTTGACTTTGTTTTTGCTTTGTTTTTCTGGATTTCTGCCATTCCCTGCTGGGGTGTGCTGAATTCATTTAGCTCTGTCTTCTGAAAATACCTGAGTGCTGATTCAGTTTTTGAAGCCTAGCTGCTTCAGGGCCTTTTTCATATCAGCTGGTTGGCTTATGTCTTTGATAGGGTTTTGGCAGATTGCAGACAGCAGCCTTCCTGTCCTTTCCTATCTAGGTAGTTTTGGGGCCCCGTCTTTGCTCAGTCTATCTTTTTGTCTGTGTTAGTATTTTCATCTTGCTTCACCGTCATTATATGTTGGGGGCTGCCTATTGCTTTGGGGTCTGCTCTGGGGAAGTTTAGATTTCCCCTTTCTTTCTTTAGGCCTATGCATTTCTCCGGCTGTAATCGAGGGGTCTAGGGCATCGTAGGAACCCCCCACAGCTACTGCTAGTTGTTGTTGATAGGTTCAGGGGTCTGCAATCTGATAGTTGCCAACTTCTCTGGTTTTCTGGACTTAGCTTGTATTTCTGCTTTTGCCTCCTACGGTGACTCATTCATAACACATTAGGTTCATCATACAACAACCCCAAGGCTTGAAAAAATGCATCCACATTAGCCAGAATAGGATCTCCGGGTGTCAAAGAAAAGGCCCCATCCTGGGGATCGCCGCGCAGCAGGGAAATGACAATTTTAACCTGCTGCACAGAGCTCCCCGATGAGTTAGGTTTCAAAGCAAAAAATAGTTTACAATTAATCTTAAAATTCAAAAATTTAGACCGATCCCCAAAAAACACATCAGGAGTAGGGATTTTTGGTTCAACAGCAGATGATTGAGCGAGATAGGCAGAAATTCCCCGCACTTCAGCAGCGAGCTGCTCAACACGATCAGACAATTGCTTAGTCTCCATTTAGAGAAAAAAAAAGAAATCTCCTCCTGCAGCCCCAGAAAAAGAAAGAGGAAAAAAAAAATCCTGACACTTTTTTTTTTTTAAATTCTTTCCTTCTTTAGAGTTCCCTAGAGCCTACAGTTAGGCTGGTGATTCTGTTATGAATGGGTCACCGAGGAGGAGAGCAGGTCCAGGCTAAGCCACAGAAAACCAGAGAGGTTGGTACCTAAGCGGATTTCAGACCCCTGATCCTATCCACACAACTAGCAGTAGCCGTGGAGCATACAGCCGGAGAGCTAACTAAGCCTAAAGCAAGAAAGGGGAAATCTAAACTGCCCCAGAGCAGACCCCAAAGGAATAGATAGCCCCCAAACATATATTGTCGGTGAGACAAGATGAAAATACAAACACAGGCAGGAAAATAGACTGAACAAATGATGGGGCCCACAATGACTAGACAGGACAGGCAATGAAAGACACCTTCTGCAATCACGTAAAAAACCCTGCAAAAAGTCCAACACGTCTGATCCAAAAAACACTGAAGTCACACAACTTCGCCCCCCACTATGTCAGCACTCTGGTATATTCTAAAAGCAGATGAAAAAGAAACCAATCTAACAGGGGATAAAACAAACTGGCACAAGCAGTAATATATGGGTGGTGATTCAGCACAGCCCCAGCCGCAGCTGACTGACCCACACCAAGAAGAGATAGACAAAACCAGATCAAATGCAAACAGAATTGCAAATAAACCACTTAGCTGAACATGACATGCAGGGACAGAGCTTGAGAAATCAGACCTCAGGAGGAACAAATCACCAGCAGGGATAGAGGGAGTCGGCTGTCTTAAATCCCAATCTGAAACCCCAGATCTCCAATCATCATCATTATCAGGTGGCAAGCCTCTGTCAATCAGATCAGCTCCATTACCTCCAGTAACCACAAGAGGGAGCCCAGAAAGAGAACTCGCAAACCCTCTGTCAATCAGACCAGCTCCACTATCTTCAGTAATAACCAGAGGGAGCCCAGAAAGCGAATTCACAACACTTGTCGCTTAGTTACCCACTGTGTACCTTAGTTAACAGCGCGCTGGTGCAGGGAGCTGGTAACCAAGGTACACATCGGGTTTCTAAGCGGCGCGCGGCACTTAAAAACCCAATGTGTACCTTGGTTACCAGCTCCCTGCACCAGCGCGCTGGTAACTAAGGTGCACATCGGGTTTCTAAGTGCTGCCTGCCGCTTACAAATCCGATGTTTACCTTAGTTACCAGCGGCAGGTCGCTGATCGCTGGTCTCCCGCCTGTCACACGCAACGATGCGTGCTGGCTAGCGGGAGACCAGTGATCAAAAAAATGTCCTGGCCATTCCAGGAGATCAGCGATACTGGGCAGGGGGGCCGGTCGCTGAGAAGTGTCACACACAGCGATCTCGCTGGTGAGATCGCTGTTGCGCCACAAAACTTGTGACTCAGCAGCGATCTCGCTAGCGAGTTGACTATGTGTCATGGACGCTTAAGAGAAGAATGACTTGTCAATCAGTGAGAGGAGGCCAGAGGAAGACGGAGAAAGAGAGAAAACAGCCGGAGAGCTGTAAAAGCAGGGCCAAGAACCGCTGCACAGGCTGCTCATTAGCATAAGAATTGGACTCAGCATTAGGCTAATTTCACACTAGCGCTATTTTGAGCAGCGCATCGTGCGCAATAGAAATGCATGCAAAAAAGCCTCATGCGTTTTTGCACGCGTTTGCGTTTTTTATGCGCATTCGTTCTCTAGGGGTTAAAACCAGTGTCTACATATTTTTACGCCAAAAACGCATGCGCACGAAAATGCAGACGAAGGTATGTCCATGCGCACGTCTGCGTTCCCATAGACTGTAATGGGTTATTTTGTCGCATTGCGTGTGCAAACGTGAGCATGCGTTTTTTTTACGCCTTTCGGTGGACCCAAAAATGCAACAGGTTCAGGTTACGTCTTGAAAAAACGCATGAGCACGAAAACGCTTACGAACGCATGCAAACGCAAGACCATGCGCACGCTATGTTAAACATAGGTAGGCATGACGCATGCGCATGGACGCGCATGATGCGCTGCGCAAAAACACGCTAATGTGAAACCAGTCTTACTCTGAAATGAAAGCATTGCTATATGAAGGTATGGATTTATTCAGCATTGCAGTGATTTAACATAGATGATATTAGTTTGTCGCGGCTACAGTATATACAGTGGGGAAATAAGTATTTGATCCCTTGCTGATTTTGTAAGTTTGCCCACTGACAAAGACATGAACAGCCTATAATTTAAGGGTAGGTTAATTTTCCATGAACAGCCTATAATTTAAGGGTAGGTTAATTTTAACATTGAGAGATAGAATACAGAGTGTCTCTCTGTTCTGGTTCATAAAGCGGTGATCCCGTAAGAGGAGCTCTTATCTATATTTCCCATTGTAATAGGTTGAGTTCAATGAAAAAGTTAATAATGAAGCTGATATCAATGGGGAAGTCAATTCACACAGCAAATCTCAATTTTGTATTTTCCTTCGATCTGTAGGAAAATTCTCACTTTAAAATAAAAAAAATATGCTCACTACTGTGTCTCATGGTACTGATTCTTTGGTGCCCGCCACATTCTGTACACCTACCTCTTGTCATGATGTCTCATTCCATGTGCCTAGTGCAGCCTATGTATGGTTGTTATTTCAGGAGGCTTGGTGTACAGGGACTGGTAGGGCATCTCAGAAATCTTGCAGTACCATGGTAGGCAAGTCTAGTGTACGGGTTTTTTTGTTTTTGCTTTTTATTGTGCTTTGTAATTTTATGCAATTGAAATCTTCCAGCAGATCTGTGTCATTGTAATTCAAGAGATCGGAGTGCAACAGTGGAGACAACAGGTGGGATCAATAATCTGCTTCTACTTTATTCACGTAACAGGGTTAAATGCAGGAAAGATTATTATCACAGATAAATGCACAAGAAGAATTTTCATTTACAAGCAACAGGCAATTATATGCATATAGATATATTGGTTAGTACATTACGAGAGATATGTCCTCGAGATTAACTTGGGGTCTACAGTCCAAACTTTGGTCTAACCGGGAAGGGGGCAAACACTGTATTTAGCAGGAACAGTCTTCTAGGGCACCCTTGCAGCTTTCCAGGCCCTGACAAAGTCTAATAACACTTTCTGGGGCTCTTTATGATCAGCCAGGCCACATCTCATCTGCAGCCTCCACATGCCCACACCTGGTACCATGAGTCTGTGCTGAAAACAATGGCCCTGCTCACACACGTCCTCTGATCACCTGCTGAGGTGAGAGTCTCCGGTCATGTGTTCTTCAGGGTATCTTCGGTGCTTGACTGCCGACAGGGTCTCCTGGGTTCTGGGTCTTGACCGGTGTTGCTCTGGTCCTCAGTACTTGACCAGCGTTGCCTGGAGCCCTCACCCTGACTGGAGTCATCCAAATCTCGCTCACTGACACACAATGTCCTGCATGTCTTGCTCAGGGCCAGCGTTAGGGGCAGGCAGACCAGACAGCTGCCTAGGGCCCCCGCTCCTCCAAGGGCCCCCAGCCAGTGGCACATCACACAGCCGCTATGGGGCCCCTGTGAGGCAGGGGGGCCCGCCTGCCCCAGACCCGACTCCTGCCACCGCTGCTTTAAAGGAGGCAGTGATGGAGGAGAGCATCAGCTGATGCTCCCTCTCCCATCATTCCCCACTCTGCCTCTGACACAGCGGGGGTGCGATGACGTCATCACACTCTCACTGTGTGCCAGACAGAGCAGGAGCAGACAGGAGCAGCCAGCAGTGCAGGCAGAGGAGAAGGTGAGGAGTTTTTTCTTTTATTTAAATCACTGTTAGTACTGGACTGTGGGGCCATTCTGGGCGGACTATATACCATGCTCGGCTGTATGATACCATGCTCGGGGGGCTATATACCATGCTGGGCTGTATTACACCATTCTGGGGGGGGGCTATATACCATGCTGGGCTGTATTACACCATTCTGGGGGGCTATATACCATACTGGGCTGTATTATTCCATTCTGGGGGGCTATATACCATGCTGGGCTGTATTATACCATGCTGGGCTGTATTATACCATGCTGGGGGGCTATATACCATTCTGGGCTGTATTATACCAAACTGGGCTGTATTATTCCATTCTGGGGGGCTATATACCATGTTGGGCTGTATTATACCATACTGGGCTGTATTATTCCATTATGGGGGCTATATACCATGCTGGGCTGTATTATACTATTCTGGGGGTGCTATATACCATACTGGGCTGTATTAGACCATGCTGGGCTGTATTATACCATTTTGGGGGGCTATATACCATGCTGGGCAGTATTATACCATGCTGGGGGGCTATATACCATGCTGGGCTGTGTTATACCATACTGGGCTGTATTATTCCATTCTGGGGGTTATATACCATGCTGGACTGTATTATACCATTCTGGGGGGCTATATACCATACTGGGCTGTATTACTGTAACATCGGTGGCCGTGCCCGCCCTGGCGTCTTCTGCGGCGGCAACCGCTGCTGCCTCTTCTTACCGGCATTCCCTCTGCAGCGCGCACTCTCACCCAGTGTCCAGCTCTGCGGCGTCCCGGCGCTCCTCCCTTAGGCCGCGGGCGCAAGCCAGCACTCCCTCTTCTGCCAGCGGTGGGCGTCGCTGAGGGTGGTGCTCGCTTACCCACTTCCTGATCCTAAGGTATTTCAGGTGTCCGCTCTGTAGAGAGGACGCCTGATGATCGTGTGCTAATCCACGCGTTGTTCTGGCCGCTATAGTGTTACTATAGTTCTCCGGTTATATTCCTCTCGCCTTCTCCCTGTCAGCCTCTGTCTGGTCCTGCTTCCTCCCTTGCTCTCCTGGTTCCCTGGTGCTCTTCCCTCCTGCCTATCCGTCCCTATATCTCCTCCTGGGCTCTCCATGTCTGCATTCCCCCTGCTTCTGTGGCTACTCCTGCTGGCCCTTCTATTAGCTGCCGCATGGTTTCCTTCTCTCCCTATAACCCTGTTCAGGTACGCTTATCTCTGTCCAGTGTCCATGGCCCTCCTCTGGTCCTCCTTGTCCCTGAGCCATCCCTCTTGGTTACGGCTGTCGCGGTTCTGTCCTCTGCGGTTTTGACCCTAACGATCCCTGTATAGGGGTCGGTCATCACCTGGCGCGCTCGACCCAGGGGCTCCAGATCCGCGACCCAGAGGGTCCACTCTCGGGCGTTGTCCATTCCTTGAACATCACAGTATCATCAGGCCATGGACCCCGCTGGTGCCGCGGCCGCCACGCAGAAGGAACTGCTTTTCTTGCGTGAAAATCAGACCCGGATAATGTCCTTCATGAAGTCCATGGACACCCGGTTATCCGCTCTGCAGACCTCTGATCCAGGGCATGCTGTCCTCCTAGTCAGTCTTCAGCAGGAGCTCGCGCAACAGCACGACGCCCAGTCTCACATCTTGGGTTATATGGCGTCTGTTGACGATCGACTGCTTGCCTTGCAGTCCGCTGCGGCCGCCTCTACCCCACCCAGGGACGCAGTTTCGTTTCCGCCACCTCGCCTGGGAAAGCCTCCCCGGTATTGCGGAGATCCTAAGCTATGTCGGGGTTTCTTAAATCAGTGCAGACTGCACTTTGAGCTTTTGCCCCAACAATACTCCACTGATCGTGCCAAGGTGGCGTTCATTGTGTCCCATCTTGAGGGAGAAGCTCTGGCCTGGGTTAATCCTTTATGGGAGAGGGATGATCCCGTTGTGTCTAGTATCCAGAACTTTCTGGAGATGTTCTGCAAAGTGTTCGACGAACCCGGACGCTTAGCGTCTACCACAGAGGCCCTCTTTAACCTTCGCCAGGGGTCCCTTACTGTGGGACAGTACACCATCTGCTTTCGGACATTGTTGTCGGAACTCGGATGGAATAATGAGGCACTTGTAGGTGCCTTCTGGAGAGGCCTCTCAGGTAAAATCAAGGACGAGCTTGCCGGACGAGATACCCCAACCACTCGGGAGGATCTCATTTCCTTGGCTACTTGTATAGACCTGTGGTTCTTGGAGCGCGCTCGAGAGTCGGTTAGGGAGTGCAGGCCCTTTAGGCTGTATCAAGCGCCCATTCTGCGCTCATCTACTCCCTCTACTAGCGTCGCTCCCGAACCCATGCAGGTAGATCTGATCCGGCTGTCCGAGCAGCGACGCAGGGAGAGGGTGACGAACAGGCTCTGCCTGTACTGCGGTGGAGCCAATCACTTTGTGCGCACCTGTCCTGAGAGACCGGGAAACGCCTCCACCTAGGTCAGGTAAGGGAGGTCTCCCTAGGTGATCATAATTCCTCTCTGCCCCTTACCCTTTCAGCTTTAATTATTGCAGGTCGGGAGTGTAGATCTGTGGAGGCATATGTGGACTCGGGTGCGGCTGGTAATTTCATCCGGCAAGAAGAGGTGGATAAACTCCGGATCCTGGTGGTCCTCTTAAAAGACCCACGGGCTATCACCTCCATTGATGGAAAACCTCTTCCCGAACTCGTCACCATGGTTACGGCCGAAGTAGACTTACAAATTGGTGCGCTTCATCCAGAGAGAATAGCCTTCTACGTCCTGCCTAAATTGTCCCACGCTGTCCTCCTAGGATTACCCTGGCTTAGGCTGCACAAGCCAGTTGTCGACTGGCGCTCAGGGGAGATCCTGCGCTGGGGTCATTCCTGCCACGCACGTCTGCGGTCCATCCTCCATCCTCATTCCCTGCCAATGCCAGCCAATCTTCCGGGCCTTCCCGAACCATACTACGCATACGCCGACGTTTTTAGGAAAAAAGAAGCGGATACTCTGCCTCCGCATCGGGCCTATGACTGTCCTATCGACCTGATTCCCAGAGCCACCCCTCCTAGAGGGAGAACGTATCCCTTATCCCCAGCAGAGACTACGGCTATGTCTGAATACATACAGGAGAACTTGGCTAAGGGTTTCATTCGGAAATCCTCGTCCCCAGCAGGCGCAGGTTTTTTCTTTGTTCGGAAGAAAGACGGATCACTTCGACCATGTATCGACTACCGGGGCCTGAACAATATCACGGTTAAGAATCGATACCGTGCTTCCGCTTATTCCGGAACTCTTCGACCGGCTGAGAGGGGCTCGGATCATCACAAAGCTGGATCTGCGGGGAGCTTATAACTTGATCCGAATCCGCGCTGGGGACGAGTGGAAGATGGCCTTTAATACCCGTGATGGTCACTATGAGTATTTAGTCATGCCGTTTGGTCTCTGCAACGCTCCGGCTGTATTCCAGGAATTCGTTAACGAGGTGTTTCGGGATCTTCTGTACTCATGCGTAGTAGTGTACCTAGATGATATTCTCATCTTTTCGCCAGACCTATCCTCTCATCGGAGAAGCGTACGCATGGTCCTGCATCGTCTTCGGGAGAATCACCTCTACGCCAAAATTGAAAAGTGTCTCTTTGAGCAAACCTCGCTACCCTTCTTGGGGTATATAATCACAGATTCCGGTCTGAAGATGGATCCCGAGAAACTCTCTGTGGTACTCAAGTGGCCTCGTCCTGTCGTTATAAAAGCCATCCAGCGTTTCCTCGGATTCGCGAATTACTACCGACAGTTTGTGCCACATTTTTCCACGGTGACCAAGCCCATCACGGTCCTGACCCGTAAAGGAACTAAGTCAAACAGCTGGTCTCCCGAGGCTGAAGACGCCTTCCAGGCCCTGAAACGCTCCTTTGCATCTGCACCGGTCTTACATCGGCCGGTGGTCAGTAGGCCTTTTGTTCTAGAAATGGACGCCTCCTCCAAGGGAGCAGGGGCGGTCCTTTCCCAGCAGGTTCCCTCAGGACGACTGGTCCCTTGCGGGTTCTTTTCCAAATCCTTTTTGCCTGCGGAGTGCAATTACTCCTTTGGAGACCGGGAGTTGCTGGCCATTAAGATGGCTCTAGAGGAATGGCGGCACTTGCTCGAAGGGGCTGTCCATCCCTTTACTATCTTCACGGATCACAAGAATTTTGCCTATCTGCTGTCCGCTCAGAGACTCAATTCCAGACAAGCCAGATGGGCCTTGTATTTTTCTCGGTTTGATTTCAAGCTCCACTTCTGCCCCGGCGATAAGAACATCAAGGCGGATGCACTCTCCAGGTCTTTACAGTCGCCTGAAGAGGATGAGGGTCCATCATATATTATCGAGCCTGCCAACGTGATCACCGTGGCTCCTGTGAACTTTTCTACTCCTCCACCAGGCAAGACCTTCGTTCCTCAGAATAAACGTACGGAGGTGTTGCGCTGGGGGCATTCCTCCAAGGTTGTTGGGCACGTTGGGACCAAGAAGACCCTCTCGCTTCTCTCCCGTTATTACTGGTGGGCCACCCTTCACCAAGACGTAGTAGATTAAGTTGCCTCTTGCACCACCTGTGCTCAGAACAAGATCCCAAGGACCCTGCCCTCCGGCCTTCTCCACTCGTTACCTGTTCCGGAGGCTCCTTGGCAGCAAATTGTGATGGATTTCATAACCGACTTGCCCCGCTCAGCTGGCTGCACCACCATCTTAGTCGTAGCGGATCGCTTCTCGAAGATGGCTCATTTCATCGCCTTGCCCAGACTGTCGTCAGCTCTGAAGTTGGCCGAGATCTTCATCCACCAGATCTTCAGGCTACATGGTCTCCATCTATGGATTGTGTCTGATCGTGGGGTCTAGTTTACTTCCCGCTTTTGGAGGGCTCTCTGTCGGCTTATGGGCACTTCCCTTAACTTCTCCTCCGCTTATCATCCACAGACCAACGGGCAAGTGGAGCGGATTAATCAGGTTCTGACCACCTACCTGCGTCACTTTTCCAACGCCCATCAGGACAATTGGGTCTCACTTCTACCTTGGGCAGAATTCGCCCATAATAACCATCCCAGCGAATCAACCACCAAATCACCGTTCTTTGTGGTCTCAGGCCAGAATCCGGGCGTTCCACTGCCCTTTATCGCGTCATCAGGAGTTCCCGCAGCAGAAGCTCTCGCCATAGAATTTTCGGAGATTTGGAAGGAGACCAGAGAGGCCCTCGTGAATGCCAGTGCCCGAATTAAGAGACATGCGGACAAGAGACGGAGGGACCTTCCTCCATACCATCCTGGCGACAAGGTCTGGCTTTCGACCAAGCACATCCGCTTGAAAGTTCCTGCCTATAAGTTAAGTCCCCGTTACATCAGTCCCTTTGAAGTGCTGAGACGCATCAATGAGGTGGCTTATAAACTGAGATTGCCGGCTTCACTCCGGGTCCCTAACGCCTTTCATGTCTTGCTCCTGAAACCTGTAGTCCTGAATCGGTTCCAACCTGTCGCCATTGCCCTTCCTTCACCTATTGGGTCAGATGACATCTTTGAAATAAAGGACATTTTGGCCATGAAAAGAGTCAGGGGGAGGACTCTCTCTTTCTTATTGATTGGAAGGGATTTTGCCCTTAAGAGAGGTCCTGGGAGCCTCGAGAAAATGTTAACGCCCCCCTAATACTGAAAAAATTTCTGGCCAATCTCAGAAAGGGGGGATTTAAGGAGGGGGGTACTGTAACATCGGCGGCCGTGCCCGCCCTGGAGTCTTCTGCGGCGGCAACCGCTGCTGCCTCTTCTTACCGGCATTTCCTCTGCAGGGCGCACTCTCACCCAGCGTCCAGCTCTGCGGTGTCCCGGCGCTCCTCCCTTAGGTCGCGGGCTTGAGCCAGCGCTCCCTCTTCTGCCGGCGGTGGGCGTCGCTGAGGGCGGTGCTCGCTTACCCACTTCCTGAACCTAAGGTATTTCAGGCGTCCGCTCTGTAGAGAGGACGCCTGATGATTGTGTGCTAATCCACGCGTTGTTCTGGCCGCTATAGTGTTACTATAGTTCTCCGGTTATATTCCTCTCGCCTTCTCCCTGTCAGCCTCTGTCTGGTCCTGCTTCCTCCCTCGCTCTCCTGGTTCCCTGGTGCTCTTCCCTCCTGCCTATCCGTCCCTATATCTCCTCCTGGGCTCTCCACGTCTGCATTCCCCTGCTTCTGTGGCTACTCCTGCTGGCCCTTCTAGTAGCTGCCGCATGGTTTCCTGCTCTCCCTATAACCCTGTTCAGGTATGCTTATCTCTGTCCAGTGTCTCTGGCCCTCCTCTGGTCCTCCTTGTCCCTGAGCCGTCCCTCTTGGTACCGGCTGTCGCGGTTCTGTCCTCTGCGGTTTTGCCCCTAACGATCCCTGTATAGGAGACGGTAATCACCTGGCACGCTCGACCCAGGGGCTCCAGATCTGAGACCCAGAGGGTCCACTCTCGGGCGTTGTCCATTCCTTGAACGTCACAATTACACCATGCTGGGCTGTATTATACCATTCTGGGGGGCTATATACCATGGTGGGCTGTATTATACCATGCTGGGCTGTATTATACAGCCCACCATGGTATAGAGCCCAGCATGGTATACAGACTGTATACCATGGTGGGCTGTATTATACCATGGTGGGCTGTATTATACCATGGTGGGCTATATACCATGCTGTGCTGTATACCATGGTGGGCTGGGCTGTATACCATGGTGGGCTGGGCAGTATACCATGTGGTGCTGGGATATATACCATGTGGTGCTGGGCTATACACTATGCGGCTGTGTTATATACCATGGGGGGTACATTTTACATTATATTATATAGGGGAGGCTGTGTTATATAATATGGGGGTGAAAAATGAGGATGAATGAACTGGCCAGTAGGAGCAATGCCTAGTAGAAGACTGTGAAAAATAAGGATGAATGAACTCATGGAGATCAACATCCAACAGTGTGGAGACACCATCACATGTTTCTCAACGCAGTGATTCTAGGGCAATGCCCCCACACTTATGGGAAATATGTAAATATATGCAAAACACAAGCCGCGGAGACACCATCACATGTTTCTCAATGCAAGCAATGACTAGCCAGGTCTTTCCCCGGGAGGGAACAACCACGCGAAGGGCAGTCTCCAATGAAGGAAACCGCCTATGCCAAAACATGGTATCCATCCACAGACAGCATTGCTCCTACTGGCCAGTCTCCTACTCCACACTGATGAGGGGCAATACCCTGAAACAGCTGTCTGTGGATGGATACCATGTTTTGGCATAGGTGGTTTCCCTCATTGGAGACTGCCCTTCCCGTGGTTGTTCCCTCCCGGGGAAAGACCTAGCTAGTCATTGCTTGCGTTGAGAAACATGTGATGGTGTCTCCGCGGCTTGTGTTTTGCATATATTTACATATTTCCCATAAGGGTGGGGGTATTGCCCTAGAATCACTGCATTGAGAAACATGTGATGGTGTCTCCGCAGTGTTGGATGTTGATCTCCATGAGTTAATTCATCCTCATTTTTCACAGTCTTCTACTAGGCATTGCTCCTACTGGCCAGTCTCCTACTCCACACTGATGAGGGGCAATACCCTGAAACAGCTGTCTGTGGATGGATACCATGTTTTGGCATAGTTGATTTCCCTCATTGGAGACTGCCCTTCCCGTGGTTGTTCCCTCCCGGGGAAAGAACTGGCTAGTCATTGCTTTGCGTTGAGAAACATGTGATGGTGTCTCCGCGGCTTGTGTTTTTGCATATATTTACATATTTCCTATAAGGGTGGGGGCAGTTAGTTTGGGTCCCATCATTTGCTCAGCCTATCTTCCTGCCTGTGTTTGTAACTTCATCTTGTTTCACCGTCAACATATGTGTGGGGACTATCTATTCCTTTGGGGTCTGCTCTGGGGCAGTTAGTTTTCCCTTTTCTTGCTTTAGGCTCATGTAGTTCTCCGGCCATGACGAGGCATCTAGGAACATCGTAGGCACGCTCCACGGCTACTGCTAGTTGTGTGGTAAGATCAGGGTTCTGCAATCTGCATAGTTACCAACCTCTCTGGTTTTCTGGGGCTTAGCTTGTTTTGCTTTTTTCTCCTCGGTGACCCATTCATAACAGCTTGCTTTGAGAAACATGTGATGGTGTCTCCGTGGCTTGTGTTTTGCATATATTTACATATTTCCCAAAAGGGTGGGGGCATTGCCCTAGAATCACTGCATTGAGAAACATGTGATGGTGTCTCTGCAGTGTTGGATGTTGATCTCCATGAGTTCATTCATCCTCATTTTTCACAGTCTTCTACTAGGCACTGCTCCTACTGGCCAGTCTCCTACTCCACACTGATGAGGGGCAATACCCCGAAACAGCTGTCTGTGGATGGATACCATGTTTTGGCATAGGTAGTTTCCTTCATTGGAGACTGCCCTTCCCGTGGTTGTTCCCTTCCGGGGAAAGACCTGGCTAGTCATTGCTTGCATTGAGAAACATGTGATGGTGTCTCCGCGGCTTGTGTTTTGCCTATACAATATGGGGGGGCTGCATTATATTCTATGGGGAGGTGGGCTGTATTATATTCTATTTGGTACTACATTATATTCTATGGGGGGCTGTATTATATTTATTATGTTTGATGGGGGCTGCATTATACTATATGAGGGCTACATTGTATTCTATGGAGGGGCTACATTATACTATATAAGGAGCTGCATTAATATCCTATGAGGGGGTTGCCATATATTCTATGGAGGGGCTGCATTATACTATATGGGAGGTGGGGCTGCATTATATTCTATGGGGGGGTACATTATATTCTGTGGAGTGGCTGCATTATACTCTGGGGTAGCTGCATTATTCTCTAAGGGGTGGCTGCATTATACTATAAGGAGGTTACATTATATTGTATGGCAGGGCTGCATTATACTCTGTGGGGTGGCTGCACTATGCTCTATGGGGTGGCTGCATTATACTATATGTGGGCTGCATTATACTGTATCGAGGACTATGGGGAATACATTATATGAAGAACTATGGGGTGCATTATGCTATGGGAAGTGAATTGTACTACATGGGTGACTATGGCGGTGCATTATACTATATGGAGGACTATGAGGAGTGTATTATACTATATGGAGGACTGAGCAGTGTATTTTAATATATATGGAGGGCTATGAGGAGTGTATTATACTATATGGAGGACTGAGGAGTGTATGATACTATATGGAGGACTATAGGACAGATTATAGTATATGGAGGACTATGGAGTGTAAACTGTAGATGTGCTGATAACATGATACTGTTTGGTGATCTGTTAGGGTGTGCAGAGAATCCATATCTCTTGGCAGAAACCGTAGGGTAAAACACCTGCATTTTTCCTGCGGATTCCTAGCATGTGTACAGTGGATTTGATGCAGGTTCTAGTGCGGTTTGTTAATGCAGATGAGAGAGAGAGATTGATTGTTTTGTATGTCCCGGAACGTATCCTGCAGCTGCGGTTCCGCAAAAAAGAAGTAACATGCTGCGGAAAATAAACCGCAGCAAATCTGCGCAGAATGTGCATGGCGGATTTGGTTTTCCATAGGTTTACATGGTATTGTAAACCGCATGGAAACTGCTGCGGATCCGCAGAACCAAATCCACTGCGGATCCGCAGCAAAAACCGCAACGTGTGCACACACCCTTAGTGATCCATTAGTGATCGTTCTGTTCCCATCATTCTTTCTCAGACGGTGGAAAGAGGCCGGGAAACAAGTGATGAACGACATCTTCAATTTTGTCAATCACACTCATTTAGTGGCCTGAACTCAGCGCATGTAAATACAATTGAAATGCTTCTGTGTGATGTGCAATATGTTAGCATTTGGGGCCCCATTTTAAACTTTGCCTAGGGCCCCACTTTGCTTAAAACCATCCCTGGTCTTGCTTTCCTAGCATGTCCCAGTAACTCAGTCGTGGCGTCTCTTGGGCCTGGCTTGGCTCTGATCACAGCCTTCCACTGGAGCGGTCACGGATCTTCCTCACAGCTTAGGCCTTCTCCAGCATTTGACCACTCTTGGACTCTTCTCTGCCGATGATGACTGCAAGCCCACCTTGCAGGCATACAGCCTGCCCTGGTGCAGGTTCTGGCGCCAATTCCACTTCTCAGCCTGTCTAGGCTTTTTATATCCAGGAAGTCCTTTCTGTGTCACCTGATCAGGACCAGGTGCTGCCTGGGGTGGAACTGGTGCAGCGGCGGTGGGTACTGGTGGTGGGGGTACTGTTTCTGCAGGCCCCTCCTGGGTGCGCTGCCGATCCAAGGTCCACAGAGCCTCCTGCTTCAGCCGCAGGCTGCGGTTCAGCATAGCAATCTATTCTTCTAATTGCTGGCGGCCCATGGCAGAAACAGGGCCGGAGCCTTCGACTACTGCGCCAGGGAAGGCAAGCTCCTCTTCCTCGCGCTCTTCAGGTCTCCGTCCTTCTCCCAACATGGCGTCCTGGCGTTCTCGCTTCTCTCTGGGCTCCCTTCATGCCTCACAGCTCTGCTCCTCCTTCCTGGGGCGGCGCCTCCTCCCTCTTCCTCCATACCAAGCCAGTATACGAACCCCTCTGGGGGTGGGCCATGTTGCTGTTGCATAGAAGTTCAGGCAGGGGAGGCCCAGGACAGTTTGTGCTCTTTTCTTAGGGCCACCCGTGTTGCTACGCCCTTCTTCACTGCGCCGGTGGCCATTTTGAGAGTCCATTTTACAGTCTATCATTTTGGCTGTTTTGCACATTTTCAGCAATATCCAATGTAATAAATCTTCAGCACACAGGACCCGGTGGTACCGGCTTCGTCATCCTGCTTGTGACGCCAAAATTGACTCACCTCCAGAGGCCGTGGGGTACTCGGTGCCGGGCCCATTGATTTCAATGGGAGATGTCACAGTGGCAGTGACCCGGTCCATGGCCTCAGGCGGTCAATGTAAAAGGGGTAGAGTGATGGGGATAAAGTTATTGAGATGATTCGTGACGCCACCTGTGGTTTCTGGTCAGTTTGACCAGTACTGCAGGGTTGCTTCTTTGGGACAGATGGTGTGGTGCAGCAATGATGTTGAAGCCCCCCACAGGTGGAGCTGTAGTCCCAGGGCAGTAGTATTAGGTGTTCAGGGAAAGGGTGCAGTGTTAGGCACAGAGATGTAGCAGTGCTGAGTGGGCTGGTGCAGGAAGAAGGCAATGAGATAGCTGAGTGCAGTTCCAGTTCTTTTACTCACGTTCTTGGCACCGACAGGTGCCCGCTTCAATGCTGCAGTCTCCAGATCAGGGGCTCAGCCAACTCCGAGGCAGATGGAATTAACCCTTCCAACACTCCCTTTCGTGTGCCTGATCTGAACGTCTCCTTTCTAGCGCCTATCTGAGGTACTTGCAGTACTGAGTTACACTGAAGTTCCTCCTGCTTGTTGCTACTCAAACTCCACTCGCATGACAAGTGACTGTAGCCTGCTTCGGGGACTCCATCCGTCATGTCCCGGCTCACACTTCGGTTGCCACCGTGTCTTCGAGTCTTTTGTGGGAATAGAGTGGTCACAGCTCCTATTCCTCCGGTTTCTGCTGCAGGAACATTAGTTTCACAAACAGCCTCGAAGACCGGACTCCGGCCATGCGCTTCAAACTTGAGGAAGGGCTCTGCTCTGACCCTAGTCCTTAGACCTCTTCTCCTTACGTTCCATACTAGTCTTTCTTCCTTCTGAAGAATCAGGCTTTCTATTGCTTTTTCTCGTGCCAGCAACTCCAGGTCACTGAAGTCTGCTGCAGCACTTCCTTTCATTCCATCCCTCTCTGGGGATCTTCTCTCACCAACTGACCACTTCCTAACATTCTCCCGCCCTCTTGTGTCATCTCAGCTCCACCCACCACCCAGCACTCTTTGTGTTCCAAGCAGGGAGCCACAAATGGTGCTCTGCTCTTCTAAAGTGTTTGTGTTGGATGTGAGTGGTGGAGTCTGGTCAGGTGTTCCATCTTACCTAGGGAGTGGGATACTACACCTCAGGAGGAGGTGTAGTACCTCTGTGGTGACTGAACCCTCAGGGGTGCCACAGGAGCACCTACCATTAGCTCATGATTTCATTAGCCTAGCTAAGTGTCCCTGGCACAAGAATATAGTGTGCTCAGTATATGGCATTATGTATTGCAAACTTGCTGATTGAACCTCTACACTAGCTTGGGTTTCTTAAAGGGAATTTGTCATTAGAAAATGACCTATTGTTAAAATCATTTTTTGTGTTAAATGTATTTTTTTTCCCTAGGCTTTTTATTTCTATGTTAAAAATAAAAATTATGAATCTAGCAATTTATATGCCAGACACTGAGGCTATTTTAGAATCCAACTTCCTGTTCTTTCATGAAAATGTACATGTAAATTAGCAGCAATAGACTGATATATAACCTATCTTTTGTACTGAAGCATCTAATGAGCGTGCTCACATGTCATTGTGTCAGGTGCAGCAGAGGAGCTGTGACATCACCTGTTGTGAATGGTGGCTCCTGTGTATCGAACTTCTGCCTGTCATTATAAGGATAGGTATAGATGTCCGTGCATTATCACATCTCAAAGAACTCTGATCAGAGTTTCATTAGTGTGTGAGTATAGTGTAATTCCATTTTCTCGGGTGAGGAGAAGATGGTGGAAAAAAAGTCTCCATTCTGTCTGTCTGTGGAAATTGGACTGCACTTAGATTTCAATGCAGTTCGATGTTTTCGACGGACTAATTGACTTGCATGGCTGAGTGCAATCCGAATATTGGATTAAACTTGGGCACGTGGCAATTTTGCCTTTGAACTGATGACGAAACTGGAAAACTGTGACATGTGCAAAGCTCCATAGATTAGCATTGGTTCAAATATGATCCGACAAAACATCAGACCAAAAATACGCTCATCTGAACTTGCCCTAATTCTACATGGGAGGATAAGGGCACTGCTGAGAACTTTTCCTAAAAGCTCAGGAAGTTAGAGTTGAAAAAAATCCCAGTGGTCGGTTGGAATACTGCAAAATGACTAATTTAATTTTTTGATACGAACTAAAAAAATACCGTTTTTCTCACCAAAGCCTGATTTAAAAATACATAATTTTCTGTTGACGCATTCCCTTTAATGTGTTGGAATAATTGGCTGTTTAATATCGCTGTTGGCATGCACTACTTTTTCTGAGGGAAACCATTCAAGTTCTATCAAAGAATTCCCTTTATGACAAATTAGACAGGAAAATTTGCCTCTGTCTCTAGGCGGCATAACTGGGTTTCTCACATGCTTGCACACACATATGTACTACATATGCCATTTTGTTTGCAATGATATTTTGGGCATGACAGTTTTTTATTTGAATATATAATAACGACGAAAGCAAACAGCCTAAAAAAACAACACCTGCACAATACAGCAGGGCGTCCCCAGAGATGTCATCTAACAGTAGCAACATCTGAGATGTCGCATTTCAACCACATAAGTATAATAATACGTGTCATCAAGAAGGCAGCTCAGTCCTTTATTCCCATTTAAATTAAAAATTAGTAGTAAATCTAATAAAAAATAGCCAATAAAAGTGTTCTGTTTTGTGTTGTACCTAGAGATGAGATCGCTTCTTGCAATGGCGCTCCTCAATCCAGGTCAGTGCTCTTTGACTGCGGACAGAAGCTGTGCAAATTTCCTGACCTTCCAGGATCCCATGCTCATCGAATGATTTGCAGTGCTGGTGCACCAATGCTGGTGCTGGTGCAGTGCTTTGCGCCTTAAATCGCACAAGTGATGTCATGCCAGGCCGGCAAATCAAATGCCACACCAAAGAACCCAGAAGGTCAGAAAATTAACTCCTGGCCACAACTAGAGTGCACTGACCTTGACCGAAGACCATGGTTGCATGAATCGATCCTCTCATCTCTCAGTATATCCTAGTTTTGGTTGACATTACTGATGAGCAAGCACTAACTCGCTCGGGTGCTCGTTACTCGAGTCAAGCAAATGTTATGGTGCTCGACCCAAGTAACGAGTATAATGGAAGTCAATGGGTAACTCTAGAGCATTTTTCCGGCGCCCTCCCCCGGATGTCTAGAGGGGTCTAAAAATTGCTCAAGTAGATGGAAACAGCACTGAAATGGCATGCGAACAGCATGGGGAAGACCCCTGGAAGCATCTCTGACTGCCAGGTCACTGCTGGGAACAGTGTTGCCAGAATATTACACCACTTTTACGGACTGACAATAAAACATACAAAACCGAAGATAAAATAGATTTTACTGGAAAAAACGTTAAGAAACGTTCTGTCCTGGATAATGACATATATAAAACAAAATAAATGGAAAAAAGTTCCTCCACACCTTGGGCTATGTTCACACATAAAGTTTTTGATGCGTTTTTGCACATTTGTATTGCTTTCAATGGTGAAAAAAATATTAATAAGGAAATTTTAACATTTTACTGCGTTATCTGGCCCTGTGGTGTGTGAGACATTATCCGACACATCCTGTTTAATTTAGGAAGGAGGGACTCTGAAAGTCACAAAGTTTTTTTTCAGGACCATCTGCGGCCCTCACTAATTGTAAAGGGTCATCAGCCGGCCCTTACAATTGTAAGGCCGTCAGTCATCCCTCACTATTATAGGGCCAGCAGTTGGCCCTTACTATTGTAAGAGGGCCATCAGGCGGCCCTCACTATAATTTTAGAGGGCCAGCAGCCAGCCCTCACTAAGAATTTTTGGAGGGCCAGCAGCCGGCTATGCTTTGCATAGCCATATATTGCTACTGCGTCGGGGCATTTGTGATATTGTGGTCTGGCTGATTACTATGGGTATGTACTGTTGTTTATATTTCTGCTGACATTGATTATCCTTTGCACAAGGCACTTTAACTTAACTATTAGGGATCTGATCAATTGTATGCTCATTTGACATGTTGGTATCTAGATGAGCAGCAAATTTCCCTGAAGCCTGTAACCCATTTCCCTTATCACTCTTTTGTGCACTTTACTCGGGTAAACTCCTTTCCTCTTTATATTGTAAGGTAACGCTGTCATTCAAGGTTGGGGACACTCGCTTGGCAGCCAAATAATCATATCCAGCATGGATTTTCCATAAAACCATAACAATCCATGCGGTTTATTCAGGCATCATAAACCCACAGCAGCAACATAAAGTTTATATCCATAGCATAACGTTCATGACAGAGCTTCCCTTTGTTATCCCTGTGGTCACACAGGTTACGCAATGTCCAGTACTCAGGCTCTTCAGCCTCACAGTTATCTCACCCCATCAGGATTACCTCATGGTTGCTTCAGACTCCATACGTTCATTCCCTCCCCTGGGAACTCTCAGATACTGGCAGCCATTACACACAGCCACTTCACGTGCTGTCAGGCAGGAAGCCCCATCCTCCAGACGAGACCTTCCACAACGGACCAACCGGGTCCCAGCATTCACTCCATGTGACCTACCCTAGCCACCTTATATGGTCCGTAGCCACGCCCACTGGGTCACATGGCTATGACCTCATCACAGGTCCTTCACACTCACATAGTCTTTTACTACCAGCGTTTTCAGACACACCCCTGGGTGGATTTGTAGGTAACTGGTCGCGCCCGTTTCTCCAGCTACCTGAACACTTCCCTAAGACATTGACATGGAACCTCAGCAGTATCACTGCTGACCAACACATACACAAGTCTTCATCTCAAGGCCACCCACCTTGAGATACATTACGATCATTCAGCATCCTACTCCCATCAGGACACTGGAAATACTTATACGCCTATCCTGGACCACCCACATGGCGCTCCCTAGCGGTCACAGTGGTCACTACACCACAATATGTACCATATTGTCATTTTATGAATGTGACTAATTTTTAATATGGATTAATATTTTGTATAAAATTTGTTATACTTTCTACACTCTTTTCATGAGTGGTGTGTTTGGATGCCTCTGTATACACATAGGAGCTAAAATAATTTATACATCTGAGGTGGGCAAATTTTCTTTTTCACATTAATACTGTAAAGTTTGAAACTTTGAGGGCCAGTAGGGGGCCCCCACTATTTTTAGAGGGACAGCAGACATCTCGTGGGCAGATGAGATAAAGATTGAGCTATTTGGTAAATCACATCATTATAATGTTTACTGTAAATGGTATCAGGCCTACAACTAAAAAATACATTAGTTGCAGTCAAATATATTGGAAGTTCAATGATATTGATATTTTGGGGTTGTTTTGTTGCATCTAGCACTGGGTGCCTTGACTGTGTGCAAGGCATCATGAAATCTTAAGATTCACAAACGATTTTTGGTTGCAAAGTAGTGCCCAGTGTCAGAAAGCTGGATTTGGAACCTAGGTCATGGGTCTTCCAGCAGGACAAACACCCCTAATATACCTCAATAAGCACCCAAAAATGGATGGAAACAAAGCACTGCAGAGTTCAGAAGTGGTAATTCCAGCTCCAGTAGCATAAAGTCTCACAACATTTCCTTTTAGTTACAGATGCTACAATAAACTGCGAATGGACACATTAAATCAATTAATTTTGCCTGCATTGGTAAGTACAGATCACAGATTTTCTGAGTACAGATCACCTTGATATTTTTTTAGGTTGCAGCAGCAAGGATTATAGTTTATAAGGCAATAATCCCTGACCTAATGCCCGCAATGCACTATCCCTACTGCGACAGCTCACCCTACAAAAATTGCAGATAAAAGCAGCATTATGTAAAATATAGAAGGCATTTGAATCGGCCCTGAAATGTTTTTTCTTGAACGTGCCAGCAGCAAACACTGGAGGAACACAAGCCACCCTACCTGCTTTGATAAATTCTGAGTACAGATCACCATAAAAAAACATGAATCTGTCAAATGAGTGTATGAAAAAAGAAATCAAGTTATGGACTGTGAAAGAGATTTATGTGACCAGAATGAACACTCATTTCCAGCAGATGATACCTAGCACCTATTCCTACACTAAACACAGCTAAAAGCAGTATTAATAGGGAATAGAATAGTTATTACCTTGCTATTTTTTGTTAGGTTGCAGCAGCAAGGACTATAAGGCAATAATCCCTTACTAGATGTCTTTAATATGCTATCCCTACTGTGATAGATCACTCTACAGGAATTGCAGATAAGAGCAGTATTATTATAAAATAGAATCTATTTGAATTAGCTCTGAAAAAAAGCTATAACTTTAATGTAGCAGCATCAAGGGGAATATAGTGGAGCATTTCTCATCTACTCAGCTGAATATGGAGGAGACCGGGATCTTTAATACAAAGTCTCCTGTCCTAGCTTTGAAATCCTGTATGCAGTGGGAGAACTCACTATGTGATGACCAACTGACAGCCCACAAAAGGTTGAACAATAAGAAATGTTCATTATTTGCCTACTCCTGGCCTAATGGATATTGCTCAAGTGCATGCACTAAAGAAATAACACCAGACACACACAGTCAGATGTAATCTCTCCTTGATCAATCTACACTGTGTTCCAAATTATTATGCAAATGACATTTTTCTATGATTTTCCTAAATAGTCGGTACAAATGACAGTCAGTCTAATAAAAGTCATCACCTGTTAGATTATACATCGAATTTTATTGAAGAAACCTCCCAATGATAACAGTATAATCTCCAAAATGAATAAAAACTCAAATTGCACTGTTCCAAATTATTAGGCACAGTAGAATTTCTAAACATTTGATCTGTTTTAAAGAACTGAAAATGCTCATTTGTGGAATTTGCAGCATTAGGAGGTCACATTCACTGAACAAAAAAGCTATTTAACTCCAAAACATCCTAACAGGCCAAGTTATATGTTAACATAGGAACCCTGCTTTGATATCACCTTCACAATTCTTGCATCCATTGAACTTGGAAGTTTTTGGAGAGTTTCTGCTTGTATTTCTTTACATGGAGTCAGAATAGCCTCCCAGAGCTGCTGTTTTGATGTGAACTGCCTCCCACCCTCATAGATCTTTTGCTTGATGATACTCCAAAGGTTCTCTATAGGGTTGAGGTCAGGGGAAGATGGTGGCCACATGTATGTCTGGGCCCACTGCTACCATTTCTGCTTGTGAACACTGTTTAGGGGTGGCTGAATAGTAGGTTTATGCACCACAGCAAGCCTTTGAAGGATCCTACACCTTGAGGTTCGAGGGACTCCAGAGGCACTAGCAGCTTTAAATATCTGTTTGCTGGTTTGTAATGGCTTTTTAGCAGCCGCTCTCTTAATCCAATGAACTTGCCTGGCAGAAACCTTCCTCATTCTTTCTTTATCAGCACAAACATGTCTGTGCTCAGAATCAACCACAAATCTCTTAACAGTACGATGATCACGTTTAAATTTTTGGGAAATATCTAATGTTTTCATCTCTTGACCAAGGCATTGCACTATTTGATGCTTTTCAGCAGCAGAGAGATCCTTTTTCTTTCCTAAATTCCTTGAAACCTGTGCCTTGCTTAATAATGTGGAACATCATTCTTAAGTAGTTTTCCTTTAATTGGGCTCACCTGGTAAACTAATTATCACAGGCGTTTGAGATTGATTTCAGTGATCCAGAGAGCCCTGATACACAATACCATCTATGAGTTTATTTGATAAACAAAAAATTACATCTTTATGACACTTAAATCCAATTTGCATAATAATTTGGAACACAGTGTATGGCTCAGCTCCAAGAGGTTTATTTAATCCGAACATAGATTTATATAACCCCTGTAAGGGGGCTTGGTTAGCTCTAAAATGGGAGTGATCAGATGTATTCCATTGGTTAGTGGGATGAGCGATGACCTAGTCCATGGGTGAATCCATGAGGTCATCATGCTGGGTTGGTCCATGAGGTCATCATTGTTGGCGTCATCTTCGATACCAGAACATGGTGTGTGGTGAATCAGGAAATGGCAGCCATCTTTAGTGTCACATTTTGATCCGAGCAATCTTAGGTAAGGTGAAATAATACACTTTATTGGTTGTTTCTCTCAATCTCTTATGTCTTGAGATTAATTAAATGTTGGTCTTATGGCTCTCCTCAACAAAGGCACTGGATAATATACTAATAGAGGCCACTGGCTCTTTTGGCTTCCAAAAATGTCACCTCAGCTAGAATGTGGAGCCTCAGAAAAGCATTTTTTTACATTATTAAGGAGTGGGTTTCATAGACTGATAACGCGCATGTGGAGCGCCCCGCGGGGCCTGGGGGTACTCGGTACCGGGCCCATCGACTTCCATGGGGGACAGCGTCACGGCGGCGGCGACCCGGTCTGTGACCCAGAGGCGTCCAGTAATAAAATAGGGGAAAGTTGTGTGGTATTTATGTGGTAAAAATAAAGATAATGTTTATAGATGGTGAAATACGTGACGCCACCTGTGGTATTCTGGTCAGAGGTGACCAGCGCTGCGGTTTTGTTCCTCTTCTATCCTTTTGTTCCACTCGAACGGAAGATTTTTGTTCTTGGCCTTCTTGGGTTGGCCCACTAGAAGATCTTGCAGCGGTGCTGCCATCTTGGAGAAGTTCTTGATAAATCTTAGGTAGTAGCCTACTAACCCAAGAAATTGCCCCATTTCATGGATAGTGCTGGGTCTTTTCCAGTCCCGGATAACGGTGACTTAAATTTGTACGCGTCTTTATGTGTAATGCTGTTAATTCGCCTGTAGTCTACACATATTCTCATAGTACCGACTTTCTTCTTAACGAGGACTAATGGAGCTGCACAGGGGCTACAACTATCTCTGATTACCCCAGCCTTCTTCATCTCTCGTAACATACTCTTGGCACATTGATAGTGTGCTGGGGGTACAGGCCGGTGCATCTCTTTAATGGGTGGATGATCTCCTGTGGGGATAGGATGTTGAACCCCCTTTAGCCTGCCCAAAATCTAGAGGATGCTTGCTGAAGACCTGTTCAAATTCTTGAGCCACCCGGTAAGCCCCATGCTTTTGGTGCAAAGGGGTGGAGTCAGTGCCTACGTGTAGCTGCTGACACCAATCCACCTGTTGCCCTTCAGAGCCATTCTCTTCCACCTTGTCAGATGGAAGCAAGGGTTCTAGTGTCTCGATTGCATTATTACTGACAGTGAACAATTTAGCAAGTGGGTAACTCGACCTCTCTCTCCCCACAATTTAAGATGCGTATTGGTACTCTCCCCTTGCGGACATCAACTACCCCTCTGGCTGTCAGGATAGTGGGCCTACTATCAGAATACATGGGTTCTACCAAGGCTTGGTAATCTTGACCCCTTAGGCCTATTGCTGCCCGACACCAAATTAGCATTTGACTTCTGGGAGGTACTGCAATGGGGAAAGGATCACTTACTCTGACACTGCCGACTTCTCCACCAGACAGCTCTACCTGTTGTCTCTGCATCAGGGCTCTGATCCCCTTTTGCAGGACCCGTTGCTGACTGGAGCTGGTGGTCTCGGCTACCTGTTGTAACAAAACAATAATTTCTCCAAGACAATTTTCAATTACATTAGTGCCTAGAGTGATCATAGGATGGCATTCTCTTTTGTCAACATCAACTATTATCAAACCTTGCGATTGCAATTCTACTCGGCCAATTTTGATGGTCACCTCTTTATATCCCATCTGAGGCAAGGGATGACCATTACTGGCAAAAACGGTAAGGTCTTTATCTAGGCGGTGAGTAATGTCTGAATCTACCCAGTGCTTCTTAAAAAGAACATATGGTATCGTTGTCACCTGGGAACCGGTGTCCAGTAAAGCGTTCATCAGAAAACCATCAATCACGACAGGCAAGACTGGTCGTCCTCCTAGGTACTTGTCTCGTCAATTTGGAGGGCCTGTTCATCTTACTCCTGGGTTTTGGCCCTTTGCCCCAGGGGTTGCTTGTTTAAATGACAGTATCTTGCTAGGTGTCCTGCCTTGTTGCAGCGGCGACAGATGGGCTGTCTGTCCTCGTCATAACGATCGCTGTCTCTCCCTCTGGTCGGCAGGATCCTCTTCTGCTGTTGCCACGGGACATCTTCTGGACTGGAGGCCAGCTGGATCTTCTTCTTTGGAATCACTTGCAGGGACTGCACGGTTTTTGTGAGTGTAGCCACACTTTTAGTTAGTTCCTTGACTTGGAGACGTAAGTCTGCAGCAGAATCATCATCTTGGGATGGCTTGTCAGTCTCAATAGAGGTCTTTTGAAAGGATGCTGTCTCCTGCTGGTATGTAATTGCAGGATGCTTAGAGGTCTCTGTGCTGCTATGGTTCGTTTCACGCAGCACTCTGATGGCTCTATCCTTGAAGTGTGCAAAGTCCAATTCAGGATTTTGTAGAGCCAATATGCACATCTGTGTCCTTTGGTTGTTAGACTGGAGTCCCTCTATGAACTGCTTTGTTAGTAATCTATCTTCATCTTGCACGCTCTCAGGATCAACCTGCTTTACAGCCCGTAGTGCCTCCTGAAGAATAAGGGCATAGTCCCGTATACTGTCCTGCACTCTCTGTTTGCACCCAAAGAATCTCATTTTTATCTCTGTTGCAGTACGGGTATCAAAAGTGTCTTTTAGTCTGCCTAAGATTTGTTTGACAGTTCTTTTATCAGTGTCAGGCCAGGACTTTACTTCCCTCTGAGCCGCACCAGTTAACTGGCCAATGAGGATATTGACTTTTTGGCTTTCTGACAGGGGGTACACTTTGAACAAACTACATAGTCTTTCTTTAAAATCGCTCAGGGTGTGCGACTCCCCTGAGTACTGTGGTAACCAGGCCGCTCCTAGTATATATGGCATTGATAGCAGCATTATGGGGGCTGCAGCTGTGACCGCTGCTGAATCTTCACCCGCGTTGAGCATTTTCTCACTGCTATTTCACTTGCTCACTAACGTCAGAGCACGAGCAGGGGCTTCGCGTCGTGCTTTATTTCTGGCTCTGTCCACAATTGCACGTCCCTCTGCTCGTACGCGCTGTATGATGCAGTTATGGTGGTTATTTGAAAGCTCAGTAAAGTCTTTAGCACTCAATTTAGTAAAGTCTATGGCGCACAGCACCCAGCTTTGCCAGGCTCCTTTTTACCCAGCTTTGCCAGGCTCGCTAAATCCTGTTCATGACCAGCGCTGCGGTTTTGTTCCTCTGGGATGGATGTTGTAGCCCTCCACAGGTAGGGCTGTAGTCCCAGGGCAAAAATGTTAAATAAATAGTAAAAATAGCTGTAAACATTGGGGTGCAGATAAATGAGAGAAAGACACAGAGAGGTGCAGTTTCTTTACCTTTTACTGGTAATTGGTTGTAGTCCGGAGTACCACATACAGGTGATGGAATGAGTCCGGCTCGCCTGGAGGCATTCAGGGGATCCACCTTGCCAGGTGGGGATTTAGCACCTTCCTTTCTGAGCTTTGTATGTGGGGCTCCGCTGTATATAACTATGCTGCGACCCTCTATTCGTGATGGTTTCAGTAACCTGTACGGCTGTCATCGTGAACTTATTCCACGGGTACCGTTCTCTTCACTGTCGGCCCCGGGCTCCTTATCCGCTGCCGTGCCCTCAGGTGTTCAATGTGCACAGGAATTTACAATCCCCTGTACTTTCAGATTCGGCTATCAGGACTTACAGCTCCTGTCAGCCTAGGACTCTGATGTCCCTTTTCTCTTTATTAGCGCTTCACTCAGGGGTCTGCTATATGCAGTATTTTAGCTTCCTTAGAGTCTCTCAGTCTCTGCTCTTGTCCTTTACTTCTTCACAGATCAGCTCCCTGTCTTTATCTGACAGGATCTTCCAGAAAGATCTCTTTACCTCACGTTTTAACTGTCATCATTTCTCCTCACAGCTCACAGCTCCTTCGTTTCCATGACAACTCCCTCAGCTGCTTTCTCGCTGACTCACCAACCCCCTCTGCTGGCCAGAATTTATAAGGCAACTCCCTTTTCTGACCTGCAGCAGAAAATTGTGATTTTTAATCTATTACCTGGCATGGGGGTCCCTTTCTGCCTCCAAGCATGACTTCACCTCTTAGAGGGAGGCAATGTCACTGTGACAACCGGACTCTGGGGTGTCACACATGCACTAAATGCATGGGCTGAAAAAGATTTACTGCTGGAGGATATACATATATATCAAAGAATGTTAGAGGTAGGCCTCTCAATTATTCTTAATGTGGGTATCATAAACACCCTTTAAAAATTTATAGCAAGGGTAACATGATATGGTGGTGGTGGAGGAGGAGGAGAAAAAACACTAGATTTGAGTTCATGCTCCGCTGCTCTCAACTGGTGGAATAGAGAAGTCTGGGCCAGTTCAGCCCTTTTTCATTTTGATAAGTGTCAGTCTATCAGCATTTTCAGTTGCAATGCATAGAAAGGCAGTTCATGCCACGTGTCTAGCTTGGAAACCCCATAGCTGTAAGGGAAAGAGTATAAGGTGGCGAGCACAGCTTGAGAATAGGAGGTGCTAGCTGAAATGGAAATATCTAAAATTCAACGCAGTCAAAATGAATCAGCTGCATTCTCAGTCATTTGCAAGGTGAATAATTTAATTCATGTTAAAATTACACCACAATAAATAAAAGGATTTTTATTTTTTATCGACAAAAAGTTAAGTAGCAAGTGACATTTCGACTTCGTCCATGTCTTTTTCAAACATCATTCATTGATGGCTTGGATTATCTTGTGCAGCTCCCAAGGCAGGAGGGAAGACATAGATATAACATATGTCTTGGTGGCCCGGTGAAGGCACGAGGTTGTGCGCTGGAGCGGTGGTGGTGCAGTTGTTGGCACAGTAGTTGTAAGGCACAGAGGAATCACAAAAGCTGCTGGTATGGTTGGAAAATTGCTCCATTAATATCTTCCAAAAATGCCATGATGCAGGACACAATGAGCTGTGAGCGCAGTTTAATGTGAGCAGGGCGATGAACTGCGGCGACCTCAATGAGATCACCACGGTAAACTGAGAATCTGTCTTCCTACTTTTGTTCTACTCATCATTAAAGTTGAGCTGAACTGTGTGGTAGTAAATCAGCTAAGATGATGAAAGATAATTGTTATAAACTCTCCCAATCTCATTGATATACAGTATACCCAGTTAACTCATTGTTAGGAACGGCGGAACGCACTAAATAAATAAATAATGAAGTGCGTTCGCCGCTCGGGGTCCACCGTGCAGAAGGTGTTAACACTGCTGCTAAATAATGGCAGACGCGCAATATGGCGGTATAATGCACACGGGTTAAACGTCACCCGATGTGCGCGGAGCAGACTCTGTTAGCTCACAGAGGCGCTGTAACACCAAGCCTGTTAGACTCACAGGTCTCAGCGGAATTGCACACACGATATCAGGTCACAGGACATGGGCCCAAGACTTGGGTCGGTGTCCGTCTAGATCTACCGTGTGTGCGGCTTTGCGACCGTGGATGCTGGTAAGTGCTGCTGACTGCAGCGTGGCGGCAGACCCAGCCACTATGCGATAGTGCCGTATGAGACGTGACACCATCGAACGCTAGTGTAGAGGTGCGGTGTGCACTGTGGCCTATGGCTTGTCACTGACTGGCGCTGACTCTTTCTTTAGTTCCCTATCCACATGCATAATATCAGAGGGAGGGGAATCGTAATAAGTCAGTCACCAGAATCTAACATCCATCACCATTCACACATCTAGCAAGTAGAGTCTATACTAGCGCATGGCCGAGCGGCCATGCGGGTCTTTTATAGCCGTGCACTGCCGGGACCTTCCAGATCTCTGAGATGGACCAATCAGATCTGGAGAAGGACCTGAGCACGTGACTCCCGACCTCCAATGGGGGATCGTCTCGTGAGTGTGCTCAGTGGAGCGGCAGAGGGACATAGCCTCAGGAATGGCTTGCTGCAGGGCAGCATGTGAGGCTCTGGATTCCTGTTGTGCCGCTTCAGGAATCCGATGCCTAACACTCATTTTGCTGTGAACAATAGACAGTTCCACACAGAAGCTAAATAGTGAAAAAATATTTGAGGACCCAATTGAAAAAATAATTTTTGTTTCCAAAATACATACATTTAAAAGGATGGCTACAACTGAACAGCCCATTCTAAACAGCTAAAGTACCCCACGTAAAATAAAAATATATATATACTTACCTCCATTGCTGCTATTCCAGTGGCATATTGAAGGGTACCGATCAGAGGACAGCCAGGAGAGACAGCACTAGTATTGTAGGAATGATGCCCTTTCTGTAGGCAAAGATATATTTTTTAATTTTATGTCGGACACTCATCTGTTAAGATGGGGTTGTCCAGTAGTAGACAAGACCTTTAAGTAAGAAAAAAAAAATGCCCAAGAAAGTGTCCATATTGTTTAAAGGTTTAAATATGATTATTCTTGCAGTTTTTGAAGGGGGGTATTAAATTGTGCCCATTACCATTCAATGGCTGTACATGAGATGCGTGTGCGTGCTAAGTAGTCCAGGGCTCCCAGTCTTGTTGAGGGTTGAAGGTGTATCACCTCTAAAATCTCAGAGTTTCCTAATGGTATTTGAAAATGCGCAATTAACCCTTCATCATATGATATGTTCATAGGTGGCATATATACCGTATGTAAAAAAGAGAAGGTAAAACTTTTTTCATATTTCAATTCTCTACTACTACTTTAATTCACTACCTCAAAGCCTTGCGCTTCTGCAGGTAATTTGGATGCTGAAATTACAAGAACGTGCATATATTAAAATATAAGAAAAAAAAGAATCCAAATACCTATTATTGACCACGGAATAGGACTGTACAATTATTTTTTCCTTCATATGCATATATTACTTCTGCCACTGTCACGTTTCAAGTCGTCACATCTATAATATTATAAAGCTGTACATTATTATGTAGATGAACCTCAATGACTGAAATTGAAGCCACTTTGACAAGACCACACTTGAGTGTATAGTAGGTAATTTAGAAATCTACATGTCAGCCATAATGGGTAAGGACGATTTGTTGATTCAGTCATTGTTGTATGTGACAATGGTAACTATCTATTGTTTAGTTTGTGCAATATGTAATTTTGTATTGTAATGATTCTGAACTTACTGTTAATGCTGCTTTATGGTAAGATAAATGTTATGTGCTCAACTGGTGAGGTCGATTTTCCAAGTTGCGGGGCAGGGCGAACTGTAGGAACCAAATATGAACACACAGCGGTCAGGACTTCCCGATTAGCATGTGGAACAGCGAGAATCAGGACAGAGGACAGACACGCAGAGCAGGGAATATTGGAAGACACAGAGCCTGGAGTGACACACACAGGAACAGGATGTATAATCAGCTCAGGACTTGAAGCAGCATTTGTAGTGTGAACAAGACCAGAGGAGAACAGTTTGTTACGTTTATAACAGATGAAGGGTTAATAAGTAAATTAATGAATTGCCGCCGGCAGCAGAAGTGATCAAGAGAACTGTAATACATGAGCTTTAGAAGTGTGAACAAGTCCAAAGAGTAATTTATCATGTATACAGCATAAGAAGAATTTATCAGGCCTGACCCAAATGTTTACAGCTGAGAGAACTGGTGGGACAGACTCCATGGCACAAGGAAATGGAACATAAGGCATACTAAATACTCAGACGCACTTAACTGTCTGAGTTGGCCTTAAAAGTCCTTGAGTGATGTTAGAGGAGATTGACAGGTTACTTGAAAAGCCTGGTGTGAACTACAGCAGAGATAAGCAGCCACATGAGAAGGGAGCAGGACTAGTACTGAATTTGCGACAGGTATGTAAGAACAAAAAGTATAGATATATATTTATAACTTTTGGACTTGGTCTTCCACTAAATATACAATCTTGTTGCTTAGATGCGTGGTCCCTAATAGTATTATTACAGTCTATAAAGTTATACAGTGACAAGCAAAAGGGCAACAAAACAACGACATAGTGATCCAAAAGGAAAACGACCCGAAGCATATATTATATAAGATCTATTTGTAACAAAGCTGTTCATCATGACTAAGGGTGCGAAGTCACCAGAAACACGTTGAGAACGCGAGCCTTGTTTTTCTATGCTGGCCTTTTAACCTCACCTTTGAAGTGACTAAGTGAATCAAAGGATTTATGTATTCACTACATCATGGAGCTGGACATTCCTTTCTTCATTGTTTTAAATCAAGCGCTTTGACACAGCGGTCTCCTGCTCCGATGTCAGGATGCTGCTTCTGGTGAGCTGGATCTTTTCCTTGTAATAACTTGCAGGTGAGGTATATGTCACCATGGAACAGGCAGACCAACAGTGAAAGGGGAGGTTTATTTACAGGGGATAATACTGGTACAATGTACAGTATAACAGAGAAAATACTGTGAACGGGTTATATTGACAGCAGGGGAAGTATAAGGGGTATAAAACAGTAGAAAAGTTATTCTCTTATGAGGCAAAACTTATCAGTTCTCAGGAACCTTGATTGGAGGGATCACTTCTTGTCCCACGTTGGCACCAAGGCACCAGCGGTGCTTGATGTCATCCGTCTCTGCGGTCCTTGATATAGTCCAGCTGTAGTATGGGGGTTCACGTGGGAGCCCAAAGGGTATGAGGATGGCGCTATCCCCCTGCTCAAGGTCCTTGCCTCTGCTACGACAACGGTATTCTCCCCCCCGAGGTCAGGGCCTCTGTCTCACACAGTCTCTCTTTGCAGGTCAGTGGCTCGTTACTGAACGCCCCTTGGTCACAGGGGAGCGTCTCAGCATATATTCCGGTCTCTCTGCCAGGGAGCATCTTGACGAGGTACGCGGTCTGTCTGTGGGGCAAGGTCTCCTCAAGGAGGGGAGTCAACAGCCTTCCTGACAGTGCGGTAACAGGCTTCACGTACTCACTGCCCACTGCCTGTGTCCGCAGTCTCTCAGTCTCCAGCCGCTGCACCCGTCTCCACTCCCCTCCTGTGTCAGCGTCCTCTCGCCTCTCCTCTCTGCGCTGCTCTGCCGAAAGCCTGCGCAATCCTCCTGCTCCTAGTCCTGATCTCTTCCTGTTCCATGTATGCATCCGGTCCCCTAAAGCATCCCCCGAGGAGCCTAACGCCCTGCCCGATGGTTCCTGGCATGAAGGCAACTCCCCCTCGGCTCCTTCGGTGCTTCACCTTCTTACATTGTTAGAAAGTATTCTAATTTACTGAGATAATCACTTTTGGGTTTTCATTGGCTGTAAGCCATAATCATCAACATTAACAGAAATAAACACTTGAAATAGATCACTCTGTTTGTAATGACTCTATATAATATATGAGTTTCACTTTTTGTATTGCAGAACTGAAATAAATTACCTTTTTGATGATATTCTAATTTAGTGAGAAGCACCTGTATATAGGAGATGGGAGTGGATGATAGTGAACAGATGAGCCTTTAGGGTATGTGCACACGTTGCGGATTGGGCTCAGGAATTTCCTAAGTGGATTCTGGATCTCCTGGCAGAATCCGTAGGCCAAAATCCGTGCGTTTTTTATGCGGATTTTGTACGGATTTAAAGCGGATTTTAAGCGGATTGTAATGTGTTTTTTGGCCTGCGGTTTTCTATAATGAAATGGGTGTAGAAACGCAGTGGAATCTGCACAAAGAATTGACATACTGCGGAAAATAACCCACTGCAGATTCCGTGCGGAATTTTCATAGCATGTGTACAGCAATTTTATTTTTCCATTGGTTAACATTGTATCGTCAGGAGAGCTTTAAACTAGAACAATGTGGGAAGGGAAGCAAAAGGACAGAAAAAGCCATACACCTGACAAATGCTATTGAGAACTCTGCCATTAGAAGTGGGAAGAAAGAACAAAAACAAAAAAAGCTAAATAATAAAAATATTGGAGAAAGAGAAACCAATCACAAACTAAAATGTTTCTATACTAATGCACTAAGCATGGACAATAAACAAGGAGAATTGGAACTACTAACGCAAGAAAAGAAATATGATGTCATTGGAATCCCTGAAACTTGGTGGGACAATACACATGATTGGAATACAAGACTAGAAGGATACATCTTATTTGCAAGAAACAGACTTGATAAACGAGGAGGAGGTGTCGCATTGTATGTTAGAAACGCGTATATCTGCACAGAGATTGAAGCTTCAGAGACTGTGAGTTCTGTGGAAACTGTTTGGGTAAGAATACAAGGACAGAACAATGGAAAGGACACCATTGTAGGCATTTACTACAGACCGCCTGTGCAAGCTGAAGATATGGATGAACTCTTTATGCATCAAATGGCCAAGTTCTCCAAAAAATATGACATAGTTGTCATAGGAGATTTCAACTATCCAAACATTTGTTGGGAATCTCTCTCTGGCAAAACTAACAGGTCAAGAAAATTGTTATCCTCTCTTTCTGACAACTTTATCTTCCAAAAGGTGGGGGAGAAAACAAAGGGAACTGCTACCTTGGATCTAATCCTTATAAACAGGGAGGAAATGGTTGAGGAGGTAAAAGTGGCTGGGACCCTAGGAGGTAGCGACCATGCTACTTTAGACTTTTGGATAACTAGAGGAGGAAGACCTGTGGAGACTCAGATGTCAAGGTTAGATTTCAGAAAGGCAGATTTTAAGGGATTCAGAAAGAGAATTGGAGCGATCCAATGGCTGGATATCTGTCATGGTTTATTGAGAGTTCAGGGTAGGTGGTGTAGGAGTTAATATGGAGAGCCGATCTGGGGAGGGTTCTTATAGCATCAGGGGAGAGCCATCCCCTGTCGTTTATACTCCTATCTGAGTGTGCCCAACCCTGTTCTGTCCTTGCTTCACGCCAATCATTGTCTGTCTGCCTGGTGTTTGATCTTGTTCGGTTACTGTTTACGTCTCTAGTTTGCTGATTCGGTACTTTCTCTGCCCATGCTGTGTATGACCCTTGGCTACGTCTGACCTCTCTACTGAGCATCCCTCCTGTACCTTGCCGCCCGCCCCATGTATCATGCTATTGTTTGCCTGACTTCTCTGTGAGGCTCCTGTGTTACTGTATCCAGCAGCACTGTTAGAGCTCTGCGGTAACCCCGCCCCCTCCTCTGGCACGCGGTCACGTGACCGCAGGTCCTGCGGGCTCTGAGCACCGCTCTGCCCTCCTCGCAGGTCCTGGACCCGGCTTTCCTACATCAACGTGGTGCCTCAGCTTCTCTCTGCTAGGTAAGAAGCTGTATTATATTCTACCTGCGTATTGGTTCCCCGGATTGTTGGACAGTTCCCCGGTCTCTGACTATAAACCTGACATTATAAACGACCATTACTGTTCTCCCCTGCCCTGGAACAAAAGGTGTGTGAGTGGGGGAAGTACAGCTTGCGTCATGGATCCTATGCAAGCATTGTCAGACCAGGTGAAACAGTTATCGCAGATGTTCCAGAAGTTAAATGTGGAGCAGCGCTCTATGGCCCATACCCAGTAGCAGCTAGTAAATACTGTACAGGGGGCGCTTGGTCCCGAGAACAGGGACGTGTCACTTACTTCCCCGGAGTCTCCGGTTAAACTGCCGGACTCTTTTTCTGGGGACAAAAGGGAGTTCAGGGCATTCAAGGAATGGTGCAAACTTTTCTTTTCCCTGAGACCCCGTTCGTCTGGGGGAGAATTTCAGAGGGTGGGGGTGATTATATCCCTACTTCGGGGTGCCCCACAAGCCTGGGCGTTCTCCCTAGCCCCTACAGCCCCAGAACGTATGACTGTGGATGCATTTTTTGAGGCCTTGGGCCACATTTATGACGAACCGGACAGGGTTCGCTTGGCTGAGGACATGGTGATGGGCGCACGTCAGGGTCGGCACTCAGCGGAGTAGTTCTGCTCCGAGTTCCGGCGGTGGTCAGCAGAAGTCTCCTGTGATAATGCCGCTCTCCGGGGACTATTCCGTAGAGGCCTGTCAGAACGCCTTCAGGATGCTTTGGCCCTGCATCCACCTCCTCACACTCTGGAGGATGCCATGACTCAAGCCGTGCGGATCGACTGCCGGCTGAGAGCCTGAGGGGTTATGCATTCCGAAACATCCTTGTTTGTGGTAGCAAAGAGGTGGAGGCTAGTCCAGTGCCCATGGAAATTGGCGCCACCTCGGTCAGAGAAAAAGAGAGGAAGCGCCACATTGGAGGAGAGATTGTCCAGTGTGTCCAGCATCCTCCAAGCCGACGGGAAACTACTAGATCTGAGTAGTGATCGAGGAGACTGCTCAGACCCTCAGGTACTTTTTTCCTCATGCCCTAAAGTTCTGCTTAAAGTCGAACTGGTAGTAGACAGTTATCATTTTGTTTCTACAGCTTTAGTAGACTGCGGTTCATCACTTAATCTGATCAGCTCCAGTGTCGTCTCCCGGGTCAAGATAGGGACAGTCAGGTTGGAAACCCCTCTGAAAATCGTGGCCATTGACTCTTCCCCCCTCACCCGTTCGGGGATTCATTATGTTTCTAACAGTTTTTATTTGTGTATAGATTCCTTCCATGTTGAGGAGATGAAATTTTTTGTCATGGACAACCTGCCCGCAGGGCTGGTATTGGGGATGCCGTGGCTTCAACGGCACAACCCAATTATTGATTGGGAAAAGAGAGAGATTGTCAAGTGGGGGTCTAAATGTATTGACTGTTCCTATAAACCTGTTTTCTGTGTTACACCCGCAAAACCTGTCTATGAGTCTTCTGTTAGTCTGGAGGGTATTCCGGAGTACCTTAAGGACTTTGAGGACGTGTTTTCTGAAAGCGAGGCAGAGGCATTACCCCCACATAGGCCATTTGACTGCACTATTGACTTAATCCTTGGGGCCAAATTGCCCAAAGCCCATTTATTTAATTTGTCAGGGCCTGAGCGCCTGGCGATGAAGGTATACATAGCTGAAAGTATCCGTAAAGGACACATAAGACCTTCAGTTTCCCCAGTAGCGGCGGGGTTTTTCTTTGTCAAAAAGAAAGATGGTGGCCTGCGTCCCTGCCTCGACTTCCGAGAACTCAACAAAATTACTGTCAGGAATACATATCCCCTACCCCTGATTCCAAATTTATGTAACCAACTCTCGGGGGCAAAATGGTTCTCCAAATTGGATCTTCGAAGGGCTTACAATTTGATAAGGATTAAAGAAGGGAACGATTGGAAGATTGCTTTTCTCACGTCAGAGGGGCTGTTTGAAAACCTAGTGATGCCGTTTGGCCTCACTAATGCACCGGCTGTCTTTCAAAATTTCATCAATGTGGTGTTCGTGGACCTCATCGGCCACTTTGTAGTCATTTACTTGGATGATATTCTGATTTACTCGACTGACAAAGATTCTCATTTGTTTCATGTGAAAACGGTACTTCAAAGACTCAGGGAAAATCAATTATTTGTCAAACCTGAAAAATGTACCTTTTTTGTCCAGGAACTAACATTTTTGGGGCTCATAATCTCGCCACAGCGGTTTCGGATGGATCCCAAGAAGGTGCAAGCCATTGTGGAGTGGGTCCAACCTCAGGACCTGAAGGGACTCCAGCGCTTCTTGGGATTCGCAAACTATTATCGTAGATTCATCAAGGGCTTTTCACAGATTGTGAAACCTCTCACCGACCTCACACGCAAAGGTGCTGATATCAAAAATTGGTCTCTCCTGGCGAAACAATCCTTTTTGGTTTTAAAGAATTGTTTTATGTCTGCTCCTATACTAGTGCAACCAGACCCATCCTTGCCTTTTGTTGTGGAAGTTGATGCCTCTAAGGTGGGGGTTGTGTTGTCTCAGGGTCCAGCTACTCTGACTAACCTTAGACCTTGTGCTTTTTTTTCCAAGAAGTTTTCTCCGGCAGAGAGAAACTACGATGTTGGGAATAGAGAGCTTCTGGCAACCAAGCTGGCGTTTGAAGAATGGAGACACTTTTTGGAGGGGGCAGAACATCTGATTATGGTCATTACTGATCTCAAAAATCTAGAATATATCAAAACTGCTAAAAGGTTGACTCCCAGACAGGCCCATTGTCACTTTTTTTTTCCAGATTTCAATTTTCTATTACGTTCCGTCCAGGGTCTAAAAATGTGAAAGCAGATGCATTATCTCGCAGTTTTGAACCATTGTCTGCCCCCGATCCGCCGTCATCCATTCTTCAACCCGAGGTGGTGATAGCGGAGCTATCATCGGAACTGGAGTGGGAGATTATGGGGGCTCAATTTTTGGCTCCAAGGTCCAAACCCGCTGAAAAATTGTTTGTCCCGCAACACTTGCGTTCTAATCTCCTACGAGAATTCCATGACTCCAAATTGGGCGCTCATCCTGGTATTACAGCCACATGTGAGTCAGTTAAAAGAGTTTTTTGGTGGCCATTAATGTCTGCAGAGATTAAGAAACATGTCACTGAATGTGGGGTTTGCGCACGTTCAAAGAGCTTTCATTGCCGGCCGGCCGGGGAATTGGTACCTTTACCAATTCCGAGAAGACCTTGGACTCATTTGTCCATGGACTTCATCACTAATCTCCCTCCATCCCGGGGTAATACAGTAGTGTGGGTAATTGTAGATAGATTCTCCAAGTTGGCACATTTTGTACCCATGACTAAGTTACCGTCAGCAGAGGTTCTTTCACGACTAGAGTTGAGCGATACCGTCCGATACTTCAAAGTGTCGGATCGGAATGGATCGGCCGATCTTAAAAAAAAGTATCGGTATCGCCGATTCCGATACCGGAAGTCCCATTCAAGTCTATGGGACTTCCGGTATCGGAATAAGAAAAATCCTGTTTTTCCCTTGTACAGCCTCTCTGGGGTCTGTACGGGCATTTCGGGGGGCTGTGCCGGCCTGCCAGGGGGTCTGTGCAGGCTCCGGTGGGCTGTGCCGGCCTGCCGGGGGGCTGTGCCGGCCTGCCGGGGGGCTGTGCAGGCTCCGGTGGTCTGTGCCGGCCTGCCGGGGGGCTGTGCAGGCTCCGGTGGGCTGTGCCGGCCTGCCGGGGGGCTGTGCCGGCCTGCCGGGGGGCTGTGCAGGCATCGTCCGATGGGACTACAAGTCCCATCGGGCGATGCCTGCTACCATGACAGTGATTGACACATTAGCCAATGATGGGACAGTAGTAGTCCCATCATCCGGCTAATGTGTTGAATGTAAAAAAAAAAAAAAAAAAAAATTACATGCTACATACATACAACATGCATACTACATACATGCTACATTCATACTACATGCTACATTCATACTACATATATACTACATGCAACATGCATACTACATATATACTACATGCAACATACATACTACATATATACTACATGCATGCAACATGCATACTACATATATACTACATGCTACATACATACTACATATATGCTACATACATACTACATATATACTACATGCATGGTACATACATACTACATACATACTACATATATGCTACATACATACTACATGCATGCTACATACATACTGCATGCTACATACATACTACATGCTACATACATACCACATATATACTACATACATACTACATGCATGCTACATGCTACATACATACCACATACATACTACATACATACTACATATATGCTACATACATACTATATATATACTACATGCAACATACATACTGCATGCTACATACATACTACATGCTACATACATACCACATATATACTACATACATGCTACATGCATGCTACATGCTACATACATACCACATACATACTACATACATACTACATACATACTACATGCTACATACATACTACATATATACTACATGCATGCTACATACATACTACATGCTACATACATACTACATATATACTACATGCATGCTACATACATACTACATGCATGCTACATACATACTACATGCTACATACATACCACATATATACTACATACATACTACATACATACTACATATATACTACATGCTACATACATACCACATATATACTACATACATACTACATGCTACATACATACTACATACATACTACATGCTACATACATACCACATACATACTACATACATACTACATGCTACATATATACTACATATATACTACATGCATGCTACATACATACTGCATGCTACATGCATGCTACATACATACTACATACATACTACATGCTACATACATACCACATATATACTACATACATACTACATACAATACATTCATACAATACATACATAGACATACAGTACATATAACATAGAGTAACATACTTACCAATACTTGTCACATTGTTCCCCGAAGCCATTGTCTTTTACGGAATAAATATTAACATAACAAACCACAAAAATACTCACCCACGATCCGAAGCAGTCCACGAGTGTGTCCCACGACGATCTTGGGTAGAGAACTGCAGCATCAGCTGTTGCTGCCGTTCTCTACGGGCTGCAGGAATCCAATGACGGAAGGTAGGTATCCTTCCGCACTGTATTCCTCCGCCACTTAAAAAAAAAAGTCCCTAGTCTCACTTTATGCCATTGCTGCGTGGGAATTTCCCACACAGCAATGGCATAAAGTGAGACTAGGGACTTTTTTTTTTAAGTGGCGGAGGAATACAGTGCGGAAGGATACCTACCTTCCGTCATTGGATTCCTGCAGCCCGTAGAGAACGGCAGCAACAGCTGATGCTGCAGTTCTCTACCCAAGATCGTCGTGGGACACACTCGTGGACTGCTTCGGATCGTGGGTGAGTATTTTTGTGGTTTGTTATGTTAATATTTATTCCGTAAAAGACAATGGCTTCGGGGAACAATGTGACAAGTATTGGTAAGTATGTTACTCTATGTTATATGTACTGTATGTCTATGTATGTATTGTATGTAGCATGCATGTAGTATGTATGTAGTATATATGTGGTATGTATGTAGCATGTAGTATGTATGTAGTATGTATGTAGTATATATGTAGTATGTATGTAGCATGTAGTATGTATGTAGCATGCATGTAGTATGTATGTAGTATGTATGTGGTATGTATGTAGCATGTAGTATGTATGTAGCATGCATGTAGTATATATGTGTTATGTATGTAGCATGCATGTAGTATGTATGTAGTATGTATGTAGTATGTATGTGGTATGTATGTAGCATGCATGTAGTATGTATGTAGTATGTATGTAGCATGCATGTAGTATATATGTGTTATGTATGTAGCATGCATGTAGTATGTATGTAGTATGTATGTAGTATATATGTGTTATGTATGTAGCATGCATGTAGTATGTATGTAGTATGTATGTAGTATGTATGTGGTATGTATGTAGCATGCATGTAGTATGTATGTAGTATGTATGTAGTATGTATGTAGCATGCAGTATGTATGCAGCATGTGTGTAGTATGTATGTAGTATATATGTAGTATGTATGTAGCATGTAGTATGTATGTAGCATGCATGTAGTATATATGTAGTATGTATGTAGCATGTAGTATGTACGTAGCATGTAGTATGTATGTAGTATATATGTGTTATGTATGTAGTATGTATGTAGTATGTATGTGGTATATATGTGGTATGTATGTGGTATGTATGTAGTATGTATGTAGTATGTATGTAGCATGTAGTATGTACGTAGCATGTAGTATGTATGTAGTATATATGTGTTATGTATGTAGTATGTATGTAGTATGTATGTGGTATATATGTGGTATGTATGTGGTATGTATGTAGTATGTATGTAGTATGTATGTAGCATGTAGTATGTATGTAGCATGCATGTAGTATGTATGTAGTATGTATGTAGTATTTTATTTATTTATTTTTTTTTTTAACATTTAACACATTAGCCGGATGATGGGACTACTACTGTCCCATCATTGGCTAATGTGTCAATCACTGTCATGGTAGCAGGCATCGCCAGATGGGACTTGTAGTCCCATCGGACGATGCTTGCACAGACCCCCGGACATCAGCACATCCCCCCGGCAGGCCGGCACAGCCCACCGGCAGGCCGGCACAGACCCCCACAGGGTGCACAGACCACCGGCAGGCCGGCACAGCCCCCCGGCAGGCCGGTACAGACCCCCACAGGGTGCACAGACCACCGGCAGGCCGGCACAGCCCCCCGGCAGGCCGGTACAGACCCCGGGCAGTCCACACAGCCCCCCGGCAGGCCGGCACAGCCCCCCGGCAGGCCGGCAGAGACCCCCGGAAGGCCCGAAATGACGGCGCATCATGATGCGCGCACACCGCGCATCATGATGACGTCAGGCTGTCAATCAACTTTGAACTTCCGATTCGGAAGTCGGTATCGGAATTCCGATACAGCAAGTATCGGCCGATACCCGATACTTGCGGTATCGGAATGCTCAACACTATTCACGACACTTCTTTTCTCAAATTGTTCGCCTCTATGGTGTACCCACTAACATTGTTTCCGACAGGGACACAATTCATAGCTAAGTTTTGGCAGGCTTTTTGCAGGAAGTTGGGGATATCTCTATCTTTCTCCCCAGCTTACCACCCAGAGAGCAATGGACAAACTGAACGCACCAATCAGTCGCTGGAACAGATCCTCCGGTGCTTGACTTCCACGTTACAGGATGACTGGTGCGATGCCTTACCGTTGGCGGAATTTGCCTTCAACAATTGAATAAATCAATCCACTGGTAGGTCACCGTTTTTTTACTAATTATGGATTGAACCCTCACTTTGGGGAGTTCTCACGCCTTGATTCAAACTGTCCAGGGACTGAGGACTCTGTCAACAGGATAAGTGTCATGGTTTATTTAGAATGCTGGGCAGGAGGTGTAGGAGTTAATGGGGAGAGCCTCTCTTTGGGTCTGGGGAGGGTTTTTATAGCTTCCGGGGAGTGCAGTTCCCTGTCGTTTATACTCCTAGTTGAGTGTGCCTGACCCTGTGCTGCCTGAGCTTCGTGCCAATCCTTGTCTATCTGTCTGGTGTTTGATTCGGTCCCGTCTTGGTTTACGTCTCCTGCCTGCTGATTTTGTGCTTTGCTGATTGTCCTGTGTATGACCCCTGGCTACATTTCTGACCCTTCTTGAGCATACCCCTCCGGTACTGCTCTGCCCGTTCTGTGTATGACCCTTGGCTACGTTGATTGACCTGGCTCTGTACTTCCCTCCTGTACCTTGTCGCCCGCCCCTTGTATGACCCGATTGCATGCTTCACTACTGTAACTCTCTGTGCCACAGCATTCCCTGTGCAGCTGGTAGCGTTCCGGGAGTTTGTCCGTTGCTCTGCCCACTCCCTCTGATGCACGGTCACATGACCGCAGGTCCTGTGACCTCTGGGAGTATCACCACTGCTCCGCCCTCCCTGCAGGTCCTACAGCCAAGTTACTGTTGCCAGCGCTGCAGACTCTCACCGCGATGAGTAAACACTCTGCTGCCTGTTAATCAGCCCTTGTTCTCCGAGTGACAGCGCTAGCTAGCTGTCATTCTGACATTATAAAAGACCGGTATAGTTCTCTTCCTCTCCCCCTGACTGGAAGGTGTGTGAGTGTGAGAGGAACCGCTGACGTCATGGACCCCATGCAGGCACTGTCAGAGCAGGTAAATCAGTTGTCACAGATGGTCCAGAAATTAAACGTGGAACAACGCTCTATGGCCCACACCCAACAACTGGTAAATACGGTACAAGGGGCTATCGGTCCCAAGAACAGGCACGTGTCTCTTATGTCCCCAGAGTCTCCGGTTAAATTGCCAGACTCTTTCTCCAGAGACAAAAGGGAGTTCAGGGCTTTCTGGGAAGCGTGTAAATTGTTCTTTTCCCTGAGACCCCGTTCTTCTGGGGGAGAATTTCAAAGGGTGGGAGTGATTATTTCCTTACTCCGGGGTGCCCCACAAGCCTGGGCGTTTTCTCTAGCCCCTACAGCCCCAGAACGTATGACTGTGGATGCGTTTTTTGAGGCCTTGGGCAACATTTATGATGAACCCGACAGAGTTTGGTTGGCTGAGGACACGGTGATGAGTGCACACCAGGGTCGGCACTCAGCGGAGTGATTCTTTTCGGAGTTCCGACGGTGGTCAGCAGAAGTCTCCTGGGATGATGCCGCTCTCCGGGGACTATTTCGTAGAGGCCTGTCGGAACGCCTTCAGGACGCTTTGGCCCTGCATCCACCTCCTGACACTTTGGAGGAAGCCATGACCCAAGCTGTGCGGATGGATTGCCGGCTGAGAGCCAGAGGGGTTATGCACTCCGAAACTTCCTTGTTTTCTGGCAGCAAAGAGGTGGAGACCAGTCCTGTGCCCATGGAAATTGGTGCTACCTTGGTCAGAAAGAAGGAGAGGAGACGCCGCCGAGAAAAGCAACTCTACTTCTACTGTGGGGAATCAGGACATTGGAGAAGAGACTGCCCATCGTGTCCAGCATCTTCCAAGCCGACGGGAAACTACTAGGTCTGGTTAGTGATCGAGGAGGCTGCCCAGACTCCCAGGTACTTTTTTCCTCATACCCTAAGTTTTTGCTTAATGTCGAACTGGTAGTAGACAACTATCATTTTGTTTCTACAGCCTTGGTGGACTGCGGTTCATCACTAAACGTGGTCAGTTCCAGTACCGTCTCCAGGGTCAAGATAGGGACAGTCAGGTTGGAGACCCCTCTGAAAATCGTGGCCATTGACTCTTCCCCTCTCTCCCGTTCGGGGATTCATTACGTTACTAACAGTTTTGTTTTGCATGTTGGTTCCTCCCATGTTGAGTAGATGAAATGTTTTGTCATGGACAACCTGCCCGAAGGGCTGGTATAGGGCATGCCATGGCTTCAATGGCACAACCCAGTTATTGATTGGGAGAAGAGGGAAATTGTTAATTGGGGCCCTAAATGTATTAACTGTTCCTATAAACCCGTGTTCTGTGTTACACCCGCACGATCTGTCTATGAGTCTTCTGTTGGTCTGGAGGGTATTCTGGAGTACCTTAAGGACTTTGAGGATGTGTTCTACGAAAGCAAGGCCGAGGCATTACCCCCACATAGGCCATTCGGCTGCACAATTGATATGATCCCTGGGGCCAAATTGCCCAAAGCCCGTTTATTTAATTTGACAGGACCTGAAAGTCTGGCAATGAAGGAATACATAACGGAAAGTCTCCGTAAAAGGGCATATAAGACCCTCAGTTTCTCCGGTGGCAGCGGGATTTTTCTTTGTTAAAAAGAAAGATGGTGGCCTGCGTCCCTGCCTCAACTTTTGAGAACTCAACAAAATTACCATCAGGAATACATATCCCTTACCCCTGATTCCAGATTTGTGCAACCAACTCTCGGGGGCAAGATGGTTCTCCAAATTGGATCTTAGGGGGGCTTATAATTTGATAAGGACTAAAGAGGGGGACGAATGGAAAACTGCTTTTCTCACGACAGAAGGGTTATTTGAAAACATAGTGATGCCGTTTGGACTCACTAATGCACCAGCAATTTTTCAAAATTTCATCAATGTGGTATTCACGGACCTAATCGGCCGCTTTGTTGTCATCTACTTGGATGATATTCTGATTTATTCGACTGACGAGGATTCTCATTTGCTACATGTAAAAAACGTTCTCCAAAGACTCAGGGAAAATCAATTATTTGTTAAACTGGAAAAATGCACATTTTTTGTCCAAGAACTAACCTTTTTAGGGCTCATAATTTCACCACAGGGGTTTCGGATGGATCCCAAGAAAGTGCAGGCCATTGCGGAGTGGGTTCAACTTCAGGACCTAAAAAGACTCCAGCGCTTCTTGGGATTTGCAAACTATTATCGAAGGTTTATCAAGGGTTTTTCACAGATAGTGAAGCCTCTCACCGACCTCATGTTTAAAGGGGTCGATATCAAAAATTGGTCTCTCCCGGCGAAACAATCCTTTTTAGTCTTGAAGAAATGTATTATGTCTGCTCCTATACTTGTGCAACCTGACCCGTCCTTGCCATTTGTTGTGGAAGTCGATGCTTCCGAGGTTGGGTTGGGGGCCGTATTGTCTCAGGGGCCAGCTACTCTGACTAACCTTAGACCCTGTGCTTTTTTTTCCAAAAAATTTTCTCCGGCAGAGAGAAATTACGATGTTGGGAATAGAGCGCTTCTGATAATTAAACTGGCGTTTGAAGAATGGAGACATTTTTTGGAAGAGGCAGAGCATCCGATTACGGTCATCACTAGAGTTGAGCATTCCGATACCGCAAGTATCGGGTATCGGCCGATACTTGCTGTATCGGAATTCCGATACCGACATCCGATATTTTTTCAATATCGGGCATTGGAATCGGAAGTTCAAAGTTGATTGACAGCCGAAATGACGTCATCGTGATGCGCGGTGTGAGACTAGGGACTTTTTTTTTTTTAAGTGGCGGAGGAATACAGTGCGGAAGGATACCTACCTTCCGTCATTGGATTCCTGCAGCCCGTAGAGAGCGGCAGCATCAGCTGATGCTGCAGTTCTCTACCCAAGATCGTCGTGGGACACACTCGTGGACTGCTTCGGATCATGGGTGAGTATTTTTGTGGTTTGTTATGTTAATATTTATTCTGTAAAAGACAATGGCTTCGGGGAACAATGTGACAAGTATTGGTAAGTATGTTACTCTATGTTATATGTACTGTATGTCTATGTATGTATTGTATGAATGTATTGTATGTAGCATGCATGTAGTATGTATGTAGTATGTATGTAGCATGTATGTAGTATGTATGTAGCATGTAGTATGTATGTAGCATGCATGTAGTATGTATGTAGTATGTATGTAGCATGTAGTATGTATGTAGTATATATGTTGTATGTATGTAGCATGTAGTATGTAGCATACATGTAGTATGTATGTAGTATGTATGTAGCATGTAGTATGTATGTAGCATGCATGTAGTATATATGTAGTATGTATGTAGCATGCATGTAGTATATATGTAGTATATATGTAGTATGTATGTAGCATGTAGTATGTATGTAGCATGCATGTAGTATGTATGTAGTATGTATGTAGCATGTAGTATGTATGTAGCATGCATGTAGCATGTAGTATGTATGTAGCATGCATGTAGTATATATGTAGTATGTATGTAGCATGTAGTATGTATGTAGCATGCATGTAGTATGTATGTAGCATGCATGTAGTATGTATGTATGTAGTATGTATGTAGCATGTAGTATGTATGTAGCATGCATGCAGTATGTATGTAGCATGCATGTAGTATGTATGTAGTATGTATGTAGCATGTAGTATGTATGTAGCATGTAGTATGTATGTAGCATGCATGCAGTATGTATGTAGCATGCATGTAGTATATATGTAGTATGTATGTAGTATGTATGTAGCATGTAGTATGTATGATGCATATATGTAGTATGTATGTAGTATGTATGTAGCATGTAGTATGTATGATGCATATATGTAGTATGTATGTAGTATGTATGCAGCATGTAGTATGTATGATGCATATATGTAGTATGTATGTAGTATGTATGTAGCATGTAGTATGTATGATGCATATATGTAGTATGTATGTAGTATGTATGTAGCATGTAGTATGTATGTAGCATGCATGTAGTATATATGTAGTATGTATGTAGTATGTATGTAGCATGTAGCATGTATGTAGCATGCATGTAGTATATATGTAGCATGTATGTAGCATGCATGTAGTATGTATGTAGCATGCATGTAGTATATATGTAGTATGTATGTAGTATGTATGTAGCATGCATGTAGTATATATGTACTATGTATGTAGCATGTAGTATGTATGTAGCATGCATGTAGTATGTATGTATGTAGTATTTTTTTTTTTTTTTTTTAATTTAACACATTAGCCGGATGATGGGACTACTACTGTCCCATCATTGGCTAATGTGTCAATTACTGTCATGGTAGCAGGCATCGCCCGATGTGACTTGTAGTCCCATCGGACGATGCCTGCATAGACTACCGGAGCCTGCACAAACCCCCCGGCAGACCGGCACAGACCCCCGGCAGGCCGGCACAGCCCCCCGGAGCCTGCACAGACCACCGGCAGGCCGGTACATACCCCGGGCAGTCCGCACAGCCCACCGGCAGGCCGGCACAGCCCCCCGGAGCCTGCACAGACCACCGGCAGGCCGGCAGAGACCCCCGGAAGGCCCGTACAGACCCCCGAGAGGCTGTACAAGGGCAGGAAAGGGTTTTTCCAATTCCGATACCGGAAGTCTCATAGACTTGAATGGGACTTCCGGTATCGGCATCGGCGATACCGATACTTTTTTTAAAGATCGGCCGATCCATTCCGATCCGATATTTTGAAGTATCGGACGGTATCGCTCAACTCTAGTCATCACGGATCACAAAAATCTGGAATACATCAAAACAGCTTAAAGATTGATGCCCAGACAGGCCCGGTGGTCACTTTTTTTCTCTCGGTTTCAATTCTTTATTACGTTCCGTCCTGGGTCTAAGAACGTAAAAGCTGATGCTTTATCACGTAGTTTTGAACCATTGTCTGCCCTTGATCCGCCGTCATCCATTCTTCAATCTGAGGTGGTTATAGCGGAGCTGTCATCGGAACTGGAGCGGGAGATTGTGGGGGCTCAATCTTTAGCTCCAAGGTCCAAACCTGCTCATAAATTGTTTGTCCCACAACATTTACGTTCTGATCTTCTGCGAGAATTTCATGACTCTAAATTGGGCACTCACCCAGGTATTGCAGCTACGTGTGAGGCAGTGAAAAGAGTTTTTTGGTGGCCATTAATGTCTGCAGAGATTAAGAAACTTGTCACAGCATGTGGGGTTTGCGCCCGTTCAAAAAGCTTTCATTGCCGGCCGGCGGGGGAATTGGTACCTTTGCCAAATCCGAGAAGACCTTGGACTCATTTGTCCATGGACTTCATCACCAATCTCCCTCCATCCCGGGGTAACACGATAGTTTGGGTAATTGTGGATAGATTTTCTAAGTTGGCACATTTCGTACCCATGGCAAAGTTACCGTCATCTGAAGTTCTTTCGAAACACTTCCTTTCCCAAATTGTTCGCCTCCATGGTGTACCTATTAATATTGTTTCTGATAGGGGGACACAATTTGCAGCGAAATTTTGGCAGGCTTTTTGCAGGAAATTGGGGATATCTCTATCTTTCTCCTCATTTTACCACCCAGAGAGCAATGGACAAACAGAGCGCACCAACCAGTCACTGGAACAGATCCTCCGGTGTTTGACTTCGACGTTGCAGGATGACTGGTGCGATGTCCTGCCATTGGCGGAATTCACTTTCAACAACCGAATTAAAAAATCCACTGGTAGGTCACCGTTTTTTATTAATTATGGATTGAACCCCCTTTTTGGTGAGTTTTCACGCCTGGATTCAAACTGTCCGGGGGCCGAGTAAGTGAGCTATGGTCGAAGGTTCGTGCAAACATTTGCAAAGCACAAGGGAAATATAAACACTTTGCAGATAATAAGGGACCTAGGTCAGGCACTTCATTGTGGGGATAAGGTGTGGCTCTCGACACGAAGCATAAGTTTAAAGTTGCCCTCCCCCAAGTTGGGTCCCAAATTCATTGACCCCTATGTGATAACTGAAGTGAATAACCCAGTGGCCTATCGCTTACTCCTCCCCTCATCTTTGAAACTGCATAACGTTTTCCATAGGTCCTTACTCAAACCTGTAGGCTCGGTGGTAGAGGAACCTGCGTCTCTACCGCCTCCGGTGTGGGTGGACGGTCATATGGAATTTGAAGTACAAAACATTGTGCAGTCCCTATGGGTTCGCCATTCACTGCAGTACCTCGTCCATTGGAAGGGGAATGGTTCGGAGGATCGGTCGTGGGTACCGGCCAGGTTGGTGCACGCGGATTGCCTGGTTAGAGCGTACCATGCTTGGTACCTGGAGAGACCTGGGGGTCCTGAGGCCCCCCGTTGAAGGAGGGGTACTGTCATGGTTTATTTAGAATGCTGGGCAGGTGGTGTAGGAGTTAATGGGGAGAGCCTCTCTTTGGGTCTGGGGAGGGTTTTTATAGCTTCAGGGGAGTGCAGTCCCCAGTCATTTATACTCCTAGTTGAGTGTGCCTGACCCTGTGCTGCAGGAGCTTCGTGCCAATTCTTGTCTGTCTGTCTGGTGTTTGATTCAGTCCCGTCTTGGTGTATGTCTCCTGCCTGCTGATTTTGTGCTTTGCTGATTGCCCTGTGTATGACCCCTGGCTACATTTCTGACCCTTCTTGAGCATACCCCTCCTGTACCGCGCTGCCTGTTCGGTGTATGACCCTTGGCTACGTTGATTGACCTGCCTCTGTACTTCCCTCCTGTACCTTGCCGCCCGCCCCGTGTATGACCCGATTGTATGCTTCACTACTGTAACTCTCTGTGCCTCAGCATTCCCTGTGCAGCTTGTAGCGTCCCGGGAGTTTGTCCGTGGCTCCGCCCACTCCCTCTGACGCACGGTCAGTTTCTGCGACCTCTGGGAGTCTCACCACTGCTCCGCCCTCCCCACAGGTCCTACAGCCAAGTTACTGTTGCCAGCGCTGCGGACTCTCACCGCAGTGAGTAAACACTCTGCTGCCTGTTAATCAGCCTTGGTTCTCCGAGTGACAGCGCTAGCTAGCTGTCATTCTGACAATAAGTGATCTATGGGCTAAGGTGCGTGCGAACATATCCAAAGCACAGGAGAAATACAAACATTTTGCAGACAAGAAGAGGGATCCGGGTCAGACACTACGATGTGGGGATAAGGTATGGCTTTCTACACGAAACATAAGCTTAAGGTTACCTTCCGCCAAGTTGGGGCCTAAATTCATTGGCCCCTATGTGATAACTGAGGTAATTAACCCAGTGGCATATCGTTTACTCCTCCCTTCATCCTTGAAACTTCACAATGTGTTCCATCGGTCCTTACTCAAACCAGTAGGCTCGGTGGTAGAGGAACCCGGTTCTCTACCAACTCCGGTGTTGGTGGACGGTCATATGGAGTTTGAAGTGCAAAACATTGTACAGTCCCGATGGGTTCGCGGTTCCTTGCAGTATCTTGTTCATTAGAAGGGGTACGGTCCGGAGGATCGGTCGTGGGTACCAGCCAGGTTGGTGCACGCGGATCGCCTGGTTAGGGTGTATCATGCTCGGTGTCCGGAGAGACCTGGGGGTCTGGAGGCCCCCCCGTTGAAGGGAGGGTACTATCAGTAGGTGGTGTAGGAGTTAATATGGAGAGCCTCTCTGTGGATCTGGGGAGGGTTCTTATAGCATCAGGGGAGAGCCGTCCCCTGTCGTTTATACTCATATCTGAGTGTGCCCGGACCTGTTCTGTCCGTGCTTCACGCCAATCATTGTCCTTCTGCCTGGTGTTTGATCTTGTTCAGTTACTGTTTACGTCTCTGGTTTGCTGATTCGGTAATTTCTCTGCCCGTGCTGTGTATGACCCTTGGCTACGTCTGACCTCCCTCCTGATTTCCCCTCCTGTACCGCGCTGCCCATTCTGTGTATGACCCTTGGCTACATCTGACCTCTCTACTGAGCATCCCTCCTGTACCTTGCCGCCTGCCTCATGTTTGACGCTATTGTTTGCCTGACTTCTCTGTGAGGCTCCTGTGTTACTGTATCCAGCAGCACTGTTAGAGCTCCGCGGTAACCCTGCCCCCTCCTCTGACACGCGGTCACGTGACCGCAGGTCCTGCGGGCTCTGAGCACCGCTCTGCCCTCCTCGCAGGTCCTGGACCCGGCTTTCCTGCATCCACGTGGTGCCTCAGCTTCTCTCTGCTAGGTAAGAAGCTGTATTATATTCTACCTGCGTATTGGTTCCCCGGATTGTTGGGCAGTTCCCCGGTCGCTGACTATAAGCCTGACAATATCCTTAAGGACAAAAATGTCCAGGAAGGATGAGAAATCTTGAAAAATGAAATTCTCAAAGCACAATTGTTAACAATTCTGAAAAGAGGGAAGAATAGGAAGAATTTAAGGAAACCAGGATGGATGAACACAGAACTTAAGCACATGCTAAAAGGGAAGAAAGAAATGTTTATAAAATGGAAAGAGGGAGGCATATCTAAAGAAGAATATAATGCTGTCTGCAGAACCTGCAGGGCACAAATCACATTAACTAAAGCTGACAATGAATTGAGGCTTGCAAGAGATGTCAAAAGCAATAATAAAGGATTTTGGGGATATGTCAAAAGTAAAAGAAGATTCAAAGATGCTATTGGATTTTTACAGGATGAAAATGATGAAATGGTAAGACGGGATGTTGAGAAGGCTGAACTTTTAAATTCCTATTTTGCATCTGTTTTCTCTCAGAAAGGAAATGTAACATCAACAGTTCTTCACTGTCCTATTAAGGGAATAGAAGAATCCAGGAAATCTATAAACAGAAATATAGTGAGGAAACACTTAGCTACCCTAAATTCAAGTCTCCAGGTCCAGATGAATTAAACCCCAGAGTACTGAAGGAGATAGCGAAAAAATTTTTGAACCTCTCTCCATAATCTTTGAAAATTCTTGGAGAACAGGAGAAGTCCCAGAAGACTGGAGAAGAGCAAATGTTGTTCCTATCTTCAAAAAGGGGAAGAAGGTGGACCCATGCAACTATAGGCCGGTGAGTCTGACTTCTATACCAGGAAATGTCTTTGAGCAAATTATTAAACAACATGTATGTAAATACCTGGATAAGAATAAAGTGATTAAACAGAGTCAGCACGGGTTTGTAACTAATAATCATGTCAGACTAACTTAATTTCCTTCTATGACAGAATCACTGATTGGGTGGATCAGGGAAATGCTGTAGATATAGTATATCATGACTTCAGAAAAGCATTTGACAAAGTATCTCACACAATCCTTATTGAAAAATGACTAAGTATGGAATGGACAAGGCAACTGTTAGGTGGATTCAAAACTGGCTTAGTGATAGGACCCAAAGAGTGGTCGTAAATGGCTGCACATCCAGTTGGAAGAATGTCTCAAGTGGGGTACCACAGGGCTCTGTCCTGGGCCCTGTATTGATCAACATCTTTACCAACGATTTAGATGAAGGAATTGAGGGTAAACTGATTAAATTTGCTGATGACGCAAAGCTAGGAGGGATAGCTAATACTAGAGAAGAAAGAGTGAGGATTCAAAAAGATATAAATAAACTGGAGCTGTGGGCAGCAACTAACAGAATGGTTTTTAACAGGGAAAAATGCAAAGTACTACATCTGGGCAATAAAAATGAAAAAAGCATATACAGAATGGGAGGAATAGGGCTAAGCAACAGCACATGTGAAAAAGACTTGGGTATACTAATAGATCACAGACTGAATATGAGTCAACAGTGTGATGCAGCAGCAAAAAAGGCAAATGCAATTCTAGGATGTATTAACAGAAGCATACAGTCTAGATCACGTGAAGTCATTATTTCCCTCTACTCCTCTTTGGTCAGACCTCATCTGGAATACTGTGTCCAGTTCTGGGCGCCACATTTTAATAAAGACATCAACAAACTGGTGCAAGTTTAGAAAAGAGCGACCAGAATGGTGACCGGTCTGCAAACCCTGTCTTATGAGGAAAGGTTGCAGGATTTGGGAATGTTTAGCTTGCAAAAGAGAAGACTGAGAGGAGACTTAATAGCTGTCTACAAATATCTCAAGGGCTGTCACATTGTAGAAGGATCATATTTATTCTCATTTGCACCAGGAAAGACTAGAAGCAATGGAATGAAACTGAATGGGAGGAGACACAGATTAGATATTAGAAAAAACTTTTTGACAGTTAGAGTGATCAATGAGTGGAACAGGCTGCCACGAGAGGTGGTGTGTTCTCCTTCAATAGAAGTCTTCAAACAGAGGCTGGACAGACAGCTGTCTGGGATGATTTAGCGAATCCTGCTTTGAGCAGGGGGTTGGACCAGATGGCCCAGGAGGTCTCTTCCAACTCTACGATTCTATGATTCTACTTGCGGATCTGCAGCGATTCCGTGCGGAAAATCTGTTTCGGATCAACAAGTCCGCAACGTGTGCACATACCCTAAAACTTCCAGGAGTTCTCAACTGACTGGATTAATCCATGCACTGCCAAAAGAAACTTGCACCGTTTAATATGAAGGTGAAGTGCTTCTAATCAGTGCAGGAGTAGGAGAAATCAATTGCTGCGGTCTTCTGGCTCCTCTCTGTCTCCATAAACCTGTTACATGGATGTTTCCTTTACAATATGAAGCATCATTTCACACAACATCCTTCCTCTGTAGTATACTGTTTCTCCATACTTCACCACAACCCTGTTTTAATGCTAGAGTCCTGATTCACAAGTCTTCTTTACTTGCTCAGCGATTCCACGTTCTACTTCTTCCACTACTAGTACCCTGGATCTACCACTTGGGACTCTTCATTAGTTCCCATCCCCCAGTCTTACTAAGACCCGTTACTTTCTGTGTTATGAGCTCCAGGTCTCATGGCTAGACATCCTCTCCTAGGACCCTTCTTCGGAAGACCACTCTATCTCTTTTTGTCACTTTTCTTAAGGGTCACACTATCCCTCACCTTTGAAAAATACTCGGCACTCCAAATTTGCAATCATATGAATATTTTATTAATAAGACAATCCACAAAATGTGACATTTCGACCCTACAATACGGGTCTTTCTCAAACTCAAATTGCTAATGTGGATAGATTTAGATAGCAGCGCTATGTCATACATAAAGCTGAAGTGGAACCCTTACTCAAGCACCACATTGTGAGAGTGCAGTATATATATTTTTATTACATCCCTCGCCTTTGCACACATACAGCAGGTAAAAAAGACTTTTCTACACACTTTTCTACACACATGAGCTTCTAAGATGGCTGATAGATGGTGAATGAGGAAGAAAAATGAGGAAGAAGGAAGAGGTTACTGACAGAGCTATATTAGAGCAACAGAGAGAGAGGAAGGACAAATTTCTAAAGAGGGCAAACTTTATTGCATAGCAACGAAACAGCAATATATAACAATACAATGAAAATGCCACACTGTCTGTATGATTCTCCATATCATGGGACATGACAGCCGTATTTAGGTCTAGACTGTGACTGGACCATCCAAACAAATGAATATGCTTTGATCTAAACTATCCATTTTAGCTCTGGCAGTTTGTTTACTGTCATTGTCCGGCTGGAAGGTGAACGTACATCCAAATTCTCACTTCTTTTGCAGCCACTAACAGGTTTTCTTCCAGGAGTACCTTGTATTTAGCTTCATCCATTTTCCCTTCAACTCTGACCAGCTTCCCTGTACCTGCTGAAGAAAAGCTTCCCCACAGCACGATGTTGCCGCCTGTCACCACCAAATTTGGCAGATGAAGTTTTCAGGATGATGTGCAGTGTTAGTTTTGTGCAACACAAAGCATTTTGCATTTAGTCCCAAAAGTTCTACTTTGGTTTTATCTGACTAGAACACCATCTTCCACATGCTTGCTGTGTCTCATACATGTCTATTTGCAAAGTGCAAATGGGGCTTCTTATGGATTGGTTTCAAAATGGCTTTCTTTTGACACTCTTCCATAAATTCTGGATTTATTAAGTTTACAACTAATAGTTCTCCTGTAGGCAAATTCTCTCACCTGAGCGGTGGATCTCTATATCTCTTCCGGACTCACCATGTACCTTTCTGCTTCTTCTTTTCTATTTAGTGCTCTCCTTGTTTGAGATGTCAGTTTTGATGGACAGCCATGTCTTCATAGTTTGTCAGATGTACTATACTCCTTCCATTATAGGATTATAGATTGTACAGTGCTCCATGAGATTTTCAGAGCTTAGGCTATTATAACCTAGCCCTGCTTTACTCTTTTCCACAACTTTATCCCTGACATGTCTGATGTGTTCCATGGTTTTCATGATGTAGTTTGATCTCTAATGTTCTCAATCAAACCTCTGATCCCCTCATAGAACTGCTGTAGTTATACTGAGAATAAATTAAACACAAGTGAACTCAATTTACTAATCATGGGACTTCTAGGGCAATTGGTCACTCAAGATTTAGGGTTATCAGACTGCAGGAGCTGAGTACAATTGCACATAACACATTTCAGATTTACATTTTTTAAAAATAATTAGAAAACTCTTTTGTCATTTCATTTACACTTCACAAATACTTGCTTTTTGTATTGGTATATCAGATAAAATCCCCAAAAAACACATTTAAATTTGTGGGTGTAATGTGAAAAAGTCACTGTACAGATGAGATGGCAGCCGCTACTGTTGAAATTCTACAAAGAGGGGGTGGAGGAGGGAGGAGCAAAATGCAGAGCTCTGCCCTCCTCCTTCCCCCCTCACAACTAAACAGAATCTTATCAGTAATAATCATCATCTTCTATCTCAGTAATTTAAAAATTGGAACTGAGAATTTTGAGAATGGTTAATCAGTCGTGGAGGAGAAAGAAGCAGATTGCTCAGGTAAGATATATTACTTTCTTATTTTCAAGCATACTATTGATTTATGAAATAAAAACCACAGTTACTCTTTACGTTTTTCATGGACCCCCCCAATTATTATGATCAGTTAGTAATGTCATTCTACAAAAATTCATGACTTGCTAAATGTAAAGCTAGATTAAAAATTAGAGATTGCATTTTCATTTAAAAGAATGTGTTTTCAGAATTGCTGAAACTCTTATTGTAGGTGTAGCCAAAATGTGTATCCATAGCAACATTATTTTCACTCTTAAATTCTAGTGCTTTCAACGTTTTTGGCAATTTGGAAAGCCGTATAGAGGTACTTGCCAAAGGCTTAGTAAATAAGGTGCCCAGTCATGTAAAACTTTCAGCATGACACAAAATAAGTGCAGGAAGAGCAAGAAGACTCCAAGTCTAACCACTGAACATTACATAACTGAACAGATAGCCTCTGTTGATGGGGTTGCTGGGGGCCAGCCACTGCTTTTCTTAATAAACGTATTTAACAGTAAATGTCCATGCCTGAGAAAATGTCTTAAGGTACTGTCACACTAAGCGATATCGCTAGCAATATCGCAATAACTTGTGACGTTATAGCGATATTGCTAGCGATATCGCTGTGTCTGATACTTACCTATGACCGGCTCCCCGCTGGTTATCGCTGATCGCGCGAGAATGTCCAGGACTGTTTCTCATTGTCAGCTTTCTGCGGCGCTTCCTGTGGAGAGATGAGCGACGAGCGTGGAGCCGGGCGGGAGGACGTCAGTTTCGCCTAGTGTGACAGGTAAGTAGCGACCCCCGTCCCCAGTGATGTCGCTGGTGAGATCTGCCTGTGTGGCAGCTCACTAGCGACCACTTAGCGATGCACCAGTGATCCTGACCGCGTCATATCGCTGGTCGGGATCGCTGGTACATCGCTAAGTGTGACAGTACCTTTACAATTTACAGATTAAAACCTGGTGGGATTGTGCAGAAATTGAGACCAATGTTATAGAGGTTGCTCATGGCTACTATGTTCATAAACCTTTCATAGGATAGGTCATCAGTACAAGATCGGTGGTAGTCTGTTATCAGCTCCAACAGTGATCAGAAGTAAGCAGTGTTCCACAGCTCCATGGACATGGCTATTCAAGGGTAAAGCAGCCTAGCTCGTACTGAATTGAATAGGAACTGAACTGCACTAACTAAGGACGGCCACTACACAGCACTGCAAACAGCTGATTGGTTGTGGTGATTGGTGGTGTAACGCCACCTATTTACTAGTGATACTGGTGTTCTATCCTAAGGATATCCTGACATCCTATTTTAAAGGCAATTTGTCACCACTTTTTTTGCTACCTCATCTGAGAGCAGCATGATGTAGGAAAAGAAACCCTGATTACAATGCTGTATCAGTTAGTCTTCTGGGAGCCAAAGTTGTGACATAATCAGAGTTTTTAGATGTAGCACATAGCAGAGCTCAGAAAGCTGCCCCCTCCCACATCACTCTATGTACATTATCTATTAACAGTGAGCTGCTTATGACAGGAGAGGGCGGAGTCAGGGCTCTCCGGAGTTGTTATCACGCCAGTGATAATCTCCTAGTGATAAACATTCACTGTATTGAAACAGCACACTGCCTAGTCAGTGACACATCCTTAAAATCTGTATCTGAACCCTAACATCTTCCTGCTCTCAGATTACATAACAGAAACCAGCTGATTCCCTTTAAGTGTTGGAGCAGACCTTTTGCCATACAAGTACAACCATTGCCTGCAAATGCATATCGGGTACTTGAACACATAACAGTTTCACTGTAGACCTCTGCAGAAATGACGCAGCAAAACCTGCACTGATGCAAACCACTTTGAGTTTATGCATGAAAAATTGAATGGTTAAGGGGCACATTAAGGAGTAAGGGTGAGATCCTGATGACTTTACTCACTTTGGTCAAGCAAGTTTTTGAATCATAGGCAATTCATCAAATCTAGAAGAAGACTGGCCCATAGTGGAACAGGTGAATCCCACAGTCAGAATTTGTGCAGAAATGGGACCCTAACCCCATTTCAGCTGATGAACTTGTAGGAGGAGAGGCCTCCGCCGAGTAACTGTGCCGGAACCGAGAGGACCGTCTTCTAGGTTCCTGGGGTATCTGTTTCCAGGGAGCAGAGCAAGGGGATGGACTGCTGAGACTGACAGGGCAGTTGGGGGAGGAGTCCAGAGAAAGGGGGCGGAGAGGGCCAGACTGGGTGAGTCAGCAGAACGAGGGAGAAGGAGGTGGAGACTTGGGGAGGGCCAGAGAGCGAGCCACGAGCAGCTTCCAGAGAGGAGGACAGCGACAGGAGGGAGACTCTCAGTGGACCGCAGGGAGACGGCGCCGAGCTTACCGACAAAAGAAGACTGCTGCCTCACTCCAGTTCTCAGCTGCGGCCTACTCGCAGCTATCTGCGGCCGACGCCGCCTCACTCCAGCTCGCGGCTGTGGCCTCCTCGCTGCTGCCCGCAGCCACCGCCGCTTCACTTCTGACCACGGCGGTGACTCCTCCTTTACCATCCAAAGCTGCCACCGCCCCACTCCAGTCCGCGGTAGAGACTGGGCCTGTGCCCGCTGCGGATCCTCCAGTGTGGCCTCAGACTGCTCCTGTGGCCTATCAACCGCCACTTATCACCGCCGCTGACAGTCCCTGTCAGGGAGTTGTGGCCTCCACTCTCCCACTCCCAGGCGGTATCCCGCAGCCTCCGCTGGGGGACAGCCCGCCAAAGAACTCTCCGCGGGCCTGTTGTGCCCCTACTCCTCCTGGACGTCGGAACGTCCGAAGACTATGCCAGATCTTCAGCGGCTGGGCCCTGTGGCTGCAACTCAGACACACCGTGAACAGAACGCTGAGGGACGTCAGGACGGATAAGTGATACATAGTGACTAAGGACCCGTAGTCGGCCATTCCGCGGCCATATAGTGACCGGTCTTTGCCGGATTAGTCGAGTTCTCCCAATCCTTGTTTATGTGTATTGGCTCCCTGCAAGGACAACTAGTTATTCTGTTGGTTGCGTAACAATAGCCCTTACGGCATTTTTCTATAAAAGTTAACGTTTAAAGTCGTTTCTGTCTCGCATCTCGTCACTGCATCCTGTGTACCTGCTATTACCACAAACTGACAGATGAATTATAAGGCATATCATCCTTTATTTAACAAACTACCCAATCTCTGATTATATGGAAACATAGGCCTGAGATCGTATAAAAGAGCAGTAGCAAATTGCTTTGCTTCCTCTGTTCCCAGGCCACGTCTTCTCAACATCACCACAAGGGCCCCGTTTCCACCAATCACCTTACATTCCACATAATAACTGCAATGAAAGAGAGTTCACATGTAGCAGCCACAGCACAAAACCTGTATGGCCAGAAACCAAGACATGTATTTTTAAACCCAAGCACCATGGTTTCAAATTGGTAGATAATTGGCATCTAAGATTGTGGGTAAAACTGTGGTGTATGTGCAAAAACATACAACCATTAACAATATGAAAAGAGTTTGTGATAAAGCAAACACAGCCACATTTCCATTCATAGTTTCATAGATTTTGTGATTCAGGGTAAACAAAAATCCATCAAGTTCAACCTATAACATATTCAAAGGTATAGTGAATTTGTCAGCAAAAAATTTGTGAAGAAAGGTCAGGCAATATTGGCATGTTTCTAAAGAGATTGCCTCATATAGCATGAGTGGGCCATTGGTACCCCAATCCTACAGCAGGTCACATTGGCAGATATGGGGTTAACCTGCAGGTTAATAGCATTCTAAAGCCATGCAGGTGCTTAAATGAGAGCCTGGATACCAGGTGTAAATTAGCTTTATTCCTCCTGACATCTTGGGGCTTTCAGTCAAACACTCACAATTGGCGCGGCTTCTGTCACCTCTCAGTATACAGGGTGGGCCATTTATATGGATACACCTATATAAAATGGGAATGGTTGGTGATATCAACTTCCTGCTTGTGGCACATTAGTATATGGGAGGGAGGAAACTTTTCAAGATGGGTGGTGACCATGGCAGCCATTTTGAATCCGGCCATTTTGGATCCAACTTTATTTTTTTCAATGGGAAGAGTGTCATGTGACAGATCAAACTTATTGAGAATTTCACAAGAAAAACAATGGTGTGCTTGGTTTTAACGTAACCTTATTCTTTCATGAGTTATTTACAAGTTTATGACCACTTATAAAATGTGTTCAAAGTGCTGCCCATTGTGTTGGATTGTCAATGCAACTCTCTTCTTCCACTCTTGACACACTGATCTTATCCCAGCTACATATAGACACTGCACTTTCACAATTATATAGAACATTTGCTTTCCACTAATGCCAGTAGGGAGTCCATTGCACTTAGCACTTTATATTTTGCACTGTGGTCACTATATTTTACTGTTTTACTGTTTTTTATTTGTTTTGTGATGTTTTCTATATGATAAAACGTGGTATCTTACACTACTCTATTTATGAGTCGGCACTAAGCACTTTATGCACTAAGGTTGTATATTATTATTGTATATATTATGTACACTTTATTCTATTTTTTATGATCTTTTCACTTTGATATTCTGTTAAGATCCGTAACCCTGCTAACCTTGTGCTATATATTGGGTTATATTGTGTATGTGTATTACATACTGTCTGGGGTACATATATGAGATATAAATTACCAACTATTGTGGGCCAATTTTAATTATTATGTATTTACCAGTATTTTTTATTATACTTTGGTGTGTTTTTGAGGGTACGGTGGTATTTACTACCCATTAATAATAAAGGTTTTTATTATTAGTATTATGTTCCATGTCCCAATTTGTATTTTCATCTTCACGGATTTAGCAATTTTTAATTGAACAGAATGTGTATGAGGCCTTCCTTTCTAATACTGGGTGTGTCTGTCTCTCTGAGTCCCTAATTTTTGGCAGTCCTTGCTTTCTTTATAAATGACACTGAAATTTCCAATTTTTTAATAAAAAAATAAAATTTTGCTTTGCTTAAGTTATAATTTTTTTAAATCTTTTTTATAGTTTCATTTATATACAACTTATTATACAGGAAAAAATGGTTTCTTAACATTTTTTTTCCTGTAAACTCCAATTTCTCTTTGATTTTGAATGTTTTGTTGTCAGTCCTTAAAGTGAAGTAAAAGTGTGACACCATTGTGCTCAGCAGCAATATGGGAGTCAGCGATGCTTCCAGGGGTCTTCCCCATGCTGTTCTCCTTCCATTTAGCACTTTTTACATCCATTTCAACATTTTTATTGCCTCAAAAGACCTATCTTTTCAGGGTCTGATGGAAAAATGCTTGGATTTCCCTTTGACTCCCGTTATACTTGTTACTCGACAGGAGCATTGCTTGGTTAGTGTAACGAGCATCCAAGCATTTTAGTGCTCTCTCTTCTCTATTAATTTTCTCACAATGTCTAAATGCGGATGATTCTGCTGAAAATCTGGAGCAAGTTATAGTTCCAATCTCACGCAAACATCACATCACAGCATGATGAATTTTCTACAGGTTTTCCTCTCCAGGATATAAGTAAGAAACAAAATATATATGTATAAGCAGGTGGTCAGAATGCAACAGCGGAGATGCCGTGCTGGCAAGCAATTATTTTATTTACTTAACATACCGTAATTAAAGGAGTGAAAAGATGATTGTTAAAGGCAAATCACGGATACAATATTCACAAATTTACTGGAAAACAATTATATAAACTGAGATATGTTAATTAGTATACTATACAATAAAGAGTTTCGGGAATAGCAAACGGTCAGCAGTCCAACTTAGTTCTAGCTGAGAGGGGAGCAAACTTGACAGTAACAGTCTGTAGGAAATTCAGCAGCTTTTGGCTCCATCTTTCAGCCTTTGTTTGTCTAACAAAGTCTATCAGCACTCTCTGGGCCACCTTAATGTCAGCCAGACCCCGTCCAACCCTCCACCTTCCCCCCATGCCCACACCCAGCCCCATCTCACACATCTTTCAATCCTCGCCCCAGGCTCAAGTCTCCAGCCGGCTCTCCATAGGTCCTCTTTGGACCTCTTTCGGCAATTTTAGACATAAATGTACAAGCAAAGGTGGGACACCAGAAAAAAATTTGTACTATATTTGTATATCAATAGTTATAGTTGTTTAGTGGTGCCAGTATGGACCCAAGAATGGAGAATCTACTCGAAAACGAGAGAAACCAAAAGAAAACAAACCCAAGATGCAGGTTAAGTAGTTGAGTATCAAAGTATCAGGACAAGGAAGATGTTATAAATAAAATTACCTTTATTAACTATTACAATGGCTAGTGGTGGCACAGGAGGCGCTCACAAAGTTAAATAGTGATAAATAAAAAATTAAAAAGAATAATCCAGTATAGATAGAAAGACAACAGCAGATGAAATATAGGCATGTATTACAGTATACCCATAGATATGTCAGTAAAGTACGACTGCCAGCAGCAAGGAGGACATATATGACCATAAATGTACAATAAACAAATTCAAGGGGTGTAAGTGGTGATATGATACAAAGTGTATAATTCACATATGTCAGTGGAAATCTGTAAAAAGCAGTGACAGTGATTGACACATTAGCCAATGATGGGACAGTAGTAGTCCCATCATCCGGCTAACGTGTTGAATGTAAAAAAAAAAAAAAAAAAATACTTCACACACAAGACCCCCGGCAGGCCCACACAGACCCCCGGCAGGCCCGTACAGACCCCCGGCAGCCCGCACAGACCCCTGGCAGGCCCGCACAGACCCCCGGCAGCCGAGACAGACCCCCGGCAGGCCCATACAGACCCCCGGCAGTAGGCACAGACCGCCGGCAGTCGGCACAGACCCCCGGCAGGCCCGCACAGACCCCCGGCAGCCGGCACAGACCCCCGGCAGGCTCGCACAGACCCCCGACAGCCGGCACAGGCCCCAGGCAGGCCCGTACAGACCCCGGCAGTCCGCCCTTACCCCCGGCAGCCGGCACAGACCCCCGGCAGTCCACACAGACCCCCGGCAGGCCCGTACAGACCCCCGGCAGGCCCGCACAGACCCCCGGCAAGCCCGCACAGACCCCGCCCGCACACACAGACAGGCACAATGTCCGCCCACGCACCGCCCACACTCTTCCCCCCTCCCGAACAGGATGTGCAAGTACAGAAAGGGTTTTTTTAATTCCGATATTTCTGTCCCATTGACTTGAACGCGACTTCCGGTATCGGAATCGGCAATACCCGATACTTTTTGGGTATCGGCCGATCCAATCCGATCCGATATTTCTCAATATTGCCTGCTTTGAGCAGGGGGTTGGACCAGATGGCCCAGGAGGTCCCTTCCAACTCTACGATTCTATGATTCTATGATTCTATGAATATCAGACGGTATCGCTCAACACTATGTATCACACATGATGGGATAAAACACATGGCTCAGGAGACTATCAAACATGATAGGATTAGATACATGGCTCTGCTCAGTGTAAATATCATTAATGCATGGGACATCTGGATAAGGCTTTACTGCTGCATCTGCAAAGTGGATCAGATTGGTGCACTGTACAGACAGTAGTAAAGCCTCAATGAGATGTCTATGCATTATAGATATATGAATGAGACTTTATGCTAACAAGGCTAAGTCAGTGTTAGGGCACAGCAGCATGATGATTACACAGTTGTGCTATGAACACTGCATTGACAGCAACAAGTAGCACAGGTCAGGCACCCTGATAGTGTACTACTATTACTAGCCTATCATCCTGTTCTCACCACTGTGAGAATTCACTACGGCATGTCTATTCTCACTGTTCAGAGTAGAACTGCAGTGGTGACTATGTCGAAAGGTGAGTCAAAGCCATAATCTTAGATTTGTGTGTAAATAATTGAAAGGGCATCACATTGATAACATTGCAATTATGGTGCATAAACACTGGAGCAATAATTCACGTGACAAGTGATACAGTAGAAGCATTTTCATAGAATTTGACTTAGGCTACTTTCACACTAGCGTTTTCTGGCGGCCGTCACAATGCGTCGGCGCGACGTATCGACGGATGCGTCAAAAATATGACTATTTTAACACCCCATCTTTGACAGGGTTTAGAGAAAGTGGCAGAGATGGAAGGAGTGCTTGTGAGGATTGCGAACGTGGTTACTGATGTGATTTTTGAGACCAATCGGCTGGATATTATTGTTCGGGAGAAGGAGGTAGCAGCAAGACGGAGGATTCTTCTGCGGCGACGACTATGGATGCATCCTATAAATGAACTGCGGATGACCCGGGGCATCCATTCAACTCTCTACATGGAGTTGCGGCAGAACCCGGACAAATTTTGTAATTATGTTCGGATGAGGCAGGAGCACTTTGATTTGTTGCTGGAACAAGTTGGGGATGTCATCCGAAGGCAGGACACACACATGAGGTTTTCCATCGCACCGGCGGAGCGGCTGATGGTGACACTGCGGTAAGCCTTATTTTTTTTTTTATTGCTCATATTTAATGTCATGTAAACATGTTTTAACCTATAGAAAACCACATCAGCAGTGAGCAATTGCGTTGCATTTTCTGCAGCATGTTAATATTTTTATTGTTTGTGGCCATTCCAGTGTTTTACACATGCTCCATAATAGGAATGCACAGATGTAAAAATGCTGTTTTTAATGTGGATCCCAACAGAACAAAAATTTCCAAAGTGCCATTTATTGAAACTTTAAAAAAAAAAAAAAAAAAATGTAATATTTGTGTAAATTGCTTAAAAATGTAATGTTGGTCTTTGCAATTTTTACTAACATTTTTATTTGTTTTTCACAGCTTCCTGGCTACAGGAGAATCCCTAACTTCACTACATTACCAGTTCCGCCTTGGAATATCTACAATTTCCGTAATTGTGAAAGAGACCTGTCTGGCTATATGGGATACCTTGCATCAGGAGTACATTCCACAACCGACAAAGGACATCTGGCTGACAAGTGCAGAACTTTTTGAGAAACTGTGCCATTTCCCAAATTGCTTGGGTGCCGTAGATGGCAAACACATCCGTATTGCTAAACTGGCAGGATCTGACTCAGAGTACTTTAACTACAAGAAGTACTTTTCTATAGTACTCATGGCCATAGCAGATGCCAACTGTAAATTCCTGGCTGTGGATATTGGAGCCTATGGCGGGTCCAACGACTCGCAAATCTTAAAAACTTCTCCGATGGGCCGTTGTTTGTATGGAGATACTGATGAAGCATTCCAGTTGTCACCACACTTATTAAAACCATATGCAAGCAGAGACTTGACCAGAACCAAAAGAGTCTTCAATTACCGCTTAACTCGAGCAAGACGAGTGGTGGAGTGTGCTTTTGGAATTTTAACCGCAAAGTTGCGAGTTCTGCTAACTGCCATAAGACTGCACACACAAACAGTGGATGAGGTTGTCAAGGCCTGTGTGGTGCTGCATAACTATGTACTTTCCAAGGAGCCTGTTTCCGTGGATGATGAAGGCTCAGAAACCACCTTGTGGGATTACCAAAGCAGCTCTGCTCGCTCCGCAGGTTCTGATTCCAGAATGAGGGACCACTTTGCAGAGTATTTTGTGTCACCTGTAGGCAGGGTTCCTTGGCAAGACAACATAGTGTGAGATCTTTATTTCATGTCTCGGTGATTTATGTTTCTGTACAAAGTGTTTTTATTGACACCAAGTTTTATTAATTAGTTTCCAAAAGTTTGATACTTTTGCTAATAAACCAAATTTGTTATACCTTTTAACGTGTGGTGTGTAATTTGTTTTTACCTTTTGTTTGTTACATACCAGATTACCTAAATGAAGGCACTGAAACAAATAGTAGAGTTTAACCCCTTCACCCCCAAGGGTGGTTTGCACGTTCATGACCGGACCAATTTTTACAATTCTGACCACTGTACCTTTATGAGGTCATAACTCTGGAACGCTTCCATGGATCCCGGTGATTCTGACATTGTTTTCTCGTGACATATTGTACTTCATGTTAGTGGTAAAATTTCATTCAAATAACTTGCGTTTATTTGTGAGAAAAACGGAAATTTGGCAAAAATTTTGAAAATTTCGCGATTTTCCAACTTTGAATTTTTATGCCCTTAAATCACAGAGATACGGCACACAAAAAACTTGATAACTAACATTTCCCACATGTTTACTTTACATCAGCACAATTTTGGAACCAAAATTTTTTTTGTTAGGAAGTTATAAGGGTTAAAAGTTGACCAGCGATTTCTCATTTTTACAACACCATTTTATTTTTAGGACCACATCACATTTGAAGCCACTTTGAGGGGTCTATATGATAGAAAATACCCAAAAGTGACACCATTCTAAAAACTGCACCCCTTAAGGTGCTCAAAACCACATTCAAGAAGTTTATTAACCCTTTAGGTGCGTCACAGGAATTTTTTTGAATATTTAAAAAAAAATGAACATCTAACTTTTTTTCATAAAAAAAATACTTCAGGTTCAATTTTTTTTATTTTACCAAGGGTAACAGGAGAAATTGAACTGCAAAAGTTATTGTGCAATTTGTCCTGAGTACGCAGATACCTGATATGTGGGGAGGAACGACTGTTTCGGCGCATGGCAGAGCTCAGAATGGAAGGAGCGCCGTTTGACTTTTTCAATGCAAAATTGGCTGGAATTCAGATTGGACGCCATGTCACGTTTGGAGAGTCCCTGATGTACCTAAACAGTGGAAACCCCCTTCAAGTGACCCCATTTTGGAAACTAGACCCCCCAAGGAACTTATCTAGATATGTGGTGAGAACTTTGAACCCACAAGGGCTTTACAGAAGTTTATAACGTACAGCGGTACAATTAAAAAAAATCATATTTTTTCCACAAAAATGATCTTTTCACCCCAATTTTTATTTTCCCAAGGGTAACAGGACCCTAAAAGTTATTGTGCAATTTGTCCTGAGTACGCTGATACCCCACATGTGGGGGTAAACCACTATTTGGGCGCATGGCAGAGCTCGGAAGGGAAGCAGCTCCATTTGACGTTTTTGGCTGGAATTGAGATTGGACACGATGTCGCGTTTGGAAAACCCCTGATGTACCAAAAGAGTGGAAACCCCCCACAAATGACACCATTTTGGAAACTAGACCCCCTAAGGAACTTATCTAGATGTGTGGTGAGAACTTTGAACCCCCATGGGCTTCACAGAAGTTTATAACATAAAGCCATACAATTAAAAAATCATATTTTTTCCACAAAAATGATCTTTTCACCCTCAATTCTTATTTTTCCAAGGGTAACAGGACCCTAAAAGTTATTGGGCAATTTGTCCTGAGTACGCTGATACCCCACATGTGGGGGTAAACCACTATTTGGGCGCATGGCAGAGCTCGGAAGGGAAGCAGCGCCATTTGACGTTTTTGGCTGGAATTGAGATCGGACACGATGTCGCGTTTGGAAAACCCCTGATGTACCAAAACAGTGGAAACCCCCCACAAATGACACCATTTTGGAAACTAGACCCCCTAAGGAACTTATCTAGATGTGTGGTGAGAACTTTCAACCCCCATGGGCTTCACAGAAGTTTATAACATAAAGCCATACAATTAAAAAATCATATTTTTTCCACAAAAATGATCTTTTCACCCTCAATTCTTATTTTTCCAAGGGTAACAGGACCCTAAAAGTTATTGTGCAATTTGTCCTGAGTACGCTGATACCCCACATGTGGGGGTAAACCACTATTTGGGCGCATGGCAGAGCTCGGAAGGGAAGCAGCGCCATTTGACGTTTTGGGCTGGAATTGAGATCGGACACCATGTCGCGTTTGGAAAACTCCTGATGTACCAAAACAGTGGAACCCCCCCACAAATGACACCATTTTGGAAACTAGACCCCCTAAGGAACTTATCTAGATGTGTGGTGAGCACTTTGACCCCCCCAGTGCTTCACAGAAGTTTATAACACCCGGGCGTGAAAATAAAAAATTTGTATTTTTTCCACAAACATGATCTTTTAATCACCATTTTTTTATTTTCCCAAGGGTACCAGGAGAAATTGGACCCCAAAAGTTATTGTCCAATTTGTCCTGAGTATGCTGATACCCTATATGTGGGAGAAAACTACTGTATGGGCACACGTCGGGGCTCGGAAGGGAAGTAGTGACGTTTTGGAATGCAGACTTTGATGGAATGGTCTGCGGGTGTCATGTTGCCTTTGGAGAGCCCCTAATGTACCTAAACAGTGGAAACCCCCCACAAATGACACCATTTTGTATACTAGACCCCCCAAGGAACTTATCTAGATGTGTGGTGAGCACTTTGAACCCCCAAGGGCTTCACAGAAGTTTATAATGCCAGGGCATGAAAATAAAAAAATCATATTTTTTCCACAAACATGATCAATTAGTCCCCAATTTTTTCATTTTCCCAAGGGTAACAGGAGAAATTGGACCCCAAAAGTTGTTGTCCAATTTGTCCTGAGTACGCTGACACCCCATATGTGGGAGAAAACTACTGTATGGACACACGTCGGGGCTCGGAAGGGAAGCAGTGACGTTTTGGAATGCAGACTTTGATGGAATGGTCTGCGGGTGTCATGTGCATTTGGAGAGCCCCTGATGTACCTAAACTATTGAAACTCCCCACAAGTGACCCCATTTTGGACACTAGACCCCCCACGGAACTTATCTAGATGTGTGGTGAGCACTTTGAACCCCCAAGTGCTTCACAGAAGTTTATAACACTCGGATGTGAAAATAAAAAAATCATTTTTTTCCACAAAAATGATATTTTTGCCCCCAATTTTTTATTTTCCTATGGGTAACAGGAGAAATTGGACCCAAAAAATTGTTTTGCAATTTGTCCTGAGTAGGCTGATACCCTACATGTGGGGGTAAAACACTGTTTGGGCGCATAGCAGAGCTTGGAAGGGAAGGAGCACCATTTGACTTTTTCAACTCAGAATTGGCTGGAATTGAGATCAGACGCCATGTTGCATTTGGAGAGCCCCTGATGTGCCCAAACAGTGGAAACCCCCAATTCTAACTCCAACCCGAACCCCAACACGCCCCTAACCCTAACCCTAGCCCAACCCTAGCCCTAACCCTAACCCTAGCCCTAACCCTAACCCTAGCCCTAACCCTAACCCTACCCCAACACACCTCTAGCCCTAACCCTAGCCCTAACGGAAAAATGGAAATAAATACATTTTTTTAATTTTATTATTTTTCCCTAACTAAGGGGGTGATAACGGGGGGTTTGATTTACTATTTATGGCGGTTTTTATGTTTGGCGGCTGTCGCACGCTAAAAGACGCTTTTTATTGTAAAAATAGTTTTTGCATCACCACATATTGAGAGCTATAATTTTTCCGTATTTTGACCCACCGAGTCATGTGAGGTCTTATTTTTTGCGGGACAAGTTGACGTTTTTATTGGTACCATTTTCGGGCACATGAAATTTGTTGATCGCTTTTTATTCCGATTTTTGGGACGCAGAATGAACAAAAACCAGCATTTCATGAATTTCTTTTGGGGGGGTGCGTTTACACCGATCCGCTTGCGGTAAAATTGATAAAGCGGTTTTATTCTTCGGGTCAGTACGGTTACAGCGATACCTCATTTAGGTCGTTTTTTATGTTTTTGCCGGTTTTATGCAATGAAGACTATTTTATATAAAAAATAATTATTTTTGCATCGCTTTATTCAGCGAGCTATAACTTTTTTATTTTTTCGCTGATTATGCTGTGTGGCGGCTCGTTTTTTGCGGGACAAGATGACATTTTCAGTGGTACCATGGCTATTTATATGCGTCTTTTTGATCGCGCGTTATTACACTTTTTGTTTGGCGGTATGATAATAAATCATTATTTTTTGCTTCGTTTTTTATTTTTATTTTTTAAGGGGTTCGCTAAAGGGGTTAACTAATGGGACAGTTTTATAGGGTGGGTCGTTACGGATGCGGCGATACCTAATATGTGTACTTTTATTGTTTGTTTTTTTTATTATTTCCAAAAAATGGATTTATTGGGGGAATTTTTTTTTTTTTTTTTCTAATTTATTTGGCGATTTTTTTTTAATTATTTTTACACTTTTTTTTATTTTTTTTTTTACTTTATTAAATAGTCCCAGGTGGGACATCACTGTCCTGTGACAGATCGCTGATCTGTCACATCACAGATCACTGTGACAGATCAGCGATCTGACACAGGCACTGCAGAAGGCTTCCTCATGCCTGCGCTTTGCAGGCACTGAGGAAGCCAGCTTCCGCAGGCCCCCGAAGGCCCCCGTCGCCATCTTGGATTCGGGGGCCTGGAGGAAGGGAGTCCCCCGCAGCAGCGCTGCACATTGCGCTGCCGTGGGGGGCTCAGGGAAGCACGGAGGGAGCCCCCTCCCTGCCGATGCTTCCCGTGTTTGATCGCGGTGTGCAAGGGGTTAACGTGTCGGGGGCGGTCCGTGACCGCCCCTGACACATTGTGCCGGGTGTCAGCTGTGATAATCAGCTGACACCCGGCCGCGATCAGCGGCGCTCACCACGTGGGCGCCGCTGATAGTACGTCGGCACGATCCCGTCCCCGGTCATACGGGCCCGGGTACCGTGGACGGGATAGTACGTCGGATGGCAGGAAGGGGTTAAACCAAAATAAATTTTATTTAAATTTTTTTTTACATTTTTATTCAAAATCTTGTCATTTTTTTCAAATAAAACTTTTAGTGTTACAAGTTTTTTTTTTTATGTTTTTAAATTTTTTGAAAAATATTTTTAATATAACAATCTTTTATAAACAATGAAAACAACTTTCATAGGTCAGTAAAGTGTCGGGTGGAGATACTAGCGGAGGGGCTGGCAGGTTGGACCACATCGATAGGTGGGGAAAGCCTACTGGGTTGGGGTGTAGTGGAAGGGGGGGGGAAAAACAGGAGGCTGAGCAGGGGGGGTGGTGTTGGGGTAGGTGGAATACTAAATGGGGAGTGAAAGCTGGACAAGGAAGAAAACATTGGGGAAGACACTGGGATTTGGGGTCGGGATGGGAATTGGGACTGGGTAGGGTATTGGGACTGTGTTTGGTATTGGGCCTGGTGTGGGAATTGTGCCTGGGGTGGGAATTGTGCCTGGGGTGGGAAAGTTGTAGTGGCTGTATGGGGATGTGTGGGTGTTGGAGGGGCTTCGGACATGACCTGCACTAGAGCAGCATGGCTGGCTTACATTACCCACATCTGCTGGTCAAGAGTTAGCTTTTCCATGCTCCTGAGCATGGATTGAAAAAAAGGTTGTTTGGAGATTGACTTGCATCTGAATGCAGCCTATCCAAGCGACTGCTGTGTTCACTGATGCGTGTTTGCAACATGTTGAACCCAGCAGTCACTTGCTCTCCCAAAATTTTGAAAGAGCTTTGGAAGGATGCATTCAGATGCATGAACTCAGGAGCATAGCTCCTTTCCGGACCCCTCTGTCACTGCCGCACCGAACCTAATGGTGGTCTCGAGGTGGCAGGATCAGAGGGGTGTGGTAAAGGGAATGCTAAGTCTTGACCAGCAGCTTCAAGTAACGAAGGCTGCAATGATGCTCCAGTGCTGGCGGAAGTGGATGAAGCAGACGTACCGGAAGGGTCAGACGAGGGGTCAGAGGGGTGGGGTCTACCGACGTGGCCCTCGGTGGCGGACTCCTGAGAGATCGCTCCAGAGGGGTCCAAGGTAGATGCAGGTGCCCGATGGCTACAGACGATGCTGTGAAATAGGAAAAACAAAAATTAATATATTGATAGGAAAAAGCCCTGACTGAAACCAAAAAAGTTAGACAGGTAAACATGGCGATTTATTGAATGGGCTGTTGAATACTTACGTTCTACTCAGCATTGTTTCCCTGAGGAAGGACAGGGCACGGCTGTACTTATACCGAGTCCTTCTCTGTCCTGCTGAGCCACTCGGGGCCCGCATCTCCTGGTTAAACTCCCTCTTGAAGCGATCCCTGAGTGACCGCCACCGCTTCCTAACCCTGTCACCTGTGAAGACAAGAATGAAATTAAAAAAAGGATTAATTTACAATACATTCCATTCAGCTCTAAAACATTACTGAAAAGTGAATACTTACATTCTTGAGTCTGCTGCCTTGGCTGAAGGTACTCCCACCTGGGCAAAAGATTTTGGCATACTTCCTCCCAGAGCCGACGGGTCACATGTGTATCAGCATGCCTGCGGTCAGCCATATTCCACAGCGGCTCCCGCTCGCGGACCTCCTCGATGAGGCGGTCCACATCAAGGCCGCCGTCCTCGACATCTGAGTCAGGAGCATGCTGTGAAGACTGTGAAAAGAAAAAAAATAAATACATAATTAGTACACTGAAACTCAAAACTACCAAGAGAAAAAAGATAAAAAAAAACAACTCACTGCTGGCTGACCGCTGCAGCGATGATGACGCCGACTCTGGGAGCGGCTGGGAGGACCTTCATGGCGTTGGCCAGAATGTGCAGCAGACTAAAACAAAAGAAAAAGAATTATCTTTGATGTAGGCATATGTTGTATGTGTACAGTGATGTATGATGATCTGTTTTGTGTTGGGTGCACTGCGATGTGTGAAGTAACTGTTTCGCCACAACTTACACTCTGTGCGCCCGCTCCTTGTATTTCTCCACCCATCTCGTCCCCTTCTGAGAGGCCCTCGGCTACTTCAGCTTCCTGAAAAAACATAATTAATGCATATAGTGATTAACAGAAATTTTAACTATGACACCAAAAACTAAAAAATTTTTAACTTACCGCTACACGCTGTCGCTCTGGAGGAGGGCTCTCAGAAGAGGACATTCTTGTAGAGTGGTCTCTGGTGGCTCTGTAAGTAAAAAGACACTTGTAATCTGCTATACACATTGAATTGGCAGATTTGGGGTCTTCAAAACTTACATCTGGAAAGTGGCGTGCTGTATGTGCAGTCGTGGTGGTCCCTGGTGGCTCTGTAAGTAAAAAGAATTTATAGTTAGACCCACCCCACAAACTAGGTAATCTGAAATATTTAATAACCACCCTGTTCCAATTATGTGAGCAATGTTCATGCATGCCAACACCAACAGTTTTGAGAAACAAACCCAAAAACAAATAGATCCAAGTCACACCAGTGTGAGCAGGATTACCTACTTGAATAGTATGTGCAAGCTGTGAAACCTTTTCCACCCACCAAACAAAAAAAAAACAAAAAAAAACAACCTTTAAAATTGAAAGGCCTAAACACCATGTGAAAATGTATTGACCACATATGAGATTTTAAAATATCCCTTTAAAAATTACTAATAAAAGAAAATAAACCCTTTAAAAATTTTCTATTAACTTTTTTCTTAAAAAATAAACCCTCAACCAACTCAGTATTGCATGTGTGGCCATTTGTACATATACCAGGTTAAAATTTACGTTTGTGAAATGATACTACGGACATTTTTAAGAAAATTTTTATTAATTCTTTTTTAATTTAATTTTTTTTTTAATCACAATTAGGAGCTAAAATGCTCTTTATTTTAAATACAAGTACATCAACTGGAAATGGTTTCAACAATAAAACAAAAATTTAAATAAAAAAAACAAACACACGCTCACACACTGAAACCACATGTTGCACAGACCACACTACTTGGTAAATACATCACATTAAAAAAAAATGCACATGCACTAACCCAGTTGCACAGACGCATGCACCCGCAATCACCCAGACGCACGCACGAAAGCACACAGGTGCATGCACAACAAATGCACACGCACAAAAGCACACTAACGCACACACACACAAAAGCACACACACACACACACACACACACACAAAAGCACACAGGCTATGCAAACACCCACAGATGCACAAAAGCACACAGGCAGACCAAAACACAAAGACGCACACAGACATGCACACACACACACGCATGCACCCACAGACACGCAAAAATGGCAGGAGTCCCACTGTCTGGATGCTGGCAGGCCCCAGGCTGGAGCTGGACGCTGGCTGGCTTCACAGTGGCAGGCCCCAGGCTGGAGCTGGACGCTGGCTGGCTTCACAGTGGCAGGCCTCAGGTTGGAGCTGGACTCTGGCAGGACGCTGGCTGGTGCAGGACGCTGGCAGGCCTTTGGCTGTATTCAGGTTTAGCTCTGGCTGTTTTCAGTACGTCATACAGACACAAACACATGCACACGCACACACAGACATGCACACAGACGTACGCAAAAATGGCAGTACTCACACTGGCTGGAAGGCTGTAGTGTGATGCTGGCTTCTGGCAGCACAGTCAGGCCTCTGGCTATATTTTAAAGCAGCTGGACGCTGGCTGGATGCAGTCTTCTGACTTCTTGCTGGCACATTTGGGGATGAAGGCCCAGGCCAGGTTTATATACATTTGGGGGTGTCTGGTGAATTGGCTACAAAATCCTGATTCTGAGCATGCTCAGTGTAAAAAAACGTTTTGCAGCGCTGCATTCCGTCATACGACGTGTCACGACGGATCCTGTGCCCATAGGCTTTCATTCTAGCCAACGACGCATGCCGCAGGATGCGTCGCGACACGTTTTCCCGACGCAGACAAAAAACGTCACAATCAATGTTTTTTGCAGACGACGGGCCGCCAAATTCCGACGCATCCGTTGCACGACGTACACGACACGTGACAATCCGTCGCGATGCGTCGTCAATACAAGTCTATGGGAAAAAAACGCATCCTGAGGGAGATTTTACAGGATGCGTTTTTTTCAAAAAACGACGCATTGTGACGTCCGCCAGAAAACGCTAGTGTGAAAGTAGCCTTAAATAGCAATTAAACACTCTATTATGCTGTTGGAAGAATAAACGTAGACGGTACTTTCTATTGAATCCTCATATGCACCAATAAAGGTGGACAGAATTTAGCCACACCATTAAGACATTTTGTATATTCTCGGTCAAAAAGAATTACCATGCATGCAGTGCATGACAGCTAAAAAGATTCACTGTAAAGTTCTAGGTGATGAGTGTGCTAGCTTGGATTGAAAATGAGTAAAAGCAATTGTCAAAGTGAATAAGCATTTATATTTAATCAACAAAGTAAAAGAACAGGTGAGATCCTGCACAAACTGACACATCCGGACTGGGGGTGTTCATGCCGATCTTGATGCGGGGGCGTACTGGAGTCAAACACTCCTGATTCTTGAAAAACTGCATGTTGCTTCATGAATCAGGAGTGTTTGTCAAGTGGCATTTGCCTCTCATTCTAGTTTTGGACTGAAGTGAGATTTCTGGCATAGAAAACGTCATAGCTCATCACAAATTAGATAAACTGTTGTGTCTCACCCCCACAACCTCTCCTAGGTCCCTCCCGAGCTTGTCAGACCTGGCAGAACCTTTTTTTGTTTTATTACAAGTGGTGTAAGTGGCGTAGTCAGCAGGATGTCGTGCAGAGGGGGCAGACCAAGCAGCTGGGGGATGCCCCAGGTCTAGCATCTCCCTGGGAGCCATGTTAAATAATTTGCCAAAATTCTCTGTTAGCAATGTTATGATGTGGAGTTGGATGGAGCGCATCCGAGGGATGATGCAGATGCATCCTATGATGCCGGCCCTGGAGGCAGAGATAGCAGTGATGGCCCTGGAGGGGGAGGCAATGGGCTCTGTTATGCTTAGACCCCCCCAGACGAGAGATACCCTGGACAAAGTTCTACTTATACTTGAGGAGACGCATGGGGAGCCCACTAACATATGCACATGCGACTGTTTCACCGGGTTCACAGAGAGGGGGAGACCATGACGCAGTTTATGAATGCCCTGCAGGAACTCCATTCTGCCATTTTCCGGAAGGACGGCATAGGCGTAGGGCCGATTGACGTTGTGCTACGAGACCAACTGGTGACAGGTTTGAGTGACGTGATGATGAAGCAGACCCTGCGAGAGCACATGCGGGTAAAGCCAAGCATGACTTTCCCTTTCACTTGGGAGTGAGGCGCGCAAGCGTGAGCAGGAGCAGGGAGTGATAGTGACGGTGGGGAATGTATGGAGCGGTGAAGGAGCTGCTACCACGGCCGCCACCCCCCAATGAGTGGAAGACTTGAAGAAGGAGATTAAGCAGATCCGTGAAGAAATGGCTGAATCCAAGAGCACTCCTGCTGTTGTGAACTCATTTTCTGGTCTGCCTCTGGTTTCTGGTGAGGGAGCTGGTTGTGCTGACAGAGGAGTGGTGAGTTCTCTTTCCAGGCTCCCTCTGGTGGTGGCAGGAGGTAATGAAGTTGATCTAATTGGCAGAGACCTGCCACCTGATAATGAGGAGGAGGAGTGGACATCTGGAGTCTCAGACTGGATTTAAGACAGCCGACTTCCTATTCCCATACTGGTGATTTTTTCCTGCCTCCTGAGGTCTTAATTTCCAGCTCAGTTCCTGCCTTCTCAAGCTAAGTTGTTTTTGCTAATGTTCACATTTGATTTGGTTTGGTCTATTCAGTTTTTTGTGTGGTCAGCCAGCCCCGGCTGGGACTGTGCTGAATTTCCACTCTTATGTCACTGTATGTGCCAGTTTGCTTTTTGTCCCTTATTAGATTGGCCTCTTTTTGCTCTGTTCTCAGAATATGCCAGAGTGCTGATAAAGTGGGAGAAGTCTAGTGACTTCTGGGTATTTTTTGCTATCAGAAGCGTTGGACATTTTTGCAGGGTTTTTTGGCGTGATTACAGACAGTATCTTTCCTTTACTGTCCTTTCTAGCTAGTGTGAGCCCCATCGTTTGCTCAGCCTATTTTCCTACCTGTGTTCGTGTTTTCATCTTGTCAATACATGTGTGGGGGCTGTCTATTCCTTTGGGGTCTGCTCTGGGGCAGTTTAGATTTTTCCTTTTCTTGCTTTAGGCTTATTTAGTCCTCCGGCTGTGACGAGGCGTCTAGAATCATCGTAGGTACTCTCCATGGCTACTGTTAGTTGTGTGGTCAGGATCAGGGGTCTGCAATCCACATAGTTACCAACCTCTCTGGTTTTCTGTGACTTGGCTTGGTCTTGTTTTACTCCTCGGTGACCCATTCAAAACACCCCGCTGTAGAGTCCAGTGTTGTGAGTTCATTCTCTGGTTCACCAGTTGTGAGTCCTCCTTCCAGACTCCCTCTGGTGGTAACAGGAGGTAGAGAGGCTGATTTGATCGGTGATCTGCCACCTGAGAATGAGGATGACGATTGGATCTCAGGAGTCTCAGATTGGATTTAAGACAGCCAACGCCCTATTCAGTTGCTGGTGATTCCTTCTGGCTTGTCAGCTCTTGGTTTTCAGCTCTGTTCCAGTCATCTAAAGCTAAGTTTTTCTGAAACTTTTCACACTTGATTTTGTTGGTCTATTCAGTTTTTTGGTGTGGTCAGCCTGTCCCTGCTGGGGGCTGTGCTGAATTTCCACTCTTATTTATCAGTATTTTGCCAATTGGCTTTTTGTCCCTTACTAGTTCAGTCTCTTTTTGCTCTGTCTCAGAATATTTCAGAGTGCTGATATAGTGGGAGAAGTCTAGTGACTTCAGGGTTAATTTTGTTATCAGAAGTGTTGGACATGATTTTTGTAGGGTTTTTTGCAGGTTGCAGACAGTGGCTTTCCTTTCCTTTCCTGTCTAGTTAGTTTGGGCCCCATCATTTGCTCAGCCAATTTTCCTGCCTGTGTTTGTGCCTTCATCTTGTTTCACCGTCAATACAAGTGTGGGGGCTATCTATTCCTTTGGGGTCTGATTTTTCCTTTTCTTGCTTTAGGCTTATTTAGTCCTCCGGCTGTGACGAGGCGTCTAGGAACATCATAGGCACGCTCCACGGCTACTGCTAGTTGTGTGGTAAGATCAGGGATCTGCAATCTGCATAGTTACCAACCTCTCTGGTTTTCTGTGACTTACCTTGTTTTGTATTTTTCTCCTCGGTGACCCATTCATAACAGAATCACCAGCCATACCACAGATTCTAGAGTACTCAAAAGCAGGAAAAAGTTGTTAAAAAAAAGAAGTGTCAGAATTTTTTTTTTTTTTAATATATTTTTTCCTCTTTTTTCTCTGGGGCCGTAGGAGGCTTTTTTTTTTCTTTTTCCTAATGGAGATTAAGCAATTGTCTGATCGTGTGGAGCAGCTGGCTGCTGAAGTGCAGGTAATTTCCACCTACCTCATTCAGTCACATGCTGCTGAACCTAAGATCCCTACTCCTGATGTGTTTTCTGGGGATCGGTCTAAATTTCTGAATTTTAAGAATAATTGTAAATTATTTCTGGCCTTGAAGCCTAACTCATTGGGGAGCTCTGTGCAGCAGGTCAAAATTGTCATCTCCTTGCTGCACGGCGATCCCCAGGATTGGGCTTTTTCTCTCACACCTGAAAATCCTATTCTGACTAATGTGGATGCATTTTTTCAAGCCTTGGGGTTGTTGTATGATGAACCTAATGCTGTTGATCAAGCTGAGAGAACCCTGTTGGCATTAAACCAGGGTCAGGATTCTGCAGAGTTATACTGTCAAAAATTCCAAAAGTGGGCGGTCCTTACTACATGGAATGATAGTGCATTGGCAGCTCTCTTTCGGAAGGGTTTATCAGAGACCGTAAAAGATGTTATGGTGGGATTTCCTGTTTCCTCTGGTCTGGATGATTCTATGTCATTAGCCATTCAAGTTGATCGGCGTATACGTGAACGTAAAACTACACGGGAGGCGCTGCCACCTTTTCAACAAACTTCTGAACCTATGCAATGTGATGGGGTTTTGTCTAGGGCGCAACGTCAGGAGTTTAGAAGGCGTAATAAGCTGTGTTTTTTTCTGTGGAGACGCCTCTCATATTATTTCTGTCTGCCCAAAACGAGAGAAACACTTTGCACACACATTTGCTGTGGGCAGTATACAACCCAAGTTTCTTTTGGCAATTACTCTGATCTGCTCCTTATCCACGAAGGCTTTTGTGGATTCAGGAGCAGTGTTGAATCTGATGGATTTGGACTTTGCTAAACGTGGTTTTTCCATGACGCCGCTGTGGACGCCTATTCCTTTGAGGGGTATTGATGCTACTCCTTTGGCGGAGAATAAACCTCAGTTTTCGACCCAGGTGACAATGCGAGTTGCCCCAGACCACCAAGAAAATTGTAAATTTTTGGTGCTGCATAATCTGCATGATACTATTGCTCTGGGTTTTCCTTGGTTGCAAACTCATAATCAGTTTTGGATTGGAAATCTGGGTCTGTGGTGAGTTGGGGTTGTCAGTGTGTTCTTAGGGACGCTCCTGTTTTCTCCACCTCTCCTCAGTCTCATGATATTCCTGATAATCTAGCTGATTTTTCTGATGTATTTAGTGAGAGCAAGTCTGCGTCTTTGCCTCCTCATAGGAGTTATGACTGTGCAATTGAGTTGATGCCTGGGTGTAAAATTCCCAAGGGTCGGCTTTTCAACTTATCAGTACCCGAACATGATGCTATGCGATCCTATATTAAGGAGTCGTTGGAGAAGGGTCATATTAGACCATCCTCGTCACCTTTAGGTGCTGGGTTTTTTTGTGGCCAAGAAAGATGGTTTATTAAGACCGTGTATTGATTATCGTTCCCTTAACAAGATGACAGTTAAATATCAGTACCCGTTACCTCTGATGTCTGATTTATTCTCCAGAGTTAAGAGTGCCTGCTTGTTTACTAAGCTTGACCTCAGGGGGTCATATAATCATATTCGCATCAAGCACGAGGATGAATGGAAGACGGCGTTTAATACTCCGGAGGGACATTTTGAGTACCTGGTGTTGCCTTTTGGGCTCACTAATGCCCCTTCTGTCTTCCAGTCCTTTATGAATGATATTTTCCAAGACCTTGTGGATAAGTTTTTGATCATCTATCTGGATGATATTTTGATCTTTTCTAGTGATTGGGATTGTCATGTGGAACACGTCCGGACTGTGTTCCAGATTTTGAGGGAGAATTCCCTGTTTGTTAAGGGATCGAAATGCCTCTTTGGTGTACAGAGGATTTCATTTTTGGAATTTATCTTGTCTCCATCGACTATTGAAATGGACCCGGCCAAGGTACAGGCCATTTATGATTGGGTTCAGCCTACTTCTTTGAAGGCCCTCCAGAAGTTTTTGGGTTTTGCTAATTTCTATCGTAAATTTATAGGTAATTTTTCTGGTATTGTCAAACCACTGACTGATCTGACCAAGAAGGGCGCTGATGTGCTCAATTGGTCTCCTGAGGCTATCTCAGCATTTCAGGAGCTTAAGCAGAGATTTACTTCAGCTCCAGTTTTACGGCAACCTGATGTCTCACTTCCATTTCAGGTGGAGATAGATGCTTCTGAGATTGGTGCAGGAGCTGTTTTGTCCCAAAAAGACCCTGTGACTTCTAAAATGAATCCCTGTGCCTTCTTTTCTCAAAAGTTCTCCCCATCTGAACGCAACTATTACGTGGGGAATCGGGAATTGTTGGCCATGAAGTGGGCATTTGAGGAGTGGAGACATTTGTTGGAGGGAGCTAGACATCAAGTTGTGGTCCTCACCGATCACAAGAAATTTATTTATCTGGAGTCGGCCAAACGCTTGAATCCTAGACAGGCTAGATGGGCCTTGTTTTTCAGGCGTTTTAATTTTGTGGTCTCTTTTCTTCCGGGCACTAAGAATGTTAAGGCAGATGCCCTTTCTAGGAGTTTCTTTGCCGATTCTCTTAGTGTGATCGAGCCTACTACCATCCTAGGTGAGGGGGTAGTTCTTTCTGCCATTTCGCCCGATTTGAGATGTGCCCTGGAGAAATATCAGGAGGATAAACCTGAGCGTTGCCCTATGGGAAAATTGTATGTTCCTGACCATTGGAGAAAGAGAGTGATGTCTGAAATTCATTGCTCCGCATTGGCTGGTCATCCAGGTATTTTTGGTACCAGAGATTTGGTGAGTCGGTCCTTTTGGTGGCCTGCCTTATCTCGTGACGTCAGGAATTATGTACAGTCCTGTGGGACTTGTTCTCGGTCTAAACCCTGTTCTCGTTCTAGTGGGTTGTTGATGCCCTTGCCGGTGCCCAAGAGGCCATGGACCCATATCTCAATGGATTTTATTTCTGATCTTCCTGTCTCTCAGAGAATGACTTTTATCTGGGTGATTTGTGATAGATTTTCGAAGATGGTCCATCTTGTACCACTCCCAATGTTGCCATCTTCTGCTGAGTTGGTGCCCTTGTTTTTACAACAGGTGGTTCGGTTACATGGGATTCCTGAGAATATTGTGTCCGACAGAGGAGTCCAGTTTGTTTCCAGATTCTGGAAAGCCTTTTGTTCCAATCTGAGAATTCAGTTATCTTTCTCCTCCACGTTTCATCCCCAGACCAATGGACAGACTGAGAACAAACCAGACCTTGGAGTCTTATTTGAGATGTTTTATATCGGCTAATCAGGATGATTGGGTCTCATTTTTGCCCTTGGTCGAATTCGCACTGAACAATAGAGCTAGTTCTGCCTCTTTGATGTCACCCTTTTTCTGTAATTTTGGGTTTGATCCTCGATTCTCTTCATGGCAAGTGGAATCTTTGTCCTGCCCAGGTGTGGACACTGTGGTTAAGAGAATGCAGCAGATATGGGACCAAGTAGTGGATAAGTTGTCACTCTCTCAGGAAAAGGCCCAGCGATTTTCCAACCGGCATAGGACCATTGGTCCCCAGTTTAAAGTGGGTGATATGGTTTGGTTGTCGTCTAAGAATATTCCTATGAAGGTTGCATCTCCTAAATTTAAGACAAGATTTATTGGTCCTTATAAGATTTTGGAAATTCTTAATCCTGTTTCGTTTCGATTGGCTCTTCCAGTTACGTTCAAGATCCATAACATATTTCACAAATCTCTGTTGAAGAGGTTTGTTGAGCCAGTGGTTCCTATGACAGCACCTCCTGACCCTGTGTTGGTTGAAGGCAATGTGGAATATGAGGTAGAGAAAATATTGGAATCTCGTTTGGTTAGACGGAGACTCCAGTATTTGGTCAAATGGAAGGGTTATGGTCAGGAGGATAATTCTTGGGTCTCTGCCTCCGATATTCATGCCAATAGATTGGTTCGTGCTTTTCACCGGGCCCATCCTGATCGGCCTGGTGGCGTGGATGAGGGTTCGGTGACCCCTCCTCAAGGGGGGGGATACTGTTGTGAGTTCATTCTCTGGTTCACCAGTTGTGAGTTCTCCTTCCAGACTCCCTCTGGTGGTAACAGGATTTAGAGAGGTTGATTTGATCGGTGGAGATCTGCCATCTGAGAATGAGGATGACGATTGGATCTCAGGAGTCTCAGATTGGATTTAAGACAGCCGACGCCCTATTCAGTTGCTGGTGATTCCTTCTGCCTTGTCAGCTCTTGGTTTTCAGCTCTGTTCCAGTCATCTAAAGCTAAGTTTTTCTGCAAATTTTCACACTTGATTTTGTTGGTCTATTCAGTTTTTTGGTGTGGTCAGCCTGCCCCTGCTGGGGGCTGTGCTGAATATCAACTCTTATTTATCAGTATTTTGCCAATTGGCTTTTTGTCCCTTACTAGTTTGGTCTCTTTTTGCTCTGTCTCAGAATATTTCAGAGTGCTGATATAGTGGGAGAAGTCTAGTGACTTCAGGGTTAATTTTGCTATCAGAAGTGTTGGACATGATTTTTGTAGGGTTTTTTGCAGGTTGCAGACAGTGGCTTTCCTTTCCTGTCTAGTTAGTTTGGGCCCCATCATTTGCTCAGCCTATTTTCCTGCCTGTGTTTGTGCCTTCATCTTGTTTCACCATCAATACATGTGTGGGGGCTATCTATTCCTCTGGGGTCTGCTCTGGGGCAGTTAGTTTTCCCTTTTCTTGCTTTAGGCTTATTTAGTCCTCAGGCCGTGACGAGGCATCTAGGAACATCGCAGGCATGCTCCACGGCTACTGCTAGTTGTGTGGTAAGATCAGGGATCTGCAATCTGCATAGTTACCAACCTCTCTGGTTTTCTGTGACTTAGCTTGTTTTTTTTTTCTACTCGGTGACCCATTCATAACAGTCCAGTCCACCAGTACGAGACAGAGAGACCGCTCCCCAGCGTGAGACTAGTGTCACCCGGCGAAGAGGACCACCCACATGTTACAACTGCGGAAAACCCAGTCATATTGCTTGGTGGTGCACTAGGCGGAGCCGACCTTCCCAGCATCATGCATTAAACTAGATGGCTCCGAGCATGGGGGATGCTGCCCGGAGCCTGAAAGTTTCAGAAGGAGTATCGAGAGTCCCACCAGCCTCGTTTCCACATGTCCCTTGGTCTGGGCCGAGATGAATGGACGAGCAGTACATTGCCTAGTAGACACTGGTTCTCAGGTTACCACCATGCCGACACTTCACAGAGGTGCTGCGGCCAGAATGGGGGCCGGTGATAAATAAATATACACATATTTGGTATCGCCACGGCCATAACGACCCGCTCTATAAAACTATCTCACTAGTTAACCCCTTCAGTGAACACGTAAAAAAATAAAAAACTTGTCAAAAACAATGCTTTATCATCATACCCCAGAACAAAAAGTGCAATATAACGTGATCAAAAAGACGGATGTAAATAAAAATGGTACCGCTGAAAATGTCATCTTGTCCCACAAAAAACAAGCCACCATACAGCTCCATCAGCAGAAAAATAAAAAAATATAGCTCTCAAAATAATTATTTTTTCTATAAAATAGTTTTTATTGTGTAAAAGCGCCAAAACATAAAAAAGATATAAATGAAGTTGTTCTGCCCATTCATGTGCAGCAAGACATTTCTTAAGTGCTGTTCCAGCTATGGCCATTAGATGTCATAGTTGCTGTTCTCTTTCCTGTTCATGGATTTAGAATCCTTTCCCTTTAATTGTTATTCTGTTCAGAACCACCCCTTCACCTTCCAGACCTGATGAATGTAGCCATTTTCCCTTGGATCCCTGAGCTGCTCACAAGTGTCCAGCTCCCTGCAAAATCACTGCTTATATCAAGCGGATTCCAGTGAGGTTTTAATGCATTTAGGTAATATATGCTATGCATCTCTGTTAGCTGGCCAAAGTGCAGCCCCCCATGATATTTGCAATGCATTTCAGCTCTGTAATGCTCTTGCTCTGCATCTAGTTATATGCATTTATGTTCAGTTAGCACAATGCTAGCAGTCTAAGTTTGTTTCACTGCATTGTGTGTTGTATTGTTCAGCTTCTGTATAATACACGCTACTGATATAACAGCACTCTGTATCATTGCTTTACTGTTATGATAGCACCTTGTATTACTGCTGTTGTTAATATCTGCCAGTACTGACATACTGCATTGTTTGTTTCCTTATAGTTTTTACCCGAATCATCCACTATTATGTTCAACAATCTCTGATCCATCCACAATTGTGTTCAAAAACCTCTGATATCATCTACTACTGTGTTCTACTATACCATCTGTTATCATCTCCCATTGTTGTCCATATCATCCCAATAAACATAGACTTAAGCACCCATACAGTCTTCTTACTGGGAGTGGAGGAAGGGTTTAGCCGTATGCTGGATTCCACACAGCATCATACGTGTAAGACGGCAGAACAGAAATATTGCTGTAATCATACTGACCTGAAGAATTAAGCTGTCTTATCAATTTTACCACATGTGAAATTCTGTCCCCCGAAAATGGTACCAAGAAAAATGTCAGCTCGTCCCGCTGACAAGCCCTCACATGACTCTGTGGGCCAAAGTATGAAAAAATTATAGCTCTCATAATATGGTGATGCAAAAGCTAGTTTTCGCAAATAACAGAGTCGATTAGTGTGTGACAGGTAACAAACATAAAAGCCCGATATAAATCTGGTATCGCTGTAATCGCACCAACCCAAAGAATAAAGTCGCCTAATCACTTATACCACACGAGTAACAGTGTAAAAAGTAAATTAAACCAATTCTTCACATGCTGTTGATTTTTTAGATCGCAGTAAGGCTTGGCACACATTTATCCTGCGCTCTACGCTGATCGCTTACACCAGGGTTTCTGTGTAAATCTCTGAAATAGGTGATTCAGACAAAACCTCTGGCAGAAAATTCCCTTTAATGAGGCAGATACAGTTGTGGCCAAAAGTATTGACACCCCTGCAATTTTGTCAGATAATACTCAGTTTCTTCATGAATATTATTGCAAACACAAATTCTTTGTTATTATTATCTTCATTTAATTTGTCTTAAATGAAAAAACACAAAAAGAATTGTCCTAAAGTCAAATTGGATAAAATTCCACACCAAACATAAAAAAGAGGGTGGACAAAAGTATTGGCACTGTTCAAAAATCATGTGATGCTTCTCTAATTTGTGCAATTAACAGCACCTGTAACTTACCTGTGGCACCTAACAGGTGTTGGCAATAACTAAATCACTCTTGCAGCCAGTTGACATGGATTAAAGTTGACTCAACCTCTGTCCTTTGTCCTTGTGTGTACCACATTGAGCATGGAGAAAAGATAGAAGACCAAAGAACTGTCTGAGGACTTGAGAAACCAAATTGTGAGGAAGCATGAGCAATCTCAAGGCTACAAGTCCATCTCCAAAGACCTGAATGTTCCTGTGTCTACCGTACGCAGTGTCATCAAGAAGTTTAAAGCCCATGGCACTGTGGCTAACCTCCCTAGATGTGGACGGAAAAGAAAAATTGACAAGAGATTTCAACGCAAGATTGTGCGGATGTTGGATAAAGAACCTCGACTAACATCCAAACAAGTTCAAGCTGCCCTGCAGTCTGAGGGTACAACAGTGTCAACCCATACTATCCGTCGGCGTCTAAATGAAAAGGGACTGTATGGTAGGAGAACCAGGAAGATCCCACTTCTTACCCCGAGACATAAAAAAGCCAGGCTGGAGTTTGCCAAAACTTACCTGAAAAAGCCTAAAATGTTTTGGAAGAATGTTCTCTGGTCAGATGAGACAAAAGTAGAGCTTTTTGGGCAAAGGCATCAACATAGAGTTCACAGGAGAAAAAAAGAGGCATTCAAAGAAAAAAACACGGTCCCTACAGTCAAACATGGTGGAGGTTCCCTCATGTTTTGGGGTTGCTTTGCTGCCTCTGGCATTGGACTGCTTGACCATGTGCATGGCATTATGAAGTCAGAAGACTACCAACAAATTTTGCAGCATAATGTAGGGCCCAGTGTGAGAAAGCTGGGTCTCCCTCAGAGGTCATGGGTCTTCCAGCAGGACAATGACCCAAAACACACTTCAAAAAGCACTAGAAAATGGTTTGAGAGAAAGCACTGGAGACTTCTAAGGTGGCCAGCAATGAGTCCAGACCTGAATCCCATAGAACACCTGTGGAGAGATCTAAAAATGGCAGTTTGGAGAAGGCACCCTTCTAATATCAGGGACCTGGAGCAGTTTGCCAAAGAAGAATGGTCTAAAATTCCAGCAGAGCATTGTAACAAACTCATTGATGGTTACCGGAAGCGGTTGGTCGCAGTTATTTTGGCTAAAGGTTGTGCAACCAAGTATTAGGCTGAGGGTGCCAATACTTTTGTCTGGCCCATTTTTGGAGTTTTGTGTGAAATGATCAATGTTTTGCTTTTTGCTTCATTCTCTTTTGTGTTTTATCATTTAAGACAAATTAAATGAAGATAATAAAACCAAAGAATTTGTGATTGCAATCATTTTCAGGAAGAAAGAGTATTATCTGACAAAATTGCAGGGGTGTCAATACTTCTGGCCACAACTGTAGAGGCACTGTGGGCGTCATAGGACCTGTGATCCAGCTGCGTCTGTCTTTTTAGGATTGCATAAAAGTGCCGTCGGCCACAGTTTTGTGCACTTCTGAAAAGGACACCCCTGAACAGAGGCCAGATGGAGTCCAGAGTATATATGCTGCCTCATTATAGTGAATGGATCCCTCAGAGGTTTCATCTGTCACATCACTCAGATTTAGATGGAAACCCCAAAGTGCTCAGCGTAGAGTGACGGATAAATGTGATCCCTAACATTATGTTAAATGTTCCCAATTAAAGCATCAACTCAATCCACAAAAAAAGCAAGTCCCCACTCAGGTCCATCATCTGTTAATGGAAATATAGGGGTTTTCACTTTACTGGTAGTGACGCTCCCCAGGGGCCGTGGGATACTTGGTACCGGGCCGGTCGTCTTAAAGGGATGTGTCACAGTGGCAGTGACCCAGTCCATGGCCCCAGGCGGTCATGTAAAAAAGGTAAGATTGAATGGGAATAAAGTTTATGTAGTGATTCGTGACGCCAGTTGGAGTGTTTGACTGTAGTATAGCCGGCACTGTAGATGATCCCTGGGGAAGTAGATTGTGATGGCAGTGCAGATGTTAAACCCTCTCCAACCAGGGCAGACCCCCAGAGATTGTGATAGAAGTAGAAGGCACGGAGTAATAAGGCAGGAGACAAGAAAAGTAATTATCATTTACTGTAGTTCAAGTGCAGTTCAGAGGAGATATTACAACTCTCACCAGGTTACAGTCTGCTCTGGAGAATGGGAGTAAAGCCCCCATTACACATAGCGATATCGCTAACAATATTGCTGTAACGTCACCGATTTTGTGACATAGCAGCAATATTGCTAGCGATATCGCTATGTCTGATACTTACCTCCGACCGGCTCCCCCGCTGATTATCGTTGGTCGTGCGAGAAGGTCCTGGATCATTTCTCGTCGGCCACTTCCTGCTGGGCTTCCTGTGGCGCCGACGAGCGACGCGTGGAGGCAGGCGGGAGGACATCAGGATTGCTGCGTCTGATAGGGAAGTAGCGACCCACGACCCCTGCTATGTTGCTGGTGAGATCGGCCTGTGTGGCAGCTCACTAGCGACCACTTAGCGATGCACCAGCGATCCATATCGTTGTCGGGATCGCTGGTGCATCGCTAAGTGTAACGGTACCCTTATCTTTCTGCTGTGACTGAGTGTAAGCTTCATGCTATTCTAATCCCTTCTGGGACCAAGGCTTCACAGTGTTTAGAACTTCCAATATTGCCTCTACTCACTGTGTATTTCTCTGAAAGTATGGATGGTCTAGGGGCTGGTTCCCTGATGCTTATTTAGCTGTACTCCTGGATAGAGCACATGGCTTCCACGAGCATTCTTCCTCCTTCTTCTTCACTGAACAACAACTCACGACTCCTCCCCCTCCCAGTTAGGGCATGTCTGCAAAGCTCTAAGCTTCAGACAAGTGAGGGAGTGAGGTATATTGTGTGTGTTGTGGTCTCTAGCAGAGAAAGCATAACTCCCATTGCTCATAAAACACATACAAAACAGTACATATTTATCCCTTTTGTGGCGATAAAGACGCAAGGCGCCACATTAGCACAAAGGCTCTGGAAAAGCTAAATGGCTTCATGCTCCCCAAAAGAAATTCATCAAATTCTGCACTCCCAAATCCAAATACCCCCTTCCCTTCTGAGCCCCAGTGTGCCTAAACAACATTTAGCACTCACATGTTTGGCATTTCTGTAGTGATGAGAGCCCACCTAATTTACAGGTGCTTGTCTCCAGAAGCATGAGCTGGGCTTAATGTACTGGTCACTACAACAGCACTTTGCAATTTTCACTCAGCAATATCCACTGCTGCTTGTTTCTGGAAAACACCCATGGAGTCAAAATCGTCTCTACATCTTTAGATAAATTCCCAAAGGGTTATAATTTCCAAAATGTGGTCACTTGAGGGCAGCAATTTCCACTGTTTAAGCATATCAGGAGCTCTCCAAGCGCTACATGGCATCTGCTAATTATTCTAGTAAATTTTACATTCAAAAAGTCAAATGGTGCTACTACCATTCCAAGCCCTGCCGTGCGCCCAAACAATAGTATTCCCCCACATATGGGGTATCGGTGTACTCAGGAAAAATTGCACAACAAATTGGATAGAGCAATTTCTCCTGTTACCCTTATGAAAATGCAAAATATGGAGCTTAAGAAGATTTATTTTGGAAAAATGTGATTTTTTTTTTATTTCCACGGCTCTAAGTTATAAACTTCTTTGAAGCACCTGTGGGTTCAAGGTGTTCAATACACATCTAGATAAGTTCCCTAAGGGGTCTAGTTTCTAAAATGGTGTCACTTGTGGGGGGTTTCCACTGTTCAGGCACATCAGGGGCTCTCCAAACGCGACATAGCAACTGCTAATTATGCCAGCAAATTTTACATTCAAAAAGTGAAATGACGCTCCTTCCCTTGCAAGCCCTGCCATGTGCCCTAACAGTAGATTTCCCCAACATATGGGGTATCGGCATGCTCAGGAGAAATTTTAAAAAAAAATGTATGGTCCATTTTCTCCTGTTACCCTTGTGAAAGTGAAAAAAAATTTAGGTCTAAATGAAATTTTTTGTGAAAGTACTGTAAATGTTTATTTCTTTCAAAAATTCCTGTGAAGTACCTGAAAGGTTAATAAACTTCTTAAATGTACCTTGAGGGGTGTAGTTTTTAGAATGGTGTCATATAGACCCCTCAAAGTCACTTCAAATGGGGGGTGTTCCCTAAAAAACAATGGTTTTGCAAATTTTGTTGTAAAAATGAGAAATCGCTGGTCAACTTTTAACCCTTAAAACTTCATAACAAAAAAAATTATGTTTCCAAAATTGTGCTGCGGTAAAGTAGACATTTGGGAAATGTTATTTACTAACTATTTTGTGCAATATGACTGTGATTTAAGGGCATAAAAATTAAAAGTTTGAAAATTGGGAAATTTTTGCCAAAATTGCGTATTTTTAACAAATAACCGTAAGTCATATCAAAGAAATTTTACCACTATCATAAAGTACAATATGTCATGAGAAATCAATCTTCTTAGAATCAGTGGGATCTGTTGAAGCATTCTAGAGTTATTGCCTCATAAAGTGAAAGTGGTCAGAATTGCAAAAAATTGGCCTGGTCAGGAAGGTGAAAACAGGCTTCGGGGTGAAGGGGTTAAGAAAGAGGAAGGGTGCGCATGCACGCTCTAAGCACAGAGGCTGGAGACCTGCTAGGAGTGCATGCACCCTAGGCATCAGCAGACCCAGAAGGGGGAGGACGGGAGCCTTGTTGATGTCTCGGCAGGGAGAGAGGAACTGCAGGCAGAGATGCGGGCACTACACCGTAATTGTACATCCCAGTTATGGTGGCGCACAGTAGTTGTGAAGGTATCTCCTGTGTTTTACAGTTGATGCTCCACTGTAGAAGCAATAATGGCTGACACGTATTTGTATATAGCTGTAGGGAGGACCCCTAGGGTCAATTCCTCCTGTGGGCCCCAGACATACCTGTTTGACCATGGTACCATCTACATGATTATGGGAAGCCTTTTTGTTAGTGGACACTGGTATGGCAGTGGTGGTTCTTTGCAAACCAGGTAGAGAGCAGTGGAGAGAGAGGTGACTCTCTAAAGGGTCTAACATAAGTCAAAAGGATGCCAAAAGAATTTCTTTAGCCTTTTAGCAACCCTGGCCTTTGCACCAAGTTGTCAAGTCTCTGGGAGTCATTATGGCTTATGGACCCACTTTACAAGGTCTTCAAGGCATATGCTTAGATTCAAATATAGGATAGCTGTGGGAGGTGCGGCCATCAGTGGCACTCCTGGAAAAATCCAGAAAAAAAGATAATTACTGCATCATCAAATAGTAATAGCTTTGTAAAGGGGTACACTGTATGTCATATTTTAGAGCTGTGCTTTTAGTGGTGTACCAAACTTTTTTCTGTCATCACCAGACTAATGCATGCCTAATTTTCATTGTCATACCTGTGAGTTAATTTAATCTAACCTAAGAATTTCTTCCCTTTTCATGTATTCTTTCCAGGCTCACATCTGGTATTTTCCCAGTCAATTGAGGCATTACTGACTAATTGTTGCAGTGTATAATCCTGCAATAAAAATGTCATCTGAAACACAGAGTAATTTCCCAATATCTTAATCTAAATTATTCGGTAGTGAGTCAACCAAGTTATGAATTTGCCAACATTTTTAATGGCATTGTTAGGTAAGGTTTACCATATATTTAATGGGAATAAGTAAATTAGAATTCAGCATTAAGTTACAGACATATCTGCTCATATGTTCTTTGCAAATACAAGTTCTCAGTGTAAATGGGTACACCCACTTTCTTTGAAAAGTACATTTTTAATCAATAATTCACTGAACATAACAACAGTTTCTAATATTTTGACAAGACAGAATTTCACAGAGCATTTTTTAACCCATATCTTGAATATAAGGTTAATAATATACTGTAACTTTCATTACAAAATCTTCAGTTTTTCTCAAATTAGTTGGTGCAAAATGAATCCACCCCCACATTAAAAACTACTACATATAGTATTTTGTAGCACGTCCATGATTTTAATGACAACACTAAGTAATAGAATCATAGAATATTAGAGTTGGAAAGGACCTCAAGGGTCATCGTGTCCAACCCCCTGCTCAATGCAGGATTCACTAAACCATCTCAGACAGATGACTGTATAGCCTTTGTTTGAAGACTTCCATTGAGGTAGTACTCATCACCTCTCGTGGCAGCCTGTCCCACTCATTCATCACCCTTACTGTTAAAAAGTGTTTTATAATATCTAATCTGTATCTTCTCATTCCATTGTTTCTCATGTTTCCATGTGCAAATGAGAATAAGGATAATCCCTCCACACTGTTACAGCCCTTCAGATATTTGTAGACAGCTATTAAGTCTCCTCTTAGCCTTCTTTTATGCAAGCTAAACATTCCCAGATCCTTTAACCGTTCCTTGTAGGAAATACTTTGAATTCCGCTAACCATTCTGGTAGCTCTTCTCTGAACTTGCTCCAGTTTTTCAATGCCTTTTGTAAAAAGTGGTGCCCAGAACTGGACACAGTATTCCAGATGAGGTCTGACCAAGGAGGAAAAGAGGGGGATAATTACTTCACGTGATCTAGACTCTGTTCTTCTCTTAACACATCCTAGAATTGTTTGCCTTTTGTTGCTGCTGCATCACACTGTTAAATCATGTGCAGTCTGTGATCTATTAGTATACCCAAGTCTTTTTCACACGTGCTGTTCCTTAGTTCTATTCCTCACATTCTATAGAAGTAATTTTCTTTTTCTTGCCCAGATGTAGAATCTTGCATTTCTTCCTCTTAAATACCAGTCTATTAGTCGCTACCCATTATTCAAGCTTATCTAGATCCTTCTGAATCCTTTCTCTATTTCTCTGTTTGAATCCTTTCTTTCTCTAGTGTTAACTATCTCTACTAGCTTTGCACCATCTGGAATTTGATTAGCTTACCTTCAGTTCCCTTATCGAGATCATTTATAAAAATGTTGGAGTACACTGGGGCCAGGTACCCCACTTGAAACACTTTTCAAATTGGATATACAACCATTTATTATGATTCTTTGAGTACGATCACTGAGCCTGTTATGAATCCATCTAACCGTAGCCTTGTCAATCCCATACTTTGTAATTTTTTCAATAAGGATAGTATGAGATAATTTATCAAATGCTTTGCTGAAGTTGAGATATACTATATTTACCACATTTCCTTGATCCACCCAGTCAGTGATTCCATCAAAGAAGGAAATTAGATTAGTCTGGCAAAACCATGCAGGCTCTGGTTAATTACTGTATTATTATCCAAGTACTTATACACATGTTGTTTAATAATTTGTTCAAAGATCATTCCTGGTATAGAAGTAAGGCTCACTTTCCTTTAAAGTCTTATAGGCATGTAATGAAAAGGTTGGCGACATATTGCAATATTTATTATTTCCAATTCTTCCTGAAAGGCCAGAGTCACACTTGCGTATGGCATCCAATGCGAGAGCCTGTTTTTAAACAATGTTTAACCTCACAGAAAGCATCAGCTGTGTTGCCATACTTTAATGTCTGTATACTCTTTTGCATCCTCCCCTGCCCAGGAAACAGGGCCGGCTTTAGGTTTTCGTGGGCGCAGGGCCAAAGAGTCTCAGTGGGCCCCTTTAACACACACCACAATTTATGATGCACAGATACAGCAGAGCAATATAGTGTAGTACAATGCCAAAGATTTCACTTACTTCTTGCATTACATAAGTAATATCAATAGCTCAGAAACCGGACAGTATAGTCCTTCATACAGTATTATGGGTACCACATAGTGCTCCATACAGAATAATGAGCCCCATATAATGCTCCATACAGAATAATGAGCCCATATATTATTTCATACAGAATAATGGACCCCATATAATCATCCATACAGTATAATGAGCCCCTATATAAGGCTCCATACATAATGGGCCCCATATACAGTCGTGGCCAAAAGTTTTGAGAATGACACAAATATTATATTTTCACATGATCTGCTGCCCTCTGGTTTTTATGTGTGTTTGTCAGATGTTTTTATCACATACAGAAATATAATTGCAATCAAATTATGAGTAACAAAAGGTTATATTGACAGTTAGAATGAGTTAATGCAGCAAGTCAATATTTGCAGTGTTGACCCTTCTTCTTCAGGACCTCAGCAATTCTCCCTGGCATGCTCTCAATCAACTTCTTTATCAAATCCTGACTGATAGCAGTCCATTCTTGCAAAATCAATGCTTTTATTTTGTCTGAATTTGAAGGTTTTTGTTTGTTCACCCGTCTCTTGATGACTGACCACAAGTTCTCAATGGGATTAAGATCTGGGGAGTTTCCAGGCCATGGTCCCAAAATTTCTATGTTTTGTTCCCTGAGCCATTTAGTTATCACCTTTGCTTTATGGCAAGGTGCTCCATCATGTTGAAAAAGGCATTGTTGATCGCCAAACTGCTCCTGGACAGTTGGGAAAAGTTGCTCTTGGAGGACATTCTGGTACCATTCTTTATTCATGGCTGTGTTTTTAGGCAAGACTGAGAGAGAGCCCATTCCCTTGGCTGAGAAGCCACCCCATACATGAATGGTTTCAGGGTGCTTGACAGTTGGCATGAGAAAAGACTGATGGTAGCGCTCACCTGGTCTTCTCCAAATAAGCCATTTTCCAGATGTCCCAAACAATCGAAAAGGGGATTCATCAGAGAAAATGACTTTACCCCAGTACTCAGCAGTCCACTTTCTGTACCTCTTGCAGAATATCAGTCTGTCCATGATGTTTTTTCTGGAGAGAAGTGGCTTCTTTGCTGCCCTCCTTGAGACCAGGCCTTGCTCCAAGAGTCTCCGCCTCACAGTGCGTGCAGATGCACTCACACCTGCCTGCTGCCATTCCTGAGCAAGCTCTGCACTGCTGGTAGCCCGATCCCGCAGCTGAAACACTTTTAAGAGACGGTCCTGGCGCTTGCTGGTCTTTCTTGGGCGCCCTGGAGCCTTTTTGGCAACAAGGGAACCTCTCTCCTTGAAGTTCTTGATGATGCGATAGATTGTTGACTGAGGTGCAATCTTTCTAGCTGCGATACTCTTCCCTGTTAGGCCATTTTTGTGCAGTGCAATGATGACTGCACGTGTTTCTTTAGAGATAACCGTGGTTAACAGAAGAGAAACAATGATGCCAAGCACCAGCCTCCTTTTAAAGTGTCCAGTGGTGTCATTCTTTCTTAATCATGACAGATTGATCTCCAGCCCTGTCCTCATCAACACCCACACCTGTGTTAATGGAGCAATCACTGAAACGATGTTAGCTGGTCCTTTTAAGGCAGGGCTGCAATGATGTTGAAATGTGTTTTGGGGGATAAAGTTCATTTTCTAGGCAAATATTGACTTTGCAAGTAATTGCTGTTAAGCTGATCACTCTTTATAACATTCTGGAGCATATGCAAATTGCCATTAGAAAAAATGAAGCAGTAGACTTTGTTATAATTGATATTTGTGTCATTCTCAAAACTTTTGGCCATGACTGTACTGCTCCATACAGTATATGATGGGCTCCATATATTGCACCATACCTAATGAGCCCCAAATATTGCTCTATGCATAATGAGCCCCATATAATGCTCCATATAGTATATGATGGGCCCCATATAATGCTCCACTATATGATGGGCCCCATATAATGCTCCAGTATACTGTATGAGAGGCCCCATATATTGCTCCATATATAATGGGCCCCAAATATTGCTCCAGTATATGATGGGCCCCATATAATGCTCCACTATATGATGGGCCCCATATAATGCTCCAGTATACTGTATGAGAGGCCCCATATATTGCTCCATATATAATGGGCCCAAATATTGCTCCAGTATATGATGGGCCCCATATAATGCTCCTTACAGAATGGGCCCCATATATTGCTCCAGTATATGATGGGCTCCATATGATGCTCCAGTATATGACAGGCCCCATATGATGCTCCAGTATATGATGGGCCCCATATGATGCTCCAGTATATGATGGACCCCATATAATGCTCTATATATAATGGTCCCATGATGCTCTGGTATATGATGGGGCCCATATAATGCTCCATACATAATGGGCCCCATATGATGTTCCAGTATATGATGGCCCTATATGATGCTTCAAACATAATTAAAAAATGAAATACTCACCTCTCCTCGCTGGCCGCTGCTCTGCTCTGAACTTCTCATCTTCTGGCTCTCCACACTAACTGTTCAGGCAGAGGGAACACAGATGTGGTGTCATCGCGCCCTCTAACCTGAAACATCAGAGTCAGAAGACGCAGGACAAGCTGCAGTACAGGAACGGGGAGAGGTAAGTATTGCAATTCCAAGGCCCTATGTCACTTGGGGGGTATGCTGGCACAATGCACTCCGGTGTCCTAGATGGTGAGTGGGCCCCTTCCCGCCTGCTCAGGGCTTTGGCACTTGCCCAGGTTTACTGGGTGCTGACACCGGCCCTTACCAAGAGGCGGGGGACCCACTTACGAGTGCTGTCACAGGGCTCTCATAGTGCACCGGTGTCCCCGATGGCAAGTGGGACCCCCCACCGGCTTAGTGCCCCGATACTTGCCTGAGTGCTGATGCCGGCTCTGCCAGGAACTGTGGTATGATCAGACCAATGATTAAAAAATATATTATTAAAGCCAGCGCTGCCACTAATTAGGTGTATAATGCTGCACACTTAACTGCACGGTCTGACTGCGAGCGTGCTGAATTGTCATATCAATGTAAAAGATAATGCACCTATTTGTAAGTATGAAAGATGTGAATGATATGATTAAACCCATCAGGGAAAAAAAAAAGAATTTTACACTCCAAGGGCACATGATTATGTAAGGGGGTGAAATATATTGTCTTCCATGCTTCTCTTCCCTCTGATTGTCTTCTGGTTCTTAATGTTTAGAAATGTATTTTATGATAATTACCTGCGGTACTGCTACATGTATTACTATGCATTACCGCTCATTGTTTATGGTATTGCCACATGAATGTGTTACCATTTTATAGAAACTGTAATATTGCCTTGTATTCCTGTGTTACAGTATTGCAGATATTATATGCCTTTTGTACATGTTCAGTTAGGGAAAGTTAGTGCATCCTTTCTTGGGACATTAGGGAAGGGCACTCTTAGTACATAGTTTCCCCATAGACCGGGTAGATATAATTATGTTGTGGGCCACAACATGGGGGTATACTAGTGGGTCCTGATAGGATGTTCATAGGGGGTTAATTGTAGGAGGGGCTGCTGGGAGTTAAGATTAGTGCTGAAGTGTAGTTTAGTGAGACGGGGCCAGGGCGCCCAAGTGTCCACATGGGCTATAGGCCCAGACAGCTCGGCAGCCAAGTAATGTTAAATTGTTATATCCCACATTACCCACGGCCACTGTGGGTCTTAGCAGTGGGTCAGTGCAGAAAAAGGAAGATGTGGCGTCTGATCCCCTGGGTCAATGCATTTAGGGCAGAAGCTGGCTGGACAAGGGAAATGGAAGGAGTTGGAGCTTCGACGAGATCGGAACAGATGGGCCAAATGCTTTACCAGGAGCCACCAAAATGTAGTGACTGATGAATTTGTGTCTGGGGCGAAACAGGCTGAAGGAAATGTCATTATAGCGAGGTCAGGCCAGGAAGGATCTGGGAAGCAGTCAGAGACGGTCCGGGTGTGTACTGCACAGAAGTGACAGCAAACAAGGGAAAGATGAGGAAGTACGCAAATGTTATGATGTACCAACTGTGGATGTAACGTGCAAAATCCTAAGTAAAGATTGATGTGAGTCGCCTAGAAGAGGGACTGTTATGGCCAGGGAAGTGCCTGGGTGAAGCTGAATCTGGAGATGCAGGTATACTGAGGAGAAGAATATTGTTTCATGTAGGGGAAGGACTGGACACAGCTGCTACAGTAATACAGGTCATGACTACAGTCCTGTCCCTCCCTTACACTTGATGTAGTCGGCAGGATGTTGACACCAGGCAGCGAGGGAATGCTGCAAGTGATGAACCTAGGAGAGATGAAGTTTGGCAGGATGCGGTTGCCTTACCATATGGAGAATCTGCTGAAAGAAATGATGAGAATGTATGTGCGACTGCTGCACCCCTGGAAGATGACCAGAAGAAGGAGCCAGAAGTTGCTGTTAACGAAGAAACACTGAATTTGCCTACTACTAATTTTCTTTTACAACACTAGACATGACTACTGTATTGGATTTGACTGATAGGAGAGAAAAAACTAACACCTTCCCTGTGACCCAAGATGACGGCGGTGAAAATGGCAGGAAATGGCAGAGAAGAAGAAATAAACAAGGAAAACCGCATCCTTTGTGGGCGTTGCTGTCTTTGGCGCCAAGACTTGCCTATCAGTATGCCTGGGTCCGTCCCTGGTGGGAGCAGATGAAGAGAAAGAGACCTCACCCCTTGCAACTCAACAGCAATGGAGGGGAGAGGCAGCTGGAGGTGGTTCCGCCTGGGAGCGGGTGGTAACAGAAGAAACAAGCCGTGTATGTCCGAGTCTATCGGGATTGGCTGCAGAGGGATGATGAGATGGAGAAGCGGGAACCTGTCAGCCAATGGAAAGCTGAGTTTGTCCCAACGGAGTCTGTGGCCCCTCAGTCCCCGGAGCTAGGAGGAAGAACGTGGCCGCGGGAACGGAGTGTACAGAATGTATTATAGTAAAGTGGTGAGCGTGCCCCGGGTACCTCGGCTTTGAATCCGCCGAGTCTGGACCACTCCTCTTCGTCTGCTCCTGAAGATAGCCCCCAGAATTTACAGATGGGCCAAATGCTTTACCAGGGGCCACCAAACGTAGTGACTGATGAATTTGTGTCTGGGGCGAAACAGGCTGAAGGAAATGTCATTATAGCGAGGTCAGGCCAGGAAGGATCTGGGAAGCAGTCAGAGACGGTCCGGGTGTGTAATGCATAAAAGTGACAGCAAACAAAGGAAAGATGAAGAAGCAAGCAAATGTTATGATGTACCAACTGTGGATGTAATGTGCGAAATCCTAAGTAAAGAAAGTGTTAAAGTTGTCTCGGACTGTGTCTCCATTGATATGAGTCGCCTAGAAGAGGGACCGTTATGGCCTAGGAAGTCCCCGGGTGAAACTGAATCTGGAGATGCAGGTATGCTAAGGAGAAGAGCATTGTTTCATGTAGGGGAAGGACTGGACACAACTGCTACAGTAATACAGGTCATGACTACAGTCCTGTCCCTCCCTTACAATTATACCTGACTGATTAATGTGTGTATACACATATGGTTGTTGTCAGGTAGAGAAAGCCTACCTTATCACATGGCTTTTCCTCTTGCTCCAATGGAGTGCAAAGTCTCCTAATCTAATGGGAAAACCCCTTTAACATGTCATCATATATTTCCATGTAAATTTCATGTAACTTGGGCAATGCCTCATCTTTTTGGGTAAGAAAAAGTTATGGCTAGCCATTGGTGATGTCACATCTTGATTTCAACACCTTTAAAACCACTAAATAAAATGGATGTTATAATTTTAGTGTGACATTGTTACTGGGAATGCATATGAAGAAGATTTCTATCTTCCCTGATGTGAAACCCAGAAGTTTCTTTCCAGCATGTTATGTGCTGAGGGTTTAATCGGCCATGACAGGGTTGCGTTATTATGTGAGTAGTTGTATGAGGTGGTTGGGAAGGCTATTCACCATATCTCCACGTTAACGGTGTGGTTCGGAAGATTAAATGTCAGAGTAGTGTTTATGTGAGACTGTGCTGAACTGTGTTGTACCCTGAGCGGTCGGATCCCTGCAGGCATATCGACTCTTCTATATGTTATAGTTTATTTTCCCATTTTTGCCAGAAACCCCACACTGGTTTATGCCATGTTTAAATAAGCCATCTGAAGAAATTTTCCTATGTCTACCACTGTCAGCAGCCGAGTAAGTAGCATTATAACAGTTGGTGTTTCGAATGCTGGCAACATTACAGGAACATGTATAGCTCCTACAGAGATGGCTCCTACCCAGAGATGTACTGGGTGAAGGCCATCAGCCAGCGTGAGACATCCGGCTGCATGGAGAATTTAATTAAATACCTGGTCCAAACCCAGCAGCAACAGGAGACAAACAAGCTATTGCTATAGCAGATACAGTGACCACAACAAACACAGCAGCACCAGCAGGAATAGCGACAACGTATGCAGCTTCTGGCGAGCGCTATCCAGGGCAGGCCGACCTCCCCACCACCATGTTTGACTGGTGATGCATAGGTCTGCAAGACAGTAAGATGCGCCATGCATCATTATTTTCTGCATAGTAACATAGTAAGTACTGTATGTTACTATGCAGAAAATGATGATGATGTAGAAGCCTTTCTGACAATTTTCGAGAGGGATATTGATTGGGAGTGTTAGGCGTCGGGTTCCTGCCTCTGCACAGCAGGAATCCCGGGCCTTGCTTTCTGTGGTCTCCCATTCCTCTCTGGCCGCAGAGGAGTCTGTTCAGATCCCTGCCGCTCTCTTGCCACAGCCCTTACTTTGGGATTCTGAAAAATTGTCCTCTTTCCATATACCTTGACACTCCTATTGAGTATGGTTTGAGAAAGACCTAGGTATAGGTCAAAACGTAACTGTGTAATACTCTTGTTTGGAATCTGATCTCTGTTTGCGGTGTTTATTCACTTTTCTTGATTTATTGAAAAAAAAAAATAAAAATCATAATAATTCCTTTAATGACTCTGATGCAAGTGACATTCAATTTTGAGTGTGACTGTCTACCCGTTGACTTTTACCTGTGGAATATCCACGTTCAGTCAGCACCTCCTCCTACAGCACGAGTGTGCGTCTTTATTTTTTCTATAAGGACTACCCTGTGGCCAAAGTAACCATGGGAACAGACTGTGGCACCAAGTCCCATGATGTCGGGGTAGTCAAGAACTTGATACACCTAGTCATATTGGGGGGTGATTTTTCATTTTTTGTCGACTTATGGCAAAAGGAGGCCGTATTAAGTGTCTCGGACAAAAGCCAAAGCCAGATGAAGAAGAGACTCCATCATAATCATAGATGAGTGAGTTTCCCCCTGTGTGTTCTTGCTGGGGAGAAAGACTAGACTGTGACTGAGGAGGCCAAGCTCTTTAAGAGTGTCCGGAGAGAACTTTAGGACTGCTCAAATTAGTGACCTTACCATAAAAGGGGGCATTTGACAATGTGGCGGTCTGTAACCGGGTTGCTCAAGATCCAGGGACAGACACTAGGTTCTCACACTTTGCAATTAATGGCAAGTTATCGTATTGAGGAACTAACCTGAGAGGAGGGAAAATAGTGGAGCAGCTGTTACTGGACCCTATCGTTGGAGACTTTTAGACGTGGCCCATTCACATTTAAGGGGGACATCTGGGTATAGAGAAAGCTCAGTATAGAGAAATGCAGAGGTTCTATTGGCCAGGATGTTACTGTTATTTATTGTACATTATTGTAGGTCCTGCTCAATTTCCCTTTCATCACTTCTGATGTCCCCTAGTCCTTAAAAGCGATGTTTTAGAAGGCTATTGAGAAGGATAGTCAAGAATGGGATTATCTGCTCTCATTTCTGCCCTTCTTTGTCAGGGAAGTTCCTCAAGCCTCTACAGGCTTCTCTCTGTTCAAGCTCCTGCATGGTTGACATCTGAGAGAACTCCTGGATATCACTAAGGTCAGGCAAGTTTGCTGGCCAATCAAGCTCAGTGATACTGTTGCTTTTAAACCAGGTATTGGTACTTTTGGCAGTGTGGACAAGTGCCAAGTCTTGCTGGAGAATGAAATTTCCATGTCCAAAAAGCTTGTTGGCAGAGGGAAGTATGAATTGCTATAAAATTTCCTGGTAGGCGGCTGCGCTGACTTTGGTCTTGACAAAACACAGTGTATCTATACCAGCAGATGACATAGCTCCCCAAACAATCACTGATTGTGGAAACTTCACACTAGTCTACTGGAACCTCGCCGTTTTTTTGTAATTATGGTTTTCATCCTCATTTTGGTGAATTCTCGAGGATGAATTCTAGTTGAACGGGTGTAGAGTTTGCTATACAAAAACTGGAGGATATCTGGAGAGAGATTCAGAGGAATATTTTTGTGGCCCAGCGTCGCCAGAAATGGAAGGCTGGTAGGAAACATTCAGGGGATCCCATAAACAAGGTTGATGATAAGCAGTGGCGTAATTACAAAGTTATGGGCCCCGGTGTGAACTTTGAATTGGGGCCCCCATGCCAAATTACACGCACATCTCTGCTCCATACACCTCGCACACGCACGGCTCCGCTCACCTCGTACACACGCGGCTCCGCTTCGTACACTTCGTACACACACAGCTCTGCTCCGTACACCTTGTACACACACGGCTCCGCTCCATACACCTCGTACACACACGGCTCTGCTCCGTACATTTACACACACGGCTCTGCTCCATCCATCTCATACACACATGTCTCCGCTCACCTCATACACACATGGCTCTGCTCCGTACACCTCGTACACACACAGCTCCGCTCACCTCATACACACGCGGCTCCACTCCACACACCTCGTACACACATTGCTCCACTCACCTCATACACATGCGGCTCCTCTCCGTACACCTCGTACACACATAGCTCCGTTCACCTCGTACACACACGGCTCCTCTCTGTACACCGCATACACACATGGCTCTGCTCACCTCATACACACGCGGCTCCTCTCCGTACACCTCTTACACACATGGCTCCGCTCACCTCATACACACACGGCTCCGCTCACCTTGTACACACACGGCTCCTCCCCGTACACCTCGTACACACATGGCTCTGCTCACCTCATACACACGCGGCTCCACTCTTTACACCTCGTACACACATGGCTTCGCTCACCTCATACACACACGGCTCCTCTCCATATACCTCGCACACACATGGCTCCGCTCACCTCGTACACACACGGCTCTGCTCACCTCGTACATACACGACTCCGCTCACCTCGTACACACACGGCTCCGCTCACCTCGTACACACACGGCTCTGCTCACCTCATACACACACGGCTCCGCTCACCTCTTACACACACGGCTCTGCTCCATACACCTCTCACACACCTGGCTCCGCTCCGTACACCTCGTACACATGCGGCTCCGCTCCATACACCTCATACACACACGACTCTGCTACATCCACCCTGTAAACCCCTCCTGACCCACACATAAACTTACCCTCATCCAACAGTGCACCATGACAACCAGCACGGCAGAGTCCTGCATACACGAGGCTCCTGATCATGTGATCCCTGACTCCTTCTCTCCTGTGACCTCATCACAGGTCCTGTGTGCAACCATCGCGTCGGGCCAAATGCAGCCTGGCAGCCACTCAACGCAAGGGGCTGCACAGCCAATGCGTGGCTGCAGCTCCGCAATCAGGCCCCTAAACACTCCGGGCAGAGACCTCTGCGACCATGGTAGTCATGCCCCTGATGATAAGGTCTGAGTTTCTGCTGCAGATCCGCAGCGTTTCTGCAGCTGCGGGTCCGCAGCAGAGTTAGGTGCATTGTACAGTACCATTGTTTTCAAAGGTAAACTGGAAAACGCTGTGCACATGCTGCAGATTTTTCCCTGCGGTTTTCCTGCAGTTTACAATCCGCAGCATGTCAGTTCTTTAGTGCAGAAACGCTGCAGTTTCACACCTCATCCATTATGGATTTATCTGCGGTTTTTACTACAAAATCCGCAGAGCTAAATAACTCTGTGTGCACAGAGCCTAAAATAGTTTGTCCCTCCTGTTTTGTCTCCTTCATCCCTGCCTCCACATGTTTCTGTCAATGACAGTTTGACATTTGAAGTACAAAAGTTTGTTAATTCCTAGAAGGCCTGTAATTCCCTCCAGTACCTCATTCATTGTGGAGGTTACGGACCAGAATAGAGATCCTGGGTCCCTGCTGAAGCTGTAAACGCTGGTTGTCTGGTCAGGGCCTTCCATCACAGGTTTCCTGGGAAACCTAGTGGCCCGGTGGCCCCCTAGAAGAGGGATTACTGTCATGATTCCTCCGCTCAGTGAGTGATTGCTATGCTGGTCTATGGAAACCGTCTTGCTGAGTTTTCTGTGTCTTGATTGACAGCTTGGCTGTCCAGTCCTGTGATGGGCTTGCTGAGCTGTTGGTTCCTTGATTGACAGCTCAGATGTCAGATTTGTGACTGGAAGCTGCAGATCATTCTACAGGTATTCGGTGTTCTGGTGATTGCCCAGCTACTTAACTGAGCTGTCTGCCCTTGATCCCTGCCAGACATAAATTGTAATTGGTGTTAGCCTGATTCTATTGCTCTGAGTTCTGATCATCTGCTGCCTGACCCTTTGGACGGTGTTCTGACTATCCCTTTGTCTTGTCCTTTGGCCTTTGATCTGCTATATTTTGTTATTGACCCTGGACTGTGACCTGACTTACGCCTTTCTCTTTTCCATTGGCTATCTACGTAGTCTCTTGGTATTGACCCCAGAATGTTTGACTCTTCTGCCTCACGGTCTGTCCATGAGTAGTGACTAGCGTCACACTAGGTTTTTTCTTTTAGCAGAAATAGATATATATTTTATTCCTACTTTACCTGTATAATGTACACATGGACATAGTATACCCAAGGACACTCCTATTTGAATTTGTTGTGAGATCTGAGCACTATTGTCTATGTAATAGACAAGACACATCTGCTTCTCTGAATGAAGCCATTGTCAGCACTGTACAGATATGATTGAATTTGTATAACTTTGTTATATTTATTTACATGTAGATACATTTGTAGGATATATTTTGCACAAATTAGCCTTCTCCAGAATATGAACAACTTTGATGAGCATAAAACTTGGAGAATTGTCGCAATGGCTTTATTATATAATCATAGTCATGCTTTGCTTTCATAGGTCTCAAGCTTCACAAAGCAATGATATACCCCAAACATTTTAATGTATTTCTCAGATATTTGTTATATGTTTTTACTTTTTGATTAATATTGCCATATTTGGTCCTTTTTTGTATGAGTTATATTTTATTTGGGCTATATAATAAAACTTTACATTGTGGGTCATTATGAATGTGATATCATATGTGTAGTTTTTTTTTTGTTTCTTTCTTAACACATTTTATGAAAAAAATGGTATATTTAAGTATATTTTTTAATTAAACTTTGGGTTTTGTTAAATCCCTAAAACCCATGGGAAACTAGGGCCACTGATGGGCCTCTGTTAGACTCTTGGGAGCCATGGTAACACATTGGCACCCCCTCATTGTACCTAACTACTCATATGCCATGGTTGCTAATGGCCTTAGCATCTAGGGGGTGAACTATTTATTAGGAATTCAGTTCTGATGCCGGAATAGCCTTGTGATTTCTGCTGTGTAGTAAAGGTACCGTCACATTTAGCGATGCACTAGCGATCCCGACAACGATACGACCCGGTCAGGATCACTGGTGCATCGCTAAATGGTTGCTAGTGAGCTGCCAAACAGGCAGATCTCACCAGCGACGTAGCAGCGGTCGGTGGTCGTTACTTACCTGTCAGACGCGGCGATGAAGACGTCCTCCCGCCCGTGTCCACGCGTCACTCGTCGGTGCCAACAGGAAGCCCAGCAGGAAGCGGCCGACGAGAAACGGCCCAGGACGTTCTCACGCGATCAGCGACAACGGTGGGAACCGGTCGGAGGTAAGTATCACACATAGCGATATCGCTAGCAATATCGCTGCTGCATCACAAAATCGGTGAGGCTTTAGCGATATCGCTAGCAATCTCGCTTAGTGTGACGGGCCCTTAAGAGTTGTAGGGGAGTTGTAATATGAGCAGCAAACTGCTGTATAGAAATCATTGGACTAGAGAGAAGAGGCTAGAAATTCATAAGTTAACTCAGCCTAGACTTTAACTAATATGCACACTTGACTGGGCTCAGGTGGCCATGCGCTATTAAAACCAGCTGTACACTATGTAAGATAAAAGATCTCATTGCAAGAGAATCACAATAGATAGGAATAGCAAGTAAATTGCAAACTTGTTTACTTTCATTCTGTATACCTAGAGCAATATAATAAAATGAGAATAACCCTTTTATCATCTTGACAGAGTTTTGTTAGACATTTTATTTGGTCTTAATGGACGACTATGGCTTTTTTTGTGGGTATTACATATTCAGAAATTCTGTACACTAGGGATACTAGTGTATCATCAAATTGTCATGTATTAAAAGTAATAAAGCTATTTATCTTGCTATGTGGAAAAGTTCCCCATGGAAACAAGGTAATGAGCTCAAAAGGGTCCTTAATTGTTCTATTGCCATTGGCATCTATTCATTTGCTTTACTCCCGAGCACCATTCATGTAATATTAGGCTTTGCCTCATTCTTAACCACCTACTTTTTACTTGTATTAGCTGGCAAGCAAAACAATAAGTCCTGTACTGCAACTGCTGGGAACACACTGAGCTTTTAAAGAGGTTAACAGTGTGACTGAAATTTCAGGGTTTTTTTTATTGTTTAGAAATACTTCTCTTACTTTAGGACATTTGGACAATCTATTACAAATGCATATGAGGAAAATATAAAAATATTTAATTGTTATGTAGTGCCAAATAGTTTGTATATCTATATTAAATTAGCATAGTAAATTATGTTATGAAAAAAACAACATTCACTATCAACATTAATGCTAATTATATGATTGATAATTGCACTTTTGTTAGCATATTAAATAAGATAAAACAAATATTTTTATATTTTTATAAATTGAAAAAATAATTCTATGCAGTTTTTTTCATATTTTTATAAACTGAAAAAAATAATTCTATGCACAGTTAACTTATCAAGTGCTGCACTCCTTGTGCACTCCTTCAGCATTCTACACACTGCTATTATATTCTTAGGCTGGGTTTATATTGCTACTGCAGGCCTAGCTATACCCCATGTTATCTCGACAACGATACGACCTGGTCAGGATCGCTGGTGCATTGCTAAATGGTCGCTAGTGAGCTGCCAAACAGGCAGATCTCACCAGCGATGCAGCAGCGGTCGGCGGTCGTTACTTACCCGTCAGACGGCAGCTCTGGTGACGACTTCCTCCCGCGTCCATGGAGTCGCTCGTCAGCACCAGCAGGAAGCCGACGACGAGAAATGGACCAGGACGATCTCGTGCGATCAACGATAGCCAGCGGGGAGGCCGGTCGGAGGTAAGTGTCACATGTAGCGATATCGCTAGCGATATCGCTATGTGTAAAAGGCCCTTAAGGCTCCCCTTCTCCTCTTGCAAATACACGTCCCTGATAAGACATCATGGCTAGAGATGAGCAACTTTGCCTTTTTTCGGGTCGAGTCGGGTTTCATGAAACCCAACTTTCGCAAAAGTCGGGTTGAACGAAATCGGCCAACTGTAGGGAAAAGTCGGAGGCCGACTGAAACACGAAACCCAATGCAAGTCAATGGGGAAGCAAAGTCGGCAGTGAGTGGAGGACAGTAAACACACCTACAATGCCCCTTTCAATGCCAAAAACATCAATTCTTATAACTGAAGCTTGTCAACCTTAATTTACTTCCTATTAATAGTTACGCATTGAAAACTGGGTGTTATTTGGCTAAAGTTGTGGGCGGGTAGGGCTGGCTCCAGATTTTCATGTGCCCTGGGCCAAAGAGTGTCAGTGCGCCCCTTTAACACATACCACAACTCATGATGCTCCGATACGCCACAGAAATATAGGTATAGTACAATGACACATACTTCACTGCTTACATGACATGACTGATCTATTTTAAATTGTACAATAGCTCAAAAACAGGACAGTATATTACTCCATACAGTGTTATGGCCACCACATTGTGCGCCATACAGAATAATGAGCCCCATATATTTCTCCATACCAAATAATTAGTCACATATAATGTTCCATACAGTATCTGATGAGCTCCACATAATGCTCTATATATAATGGGCCCCATTTATAATGCTCCAGTGTATAATGTGCCCCTTAGATGCTGCTCCAGTGTCTGTTCTGCCCCATTTACAATGCTCCAGTACATGATGAGCCTCATGGATTCATGGATAATGCTCCAGTGTATGATGGGCTCCAATAATGCTCCATATATAATGGGCCCCATTTGTAATGCTCCAGTGTACTTTATAATGTGCCCCTTAGCTGCTGCTCCAGTGTCTGATCTGCCTCATTTACAATGCTTCAGTACATGATGGGCCTCATGGATGATGCTCCAGTGTATCATGGGCCCTAATAATGCTCCATATATAATGGGCCCCTTTTGTAATGCTCCAGTGTATAATGGGCTCCTTAGATGCTGCTCCAGTGTCTGATCTGCCCCATTTACAATGCTCCAGTACATGATGGGCCTCATGGATGATGCTCCAGTGTATCATGGGCCCTAATAATGCTCCATATATAATGGGCCCCATTTGTAATGCTCCGGTGTATAATGGGCCCCTTAGATGCTGCTCCAGTGTCTGATCTGCCCCATTTACAATACTACAGTACATGATGGGCCCTATTTTTAATTAACCCAGGCATGGTATGTGAAAAGAGCTCCATGGAGTAATCTGAGGTGTGTGCTTCCACATCCTTCACTTTTGGTGTGGGTGAAAGACACAAGGAAAGGGGTTGCTCCTGACCAGAAGCCTGCAGTTACGACTGTTAGGAACGGCAGAAAGCACTAAATAAAAATATAAATAAAGTGCGTTCGCCGCTCGGGGTCCACCATGCAGTAGGTGGTATAACCGCTGCTAGACGGTGGCAGAGCAATATGGTGGAGGTGCGCACGGGGTTAGCCTTCACCCTGGTGCACAAAGCAATTGCTGTTTAGTCACAGAGATGGCAAAAACATAAAGTACTGAGCCTGTTAGGGGCACAGGAGCTCAGAGCAATAATACACACGGTAAGCGGTTACAGGAATAGCCCAAGATGGCGGCACTAAGTCCTTCTAGACCTACCGTGTGTGTCTGAGTATATAGCGCCGCAGCCGCGAACGCTCAAGTGGGCTGCTACTGCAGCGCGGCATGAATACTGCCGCTCAACGACACTGCTTTGGCACAGGCGCAATGTCAGACGCTAGCAGCTGAGTATGGAGCAATAGCGTGCTGGCACTGGTAGTAACTCAATCCCTCACACAAGCGTATTATCAAAGGGAAGGGGTTTCAAATGAGTCATTCACCAGATCATGCATCCATCAAACATTCACTCAGCATCAAGTATGTCTATACTAGCGCATGGCGGAACAGCCATGCGCGCCTTTTATAGCAGCCAGGACCTTCCGCACGCCTCCAGATCTCTGAGATGGATAAATGAGATTATGAGCAGGACCTGAGCACATGACTCGTCCCATGAGCATGCTCAGTAAGAGGACAGAAGGACTTAGCCTCAGGAGAGATTTGCTGCAAGGCAATCTCCTCTGCAATCTCTTCTGCAGTGGATAAAGAGCAGGAAACTGCAGAATGTGAGGGTCTGGATTCCTGCATAGCGACCGCAGAAACTTGACTCCTAACATTACCCCCCCCCTCCTAGGGCCCCCCCTCCCTAAGACTTCCGACCCGCCAACTTGTGCCTATTAGTGGCGCAGGCCTCAGACTCGTCCGAAGGCAAGTCTGATGTCCGGGTAGGTGACAAGGAAACCCGGGGACACGCGGAAGGCATCAGGGATGGCAAGATCACCAGGTTTGAGAAGGGACACATGGGAGACAAAGGGAGCAGAAGTTAAAGTGGGACGCCGCCGTGTGTCGGCGGGCGTCACCACTCTCCGTTTGGAGAGGCTATCCCGTGAACAAAAGGCACAGGCGCAAATTTTTTTTCTTACATCCCGAGCCCTGTGCGGCCACCAATAAGACCTAGCCAGGAGTTTAGTGGTCTGCATATAGCCGCAGTGACCACCCCTCCTGGAAGCGTGTGCCCACGCGAGAACCCTCAGCCAAAGGTGATGAGGGACAAAGGTCTTACCCAGAGGCACAGAGATTGGCCATTGCGGGGCGCTGTTGTCTGGAGCAACAGCATGTTGACAACGGTAACCGCAAATGGAGTCTTGTGCCGGACACACCTTGAGAACGGCAAGAGACACCTCCATGGGCTCAGGGGGTGGCATCTCTGGCTCGGGTGGTTCCAGAGGCTCAAAAAAGTTGGGAGCTGAGGTAACCTTCCGCTTGGATTGAGCACGCTCCATACCGCACTCTGAAAAATGGAGGTCAATGCGGGTGGAGATGGCAATCAGCTCCTCCAAAGTTGCGGGTACCTCTCTGGTAGAGAGAGCATCTTTGACGTGCTCCGCCAAACCTCTCCAAAACACAGGGATAAGGGCTTTGTCGGACCACTCTAGCTCGGAAGCCAGTGTCCAAAAACGAACGGCATACTGACTAACCGAGAGGGATCCCTGGGTCAAAGCCAGAAGCTGAAGAGAGGTGTATTGCATGACCTGTGGACCGAGGAAGACCTGCTTAATAGCTGTTAAAAACTGAGCAGCAGTCCGAACCTCTGGGTCACCATGCTCCCATAGTGGCGTAGCCCACTCCAATGCCTTGCCCGACAGAAGGGAGACAAGAAACCCCACCTTGGCCCGCTCCTTAGGGAATCGCGCAGCCAGTAGCTCCAGCTGGATAAAGCACTGGCTGATGAAACCCCTACAGGAGGCGCCATCGCCAGAAAATTTATCGGGCAACGGGAGGCGGGTAACTGTCGGCGCGTGGGAGGACGTGGACATACACGTAACCGCGTCAGTGATTGCTTGCACAGCAGCTTCGATGGATTGCGCAGCTGAGAGAGCCCTCTCAAGAGTGACCAACCGGCTCTCAAACTGCCGAATGCACTGCAAGAGTTGCTGCTGTTCTGCCATCACTAGCCAGACCCTGGCGCTAGTATAATGTTAGGAACGGCGGAAAGCACTAAATAAAAATATAAATAAAGTGTGTTCGCCGCTCGGGGTTCACCGTGCGGTAGGTGGTATAACCGCTGCTAGACGGTGGCAGAGCAATATGGCGAAGGTGCGCACGGGGTTAGCCTTCACCCTGGTGCACAAAGCAATCGCGGTTTAGTCACAGAGATGGCAAAAACATAAAGTACTGAGCCTGTTAGGGGCACAGGAGTTCAGAGCAATAACACACACGGTAAGCGGTCACAGGAATAGCCCAAGATGGTGGCACTAAGTCTTCTAGACCTATCGTGTGTGTCCGAGTATATAGAGTCGCAGCCGCGAACGCTCAAGTGGGCTGCTACTGCAGCGCGGCATGAATACTGCCGCTCAACGACACTGCTATGGCGCAGGCGCAATGTCGGACACTAGCAGCTAAGCAGCTGAGTATGGAGCAATAGCGCGCTGGCACTGGTAGTAACTCAATCCCTCACACAAGCGTATTATCAAAGGGAAGGGGTTTCAAATGAGTCATTCACCAGATCATGCATCCATCAAACATTCACTCAGCAGCAAGTATGTCTATACTAGCGCATGGCGGAACAGCCATGCGTGCCTTTTATAGCAACCGGGACCTTCCGCACGCCTCCAGATCTCTGAGATGGACAAATGAGATTATGAGCAGGACCTGAGCACATGACTCCCCATGAGCATGCTCAGTAAGAGGACAGAAGGACTTAGCCTCAGGAGAGATTTGCTTCAAGGCAATCTCCTCTGTAATCTCTTCTGCAGTGGATAAAGAGCAGGAGACTGCAGAATGTGAGGGTCTGGATTCCTGCATAGCGACCGCAGAAACCTGACTCCTAACAACGACTCAGTGCTTGCATTTTTTACAACTTCAGAAGAGGATGCGATAGAGCTGGAGGCTGTTTCAGCAATGTAAGCCACAAACAGTTCCTGATACTCCGGCTTTAAAAGCAGTCTACCTACTCCCAGAAAAGGGAGCCTTACAGGCCTTCCAGAGCTACACCATGACGCTGGCTCAACACCTCCTGCCTTAGCTGCTATTGTGTTTTTGGCACTACCAGCAGATGCACCACCACCATCAGTACCAGGTGGCCCTCCATGCCCACGTCCGCGTCCTCTTCCACCATACTTCCTCATGTTTTTGAAAATGGACCCAAAATACCAGCAGATATATGGTACTGTATCAGAAGCGTACAGCTCTATACAGTCTATGGATAACAGTAAATCTCCGTATATATTTCATGAGGCATACACAGATGCTCACAGGCTCAGTATGGATTACCCAATAAAATAACAAGTTGAAAAAGGGTACAGTATCACCAGATACAAGGTATATATAGTATAGTGTAAACATTCTGACTCTCCATATAGATTTCAGGAGGCAGACACAAACGCTCTCAGGCCCAGTATGGATTACACAAGAATATGTACAGCTGTATACAGTGTTGGGGTAATCTTAAAGTTACAAATATATTGCCAGAGTAACAGACAGACGTTTACAGGCTCATTATGGATTACACCAGAATCTAAATAACTTAAAAGGTTACTGTATCAGAAGCGTTCTGCTGTATACAGTGTTGGCCAAATTGAAAATATCGGTATATATTTCCGTAGTCACCCTCAGACGCTCACTCAGTTTGGTTTTGACCATAATAAAAAATGTTGTAAAAAAAAAGGTCCTGGATAACAAGATAGCAAGTATATATTTTTTAGGGTACAATTGAAATCTCCGTATAAATAGTCCCGTAGTCACTCTCAGACGCTTACAATGTATGTATTTGACGGTAATGCTAAATGTCGAACAAAGATACTGTATAACAAGATACAAGCTGTATCGAGTATAGTGTAAAAATTTGTTTCTCCGATTCACCGTATATATAGAAGGCGTAACCCACACACGCTCACTCACTATGGATGATGTAGGGAAGGTGGACTGACAGACAAACCAGCCTGTAGTGAGAAGCAGAGGTGTAGTGCAGTGTAGGTGTGAAACCGCTAAGATAAAGAGAAAGGGTGCAGTGTTTTAGCTTGCCCATTGGAGGGCAGTGGAGAGTGTAGGAGTGGGACTGAATAACTGCCATTGGTCAGAGAAACTGTTAGGTGATGGTGGGCGGAGTTACCAAAACTGGAAGTATAAAAGGCTGAGGGAAGGTTCTGGAAGAGTCAGTCAGTGAAGGGAGCACAGTAAAGAGGAAGTTCTGCTGAGGAAATAGAGACAGTGGAAAGGCTCCAGAGAGGACTGACATTTGAGGCGTTCACGGGGGGGTGTCCCAGAGGACGGTAGCCACAGACGAAGATGGCCTGGTGCTATCATACAGACGGTGAGCTCAGACTGGTGCAGCGCTGCGGTGGTTGGGCCTAGGCCAGCCACAGTGGAAGAGCCACAGAGGATGCCACGATTATAGCTACAAAGGAAGTGAAGGTACGGGGGCCTGTGTACAGAGAAATGTGAAACGGCTGTGGTGAATTCCTGTTGTCGACAGGAGGATGGGCACTAAAAATACAAACTCTGTCTCAGTCTCATGTTTGTCTGCAGCAAGAAGAGGATCCCCCCCACAGTTGGTTATCCTACAGATGATACCTTAATACAAATTTTAGAAACAAGGTACTGTATCAGCACATACCAGGTGTGTCCAGTCTAGGGTTAAATTTCCGTCTATACTTCTGGAGTCAGACACTCACAGGCTCACTATGTATTACACCAGAATTACAAAAGTAGAAAAAGGGAAAGGTATTCATAGCATACACCAGTATACAGTGCTGTGGTACTTTTAAAACTTTGTATATATTTCAATCTCAGTAAGCCAGTCAAGAATCTCCACTACTGGAAACTACATGGATACAAGTATAGACGCAAAGTCGAGTGTTAGCAGAAATTTTGGAATTAATCATCGCGGGAAAACCTCCCGGTAGATGTTGCAGAGGCAATGCAGACCCTCAATTACTGTGTCTGTGGAGAAAGCGAAAAAGGTTCTTTGTGAAGAAAGGATTGCTTTATCGCAGTAGCGTGGATCACATCACCGTTACTCGTCTCCATCAAATTGTGATCACAGGGAGAGATGTACCCATGGTCCTCACTTCATATCATGATGTGTCTGGTCATTTTGGAGTGCAAAAGACAGAAGCCACAGGCTGTAGGCAATTCTATTGGTTTGGCATGAGAGGAGACATTGAAAAATGGTGGCAGGAATGTCACATGTGTGTGACTATCACAACTGTGAAAGGTGATCATAAAACACCACTGCATCCGCTTGTAAGTTGACGTCCATTTCAAATGGTACCCATTGATCATCTGAAGGTAGAGGCCAGCAGGACACGCCATAGCTACATCTTAACCATCATTGATCAATACACCAAATTTCTAGGGCCATCCCTGTGAAGAATTTAACTGCACAGACTACACAGCGGTGGAGCAGGGAGAGGTAAGTATTGCAACTTGCAAGTGCTGTGGCCATGACCAAGCAGGGGGGGCACTATCGTGGTCGACGGTACTGGCACAGGGCCCCTCATAGTATGCTGGTGTGTCTGATGGCGAGTGGGCCCTCCCACCGGCAGAGACACTTTTGCGTACTATGAGGGGCCCTGTGCCACTGCCATCGCCCATGAGTAGGGCCCCCCACCTGCTCAGGGAACCGCCACTTTCATCTGCACCATCCTCTGTGTCACCGTGTAAGGTGGTATAGTATGCAGGAAGGGGCACCTGAGTTTCATCAGTGTCAAATTCTGGCTATGTAGAGTGCAAGGGGAATGTAGTGCTGTGGGTTAATGTACCAGCAGAATCATCTAGCAGTGGCTGTGCATCAGTGCACTCCATTTCCAATTCATGTTGGACTGGGGAATTCAGAATTTCACTTGATAACACAGGCATAGCCTGTGAAAAGAGCTCCAATGGAGTAATCTGAAGTGTGGGCTGCTGCATCCTTCACTTTTAGTGGGGTGAAGGAGACAAGGAAAGGGGTGGTTCCTGACCAGAAGTCTGCACTGACGACTCAGTGCTTGCATTTTTTTAAACTTCAGAAGAGGAGGCGATAGAGCTGGAGGCTTTTTTGGCAATGTAAGGCAAAACCAGTTCCTGATGCTCCGGCTTTAAAAGCAGTTTACCTACTCCCAGAAAAGGGAGCCTTAAACTCCTTGTTGTGCCAGCTGATGACGCAGGCTCAACACCTCCTGCCTTAGCTGCTATTGTGCTTTTGCCAGAACCAGCCGATGCACCACCACCACCGCCATCATCAGTACCAGCTGGCCCCCCCCACACCCACGTCTGCGGCCTCTTCCACCATATGTAATAAGGGGCCCTGTGCCATTGCTATCGGCCATCAGTGGGCCCATCCACTTGTTCAGAGCAACGGCACTTGCCCGGGTGCGCCAGGTCTTGACCCCAGCTGTTGGGGGAGGGGTGGGCAGCTCAGTTAGGGAGGTTTAAAAATTGGCATATGTAGAGGGGCCCTGTGCCATTGCAGTTGGCCATCAGTGGGCCCATCAACCTGTTCAGAGCAACGGCACTTGCCCGGGTGCGCCAGGTCTTGACCCCAGCTGTTGGGGCAGGGGTGGGCAGATCAGTTAGGGAGGTTTAAAAATTGGCATATGTAGATGTGTTGGCTGGATATTCAGCTGCTGCAAAGGGCTTAATTGGGCAAGTCCGAGGAAGAGGAGGAAAAAACAGAGGCACTTTTCTGGTAACCTATGTGTCATCAGGGGAAGGTGGTACAAAATCCTTTGAAACCCAGGCATGGTTCATTTTAATGAAGGTGAGATCACCAACATTTTGGGTCAACAGCCGGGTCCTTCTTTCTGTCAGGATTGATCCAGCAGCACTGAAGACTCTTTCTGATAGCACACTGCCAGCAGGGCAAGCGAACTCATGTAAAGCATATTGTGCCAATTCAGGCCAGGTGTCCAGTTTAGAGGCCCAGTAGTCAAAGGGGAATGAACTGTGAGGGAGAACATCGATAGGGGGGGGAGAGGTAATTTTGAACCATAGTTGACAACTGCTGTCTCCTGTCACTTTTAATCGATGCAGTATTAGCAGTCGTGTGAGTGGTACTTGAGAAATCTTTCCACAACATGGTCATTAAACCCCTGTCTCCCAATCCACTTCTGATGTGTGCACCACGAACACCTCTTCCATTGTGCCCACTACGGCTCGTGGGAGAACCAGCACCGCTGCTGTGTGCTGAGAAAGCCTCAAACAAACGGTTTACCAGAGTTGCTTGTTTGTTTGCTAATATTATCTCTAGGTTCTCCTGTGGCATGATGTTGTGTAATTTGCCTTTGTAGCATGGATCGAGGATGCTGGCCAGCCAGTAGTCGTCATCCCTCATCATTTTGGCAATGCAGGGGTCCCTTTTTAGAATCCGCAATGCATAATCGCACATGTGGGCAAATGTTCCAGGTGTCAATGATGCACTGCCCATGGTGGGTGGAGGAGCAGTTTCTGGCAAATCCACATCCCTACAGTCACGTATAAACACTGTCCCTGACCTTGGAACGCCAACATTTTCTCTTGCCCCCTGAGAAATATCCTCCTGCCCAAAATAATCATCCCCCTCATCCTCATCGTCCTCTTCCTCTTCTTCCTCCACCTCGTCCAGGACAGTTCCCTGACAAGACAATGGCTGACTGTCATCAAGGCTTCCCTCCTTACGGCCGTTATCACTGACTACCTTGCCTGCCTCAAGATGTACACTGCCCAGCCATGACTCTGTCGCTGCAAGTAGTCAGCCAGTACCTCCGCGGTGTGTCTGTTGTCGCTCAAAGGCATCATCTTTAACACAGCCTGCTGATGCTTACCACTAGCTGTTCGATAGTGGGACACCTCGTGTGCAACACTGCCAGCTGCGGATGTAGTGCTCGTGCGACTGCGCTCTGTGGACGAGCTTTCGCTGATAGACGAGGAGGAGCGAAAGCCTACAGCCAACTGTTTCCTATACCATGGGCTAGGCAGCACTGTTCCACCGCCACTGTTCCCAGTGGTGCCTGTATCCACCACATTAACCCAGTGCGCAGTGATGGACACGTAATGGCCCTGGCCATGCCTACTGGTCCATGCATCCGTTGGGAGGTGCACCTTTCCACTCACTGACTATTTTATTGCATGGACAATGCGGTCTTTCACATGCCGGTGGAGGGCAGGGATGGCTTTTCGAAAAAAGAAGTGCCGACTGGGTAATTCATAGCGTGGGACAGCGTAGGCCATGAGGTCGTGGAAAGCTTCGCTTTCAACCAAACGGTAGGGCATCATCTCTAATGAGATTAGTTTGGCAATGTAGGTGTTCAAACACAGTGTACGCAGATGAGAAGATGAGTACTTTCTTTTCCTACTCAGAGTGTCTGGTAGGGTGAGCTGGACTGGAGAGCTGCATATGGGGGAAGTAGCGGTGGACCGGATAGAGTGAGAGGGGGTTGGTGATGGTATTGGTGGTGATGGCCTAGATTCAGTGTTGTGTTGCAAAACCATTGTGATTCCCTGAGTGCTTTTGTGGCGCCCCCAAGAGTATGGTCGCCACAGTGGCATAACCTTCCTCCAGGGAGGGTGATGTCAGGCTTGGAGGCAATAAAGGGTCTCTCTAACAGTTAATCATTTTCATGCAACACAGTTCTCACTCTGGGTCAACAGAGGGAGCTCTGAACCAGGATTGGGGGAGGAGCGTGCTCTGAGGGCCAGGAGGGAACATAGTTAGTTAGTGTGAGGAAGGCCACGTGTGTAGACGTGTGGAGAGAAGCTGGAGGTTGAGCTGAGGAAAGAGAGCTCCCTTCAAGATCTTGCTCCCTTCAAGTCATAGAGCAAGATCTGGAGCCTGGTCTCCACGGTTGTACGGATACTGACGGTCCTGCAATGGAAACCAGAGGAATAGGATGCTGTAAATGCTCTATTCCCACTTAAGACTCGGAGGCACAACAGCGACGGGTGAGCCAAGAGAGATAGAGGCTACAGCTGTCTGCCATACGAGGTAGTTCTAAGAGAAGATAAGAAGGAGGAACTTCAGTGTAACTGAGTACTGTGAGGACTTCACTAAAAGCGCTAGGAAGGGGACTACACAACCAATCTGATAGAGAGATCCCTGAGTTGCTTCCAGGCTAGCCTGCTCCTGTACCATCTGTAATCAGGACCCTGGACTGCGTTTGCCAAGTAAAGGTAAAGAAACTGCACCCTGTTGTGTCCTTGCCTCCTTCCTGCAACATCCTCAGCACTGCTACATCTCTGTGCCAAACACTGCACCCTCTTCCTAAACCTTTATCTACACTGCCCTGGGACCAACAGCCCTGCCTGTGGAGGGCTACACCATCATTGCTGCACTACACCATCTGTCCCAGAGGATCTGCTTGCAGCGTCGGCTTAACACCTCCCTTGCCGAACACCACAGGTGGCGTCACAAATCACTTATAAAGTTTATTCCACCAACTCAACCCCTTTTACATGGGTGCCCAGGGCCACGGACCAGGTCACCGCTGCTGTGACATTCCCCTGTGAGAGACCGGCCCGGTACCGAGTATCCCACAGCCCTGGGAGGGCGATCCACTTTGGCATTGCGATGACACCTCCACATTTAGTGCTGGTGGTGTGCTTAATGGTGGTGGTGGTCTTACAGTGGGGGTAGCGATGGAGCGTTGTTGGCTACCTTCAGTCGGAGCAGGTGCACATGTGCCACCTGAGGTTTTTCTAGTCCATCCACGCTTGCAAGTGCATGTTGATTAAATGTCTAAGCATGCAACTGGTATTCAAATTTCTGAGTTGTTTACCTTGGCTAAAGGTCCTTCAGCATTTCTTACAGGTAACCTTTGCCTCATCAGTAGAATTTTGGACACTGCAGTCTTTCTACTATGGTAAACATTTTCTGGCCTTGCACGCTGTGCTAAGTTGACCGTCTGGTCAAGCTGTCCTGCAACTCTTTAAGTTTTTGTTCCACGTTTTAGGACAGCTACGTGCCTGCTAGATAACTGCTGCTGCGATGTCAATGCCTGCTGCGGATCCTTCTCCTTATCTGAACTATTGCCAGCGCCACCCTCCTCCCCCAATGGATACAAATCCAGGTCCAGAACTGGGTCATCCATCACCTCCTCTTCAAAGTCATCTGCACCTTCCTCTTTACCTTCCTCTGTGTCACCATGTAAGGTGGTATAGCATGCGGGAAGGGGCACCTGGGTTTCATCAGGGTCAGATTCTGGCTCAATAGACTGCAAGGGCAATGTTGGATTTGACTGGATAACCCAGGCATGGTATGTGAAAAGAGCTCCATAGAGTAATCTGAAGTGTGGGCTGCCACATCCTTAACTTTTGGAGGGGGTGAAGGACAAAAGGAAAGGGGATTTTTATGACCAGAACCCTGCACTGATGACTCCGTGCTTGCAGGTTTCGATCGTTCAGAAGAGGAGGCAATAGAGCTGGTGGCTGTTTCAGCAATGTACGCCAAAACCTGTTCCTGATTCTCCGGCTTTAAAAGCAGTTTTCCTACTCCAAGAAAAGGCAACCTTACAGGCCTTCTTGGGCCAGAGGATGATGCAGGCTCAACACCTCCTGCCTTAGCTGTTATTGTGCTTTTGCCAGAACCAGCCGATGCACCACCACCATCAGTACCAGCTGCGCCCCCCTGCCCATGTCCGCGGCCTCTTACACCATACTTCCTCATGTTTGGGAAAATGTACCAAAAATACCAGCAGAGAGATGGTACTGTATGAGGAGCGTCCAGCTGTGTAAGGCGTATTAAACAAATTAAATCGACGTATATGTTATGTTAGTCACAGACGCTCTCACAGTATGTATTGGACCATAATCCAACAAGCAGATATACAGAACAGTATCAGAAGTGTACAGCTGTATACGATTTTTGTGCAACCAACAATCTCCGTATATGTATTTATGGAGTGTCACACACACACACTGACTAGGTATAAAAGTGACTGTAATGTGAATGGCAGATATACAATACTGTTGGAGAATCGGACAGCTGTATACGATGTGTGTAAGGAAAATTGTCAAGCTCCGTGTATTTGTATACGGACTGACACACGCTGTCTAGTTTACACCGTAATCAAACAGCAGATATACGAAACTGTTTGAAAAATGGACACGACTCTAAGGTGTAGGTTTGGAAAAACGGAAAAACTCCTCATTTTTTTTTCCAGAATCACACACAGGTAGCTTCTATTTGTCTGTGCTAGAAGGCAGTACACGCTAGTGTGTGAGGAGCGTACACCGCTGTACGGTGTATGTATGTAAAATTGTCAAGCTCCGTGTATTTGTATACGGACTGACACACGCTGTCTCTGTCTAGTTTACACCGTAATCAAACATCTTATATGCGAAACTGTTTGAAAAACGGACACGACTCTAAGGTGTAGGTCTGGAAAAATGGAAAAACTCCTCGGTTTTTTTTTCCAGAGTCACACACAGGTAGCTTCTATTTGTCCGTGCTAGAAGGCGGTACACGGTAGTGTGTGAGGAGCATACACCACTGTACAGTGTGTGTATGTAAAATTGTCAAGCTCCGTGTATTTGTATACGGACTGACACACGCTGTCTCTGTCTAGTTTACACCATAATCAAACAGCAGATATACGAAACTGTTTGAAAAATGGACACGACTCTAAGGTGTAGGTCTGGAAAAACGGACAAACTGCTCGCCTTTTTCTTCCAGAGTCACACCCAGATAGCTTCTATTTGTCCGTGATACCAGCCAGTACACGGTAGTGTGTGAGGAGCGTACACCGCTAGACGGTGTGTGAAAAAATGAACGCTCAGTAACTCACCAGGACAAAATAATAAAATTTGGAGTGCTTTGAAAAAAGCAGTTTGAACAGCAGTGTGCACACAGCAATGCAGCTAGCAGGTAGCCTTAAAAGGCAGCCTAATCACCACCAGCGCTGCTGCACACAACAAAAATCCTCCCCTTTCACTGCCCACCAACTGTACAGTGAAAAGCGCTATCAGCCGAAGCAGTTTTTTTTTCCTTCTTCCTTGCCTAACGCTCTCCCTGTTCATAATCAGCAGCAGCACCTCTCCCTTTTGTAAGATCGCAGAAGTAAGATGGCAGTCGGCGTTCACAGCCTTTTATACCTACTGTGACGCCACACAAAGCCAGCCAATCACTTCAATGCCTTTCTCTAAGATGGTGCTGGCCGCTGCGCATGTCATCACGTTGCCCACAGAGTGCGTCCTCCTTCATTGGGTGAGAAAAGGCGCTGAAAGCATCATGTGAAATGCGACTTTGGCGCGCTGATTGGCGACCTCATGGCCGACCTCACGCTAGGGTCGGGTGTCGATCGGCGAAACCCGACTTTGGCGAAAGTCGGCCATTTTTTAATCTGACCGACCTGTTTCACTCAACTCTAATCAAGGCTGAGGTGGAAACGCATCTGGAGGGATTTTCTGTAGGGGTATTGTCATACATTCTTAGCATATTCACTTGGCTGCTGTCCTTGTAAGGGCATGAAAATAGAGGGGGAAGCCAGCACTGCTTAAGGTTAGAACGCATAAATTGGAGTGCATATGCACATAATGTCTAGCTGTATTCAAAAATGAGATATTTAGCAAAAAAATTGATCAATTCAATTGAGCCACCCCGCCGCGCCAAGGCAATCTCATATGGGGGGTCCTACTCTATATATTTTTAATAAATGCTGTGCCATTACGGCCTCCTAAATACATTTAGAGCATGACCACATCAAGTGCAATCTGTACCTGAACATTGCTGGATCGCTCCCATGAAGCCAGATGAAGCAAGTGCAGATGAAGACCAACCAGGTCTGAACACAGACATATCAGGAATGGCCTCCACACATTGCCTGACCAGCAAACATAGATGAAGGGCGATGTTGGTCCAGACACAGGTGCACAATTAAATAAAGCTTGGGGCAGGGTGGGGCTGCCGTGTGTGTGCACAGCAGCCTAATCCATCACAATGAACACAGAAAAATTATGGCGGACATAACCAAGCGTGCACGGCAACAGTGGTGGTGAGCCACAAACCAACAACAAGAAAATAGAGGGGGAAGCCAGCACTGCTTAAGGTTAGAACGCATAAATTGGAGTGCATATGCACATAATGTCTAGCTGTATTCAAAAATGAGATATTTAGCAAAAAAAATTGATCAATTCAATTGAGCCACCCCGCCGCGCCAAGGCAATCTCATATGGGGGGTCCTACTCTATATATTTTTAATAAATGCTGTGCCATTACGGCCTCCTAAATACATTTAGAGCATGACCACATCAAGTGCAATCTGTACCTGAACATTGCTGGATCGCTCCCATGAAGCAAGTGCAGATGAAGACCAACCAGGTCTGAACACAGACATATCAGGAATGGCCTCCACACATTGCCTGACCAGCAAACATAGATGAAGGGCGATGTTGGTCCAGACACAGGTGCACAATTAAATAAAGCTTGGGGCAGGGTGGGGCTGCCGTGTGTGTGCACAGCAGCCTAATCCATCACAATGAACACAGAAAAATTATGGCGGACATAACCAAGCGTGCACGGCAACAGTGGTGGTGAGCCACAAACCAACAACAAGAAAATAGAGGGGGAAGCCAGCACTGCTTAAGGTTAGAACGCATAAATTGGAGTGCATATGCACATAATGTCTAGCTGTATTCAAAAATGAGATATTTAGCAAATAAATTGATCAATTCAATTGAGCCACCCCGCCGCGCCAAGGCAATCTCATATGGGGGGTCCTACTCTATATATTTTTAATAAATGCTGTGCCATTATGGCCTCCTAAATACATTTAGAGCATGACCACATCAAGTGCAATCTGTACCTGAACATTGCTGGATCGCTCCCATGAAGCCAGATGAAGCAAGTGCAGATGAAGGCCAGCCAGGTCTGAACACAGACATATCAGGAATGGCCTCCACACATTGCCTGACCAGCAAACATAGATGAAGGGCGATGTTGGTCCAGACACAGGTGCACAATTAAATAAAGCTTGGGGCAGGGTGGGGCTGCCGTGTGTGTGCACAGCAGCCTAATCCATCACAATGAACACAGAAAAATTATGGCGGACATAACCAAGCGTGCACGGCAACAGTGGTGGTGAGCCACAAACCAACAACAAGAAAATAGAGGGGGAAGCCAGCACTGCTTAAGGTTAGAACGCATAAATTGGAGTGCATATGCACATAATGTCTAGCTGTATTCAAAAATGAGATATTTAGCAAAAAAATTGATCAATTCAATTGAGCCACCCCGCCGCGCCAAGGCAATCTCATATGGGGGGTCCTACTCTATATATTTTTAATAAATGCTGTGCCATTACGGCCTCCTAAATACACTTAGAGCATGACCACATCAAGTGCAATCTGTACCTGAACATTGCTGGATCGCTCCCATGAAGCCAGATGAAGCAAGTGCAGATGAAGACCAACCAGGTCTGAACACAGACATATTAGGAATGGCCTCCACACATTGCCTGACCAGCAAACATAGATGAAGGGCGATGTTGGCACAGCATTTATTAAAAATATATAGAGTAGGACCCCCCATATGAGATTGCCTTGGCGCGGCGGGGTGGCTCAATTGAATTGATCAATTTTTTTGCTAAATATCTCATTTTTGAATACAGCTAGACATTATGTGCATATGCACTCTAATTTATGCGTCCTAACCTTAAGCAGTGCTGGCTTTCCCCCCCCTATTTTCTTGTAAGGGCATGACAGTGACCATAGGGCAAATATTCATGATTTGTGTGATTTCATCTTGCCGATCCAGTGGAGAATGGTGCATAACGGAGAAGACGTAGGTAAAACCGAACCTTTCTTCTACGGCACTGTTATCATTCAGCACCTTATTAATAATAATTTTGTTATGTAGATATTTTGCATGATTATATGTTGTACGTCTTGAGCTTAGTTCCTTTAAACTATTCTGAGTGCAAATTTTAATTATATCTATTAAAAGTTATATTTTATTGATAATGTATAGAGATCCTTCTGCTTTATATTTAAAATAGTATGGACCAAAAAAACTTCCACTCATTTCTACTGAAAAACAAAAACAGCATATCTCTTGAAAGGGAGAGTGGAAATAATCAAATAATCAAAAACAGAGAGGCATCCACTAAAAATCTATCACCCAAGGACCTACATAAAGTTGGGGCCAACTCTGGTTTCAGGTATACTCCTCAACATTGAAATGACCAAGAAAGAAAAGTAGTATAATTATGGAACTCACAGGATGGATAGACATGTCAATGTGAGGCATGTGATGTAAAAATGGAAAGAAAATTTTCAAAACATCTCAATTTATTCAGTATTGAGTATGAGCACCACGTGAAGAAATATACACACTTACACACGTTGGCTGCTATCAGCGATGTTATTAGTGGTTGTTGTCAGAGGAGTGCTCTGCCATGCTGAATGCACCTGGGCAAATCATCAAGATCCCTTTACAACTTATGACCAATCATGAACCAGATGTATTCGATGGGAGACAAGTGCAGAGACACTGTAGGACATGGTAGCAATTTTATTCCACTCACACAACCTGGAGTTGTCATGTTGAAAAACAGGTCCTGGGATGCTTTAGAGATGGCTGTATCACTGGTTCCACCACCAAAGCAATAACACATGTGAAAAAGACTTGGGTATACTAATAGATCACAGACTGAACATGAGTCAACAGTGTGATGCAGCAGCAAAAAAGACAAATACAATTCTAGGATGTATTAACAGAAGCATACAGTCTAGATTACGTGAAGTCATTATTACCCTCTACTCCTCTTTAGTCAGACCTCATCTGGAATACTGTGTCCAGTTTTGGGCACCACATTTTAAAAAAGACATCAACATACTGGAGCAAGTTCAGAGAAGACCGACCGGAATGGTGACCGGTCTTCAAACCATGTCCTATGCGGAACGGTTGCAGGATTTGAGAATGTTTAGCTTGCAAAAGAGAAGACTGAGAGGATACTTAATAGCAGTCTACAAATATCTCAAGGGCTGTCACATTGTAGAAGGATCATCTTTATTCTCATTTGCACAAGGAAAGACTAGAAACAATGGGATGAAACAATGGGAGGAGACACAGATTAGATATTAAAAAAAAACTTTTTGACAGTTAGGGTGATCAATGAGTGGAACAGGCTGCCACGGAAGGTGGTGAGTTCTCCTTCCATGGAAGTCTTCAAGCAGAGGGTGGACAGACATCTGTCTGTGATGATTTAGTGAATCCTTCTTTAAGCAGGGGGTTGGACCAGATGACCCAGGAGGTCCCTTCCAACTCTACCATTCTATGATTCTGAATGAAGCATGGAGTTGTTAGTGTACTTGGAGTAAAAAAAAAAAGGGGTCCAGCAACCATACATTATGCTACCCCATACCAATATTGAGGAGTTTGTATGTATTGCAAAATGTACCATGCATATATAATAGATAGGCAGATGCTATATAAAGCACTTAAATATAGCAGATTGCACTTGACATATGAAAACAATCAATGTCCTTTATATTGTTTTATAGTATTTCATACTTATTAAAACAACTATTGAGATGATAATCTAAAGCAGATATCATGCCACACTAATAAAACTAAGCCAAAGCTTTTACTGTACAAAAGTTTTCTTCTGAAATTTGAAATTAATTACAAAAAGAAGTAGCGATGTTAAATGTTAATTGTACGCTTTATTCTACTGTATTGTTGAGTTTGATCACAAAGGATTGTGCTTTTTGATTGTGTATGAAAAATTTGCATGAAATAACATTGCTTCTCAATAGCTATGGAAAAGAAACCACATAGGGAGGAAGCAGCGGGATGATTGCAATACAGAAAATGTCAAGATCTTGTCCATGACAAAAGGATCCCTTAATTGAAGGTATTCTCAAATTAGTCATGTACTTTCCAGATAATGATTTAAATTTGCCATGGAATACAAATCCATTATCTCATTATACCACTAGTTCTGAAGTGCCATCAAAGGCTTCCCATCCATGAAAGGGTGAGCTGAAATTCTTATAAGATGAATCAAATATGTATTGATTGCTACCATCTATTTAACTCTTTCCCTGCTAGTAGAAGAGTAACTAAAATAGGAGCATCAGGTAACGTGGTACTATTATAATGGTAAAAACTGCAATATCTCTAAGATCCACCAAGTACAGAATTTTGTTTGTTAGCTCTAAATGTAAGGTCCCAGATCTCTGTTTATCATGTATGTGTTTTATACATATTTTTTACGAATATAACACGTACCTGGTATAATCTATGGGAATGTTCACGCGTACGGAGACATGACTGTTTTTGATTTGCGTTTTGGATCAAAGCCAACAATACAAGTTTTTGGATTTGTGAAAGTCACAGATAGCACATGGATGCCATGTGCTGTCCAGTTTTAGAATTGTAGTAATGAGCAAGAGAAAGAGCAAGAGGATCCAGTGCCTTCTGGGATAAGTGAAGAGTCTCCGCGAGCTCAACGATCACTGGATTTTGGCCGTTGCAGCTGAAAAGAGGAAATCGGTAAACCAGGGGAAGAGTACTGAGGAGATCATTTGCATATTCCCAGTGCCTTCTGGCATAAGTGGAGAGACTCCGCGAGCTCAACGATTACTGGATTTTGGCCGATGCAGCTGAAAAGAGGAAATCTGTAAACCGCACGCCTATTTTGGCTCATTTTTCAATCTCTCTAACAATAACAATATGGAAGAGGCCAGAAACCATTTGGTGAGCTGCATTTCTTGCTACATGTTCACAGACTTACCAGTGGAAAAGCCAAACTTCACATGCCACAAATGCAAGCTCTTTATGTTACAGAAAGAGAAGAAATTCAAAGTGCACCTGAAGAAACAGAGGAATGGAAACATGTGACCCAGAGAAGCAGGAGGATCGGGAGTCAGTCAGCGCCCATACTGCTAAGGAACCAGTACCAGGCTCTTACGCAGGAGAACGTTGAAGAAATACTGTACATCAGGATAAGACCACAAACAGCAACCTTGTACACTCTCAGAATCCTTCTGGATGGAGAAAGAAAAATGTTGTGTAGAAGAAACGGAGAGTGGTTGTCATGGGGGATTCACTGTTGAGAGGAACAGAGGCCGCTATCTGCAGACCGGATATAACTTCAAGAGAAATGTGCTGTCTTCCAGGTGCAAAAATTAAAGATGTGTCTGACAGGATATCAGGACTCCTCAGACCTACAGATGACTACCCATTCTTGCTTATACATGTGGGGACAAATGACACCGCAAGAAATGACCTGGAAACAATCTGCAGAGACTTTGAAAACTTAGGAAAGAAAGTGAAAGAACTGGGAGCGCAGGTGGTCTTCTCTTCCATCCTCCCAGTGGATGGCCATGGAACAAGGAGGTGGAATAAGATTCTGCAGGTGAACTACTGGCTCACGGAGTGAATTACCTATACGATGGACTACTTGCTAGAGATGGGGTGCACCTTACGAAGACTGGAAAAAATGTATTTGGAAGTCGCCTTGCTACGCTCATCAGGAGAGCTTTAAACTAAAACAATGTGGGAAGGGAAGCAAAAGGTCAGAAAAAACCATACACCTGACAAATGCTATTGAGGATTCTGCTATTAGAAGTGGGAGGAAAGAACAAAGACAAAATAATCTAAATAATAAAAATATTGGAGAAAGAGAAACCAATCACAAACTAAAATGTTTCTATACTAATGCACAAAGCATGGGCAACAAACAAGGAGAACTGGAACTACTAATGCAGGAAAATAAATATGATGTCATTGGAATCACTGAAACTTGGTGGGACAATACACATGATTGGAATACAAGGCTAGAAGGATACAACTTATTTGCTAGAAACAGGCTTGATAAACGAGGAGGAGGTGTCGCATTGTATGTTAGAAACGTATATATCTGCACAGAGATTGAAGCTTCAGAGACTGGGAGTTTTGTGGAAACTGTTTGGGTAAGAATACAAGGACAGAACAGTGGAAAGGACACCATTATAGGCATTTACTACAGGCCGCCTGTGCAAGCTGAAGATATGGATGAACTCTTTATGCATCAAATGGCCAAGTTCTCCAAAAAATATGACAGAGTTGTCATTGGAGATTTAAACTATCCAGACATTTGTTGGGAATCTCTCTCAGGCAATACTAACAGGTCAAGGAAATTCTTATCCTCTCTTGCTGACAACTTTATCTTCCAAAAGGTAGGGGAGAAAACAAGGGGAACTGCTACCTTGGATCTAATCCTTATAAACAGGGAGGAAATGGTTGAGGAGGTAAAAGTGGCTGGGACCCCCTAGGAGGTAGCGACCATGCTATTTTAGAATTTTGGATAACTAGAGGAGGAAGACCTGTAAAGACTCAGACGTCAAGGTTAGATATCAGAAAGGCAGATTTTAAGGGACTCAGAAAGAGAATTGGAGGGATCCAATGGCTGGATATCCTTAAAGACAAAAAAGTACAGGAAGGATGGGAAATCTTGAAAAATGAAATTCTCAAACCACAGTTGTTAACAATTCCGAAAAGAGGGAAGAATAGGAAGCATTTAAGGAAACCAGGATGGATGAACACAGAACTTAAGCACATGCTAAAAAGGAAGAAAGAAATGTTTATAAAATGGAAAGAGGGAGGCATATCTAAAGAAGAATATAATGCTGTCTGCAGAACCTGCAGGGTACAAATCAGTTTATCTAAAGCTAACAATGAATTGTGGCTTGCAAGAGATGTCAAAAGCAATAATAAAGAATTTTGGGGATATGTCAAAAGTAAAAGAAAAGTCAAAGATACTATAGGATTTTTTACAGGATGAAAATGATGAAATGGTAAGCCAGGATGTTGAGAAGGCCGAACTTTTAAATTCCTATTTTGCATCTGTTTTCTCTCAGAAAGGAAATGTAGCATCAACTGTTCTTCACTGTCCTATTAAGGGAATAGAAGAATCCAGGATACCTATAAATAGAAAGATAGTGAGGAAACACTTAGCTAACCTAAATTAATTCAAGTCTCCAGGTCCAGATGAATTACACCCCAGAGTGCTGAAGGAGATAGCAGAATAAATTTTTGAACCCCTCTCCATAATCTTTGAAAATTCTTGGAGAACAGGAGAAGTCCCAGAAGACTGGAGAAGAGCAAATGTTGTTCCTATCTTAAAAAAGGGGAAGAAGGTGGACCCAGGCCACTATAGGCCAGTGAGTCTGACTTCTATACCAGGAAAGATCTTTGAACAAATTATTAAACAAAATGTATGTAAGTACCTAGATAAGAATGAAGTGATTAAACAGAGTCAGCATGGGTTTGTAACTAATAAGTCATGTCAGACTAACTTAATTTCCTTCTATGACAGAATCACTGATTCAATGGATCAGGGAAATGCTGTAGATATAGTATATCTTGACTTCAGCAAAACATTTGACAAAGTATCTCACACAATCCTTATAGAAAAAATGACTAAGTATGGAATGGACAAGGCAACTGTTAGGTGGATTCATAACTGGCTTAGTGATTGGACCCAAAGAGTGGTTGTAAATGGCTGCACATCCACTTGAAAGAATGTCTCAAGTGGGGTACCACAGGGCTCTGTCCTGAGCCCTGTATTGTTCAACATCTTTATCAATGATTTAAATGAAGGAATTGAGGGTAAACTGATTAAATTTGCTGATGATACAAAGCTAGGAGGGATAGCTAATACTAGAGAAGAGAGAGACAGGATTCAAAAAGATTTAAATAAACTGGAGCAGTGGGCAGCAACTAACAGAATGGTTTTTAACAGGGAAAAATGCAAAGTACTACATCTGGGCAATAAAAATGAAAAAAGCATACACAGAATGGGAGGAATAGGGCTAAGCAACAGCCAGCACATGTGAAAAAGACTTGGGTATACTAATAGATCAAAGACTGAATATGAATCAACAGTGTGATGCAGCAGCAAAAAAGGCAAATGCAATTCTAGGATGTATTAACAGAAGCATACAGTCTAGATCACGTGAAGTAATTATTGCCCTCTACTCCTCTTTGGTCAGACCTCATCTGGAATACTGTGTTCAGTTTTGGGTGCCACATTTTAAAAAAGACATCAACAAACTGGAGCAAGTTCAGAAAAGAGCGACCAGAATGGTGACCGGTCTGCAAACCCTGTCTTATGAGGAAAGGTTGCAGAATTTGGGAATGTTTAGCTTGCTTAAGAGAAGACTGAGAGGCGACTTAATAGCTGTCTACAAATATCTCAAGGGCTGTCACATTGTAGAAGGATCATCTTTATTCTCATTTGCACAAGGAAAGACTAGAAGCAATGGGATGAAACTGAATGGGAAGAGACACAGATTAGATATTAGAAAAAACTTTTTGACAGTTAGAGTGATCAATGAGTGGAACAGCCTGCCACGAGAGTTGGTGAGTTTTCCTTCAATAGAAGTCTTCAAACAGAGGCTGGACAGACATCTGTCTGGGATAATTTAGCGAATCCTGCTTTGAGCAGGGGGTTGGACCAGATGGCCCAGGAGGTCCCTTCCAACTCTACGATTCTATGATTCTAAATTTTAGCAATTTTTTCTTGTTAGCATATGAAAAAATCACCAATTGTAAAAATTGTCATACACTAATAAGAATTGAACTGTTTTTTTTATGAATGTAAAAATCTGTACATCTAATGGAGACCTAAAGACTAGTGATGGGTGAATCTGTGAATAGTATACCAGAACAGTACCCAAACTATAACCCTAACCCAGAGTGCATCCAGATGAATGGGTGCCTGATCATCTGTTATTTGCCACACTGTCATCTACGTGACAGCGCAGCAAATATGTGCTCTAAACGGCGGTAATATCATTACCGCCGATCAGAGTGCTGCAGTTCCCATGCTGTCAAATTACAGTGTGTGAGCCAGCAGCTGTGACAAGCGGTGAAAAGGCTACAGATGTCGGCTGAAGAGAGAGTTGGCCAGAGCAGGCGTACAATGGTGAGAGTATTCATCAGCTGGTGCATGTGATATAAATAAATAATAAAATGACATGGGACCTCTTCTATTCTAGCTAACCAGTACAGGTAAAACTGAGAGCTGAGGGCTTTATCATGGCTGGTGTTAGGTTCCTGCCTCTGCACAGGAGGAATACTGAGCCTTGCCTTCCGCAGTCTCACATTCCTCTCCAGCCACAGAGAAGCCTGCTCAGCAATGATGTCGTTCCCAGCATCTTGCTCAGTCTACTACTGTGGGCTGGGTACTGCTGCCAATCAGGGTTCAGCTATAGTAACCTGCAATAGCCAGCAGCTCTTGGGACTAAGTCCTTCTTTCAGCCCAGTGAGCATGCCTGTGGGAAGTCTTCTCATTGGAGGTCTGAGGTCACATGCTCAGGTCCTATTGCTGCTCCCATTGGACCACTAGGAAGGTCCCAGAAGGACGCTGCTATAAAAGAGTCGCATGGCCCATGCGCTAGTATAGACTCTTTTGTATGTTGTGTGAGTGTTGATGGATGCATGAAACTGGTGACTGACGCATTATAGCTCCCCTCCCTTGGATATGTATGTGATAGGGCATAGAGTTAGAGTCAGCGCCGACTAGTGGCTTGGTCTGCGCCACGGTGCTTCCACATCTCAGCACCTCACTCAGCGCCATAAGGTGCCGTCCAGCTCTGGACACCTTCAGTACCGCATTAAGCGGCTGCATCCGCCAGTGCGAAGCCATGCGCAAGTCAAGCGCTTCCTCCCTTTTCCGGGTGGTTAGTGGCGTCTGCCAGAGAAGTGCAGTTCACATGTAGTGCGTTTTATTTACTCATTAGTTTCTTCCTGGCACCACACTTGCGGTGCTGAGCAGTAGTGTGGCTAGAGGGACTCTAACCCAGTGTCTCAGGGGTAGAGTCCTGTGTCTATACACCAGTGCTCACATTGCCGAGCTCTGTGAGTATAAATAGGCTGCGGCATTTGTGTTTGGCGGTCAGGGAGCTCTGTGAGATTACAGGGTCCACCACTGTACACACTAGGTGGAGTTAACCAAGTGTATTCCTCTATTGTACTGTCATATAGCATCTGCCATTACCGAGCAGCAGTTACCATCTCTGCACGGTGGACCCCGGGCTGCGAACGCACCTGAACATGTTATGGAAATATATATGTATTTCATATAGATCTCACTTGCCTGCTATAGGTTATATACTCATGTACTCTTATATAGGCTATATACTGCTATATACTCATATATACTGCACATAGATACATATTCACAGTTTGAACCTTGTAACTAGTTGGTGGAAATAACCTGCTACCCAGTCATCTCATTGTCTTGTGATTTGAGAAATATCTATCAGACATAGGGAATGAGGAACTTAGGCCAGGTGGTCCGGCCGATATTGGAGACTTGCTGACAAGTGCAAGACTCCGGACAGTAAATCACGTGGTGTCTAAATAACCCCAGGTCGGACACCCATATATGTTCAAGCATTTAAACTGACCAATTAGCTAAGAAGTAAAGCCTTTATGTTAATGAGTAACCACTCCTTTATATGAACTGATAAAAGACCATATATGAATAAAGTTTACAGAGTTCTGGTGGAATGAGTTGTTGCTAACTAAGTGTAGCTTCTTCTTTTCCTTTGAGCGCTCAATAAGACTCTGTCTAATCAGGACAGGTCACAGTAAGTACAGGGGTAAATCTACCCAAATTAAAAATAAATCCACGTCAAATGGCGCCCAACGAGGCCATGGACGAAAACGCATGGGGATCCTGCTGACCGGAGAGGACAGAGGTGCCGGCCAAGGTCTTGGCTCATGGGAACAGAGATTTGCGCAACTCCATAAGTAAGGTAAGATAATCTAGTTATCTTACCTGAATGTTCCCTGTGCCCAGTCCGGGTCAGCAACTCTAGCCGGTCAGTGTGGTTACCAAACCCAGGTAGTGTTGAAAAGTCCACGAGCAAATCCAAACCCTGGGATAAGCTAAGTGTCTACTGTGATCCTGTGTGTCTGAGATCCGGGTGAGAGAGTTGGTGGAGACTGTAACTTGATTTGTGGCTGCTGAGACACCGATAACAAGACTGAGTCTCTCTGACTAAGTCAGATCACGTCCCCGCACCACGCGGAGGTTCTGACTTAGACAGGATATCACAGGTGAATTCCTCTGAAAAAGCTGTCATGGTCCCCGCACACATACACGGAGGTGTCAGCTTCAAGGAGGTATCACAGGTGAATCCCACGGCTGTCACGGTCCCCGCACACACACACGGAGGTGTCAGCTTAAGGGAGGTATCACAGGTGAATCTCTCGGCTGCCACAGTCCCCGCAAACACGCGGATGCGGCAGTCTGGGGGGATATCAGTCTGCATTGTGATTGCTATAAGTGTGTGCTAGAAGTGTGAAGATTAATTTAAGAATTAAAACCAGAAGGATGTATACAGACTGTGCCCTGCTACCTGCCACCATCGCACTCTAACAAGCATCTCTATTCTTCCGACAGGTATGTCCATCCACCCAGCTCTCCTGCTCTCCTGCTGTCTGTCTATGAAGGACACACAGTGCGTCACCCAGCTTTGCACATAGACTTGCCTCTGCACCTAGCATTCACATGGTATGTCCATCCACCCAGCTCTCCTGCTCTCCTGCTGTCTGTCTATGAAGGACACACAGTGCGTCACCCAGCTTTGCACATAGACTTGCCTCTGCACCTAGCATTCACATGGTATGTCCATCCACCCAGCTCTCCTGCTCTCCTGCTGTCTGTCTATGAAGGACACACAGTGCGTCACCCAGCTTTGCACATAGACTTGCCTCTGCACCTAGCATTCACATGGTATGTCCATCCACCCAGCTCTCCTGCTCTCCTGCTGTCTGTCTATGAAGGACACACAGTGCGTCACCCAGCTTTGCACATAGACTTGCCTCTGCACCTAGCATTCACATGGTATGTCCATCCACCCAGCTCTCCTGCTCTCCTGCTGTCTGTCTATGAAGGACACACAGTGCGTCACCCAGCTTTGCACATAGACTTGCCTCTGCACCTAGCATTCACATGGTATGCCTTTCAGCTAACCCCAGCTTACCCCAGTGTTATTTATGACCTTGTTTACTCTGGCTTGATCATATACATCTGGTCCACTCTTAATTGTCTGGCCAAGATGAGCAGAGACCACTCCTCTCTGCTTCACACCTGACTGCACTTAGTTGTACATATATTGCAGAGTACAAGTCTGCATAGACTTCAGTCTGCATTGTGATTGCTATAAGTGTGTGCTAGAAGTGTGAAGATTAATTTAAGAATTAAAACCAGAATTGAACCAGAAGGGAACTGAAGGTAACTGGACACAGTCACTGTAAACAATGTTTCTGTTTGTTTTCACTTTCACCCCAATAATCCTTCACTTTCTGCTAATTCCCCTAATCCCTACTCCTAGTAAGGAACTGTTCATCTCTTCTTCAATCCTCCCCATCCACCTCACCTCCGCCTCAAAACTGTTCCTTAACATACAATCCTCTGTCTCCAAACACAGACAGCCCCCTCATGCCCTCTCCTGCTCCCACCTGCTAACACTTTCTCTGCTCCTTCTCACTGCTGGTGATATCTCTCCAAATCCTGGTCCTCCTCACCACATTCCCACAGTCATTTCTACCTCCCATCCACGCTCTATCACAACCTTCCGTAACCTCTCCAACCTTATACCCATTCACCCAGCCCCCGCTTCCCCAGTCCCACTAACAGGAGCTCTGTGGAACGCTCGCTCTGTCTGCAACAAGCTTTCCTACATCCATGATCTTTTTGTTACTACCAAACTCTCCTTCCTCGCCATCACCGAAACCTGGCTCACCCCTTCTGACACAGCCTCTCCTGCTGCACTTTCGTATGGCGGCTTCCACCTTTCTCACACCCCCCGCCCCAGCAGCAAACATGGTGGAGGAGTTGGTTTTCTCCTGTCAGATACCTGCTCCTTCACCCCAATCCCACTGCCACCCTCTGTTACCCTCCCTTCCTTTGAGGTGCACTCTGTGCGCATCTACTCCCCCTCCAACCTCCAACTGGCTGTCATCTACCGCCCCCCAGGGCCAGCCACCACCTTCTTTGACCACTTCACCACCTGGTTACTTCATTTCCTTTCCGCGGACATCCCTACTATCATCATGGGCGACTTCAACATCCCCATTGACACTTCCCTCTCAGCTGCCACTAAACTTCTATCTCTCACTTCCTCCTTCGGCCTCACTCAATGGTCTTCTACAGCCACCCACAAAGATGGCCACACACTGGACCTCATCTTCACCCGCCTCTGCTCCCTATCTAACCTCTCTAACTCACCTCTTCCTCTCTCTGACCACAACCTGCTCACATTCTCTTCCCTCTTCACTCCATGTCTACAATCCCCACCCCACAAACTTTCACACCCTCGCAGGAATCTTAAACACCTTGACCTACACTCATTCTCCGAATCCCTCCTCCCTCTTACAGATATAAGTTCCTTACACAATGCGGATGACGCTGCCGCTCTATATAACACCACAATAGCTGTAGCTTTGGAATCCGCTGCCCCACTTACACATACCAAAACTCGCAAAATCAACAGACAGCCCTGGCACACCAGCCTGACCAAAGAGCTGAGGCGAGCTTCCAGGGCTGCTGAGCGCAGATGGAAAAGATCCCACTCCAACGAGCATTTCATCGCATTCAAACAGTCCCTCACTACTTTCAAGACCACACTCGCCACAGCTAAACAAACCTACTTCTCATCTCTCATATCCTCCCTGTCTCACAACCCTAAACAGTTATTCAACACCTTCAATTCTCTCCTCCGCCCCCCAGCACCTCCTCCCTCCCCACTCATCTCAGCTGAAGACTTTGCCTTATTTTTCAAGCAGAAAATTGATAACATCAGGGACAGTTTTGGTCAACAACCCCCAGAGCCCTTCCTCCCGACTTCCCAGCCCTCCACCTTCAAAACCAACTTCTCCACCATTACAGAAGATCGACTCTCCACTCTACTCTCAAGATCACATCTCACCACCTGTGCACTCGACCCGATCCCATCCCACTTCATCCCAAACCTCACCACAGTCTTCATCCCAACCCTAACCCATCTCTTCAACCTATCACTAACAACTGGTGTTTTCCCCTCAAGCTTTAAACATGCCTCCATCACACCTATCCTCAAAAAGCCCTCTCTTGACCCATCCTCTGTATCTAGCTATCGCCCTATATCACTTCTCCCATACGCCTCCAAGCTACTGGAACAACACGTCTACCTTGAACTGTCCTCCCATCTCTCTTCTTGCTCCCTCTTCGACCGCTTACAATCTGGCTTCCGGTCACACCACTCCACTGAAACTGCCCTTACTAAGGTCACCAATGACCTCTTAACTGCCAAGAGCAAGCGACACTACTCTGTCCTCCTCCTCCTGGACCTGTCGGCTGCCTTTGACACAGTGGACCATTCCCTATTATTACAGACCCTCTCATCCCTCGGCATCACAGACTTGGCCCTCTCCTGGATCTCATCATACCTAACAGACCGGACATTCAGCGTCTCCCACTCACACACCACCTCCTCACCTCGCCCCCTATCTGTCGGAGTCCCACAAGGTTCAGTCCTAGGGCCCCTGCTGTTCTCTATTTACACCTTTGGCCTGGGACAGCTCATAGAATCTCATGGCTTTCAGTATCATCTTTATGCTGATGACACACAGATCTACATCTCTGGACCAGATATCACCTCCCTACTAACCAGAATCCCTCAATGTCTGTCCACTATTTCATCCTTCTTCTCCACTAGATATCTGAAACTCAACATGGACAAAACAGAATTCATCATCTTTCCCCCATCTCACGTGACCCCCCCTACGAACCTATCAATTACAGTAAATGACTGCCCACTCTCCCCAGTCCCACAAGCTCGCTGCCTCGGAGTAATCCTTGATGCTGATCTCTCCTTCAAACCACATATCCAAACCCTTTCCACTTCCTGCCGACTTCAACTCAAAAATATTTCACGCATCCGTTCATTCCTCACCCAAGAATCTGCAAAAACCCTAGTCCGTGCCCTCATCATCTCTCGCCTGGACTACTGCAACCTCATGCTCTGCGGCCTCCCCTCAAACACTCTCGCACCCCTCCAATCTATTCTAAACTCTGCTGCCCGACTAATCCACCTGTCCCCCCGCTATTCCCCAGCTTCTCCCCTCTGTCAATCCCTTCACTGGCTCCCAATTGCCCAGAGACTCCATTACAAAACCCTAACCATGACATACAAAGCCATCCACAACTTGTCTCCTCCATACATCTGTGACCTCGTCTCCCGGTACTTTCCTGCACGCAACCTCCGATCCTCACAAGATCTCCTTCTCTACTCCCCTCTTATCTCCTCTTCCCACAATCGCATACAAGATTTCTCTCGCGCATCACCCCTACTCTGGAACTCTCTACCACAACATATCAGACTCTCACCTACCATCGAAACCTTCAAAAAGAGCCTGAAGACCCACCTCTTCCGACAAGCCTATAACCTGCAGTAACCACCGATCGACCAAACCGCTGCACGACCAGCTCTACCCTCGCCTACTGTATTATCACCCATCCCTTGAAGATTGTGAGCCCTCGCGGGCAGGGTCCTCTCTCCTCCTGTACCAGTTATGACTTGTATTGTTTAAGATTATTGTACTTGTTTTTATGTATACCCCCCTCACATGTAAAGCGCCATGGAATAAATGGCGCTATAACAATAAATAATAATAATAATAATATCACAGACTGATCACTGGAGAGATTGTCATGGTTCTCGGGTGCACACGGAGGGGTGATAATCTAGTGGGATATCACGTCTCCCGTCTCCCAGCAGACGGAGGGTGATACATCCCGGTGCTAACCAAAGCGCCATGGGTGATTGGCAGTTACCGGTTGTCAGCAGCTGTTTTGACGTGTCACAGAACGACTTTCGATCTCTCTCCCCGGACGTCTATATGTGAATTCATTGCAGGTTTCCGCAAAGATCTGAAGCAGAAAGAGTTTTGCCTTTTTTTTTATTGTAAACTTCCTCTTTTGCCTGCAGGGTGTGCCCCTGATATAGATATATTTTTCATATTGTTATATTTTGGACTCTGCTTCTCCCTATTTTATGTTTTTACCTTGCATTTTTGGTGGAGATTTTCATTCTTGTTACTGCAGTGTTAGAAGTTTTGGGAAAGCCGAGTCTGTGGGCACTTCACCCCTCCCTCCCATTACATTGTTCTCAGTGAAATTTTCTGAGAGACGCAGGCAGGGAAAAAAAAAAAAAGAGGAAGTTGGGTGCCTGCATTCTACATTTCTGCATTAACTCTTTTATTATTGGAAGTGTACTCGTATTTGGTTTTTTTTATTATTTTATTTTTCTAAGTGTTTGTTTTTTTTTAAAGAAAAATTTATATACTTTTTTGATTTTATCAATTTTTTTGGGTTTCATCCTTTAAAAATCTTTTTTAGGAAAAAAAAGAAAGAAAAATAATTTTTCCTTTTTATCTCTTTTTAGTTTTCTTCCACTTTTTGTGACATTTTGTCAGTTTTTTAGGTTTAGTGTTCACCTCTTTCTTTCAGTTTTGTTAAAAAGAGAATTTTTACCTGCGTTGGGTTATTCACTAAATATTCTTGTTTTGTTCCCTTTTAAGCGGGTTAAAAGGGGTTTCAAAGTGTTTAAAGGTTTAATCACTCACTTTTTTGAAGTTTTTGGAACAGACACAGTAGGTGTTATTCAGAAAGTTAAGCATGTCATTTTCTACGGGCAGCTCCGTATGCTGCAGCATGCTATGATGTACTGAAAGGAAAAAGGGAAGTAGCTAGTAATTGCCGTCTGCATTTCTTAAAGTGACAGAAGATTTTAACAGCGCAGAAGGTGATAGCAGATAGTGTGAACAAGACAGGATTGTTTTTTTTGTTTTACGTGTAGGAAAAAGTGTTTTCATACTAATCTGTGCCGTCTGAGAAGGACCACAGGTCTAAGAATGCCTTCCGTGACGGCAGGGAGGGAAGCAGTCCGCCCCCCATCTCCTCACTCTTCCCTCCTCCCATCTCCTCCCCTCTCTCATCTATCTCTCCTCCTATCCCTCCTCCTCATCCTCCTTTTCTCTCTCCTATCTCTCCTCCCTCTCCATCTTCATCACCAACGCCCACCTCTCATCCCTCTCATCCACCGCACCCTTCTCCTCTTCCCTCCTCCTTGTCTTCACCATCTCCTCCACCCTTCCCTCTCTTTCTTTTTCTCACCCACCTCTCAGTTCATCATCACCCGCTGGCCCAGTGCCAGATCCAGACAATGAAGTGTCCCTAGTTCCACAGGGCACTCTCTCTAAAGAGACAGTTATAACACCGGGAGAAGAAAGTGAATCACTCCCCACACATGACAACACAGGTGCCCTCCCGATACAACAGATAGCAGAAGGGAGGAGTGGGCAATCAGACACTGCACTTGCTGAGACTGAAGATCCTACGTGCCACACGGAGCTCCAGTCTCAAGGGGGGGGAAGTACACACACACAGAAAGACAATCACACAGTGGCACACTTCCTCCTCTGATGAACATGAAGAGGAGATTATGCTGCATAGTACTAGGGGCAGATAGAGCGAGAACTCTTACACTATGTGCCCTTCACCCCTAGTCAGGTGTTCAGTATTCTGAAAAATCTGCCAGACCCAATTATGGACCCCATGCCATTTTAACGAAGAATGCAGCAGAGCCAGCAGACATATGCTGCAACCTGGAGTGATCTCTGGTCCATAATGGAAATTAAAGCAGGTGAAACATTCTGGCCAATCATGAAGGAACACTTCAAGCTTCCATCAGAATTAGATGTGCATTCCTGGGAATCAGGATCAAAGCTAATTGAACAGCTTAGCGAGTGGGCCAACGCCAGACAAGCACTCAGCCTGCATAACATGAGCCAAGCCGAGACAGAGTCTGTAGACGAGTTTCATGGCAGAGTGAGGCAAGTATTCCAAGGTTTAGGCTTCACCATTCATGATCAGATACACGGACAGATGTTGGCACAGGCCTTTGTGCATGGACTAAGAGAACCAATCAAGAAACTACTGATAGTGGCCAGGCCTGAGTATAGAACAATAGCAGTAGATGTCCTGCTTACAGTAGCCAGAAGAATTGAGTCCCTCCCAGGAATACGGAGGACAGGCCCTCCCGTGATGGCCACTGACGTGGAGGAGCAACCACCCTGCAGAGACAGAAGACCTGTCAGGTGTTTCAACTGTGGCAACCTTGGCCATTTCCGGAACCAGTGCACAGCACCCCAGCAACCCAGGTCATCACGCAGAGGAGTAGGCCAAGAAAGAAACACAGAAGACAATGAAGAACCCTGTCCATAGGACAGAGGCAAACCAGGTCCGCCAGACGTCACGCCCCTGACATGTGAAACCCCATCAGCGGACCCAATACCTCAAATCACGGGGGGCTGTCATATCTTTCCTTGTGGACACTGGTGCAGTCAGAAGTGAAAATCCCCGACCCCGCCAGTCTATCAGAACACTCTGTGTCTTGTATGGGGATTAAAGGTCAAGACAGACGTTCCCCAGCTTGCAAGCCCCTAAGCATGAGGACACTGCCAGGACACTCCATCCTGTTCTAGTTTACGGTGGAGACCTGCCCACCCCACCTGATGAGCGCAGACCTACTGCAGGAACTGAAGGTGACCAAAGTCTCCCATGAAGATGTGACCTTGACCTCCTCTCCACCCCAGGCCCAGGAAGAATTAATTATGCTGGTGGCCCTACAAGAGCCTCGCTCGAATAACCGGTGCAAGCCTACCCAAGGAGGTGCTGGACATAGCACCCAGAAGCCTATGGCCCAAGGGAGACTTCAAATTGCGCCAGTGCGGTTGTCACTCAAGTCTGGAACCCCGGACGCTCCGAAGGCCCAGCATGCGCAGCTCATCACCCAGAGCTAAACTGCCTCTGACCAGCTGGAGGTCTAAGTGGAACTGCTGTTCAAGAAACGGCCTAAGAACTTTGGCATGGGCCAGGAAAACTCTCAACCCAGAGAGACCACACCCGCTTCGTGGAATGGCTGCACTGCTTCCGGCTCCAGCGCCAGAGGATCATCTTGGACAAGATTCTGAAGGTGCTCCCTGAAGTTAATCCAGGCCCTGGACCAGAAGACAGCCACTCAGCTCCTCAAATTGGTTAACAAGACGCTGACCTGAAATCAAGCTGGGTGAAAGGAACTGCTGCTGGCTGGTAAAGAAGATGCCCCAGCAAAAAGACCCCCTGTGAGAGCAAGAAAGCTCAGCTGGACGTCATCTCTGACGAAGAGGACGCCAGCAAACGGCTGGTTTCCTGCCACCCCGGTACCAGAAGATGGGAGTCACTCATGGCACTGTGAAGAGCAAGGCCAGATTGAGCCGCCTCACCCACAGGAATCATCATGCGGTCCCAGCTTCTCTTGATCAAGAGGAAGACTGTGAAAGGAGAACCAGACCAGATTGAATGGTGCATAACCTGAGGACTGTGAGCAAAGCAACTGTGTTTGAAACCCCAGTTGTGCCAGATCTGCACACTCTGCTGACAAACATGCCAGCCACAGCAACGGTGCTCACGGCAATGGATCTGCCCGAAGCTTCCCTCAATGTTCCCCCCCACCTGGATGACCAGTTCCTGAAAACACAAAAGGGGGGTGCGGAACAAATGGACAGTGAGGCCCAAGAGGGCCCGGAACAGCCTTTCACAACTCGCCAGAGCATTGCCCTCCGTCCCCACCAACTGGATTGCGGAGCATACAGAAGTCATCGACACCGCTACCCGCACAGCGTTTTCCATGCCTCCTCTACACTGCCTGATGGAGCAGCAACGTAAGTTCTGCGAAAACAGAGTCCAGTGGTGTCAAAAGCAAGTTCCTGAAGACACCGTATCGCCCACTGGACGAAACACTTGACAGATGACTGGAAGACTGCGGAGGAGAAGATGGCTCCCTCAACAACTCCGAAGATGCAGGCCTTCCTTAGTCTAGTCTCATACTGCAGAACTTGGATTCCTGGTGCTCCAGACTTAATGCAGCCTCTGTACAATTGCATCAACGCATTGAAACCTTCATCTCGTACAGGAAACTGAAAGACTTCATAGTCTCTGCGCCAACTCTAGGCCTCCCTAACTACGAGAAGCCATCCCGTCCTGACCAAAATGGAAAAAGAAGGACCAAGATGGAGAAGGTCATGCTACTGGCCAGGCTTAAAACAGACCCACGGAGGAAAACCAGAGGCCTCTAGACTACCTCTCAGCCGGCCTGGATCCAGTTGCAAGGGGGGGCCCTCCTGCATGAAAGCAATACCCGCAGCACACTCCCTCCTGATAAGGCTGCTCTCCACCACTCTTCAGTGCTCTCAGCCGTTACCTGTCTTTACTCCCACTCCCAAGGGGGATGCGGATACCGACCCTCAGATGAAAAATCTGCAAGATACCGTAGATGGCTGCAGTTTTGCAGATGATGAAGGAAGATTCCACACGGGAAGTGCAGCGACCAGCAATCAAGACATTCTATGGTCCAGAAGGTCGTCAGCCCAAGAGCCCAAGAAGCGGAGCTGATAGAGCTGATGAAAGACCTGCCAGATTGCGAAGAACAAAAACTTCCAGGTACTCGCATGACATGGCACCCGACTTCGAACCCATCTGGGCTGCAAGAAACTTCATCACAGTAAGCGGATCGACCGTGAAGCACCATGCAGCCATCAGAGACCTGCTGGACGCTCTTCAACTACTAAAAGTGGTGGCAGTGCTGAAGGCCAAGGCACACGGAAAACTGAACACAGTAGAGACACGGGGCATCAACAGAAGACGTGGCAGCCAGAGGAAGACAATATGGAAAATGGGAGAGGTCATAGAGCCGGACGGCTACTACATGGCGACTGAAGACGAGAAAACCTGGCAAACAGAAGTCAATGGGAAAACCGTTGAAGATGCCATCTCTGAATTGGACAGAAGTGCTGCCTCCTCCTCCACCAGCCAACAAGCTGAATCACTTCCAGGACGAAGACTCTGACGTGGATATGAATTCTGAGGCAGAAGAACGGTGCCTACCTTTCCAGAAAGGACGTATTTGATGGAGAACATTCCAGAAGATTGTCCTCCACCACCCTCTCGTGGGGAAGCTTCTTCTCCAGCACAGTTCTACGGTCAGCAGTCCACGGCAACACTTACCCCGTCCCCACCGAGACGAGCTGCATGAGTCTGAAGGCATCCCAAGGCTACAACAGTTTGATCTTCCCCCTCATCCCCGGAGAATGTCAGCTGGATCGGTACCAATGCAAAGAGTCCCAAGTCCTCCTCTGACACAGTCTAACCCGAGTCTTCATACAGAGGGAGGCGCGGACATAGACGAAACCTCAGCTACAACCCCACAATCAGCTCAGAGAATGTCAATTACCACAACCCAGTCACTAAACCTGACAAAATGACTTCCTGAAACCTGTACAAGAAGTAACAGGATCAGACTCGGAAGGAGGAGAGGGAAAGCTGGATGCTGAAGGCCAAAAGCACTGGGCTCCAAGAAACCGTCTACATCAAAACGTCTACCTCAAGACAGACCCAGTCTATCTCAAAGTGTGTACCTTACGGTGGTTCAATGGGCACATGGCCCCCACACAGAATTGAAGACACAGATGAATGACCTGATTGGACTCAACTCACACATCAACAGTGAAGATTCCCAGCAGCTGTTCGGCCACCGACAAATTTAACATCGGACAAGCGGGAAAAGTTCCCCCACATCATCTGGCCTGAAGACTTCCCAGTAAGGAACCAGTTGGCGAAGACTACTGCAAAGAAGCTACTCTCAAAAATAGTGTGCAGATATGGGGTTTCCAGAAGCAATAGCAAGTGATCAGGGACCCACATTCACAGCAAACCTGACACAAGAGACCTGATTAGCAGTAGGGTCAGACTTAGGCCTGCACACTACCCACCATCCCACACCATAGAGTAGGTGGGACACTTAAGAGCAGCATGCTAAAAAATTTGCCCAAGAGACAGACAAACCCTGGCATTAGACACTCCCATAGGCTCAGAAAAAGCTGACACCAATATGAAACTTTATTTGGGTAAAAAACCCAGTTTAGGGGTATTCTTTACTTAGCAGTTGACTATGCAATATGATACTTTGTCTGCATGTGTAATTGAATTTATCAAGAATTTTGCTAATGTCCATTCTCGAGTTTTTCTCCCTCGTTGCCAGGTCCAGATTGCCTGGTATGCACGCCCTGAAGTCAGGAGACTGCTGAGTGTTGGTGGAAAAAGTCTGTAAAAAGAAGCACTCGATCCCAGATCCGATGGCCCTTCACCAAGTGCTGACGCCACCAACCTGGAGGGAGAAACCCCACCTGGATCCATGCATCGCATTGCAGGAAAAGGCCTTCATACCAGAAGATACACCTGAGCTGGAATGATGCTGTGGATGACCTACCTGACAGAATAAATTACCTACCTGACGGAGAATACACATGCACTGACTGCATAGACTACTAACTAAGAGACTTTGATTACATTGCACCACACCCCCTTTAGGGACAGATCTCCTGACTGCCCTTTTGCGAAAAGTCTGTACAGAGGAGGATGTATGCACTAGGCAAATGTCAGTCCATTGGCAGCATAAAAGAGTTGCAGCACTTTGGGCCAGGAGCAGGATTTTAGGGCAAGTGTTATCTAAGGGGGGATTGTTATGGAAATATATATGTATTTCATATAGATCTCACTTGCTTGCTATAGGCTATATACTCATGTACTCTTATATAGGCTATATACTGCTATAGACTCATATATACTGCACATAGATACATATTCACAGTTTGAACCTTGTATCTAGTTGGTGGAAATAACATGCTACCCAGTCATCTCATTGTCTTGTGATTTGAGAAATATCTAGCAGACATAGGGAATGAGGAACTTAGGCCAGGTGGTCCGGCCGATATTGGAGACTTGCTGACAAGTGCAAGACTCCGGACAGTAAATCACGTGGTGTCTAAATAACCCCAGGTCGGACACCCATATATGTTCATGCATTTAAACTGACCAATTAGCTAAGAAGTAAAGCCTTTATGTTAATGAGTAACCACTCCTTTATACGAACTGATAAAAGACCATATATGAATAAAGTTTCCAGAGTTCTGCTGGAAAGAGTTGTTGCTAACTAAGTGTAGCTTCCTCTTTTCCTTTGAGCGCTCAATAAGACTCTGTCTAATCAGGACAGGTCACAGTACGCACAGGGGTAAATCTACCCAAATCAAAAATAAATCCACATCAAACACCTACTTTATTATTTAACAGCTGGTTATCAAGACTAGAGGCGTGCCACGCCATTTTTTTAAATTATTTAAAAAATAATTTAAATAAACGGTGTGGGTTGCCCCATTTCTGACAACCAGCCAAGCTAAAGCAGACAGCAGGGGGCTGGTATTCTCACACTGGTAAGGACCATGGATATTGCTCCCCAGCCTAAAAATAGCAGCCCACAGCAAAACTTCTGGCACTTTGCATGGCTCTTTCCACTTGCCCTGTTGCGTTGGCAAATGAGGTAATAGATTAGGGGTTGATGTCAGCTGTTTTATGGCCGATGACATCAAGCCCTGGGTTAGTAATAGAGAGGGGTCAATAAGACACCCACATTACTAACCCCATAGTTAGATTGCAAAAAAAGACAAAAATAAAGTCCTTTAACTGAAATAAAGACAATGACACCTTTATTTGAAATAAAAATAAAAAAGCATAGTTATATTCACCTGTCCAATATGAGAATAATCCCCCAAAGTCCATGTCCCCTGTAAAAAATGAAAAAAAACAACCATATTCATCATCTGTCCCATGAAGATGCAGATGATTTGAATAGCGGTAACATCAGTAATGCAATCTCTATCCATGCCAGCCAGCTCACACTGACACAGGAGTGTAATCAAGCTCCTGCAGTGTGTAGTGCTGAGCTGATGTGAGAAAGTTTTTGTGCAGCCCTCTGTGTCATAAGTGTGGTGACCGGGAGTTCATCAGCTATGAACCCTGGAGACCTTTCTCACTGCAGCTGAGTATTACACATTGCAGGAGCTTAGCTCCTCTATCAGTGTGAACCAGCTGGCGTTGACAGCGATTGCATCACTGATGTGACTGCTACCCAAATTATCCAGGTCTTTGTGGGACAGTTATGGATTATCTTCTCGTTGGACAGGTGAGGAATATGGTTTTTTGTTTTATTTTTTTACAGGTGACATGGGCATCAGGTGATTATCTTCATGTCAGACAGGTGAGGAAAATGGTGGTTTATTATTTTTACTCTTAAACAGTGGACATGAGCTTCAGTTAATTAGGCTTAAAAGTGTATATAACTTTGATTTTTTTTCAAATAAAGGTGTCAGTGTCTTAATTTCATTTAAAAGACATTATTTTGGCTGAGTTTTTTTTTACAATCTAACTATGGGGTTAGTAATGGTGGCATCTTATGGACTCTTCTCCATTACTAACATCTCAGCTTGATGTCAGCAGCCATAAAACAGTTGATAGCAACCCCAAACCTATTATCCCACTTGCCACCCCACCAGGGCAAGCGGTAAGAGCCGGACAAAATACCAGAATTGACGCATCTAATTATTGATCCTTTTCTGGGGTGGCTGTGGGTTGCTATTTTTATGCTGGAGGGGGCAACATCCATGGTCCCTTACAAGTCTGAGAATACCAACCCCCAGTTGTCTGCTTTAGCTTGGTAGGTTGTCAAAAATGGGGGACCCCACTCCATTTTTTTAAATAATTTAAAAACACGTGGGATACCTCTATTCTTGATAATCAGCCATGATAAAGATGAGAGCTGAGTGTTGCAGCCCACAGCTATCAGGTTAGCTTGTACTGGTTATCAAAAATAGAATAGGCCCCAAGTAATTTTTTTAACTTTCTTATTTACAGCACAGATGCTGCTTGATGAACACTCCCATCAGTGGCACCTGCTCTCTGTTATCAGCTACAGAAGGCATATGCTGATGAGAGTAGTGCTCTCTCACCAGCCGACGCCTGTGACTGGCGGTAACCTTGTAACATCACAGTTGCTGGCTCACATTGTCATCTGACAGCATGGGAATCGCAGCTCTCTAACCAGCGGTAATGATCTTACCACCAATCAGAGCCCGTGTTGCCACATTGTCACGCAGATGGCAACATGGCAAACAAAGGATGTTCGGGCCCCCCATTCATTTGAGGTTGAGGTTCTGGTACCCGAGACAAACTTTTTTTAAGATGTCCAGCCGAACCTGCTGGACCCGAACATCCATGGGTTCGCTCATTACTTACAACTGCAGGAATTTGCTGTCAGGAGTCTTTTAACGTCAGACTATTATTTGACTTAAAAAAGACTTGCCCTTTCCTGCTAAGCATGAGCTTTTATAATGAGTAAAGTATCTGAAATAGTGAGCCAAAATGTAAAGATGAAGTATCACAGATAGTGTGGCACATTTCACCTGTTACATGATAATTACTGATGAGCGAGCACTTAAATGCTTGGATGCTCGTTACTCAAACTGAACAATTCCTAATGCTCTGATGCTCGTTTCGGGTAGCAAGTATAATAGGAGTCAATGGGAAATCCAAGCATTTTTACGGCAGACCTTACTAGGAGGTCTGGGAGGCAGTGAAAATGTTGAAATGTATTCAAAAGGTGTTGAATAGAAGGAGAATAGCATGTGGAAGACCACTGGAAGCATCTCTGACTCCCATATCTTCGCTGAGAACAAAAGTGTCACACTTTTACTCCACTTTAAGGACTGACAATGAAACATTTGCTTCTGTCTTTTTCTCAAATATTGGAAGATTTTTTCCTCTTTCTTTGGTTTTCATGTTAGAGCAGGACTGGCAAGTGTAAGGAACCTTGACGTGGTTTGCCAGCTTATGTATTATGGCGAGAATATCAACCAATACCTTACATATCTTGATATGTCTTTGTGCACTTTTTATCTTTTCAGGGTGCAGTTGGGCCCAAATGGTTCTGTAAACTGTGGCCTCTGATCACACGGGATGCATTATAGTTAGCACTGGGCAGCCCCCCTATATGGTGTTACTAAGAGGCTGTGAACCAGAAGCTCTGCATTCCCTGTGTGAACACTGACACATACAGATTTTTTTTTTGCACTGGTTTGCCACACGGCCAATCCCTCATTGAAGGCTGGCTGTTTTATTAGGTATTATTGCACCTGTACAGTTGCCATTTTACTTGGGTCTGCTGCACCCTGTTAGTGCAGTTGTATTGAGCCCTGTTTAGACAGGTAAGCATCCCTGCCTGTTTCTGTTTTTTTCTCAAATATTGGAGGATTGTTTCCTCTTTCTGTGATTTGAAATTGACTGTAAATTGGAATTTACAGGATAAAAATGTTCAGAAACACTCTTTCCTGTATAATGACTTGCATATAAAGCAAAACTTGAAAAGAATTGAAAAAATAATTTTAGCAAACCAAAAGTGAATTTTCTATTAAAAAAATGGAAATTTCAATGTAAATTATGAAGGAAATGTTAGGGCTGGCGGAACGCACCAAATTATAAAATAATAGTAGGTGCGTTCGCAGCCCGGGGTCCACCGTGCAGAGGTGGTACACTGCTGCTAGATAATGGCGGACGCACAATATGGCGGTATAATGGTGGAACACACGCGGGTTAAACGTCACCCGATGTGCACAGGGCGAACTCTGTTGCTTCACAGAGCCGCCGAACCGCTAAACACAAATACCGAGCCTGTTCACGCTCACAGAGGTCGGGGAGATTTACGCTCAGTATATGGTCACAGGACGTGGACCCAAGGACATGGGCCGGCGTCCATCTAGACCAACTGAGCGTGCGGCGACGCAACCGCGAACGCCGCTAACTGAGGCTGACTGCAGTGGAGCAACAGTGACTGCCACTGTACGATAGTGCCCTGTAGTAGGCAACACCATTGGACGGTAGTGCTGTGGACTGATGTGCACTGTGGCCTATAGCTTAGCCACTGACTGGCGCTGACTCTAATACTGATACGCTAACCACATGCGTAATATCCAAGGGAGGGGAATCTTATTAAATCCTTCACCGGATACATGCATCTGTCATCATCCACACATATAGCAACAAAGATGCCCAATCATCCTGCCTGGCCGAGACAAAATGTCGGAGATATGTGACCAGGGTCTGGTTGGCCCTCTCTACCAACCCGTTCGTCTCGGGAAGATAGGCCGAGGAGAGATTCAGTTCAATACTGAAGCGACAGAGCTCTCTCCAGAAGCGAGACGCAAACTGGGGACCCCGGTCACTGACAATCTTGTCCAGCATGCCGTGTAAGTGGAAAACGTGTTTGATGATCAGCACTGCAAAACCCCGCGCGGAAGGTAGCCGAGAGAGAGGCACCAAGTGCACCATTTTAGAAAAATGGTCGGTGATGACCCAAATAACTGCTGCCACTGGACTTGGGTAGACCCACCACAAAGTCCATGCCAATCATCTCCCAGGGCCTGTCCGCCACCGGTAAGGGGTAGAGTAACCCAGCAGGACATTGCCGGGAAGGCTTATTCTTGGCGCAGGAGACGCACGCCTGTATGTAGTATTTGACGTCACGAGCCATATGTGCATCCTTGCCAGAAGCTCAACTGTCTGCTTAGTACCAAAGTGTCCACTCACCGTGGACTTGTAAGCCCAAGAGAGGACCTCCGGATGCAAACGGGCAGGGACAAAAGTCCTGCCCGGGGGCACAGACTCAAGGGCGACCGGAGCCACTGTCCTCAGACTCTCTGATGGTACAATTAACCGAGGCACCTTCTCTTCCTCCACTGATACCACAGAGCGGGAGAGCATGTCGGCTCGGACATTCCTCTCACCGGAAAGGAAATGTAGGGTGAAGTGGAACCGGGAGAAGAATAGAGACCATTGAGCTTGGCGAGAATTTAACCGCTGGGCGGTTTGGAGATAGACCAAATTTTTGTGGTCGGTGTAAACTTGGAAGAGGTAGCGAGCCCCCTCCTGGAGGTGTCTCCATTCAGAAAAGGCCAATTTCATAGCTAGCAGCTCCCTGTCCCCAATGGAATAGTTCCTCTCCGCCGGTGAAAAGGTCTTGGAAAAGAAGAAGCCAGTATGCTTCTGACCTTGAGCATCCTATTGGAACAGGACTGCTCCAGCACCGACGGACGAGGCATCCACCTCTAAAATAAATGGCTTATCCACATTGGGGTGATGTAAAATGGGTGCACTAGAGAAGTGAGACTTGATGGGGAGGAAGGCCTGGTACGATAGTGCCCTGTAGTAGGCGACACCATTGGACGCTAGTGCTGTGGACTGATGTGCACTGTGGCCTATAGCTTAGCCAGTGACTGGCGCTGACTCTAATACTGATACCCTAACCACATGCATAATATCCAAGGGAGGGGAATCTTAATAAGTCATTCACCAGATACATGCATCCGTCATCATCCACACATATAGCAACTAGAGTCTATACTAGCGCATGGCCGAGCGGCCATGTGAGTCTTTTATAGCCGAGACCTTCTGGAACCTTCCAGATCCCCCTTATGGACCAATCAGAACTGGAGAAGGACCTGTACAAAAATACTTGGCACTCAAAAATTGAAGAAGCAATATATTCTTTATTTAGCATCCAGACAAAAATACACTCATATCGTATGAACGTTTTCGGTCCAACAACGGACCTTCATCAGAATGGTCTTTTTAGTTTCTTTTAGTGAAAACTATAATTTACAGAAAAGGTAAACAAGGGAACAAAACAAAAATTTGTCAGAAGCTGCAACGGACATATGTTTCTAATACAATTGCATTAAAAAGAAGTCAAACGTCAGAAGCATTATCTATAGTGAAGGATGGTGACCGCAAAAATTCATTCCATCAGTGTAGAAGAAGCTCTAAGAATTGACCTGTGTCATATTTGAAGGTGAAAACATTATTAAGGAAAGTAGGTCTGAATATCGGAAAAAAAACTTGGACCAAAGCCCAAGACTACAGTGAAAATAGATGTAAATATAATTATACATATAAAAGGATATCTATGTGCTCCAGGATTGTTCATCAGTACAAGAAATGTAGTGCCTCATTCAAATATTGTGAGCAAACCATAGTTGTGGTACTCCTAAACTCATAAAAGCTCTGCACACAGTGTAAAACCTGCCAAAAATTGTGAGCAGGGTCATGCATACACCCTTCAAGGCACCAACTGTAGTGCCCCTTTAAATATTAAGAAAGTATAGTTGCGGTGCTTTTATACTCACGAAGGCTCTACACACAGTGCAAAGCCAGAAAAAAAAATTAGGAGTTTCTTTCATACACCCTTGAAGGCAAGACCTGGAGGGTCTCATTCAAATATTGAAGATTAAAAACACTTTATGTACTGCTGTACTGTGGAAAAATCAGGGCTAATCTAGGCTTTGTTCGTTTTTTATCATAGCAAGTCTGTCAGCATTTTCTAACAATAGGCTAAAGCATTTGTCTTTTATGATCTTTCTGGCTTATATCTGCTCAGACAAGATGCTAGTGGCAGGGCAGCACAACACCTCCAAGCCATAAAGGGAGAGCTAATGCCAGAGGTCCAGCTTTGAGACCCAATAGTTGAAGGACCCTGAGGAATTAGGGAGTACGCTGGTTTTGTCAGCCAGGTATTGCCTGACCATCTTTAAAAACTTTTCCCTCCTTGTCAAAAATACCTGGTTATGAGAGCCTGGATGTTGGGAGGGTGTCATGAAATTGACTCAGGCCTTTGATAGTGCACCCCTGCCTATGCTGTACCAGGTATGTGTCTCCTCACCTCTCCTCCTTGATGGGCAAGGAAGCTTGTCCCCTGCCACTAGCTTTGTCTGATGGGAATTGTTTCAACATATTTTCCACAATGGCCTTCTTGTATAGCATCATTTTAGTAGACCACTCTGCCTTAGGAAGAAGAGATGCAAAGTTCTCCTTGCAGTGTGGGTCTAGCAGGGTGAACAACGAGTACTCTTTTTGGCCAAGATGAATATAACGTGAGGGTCACCGGAAAGGCAGCAGTACGTAAAGTCAGCCATATGTGCCAAGCTCCCTACGGTCAACACTTCCCTGTCTCCACCACGATGACCACTCTCCATCTCCTCTTCCTCCTCATTCCCCTCCTCAGTTATCCATGTAGGAGAGACGGGTCAAAGCCTATGTGGGTACTAGACTCTGTTGCACTAGCAATCAGCTCCTTCTCCTCCTCCTCCTCAGCCTTTACCTCCTCATTGTTACCTAATCTGCACTGACAACAGGAAGGTAAAACACCAAGGAAACGACCAAAAAGTCCAAGTATATAGCAAAATATAATTTTATTGGACAACAAAGCACAGAAAAAGGGGAGGATAGTAGACAATGATGTGCAAAAATCCGCACAAATGCTTGGATTTGCAAAGGGGTGCTAAGGCCTGTTTCACACATCAGTTTTTTCAAATCAGTCAAGATCTGCCGTTTTGCAAAAAAAACAGATCTGCCATTTTGCTTGGCGGATCTGTTTTTTTCCCCATTGAGTTGCATTACCGGCAGATCTTGACGGATTGCCATCCATTGGATCCATTTTTTTGCGGATCCGCCAAAATTTTGGCGTCCGCCGACATGTCTGGACAGGCAATGCAACATTTTTTTGGGCGGCCGGATCCGCATTTTACATTGCGCATGCCCGGAGGATTTGCCTCGGCCGCAAATTTAACACTAAACCCTGTTCTGGTGGCTGAAAAAAATTCTCTCTCTCTCTCTCCTCCCTAGGCAGCGGTTCCTTTAAAATTCTTCCTTCGATGGATCCGTTAAAACAACGGTCCGGTGCCAAACGTTGTGGTCAGTGCAGGAACGGATCCGTTGTCAGCCATTTTAGCGGATTTTAACTGAGGAAAAAAACTGATGTGTGAAACAGGCCTAAAACAATGAGAAGCCAGAGCAACCTCACATCAAATATATCATAAACCAATGGTCAATTGTTACAGAGTTAGTGAGGAAAAAAGCAATCTGCCTGATGTAAACGACATATACGCAGTGGATGTGTCCACAAAAAGCCAGCAGACATATCACTAAGCAATTAGGAGTCCATACAAGTTTGCAGTATCATTACAAGAGCAGCCAAGAAACCTAAACTGCAGTAAACAACAAATATACCAATTACCTCGAATGATTGGCAGAGTCTGGCTTCCACGGTCGGAGCACCCACCTTGGTGCAAGTGCCATAATGTGATCCATGTTCAAAAAATTTGCATAAAACTTTTCCAGATATTTTCTCTCATAGGTTAGGGTCACACGTCTGTAGTTTCTCTCATCTGAAAGAATCGGGTTGATTATGCTGACAACTGTGATCGGCGTTTGATCAGAGTGTCCGCATTTTGTGATCTGAAGCTCTCTGATGAAAGAATCGAAGCACGCTGTGAGAAGAAGATGGAGAACAAAATTTCTCCATCTTCTCCATTCTGCCTGTGGATATCGGATGTCATCCAAGTACAGTTCGATGAATTCCATGCACCCATAGAGTGGGCAAGTCTCGTCGAAGTTACGTGTCAAATCGCAGCATGCTGTGAATTTTATTCTCAGGCCGAATCAGTATAGAATAACATTGGTCCAAGTGCTATCTGATAAAAAATTGGTTTACACTTGTCCAATTAGTGGACTCATTAACTCAAGGAAAACTACAGTGGTTGCACTGATCTCTTTTTACACGGCCTTTATAGCAAGTATCAAGAAATCTTTATAAGCACCACTCCAGTGGGATTTTTTTATAATTGTAATGCTAGAGTGGTACAGGCAATGTAAATTCCCTGCTCCTAGTATTATTCTTACCCGCCAATGTTTTCAACTTTTATCGGCGCAGCTGCGGTCGTCTTCTGCAAGTTGTGACCAGCCGGATCGCTCCAGTGTTTGCTGCATGAGCTGGAAGTCACAACTCAATGTCTGTCTATTACAGCCAGAAAAAGGACAGAATGATGCCTAAGGGCTCATACTCACTTGCGAGAGACTTGCATGAATCTCTTGCAAGTCTCTCGCATGAACACCCAACACTTCTGCCGCCACTGGGATTGGAGCATGCGGCTACAGAGAAATACACGTAGCCACACTCTCCGGTCAGAGTGCCGGCGTCAGTGCCGGGTTTTCATGCGAGAGACTCGCAAGAGAATCGTGCAAGTCTCTTGCAAGTGAGTATGAGTCCTTACACTGAGAGCTTGTGACCGATACCTTACTTCCGGTCTATCAGATTACTTGCGGTCGCAAGGTGGCTGCGCAGGAACAAAGCGACGCCAGGAAGAGCTGACTTGCGGTAACAAGGTGGCTGCGCAGGAACGAAGTGAGGCCAGGAAGAGCTGAAGATGGCGGCTGGTAAGTGTAATGCTAGGGTAGGAAACTTACATTAGTGGCACCACTCCAGCGCCGAAAAAAAATAGCTGCGGAGATGTGCTTAAAATAGACATTAACAATTCTCATGGCAACACAACATTGAAAGTAAACTCAATCTCATTCCCTTATTACAAGGTTAGTATAAACTTTGTATTGTTGGAATAATACTGGAGTATCTTTTATTATATCATTATTGTATTGTCAGAATGTTTAAAAATAACATTTCAGATTAGTTTTTCATTGTGGATTTTCTTTAGAAATAGCAATAATGCATGAAGTATTAATCTTCGAGTGTCCTCATTTCCATATTCTTTTACCCTTACCTTATCTACCTTTATCCTAGGAGTAGGGAGCAAAGATCAGGCCATATATTATGTTTATCTCTTTGTCTTGGAATGTGCTATTATGACGGACGCTCTGCAGACGCCAGATACTTACACCTCCATAAGAATATGCTTCAACTCAACGACCAACCATTTTACAAAAGCAAATGTCCTTGGGTTACAATGGATAAAGTGAAAATCTCGCAGCTGCAGAATAATGGTCCTCCTACAGCATTCCCAGTTATATTGCTATTTGTATTACAGAATAATTGTGAATGTAAGCTTCTATTCATTAGCGCAGCGTATTAATATGATGATTAGATAAAGCTCTAAACCACACGATACGCTCAATCCTGACTTATTCATATAAGCCGCAAATATCATAGGTGAAAGTCTGTGCCCAACAGATCAAGTTTCCTGTTGTTTTGAAGCAAAATACTAGCGGAATAACTAAAATGTCCACATTTAGAACGAATATTCCCGCTCGTGATGATCAAAAACATCTAACAAAGAAAACATCAACAATCTCTAATCCAGTATTGCCAATGGCCAATGTACAGCTATTAAAAAGAACCTATCACCAGGTCAAAAGTGGTCAGTTTTTGCTCTTATTTTATTCCCACTGCTCCTGAATATTTCATTTTTTGTTTTTTTTTTTAAATCCATCATATGGTTAAAGTGAAATGGTCCTTTGTACTTAGTTGTAATTACAGTCTTTACAAAGTGGTCGTGCCTCTGAAGATAACAAATTGCGTAGTGTGAACTATGACATGCGGTTTTATTACATTTTATTGTTTAATGTGAAATACGAAATGACTAGCGTGTAGTGTAACTAATTTATTATGCTACAGGTACTGATGGTGCTGTGTGAGTACTGCAAGGTAATGCCTAAGGTAACTCTGTACACTCAGCTCAGAGGCAGGGAAAGTATAAGATTTAGTCTATTGACTATATATGTAGATTAGGGTTTAGGGCCCAGAGCAATGACAGATATAGCAAGATAGGTAGTAGTTGGCCTTATTAGTTTCATAAGTCATAGTGTAAATAAAGTCGTAGTTAAATGTTTGGGACCAGCCCAGGATGGTAAGGGGCAGAGTCAAATAAAAGGAGGAACTAGTTCCTTTAGTTTAGCTAGAGTAAGAGCAATGTTCATGTCAAGTTCATGGTGCAGTGGGCTGGAGGCACATGGAGTACATATCGTTATGACAGCATCACGTTGTATCATATTTCCTGCAACGTTCGGTGTTTAAGGCCTGAGCTATGCACTGAGAAGTGTGCCTTAATCCATTCCACACAAAGGAAACTGGTAGGTGAACTGCATGAGGGAAACATAGTGAATCTTGTGAATACTGTGGTGCCGGCTGGGGAGTAACTAGGGCTAACAGGAGCTGTAAAAGCATAGAAAGTCTGAGCTGAACGTTACCGGATGCTTGAAATGTACTGTGTTGATGAAAATGGAACGAGAGGGTGCTGTGCTCAAAACTGATGTACTTGAACTGTCCAGTAAAGTTGAACTTGTTAAAACGAACCCGGTGTCCCCTGATGTGTGAGCGGCTGGTACTGGAACTGAGGACCTGGAGACCTCCAGCCTACACAGCCAACATGTGAGTACAATGCAATGTACACAGCACAGCACTTATGGACTGGGATTCTGTGTTTGTAAAGTTCCAGGATGTTATGGAGCAGCAGCTCGCCCACGGCTACCATCCCGGGCATCTTACATATAGCTCACAGGATAATAATGCAGATAATAATGTACAACAGAGGATATATATATATATATATATATATATGCCCTCAGTGAATCCTGTGAGCCACATCGCATTGTAAAAACCTTAAAAATTAGCACCAAATCAAAAGTCAATATTTTTGGAACCGTACCGTGGATTTAGAAAAAAAAAATAATTGGGGTAGCAATGGATATAAAAGAAGAGCATTAAATGCCATCTTTCACAAGTCCTCTTCAACCCCTTTGTGTCGTATGACATAAACTTACGTCGCACGTTGTCTCCCCGCCTTTGATGCAGACTCACACGTGAGTCGCACATCATTCCTGGCAAATGATGGCTGATTTAATGGGCCTGTAACAGCCAAAGGTGATATGTAGCTTCGCTCGTGGCTGTTATCCTGTTAAGTCCTGCTTTTAATCTCTGAGAGCGGCATTTAACATGCCTGTGATATGGTTGTGGGGTGCCGATGGGTTGTCATGAAATCTGGGGTCTGCTGATGACCCCTGTGCCTGTCATTATGATCCTCCTGCGAAATCCAGCCCGTAGCTGATGTTCATAGTAGATCGTGAAAAGTTTTCCCCCTCCCATATACTAATGTGCCACAAACACAAAGTTGATAACACCAACCATTTCCATTTTATTTAGGTGTATCCATATAAATGGCCCACCCTGTATATATGTTTGCACTGAATATATATATATATATATATATATATATACACACATACACACATACAGTGGGGGAAATAAGTATTTGATCCCTTGCTGATTTCGTAAATTTGCCCACTGACATGAACAGCCTATAATTTTAAGGGTAGGTTAATTTTAACATTGAGAGATAGAATATCAAAAATAAATTCCAGAAAGTCACATTATATAAATTATATAAATTTATTTGAATTTTGCAGTGAGAAATAAGTATTTGATCCCCTACCAACCATTTAGGGTATGTTTCCACGGTCAGTAAACGCTGCAGATTGGACACTGCATTTTATGTATTCTGGTGTGAAGTTTCCCTTTAAATGGTTTGTCTGTATTGCATTAGTTTAGGGACAGTGAAGAGTTAAGGTGTGGGCTGGAATAGCAGCCAGAAAAGGAGGCAGGAAGCTCCTGCTTCCAGTCAGTGTCCAGTCAGGCTTGCCCCAGGGCAAGATGCTCTGCAGTAACTGGGAGCTGACTATACCCCAGTAGAGGGAAGTAAAGACTGCTGCCCCAGATCCATGGGCAGTGAATCGGGCACCGGGACTGAATAGTGCCCCGCTGAGGACTACAAGTGTCCAGGAATCAGCTTGAGGCTGTGACTGTTACTACGGCTGTCGTTGCTGCCGCCATTATTGCCACCATTGCTGCTACCACTGATACGGCAGTGAAGGAAAGAGCAGGAAGTTTACCTGAATTATTGTAACCACTTTTTTCCATGGTTTTTCTACTTTTATTACTGTTTCTCTACTCTACAATAAACTGTTATCCCTGTTGAATTTTAACTGTGTTCCTGGATCCTGATTGCCTGTGCTGCAGTGACTGTGGAGAAGAGGGAAATCGCCTGTGGTTCATCTGTCCTGTCTATTTTATGTGCCAGGGGCTGAGGTGCTTGCTGACTGTTTGCTCAGTGGACTCTGTTCATGGACTGTAGCTTTAAGTGACTCGGCCATAACTACAACACCGTGCCACCTTGTTACACCAGTACCAAAAATATCAGGACGTGTGAAAGAAGCCTAAGTCAGACGTTCAGTGCTCATGCCACTTTTAAACACAAGATTACTAACTAACACATTTTATTATTTGTTTAGGTTAACTGGCTTTTTACAAAAAAAGTTTATGTTTGTTCATATATGTATGCATCCTTTAATTTTGTAAGATTGGCACATGCCCATGAGAATGAGTGACTCATTTCCAATATAATTTCAATAGTTATCTGACTTTTTTATAAAAATGATTTTAGCAAGTACATGTGTTTTTTCGTAGCATTTTATTTGTTTCCAGAGTGAAAACTTCCTTTTTAAATTAGGGCAAGAGTGAAATCTATCTCCCAGGGTGTGGAGCTAGCAAGGTGAGAATGAAATCTTGACAGCCATGGTGGAAAAGTTTTTGCACAGTCTGTGTTTGTGTTATCCAGCAGAGAGAGTAGAATTAGAAGTTGTGAGTCATGATGGGAACAGGTTTGGCGGTCGCAGACTTAGTGAAGGAGCACTAGACAGTACTAAGTCATAAGCCATAGTTAACATTGGAAACTGACATCACTTGCTCAGTATATGACTGCATTGTAAAAATGACATTATGTTCCATGGAATGGTGATATATGTTTGGTCTACATCATTTAACATATAAACTCATAAATTAATGAGTAACATTTGGACGCATAGCTGTTTTTTTTATAAACGGATGTGTTCTTGAAGTTGATTTTATGGCCCAATCACATATAGAGGAAAAATCAGACTGCTGACTTTCTTAAAAATAAAGGAAAATTTAGTTAAAAAAGAGAAGTAGCTGGTCATTTTGGTGGAAAACGCCTTTCTTGGTAATCCTGTCTACCCATACCTGGAGCGCTGAGAGATGGGTCTAGAAGCAATAGATTAAAGTGGGGCAATTCAAAAAGCAAGCCAGAGCTTCCCTATTACCACAAGGCATAATTCCTGTGTAAGTTGGGCAAATTTATTGAAGTGGAATTGAATTCTACTCAAATTTTTAAAAAAAAAATTTTCACCAGAATTCAAATATTTTTAAAAATTCGCTGCCTCTGGTGCCTGCTGCCAATTCTTTAAGATCTCTCTTCTTTCCACTGTGGAGCATGAGTGTCTTCACTCTAGAACAGGTTTTCCAGCCGCAACCAGGTCTCAGGGGTCACGGCGCATCGTAACATCGTAACAATTTGACCTCCAATACCTGGTAGCAGCAGGATGTCCCTTTCTAGAGTGAATACACCAATGCAATGGAAATAAAAAACCCTGAGGACTAGACAGTGGGTAGCGGGAACAAGAGACAATAAGGGTGTTGGGACAGGGAAGCAATGAGGTGAGTTATTTTTTCTTTATTTTTTTACATGTTACATTAAAAATGCTCTGGGTTGTGGAGAGAACATTCAACTCATGGAAAATAACTGCTGTAAATCAGATTTCAGCGCAATTTGGGAAATTCATATTTTGGGAAATTTTTTTCAATTTGGGAAATTATATTTTTTTAAATTCATATTTTGGTAGATCATCTCTAATTCTGAGTCTTTTGCAACTGTGCCCCTTGCTCCTTTAGAGCATTTGTTATGTGATGGCTTCTTTCCACCTATTGAGGGGCTGTGAGGATCATGGTAGTGGTGATGAACTGCTCACTGAGCACAAGCTCAGATTATTAGGCCCAAACAATGACTGTGGGTGTCAGCCAGTTGGTCCCACTCATTAGCAAGCTACTTCCAATAGTATCAGTTACCATTTCAAAGGTGTCGGCAAACTCAGAGCCATGCGACCTATTTCCAGAAGTGATGGTCAGCGCATACAATACCACAACTGGGAACCACCACTTTTCTCCCCATTATTTCAAGATCAGAAGTTCTGTAGTATCTTCTTTCTTGACAGAGGAGTAGACAACTTCCTGTATCTCTGCCTAGATATAAACAGAACATTAGACCAAAAGTGTTTAGCATTATTTTATGCTGTGCTTAAAGTTAGTCCCCTTCTATTCTGAACCCACCAGCAAATACATCCTCTTCCAGCCCACGCAATTGCTCGACTCCCACAGCCCCATGACAGTGGGAAAATATTCATCCTACAATATGATGTGACCATAGCATTCTGGACCCATTGAAGACTGTGCATGTGTCCCCCAAAAGGCATCATCTGTGACATAAAGCTAAACTACAAAAAATAATTTCTTTACCAATTACTTAGATTTGAAAATAAAATAAAAAAAATAGATGGATAGCCCCTTAAATTATTGGGCCCCAAACCCCATTTATTTTTCTGTATCTTGGGATTGTTCTAGTCGTTTTGACTTCCAAGTGCCACCTTACTGAAACTTTTCATGTTGGCCAACACCAGACGCTTTGCTAGGCCTGGTTGTCAGAGAACATCCCAATGATAAACAGGGATATTGTAAGTAAAAAATTTAATAACTATTCATGAATAAGCAGAATAAATATGGTCAAATCTTACATAATACCAAAATTTATTTGTGATCATGAGTCGAATAAACCTCCCAAGTTCTTTCTTTCATGTAAACAGATTTTTTTCAAACTACTGTATTTTTCGGATTATAATGCGCACTTTTTCTCCAAAATTGTTTGGGGAAAATGGGGGTGCATCTTTTAATGTGTATATACCTTACTGGTACCATTGCTGCAGGCCACAGGCTGGGATGAGGGGGTGTCCGGCGGTGCTGCAGGTGCCCGGCGGTGCTACAGGGGTGTCCGGCGCTGCTGCCCAGGTCTCTGGTCCTGCTGCGTGGGTCTCCGGTGCTGACCCCCACAGCAGCACGGAGACCCCCACAGCAGCACCACAGACACCTGCAGCAGCACCAGCAGTAGCACTGGAGACCCCCACAGCAGCACCGGAGACCCCCGCAGAAGCACCGGAGACCCCCGCAGCACCGGAGACCCCCGCAGCAGCACCGTAGACACCTGTAGCAGCACCAGAGACACCCGCAGCAGCACTGGGCACATGCAGCACTGGAGACCCCCACAGCAGCACCAGAGACCCCCGCAGCAGCAGCGCCAGACACCCCCGTAGCCCCGCCGGGAACCTGCAGCACCGGAGACACCCGCAGCAGCATCGAGAAGCAGCACCGGACACCCACACAGCACTCATCCCAGCCTGCAACCTGCAGCATCACCCCACTCCTGCCTCTTCCAGCAGCAACCCTGGGACTCCGCATCACCGCAGCCACCACCCCCGGTAAGCAATAAGATGTTTGGATTATAAGAAGCACCACCATTTTATTAAAAAAAAAATTCCTATTTTTCTCCTCAAAATTTGGGATGTATCTTATAATCCAGAGCATTTTATAATCCGAAAAATACGGTATATTAGGAAATATAACTAAGTTCTATACTGCTGAAATGGCCTGTAACAATGACGTTCTCCTGGCTTTCTTCTTCGCCGGCTTGTCCTATTGTGGATGAACTGGATATACTGTAGATTTGCCTTCTTCATGTGATGATTTCATTTTCCTTGCTACCCATGTGGACTTGCATTTTAAAGCATGATACATGGAAAATTATTGATTCTTGTGGTTCACTTTCTAGCACATCTTTAAAATTCTCTCCCAAATCGGCTGCACCAGAACCTCTGCAAATTGGTAGGAAGAGTTTGTCACCCCCCGAAAGATCCCATCGACTTTCACAAGGACTCTGTTTATATTGTGCTGAATGGGATCACTGCCACATAAACTGTTCCAAACTGAAGACAATGCAGGGAAACTTTAGACCGTAGGTGAGGAATAAAATATTGCCCCAGTAACAACTTTAAAAGTAAATTACTTGTGCCTATGCTTGTTTCCTTGGGTTCCTCTGTGTTCACAGGACAAGTATTCATTGATTCTGATGCAGCAGAGAATTTTATAGACTTTTCTTTGGCCAAAACGCTGAACAATTCTCTTTTTTCCTCAAAGATGGCTCTAAAGCTAATCTCCTCAAATGGCTCCTCAAGTTCTGGTTGTCGTATCCAAGTCCAGAGTGAGAAGGTAACTCTTCAGATTGGTGCAGTACATGCTGAGGTCATCTCTTTTTTAATTTTGCTGCTTTCTGATTTCAATAGACTGATCAGATTACCCAACGGCATCCATCTTGTTTCTGTAATTGCCTCAAAGCTCTACCCCAGCAAGCTACTCTGAAGCTCTGTTCTGTATAATAATAAAAATCCTAAATGCCTTTTATGTTTCTCTACTATGTTTTCTGGTCGCCAATAGATTCTCTCCAATGGTCAAGACTGTTCCTGTTTCTGTCTATGACCCATACACAGAATATGAGATCAACCAAATTGTGAGCTGTAAATTATCACGAGGGAATCTACCTAATAGAATGGAAGAGACAAAGTTCTGAGTAGAGATGCTGGGTCCCTAAAAAGGACATCAATGCTCCCATCCCGCCCAAGAAATTTCATGCTAAGCATCATCTTTTTTCTATTCCTGACTCTTGTGGGAAGAGCTCTAAAAGAAGGGGTACTGATACACATCTGTTTCAGGTTGGCTCTATATTCTGTGGCTGATGCACTCTGTTTTGCTCTCTGTCCCGTTTTTGCAAGTGGCTCAGCTTCCATCCATGACATCATCTCCCTCGACCTTTAATTCACATTTAGATACACCCCTTTGAATGAGGTTTAATCTAGAAGTGTATCCTACATAAATGAGTTTGAACTTTCACTTTGACCAAGTCCTAGGTTCCTGTTGTGTCCACAAACTTCTGTGAACTATTCATTATTCCAGCAAGTTAACTCATCCCTCGCCGTATGGTTATTAAACTATTATTGAAGTCTGTTTGCAATACCTGCTCCTGCTGCCATTTAACCCACTACTTGCTGAGAACATCCTGAGCTGTTATTGGAGACTGTTTGCATTACCTACACTTGTGTGTCTGCTTCAGACCTGCCATTTTCCTACTTCTATCCTCTTGCTTCTGTAGCCTCCAGCGTGTTCTGCATTAAAAGCTTGTATGTTGTTCACATTCACAGATTTCCGAGTCCTTATCATACCACAAGCCTGACAACTTACTATGCCGACACTCCGGGTCCATATGTCCGCACTGATATGTAGCTATAGATCCACCTCATCACGTGAGACTAACATCCGAAGAGACCTCAGAGCACATTAAGGGACATTATATCGGTGGAGAAAAACTTCTCTTCTAATTGAATTTCCTGGGAAAATCAGTGTGAGCGAGCAAATTCAAATTTACCCTAATCCACTTCTGTAATCCGAAAACCTGCAAAACCCATTTAGGATAAACAAAAAGCGATGATCTGATAAATCATTGCATACATCTCTTATAAATGCAAAGTATACCTCTTCTTTAAAATTATCTTCACTTTTTTCTGTATTTTGTTTCCTCAACCTCATTTCTGTTGCACTTTTTAGATTGAGCATCCTTGTTAACCTCATTTACAGTCTATTATAATGATCTGTAGATTGCAGACATCTAATCATGTTCACACCAATCTTTTATCCCCATATTTCCATTTCAGTTGAGATCAATATGCTCCTATGGTTCTCTTTTTAACACTTTACAGCGCTAAAGCCCCCGTTACACACTGCGATATCGCTAGCAATATCGCTGTAACGTCACTCGTTTTGTGACGCAGCAGCGATATTGCTAGCGATATCGCTACATGTGATACTTACCTCCGACCGGCTCCCCCGCTGCTCATCGCTGATCGTGCGAGAACGTCCTGGACCATTTCTCGTTGGGCGCTTCCTGCTGGGCTTCCTGTGGCGCCAACAAGCGACGCGTGGACGCGGGCGGGAGGACATCAGGATCGCCTCGTCTGACAGCTAAGTAGCGACCCTCGACCCCTGCTATGTCGCTGGTGAGATCTGCCTGTGTGCCATTCAAGTCACATCCTTCTTTTTTACAGTTGAATAGTTTCACTCAACCTGTACACTCCTCATTTATGCCTCTTGTCACTGCTCAAACGTCCAACCCGTCACTCAGGTTTACTGGTTCATTGGCTCATTCTTCCGTATTTCAATCACTCCATGCACCTCATGTATTCAGTGTTTCTTTTTTAGCCATTACATATGGTTTCAACCCTTTGTATCTATCCTTTGATTATTTATATTTTTCAGCATTTAGTTCTATAGTCCCTTAGAAAATCAAATTGCTTTTGAATTTCTATTAGCTATGGGGAAATATGCCTTTAATGTTTTGAAGCTATTTTTGGGGTCATTTTGGCTATATGTCTTCAGCACTGACTCTTATTTAGATGGGATGAATGATCAAGCATTAGTGAATCAAATATCATATTTAGTCAATGGAATAGATGAGGAATGTCAGTGCATTTCAGTGTTGTGCTGTTCTCCTGCCATCCCTCCTATAAATATGTAGACTGTGTCTAAGTGTAATGGGACAAGGCTTTTTTAACATAAGGTAATAATGATTATTATACAGGACCACTGCACCTGGCCATGGCAATAGATACTTTACTGGTGGAAGGTATCAAACTCCTAGCAATAGAGGGGATGCTGATGGTTACTGCTTAATACTTTGCATAACCCTTGATCCCACCACTTAGAAAATATATAAATAATTTGTCAACTCGTCTTTAAAGATAAAGGCTGGCATACAATTGTCGCAACTTGTGCAGCTGCACAGGGCAACCGAAGAGGGTCCACTTCCACCTCTAATTGAGCATCTGTCACAGATAAAAAAAGGGGTGCACTATGATGAGCTAAGGGCTTATATACCGTTCTTGTACAGGGCCCCTAATGTGTCTGTGTCTTCTTTGTCCAAAAGTTATTGCAAAACTCAGATAAATTGACCTAAGACACTTTTCACATCTGCAAGTTGCTTTCTGTTTAGGGAAACCACAGTTCTGTAAAACAGATACCACTAAAGTCCTCAGGACATGATTGACTTACACTATAATGCAGGGGTGGGGAATCTTTTTTCTGCCAAGGGCCATTTGGATACTTATACCATCCTTCGGGGGCCAGACAAAATCCGCCCACAAAATACATCCTGACTCTGGCTCTGGTGTCAGGACGTAATCTTTCATTGCATGCCCTTCAGTGTTCTGCAGTGAATACTGCGTGTGTGTGCTCACAGAGCAAGAAGAAATTAATGAGCTGGTGGCAATCGGAATACAACTCCCTGCCAAAGCACTGCAGTCCCTGAGAATCTACCCCGGGGGCCGGATAAAAGGTCATCGAGGGCCACAAATGGCCCTGGGGCCTCAGGTTCCCCACCCCTGCTATAATGGAACCTAATGGATTCGTATGCCACTGCATGAGCCACTTTTCCTTTAAATGTGCAAAAGAGGCTCCAACATATAGCTTAAAGTGTAACTGTCATTTCAGTAAAGCCTCCAGTAGAATGTCTGTGCCTTCCTCTAATTCCTCCTCCCCTCTCTACTCGAAAGACCTTCATGAGTATCTACTACTTCAGAAATGTGAAAGCCTATAGAAAAATATTTAGAATTGAGAGTCCTCAGTGGTTGATACCTTTTAATGGCTAACTGAAAAGATGATAACAAATTGCAAGCTTTCAAGGCTACTCAGGTCTCTTCATCAGGAATATAGACTAATACAACATCTGAAGAGGCACAAGTTTATACACAACAGGGCACAGAAATAATGCAATAGATAAGACAAGTGACTTGAAGCTGAACTATAATTATGGGAGAGAGACAAACAGTGGAGGCCGCAAATATTGGCACAGTTCATAGATAAGGAGTGTGAAAGCTACAGCTCTGGCAAAAATTAAGAGACCACTGCAAAATTTTCAGTTTGTCTGATTTTCCTCTTTATAGGTATATTTTTGAGTAAAATGTAAATTGCTCTTTTAGTCTATAAACTACTGACATGTCTTCAAATTTCCAAGCACTAAATTTAGTATTTTCAGAAAATGAGAAATGATCAAAAGAACAAAAAAATGCAGTGCTTGCAGACCTCAAATAATGCTAAGAAAACAAGTTCATAATCATTTACAAACAACAATACTAATATTTTAACTCTGAAAGAGTTCAGAAATCAATATTTTGTGGAATAACCATGATTTTTAATCACAGCTTTCATGCGTCTTGGCATGCTTGCCACCAGCCTTTCACACTGTTTTTGAGTTACCTTATGCCACTCCTGGTACTCCTGGCTGTGTGGCATGGCGCATTGTCCTCCTGGAAAAACCAATCCTCAGAGTTGGGGAACAATGCCTGAGCAGAAGAAATCAGCTGTTTTTCCACGATAACCTTGCATGCAGCTTGATTCATACATCCTTCGCAAAGATTAACTTGCCCAATTCCAGCCTTGCTGAATCATCCCCAGATCATCACTGATCCTCCACCAAATTTCACAATGAGTGCAAAACAGTGTGGCTTGTACGCCTCTCCTGGTCTCTGTCTAACCATTAGAAGACCAGGTGTTGGGCAGAGCTGAAAATTAGACTCATCAGAGAAGATTACCTTACTCCAGTCCTCTATGGTCTAATACTTATGGTCTTTGGCAAACTTCAGCCTGGCTCTCCTTTGCTTCTTATTGATGAAAGGCTTTTTTCTACCTTTACATGACTTGAGCCCTGCCTCTAGGAGCCTGTTACAAACTGTTTTTGCCGTGCACTTCACCCCAGCTGCAATTTGCCATTCCTTTTGTTGGTCACTTGATGTCATCCTGCGATTGCTGAGTGACATTTGAATAAGATGATGATTATCCCGGTCAGTGGAGAGTCGTTTTCGCCCTCTGCCGGCCGGTAGCTTTGTTGTCTCCAGTGTCTGCTGCTTGACCTTCTTGTAATGGACTGCCTTCTTAGATATTTTAAGGATGTAGGCAACATGATGCTCACTGTATCCCTTGCTAGTAAAGCCAGAATTGAGCCCTTCTTTTCCTCACTCAAGACTTTTCTTTTCAACTCCTTTGGCATGGTTAAAAGTTATTTTTTCATTCCTATTACTTTTGGGATATTACTAGCACTTGTTTTGCCATCCAGCTCGTCCTATTGCAAGAGGATTGTGAACACCACAGCAGGATTTTTTATACTTTCCTTCGTTAAATAAGATTTGGTTCAAGTGATCACCTAATCAGAAGCTCATTAAGTAGAATGAGGTGTACTCTGGTTGGAATTAAAATGACACTGGAATGGAATTGCTGTTGGATATATAGAGAAGCTGATTTTTATAAAACTGTGCAGTGGTCTCTTAATTTTTGCCCGAGCTGTATATTGTCCTCTTATTGGGTTCTGGTTCTGTGTTATGATGCCCCCACAAGGCCTGAGGAGCAAAGTCTTTAGTTGATGTAGAAAGACATAAATCCTTGCGACACATTCATTACTGCACTGTGTGTCAAAGGTTGTCATAACTTTATACTCCCAGATCCTTCTGTCTGAGATTGAAAGAATTTGAATGCTTCAAAAAATGGAAAAAGTGGAACTCACCATCCATGAAAAATTCCCCTAATTAAAACATGAGCAATGAACTGGCTAAAAGACAGGAAAAAAGAGTTGTCATTCAAGGTACATTGTCTAAGTGGGATATAGTCAGCAGTGGGGTACTGCAAGAATCTGTACTAGGACGGATTACACTGTGTTACCAAGATTTTGTCCCTTGGACAATTTTGAGTGTTCCTGAATCCTGATAGATTTTTTCATGCTGATTTCAGAAATGACTTCAGATTTTTCCTATCATGTAAGGTTTTTGAGAAATGATACGAAACATTATATTTTGTTATAATTCTAAAAACTCATAAACAAACTTTTTCTGAAACAGCATATTCTGAATCTTCCACTGAAATAACGTAAATCGCTGATCTACACATATGCAAGCACTTATTATGCGAAATTCCGCGTATGGGCAGTGAATCATTCTGCTGATCGTGTACGGAGCATACCACATCTCCTAGGCAGGGGAGGAATCAAAAGACAATACTGACATACTTAAAGCATGTCTGAATGGATCACGACGTTCAATGCTGTTCGCTGCCCCAATGATATGGAGAGAGCAGAGAGATCATGTAACAGATTGCTACTTCTGCCTTACAAATGTAACAGGATATTTAGCAAAGAGCAAGAAATCAATAAAATATCCTAATCTTCCTTCAGCCATTAGACCAGTGCCACACGATGAAAGTCTTCGTGTTCCAAAGCCGCTCAAATTATGGACAATGGAGGATGACGAAGATGAACTAACAATGTCAGTGGAAAATGAAACTGCTGCAGTGCAGACCCAGACTTTGAGCCTTCTTCATCTAATCCACATCTGTTCAGTCAAGCTGATCTGAGTGACTTGGTCAGAGATTTGAAATTGTCAAAGAGGCAGGCACAATTATTCGGATCAAGGCTACATGAACGGAATCTCTTATTACCAGGAACAAGAGTTTCTGTTTTTCTCAGTCGTCAAGAAGACCTTAATCAATTTTTCAACCATGTCAACAGTTTAACCTTTTGCAATGACGTCTTGGGGTTGTTAGGTGCTCTTGGATGCAAACATGATCCGAAGGAATGGCGACTAGGGATGAGCGAGTACTGTAGTATTCGGACTCGCTGTACTCGTTACAAGTACCTCCTAATACTCGGGTACTCGTAACGAGTACCGAGTCCAATGTAAGTCTATGGGAAATGCGATTAATGGATGGGGACTGTGATGGACTGGGCGGGGACTGTGCAAAGACTGTGCCAGGCTATGTGGGACTGTGCTGGCCTGTGCGGGGACTGTGCCGGGCTGTGCGGGACTGTGCTGGGCTGTGTGGGACTGTGCAGGGACTGTGCCGTGCTGTGCGGGACTGTGTGGGGACTGTGCGGGCTGTTGCAAATATTGCGAGGCGAGTAGTGAAATACTCATGAGGATTCGAGCACTGCGAGTACCGCATTACTCGCCGAGTACCGAATCCTCATGAGTATGCTCGCTCATCCCTAATAGTGACTGTTCATTGACTCGTCAGTTTTAAGTCTGAAGGCTACAAAACCGAAATATCTATCCTTCTATACCTATTGGACATGCCGTACACATGAAAAAAGCGTATGAGAATATAGAGTTACTGTTGACCCACATTAGTTATAGAAATTATAACTAGAACATATGTGGTGATCTTAAAGTTGCTGCACTTCTTCTTGGACGGCAGCTTAGATATACCAAGTATTGTTGTTTTATTTCTGAGTGGGACAGTCGTGCACAAGAAATGCACTATTTCAGAAAGGACTGACCACTTCGCGAAAACGTGGTTGCTGGACAGAAGAATGTTAGTCCTCTCATTGAAGATATTTCTCCCTCCTTTGCATATTAAACTTGGACTTATGAAGAATTTTGTCAAAGCAATGAACAAAGAACTGGAAGCCTTTTCTTACTTGCGAGAGAAATTTCCAAGAATAAGTGATTTAAGATTAAAGAAGCTATTTTTATTGGCCCACAGATCAGAGATATAATGAATGACAGTAGCTTTGATGGTCTTTTTCAAGGTGCTGAACAAGTGGCATGGAGAGCCTTTAAAGATGTGACCTTCAACTTCCTTGGCAACAGCAGGGCACCGAACTTTGGACAACTAGTGGACAACATGATCACAGCATATCATTTGATGAAATGCAATATGTCACTAAATATGCATTTTCTACATTCTCACTTGAACTTTTTTCCAGCCAATCTTGGTGCCGTTAGCAATGAACACGGTGAAAGATTTCACCAAGACATTGCGCTGATGTAGAAAAGGTACCGGGGTAAGTGGAGTACGTCAATGCTGGCTGACTAATGCTGGAATCTTATTCAAGAAGCATCTGACACGGACTATAAACGAAAGTCGTCTGCAAAACAAGCCCACCTCAAAGCTGCCACATGTCAGCTGTTTTTAACGCCGGTACGGAAATATGCGCAGCGACGACCCCCGTTACGTGATCGGCAGTCATTGCCATCACAACCAGAGGTCTCCTCGAGACCTCTATGGTTGTTGATGGTAAATTGCTATGAGCGACAATCTGTGGTCGGCATTCATAACAAGCCTGTAATTCTGCTGCATAGAGGTGATCTGAGCATCCCCTCTGTGTAGCAGAGGTGATCGTGCTATGGCAGCTTCTAGCCTCCTATGAAGGCTATTGAAGCATGCCAAAATTTAAAAAAAGTGTTTAAAAATATATAAAAAATAAAAAAACCATAAAAGTTCAAATCACCCCCTTTCTCTCCAATCAAAATAAAACAATAAAAAAAATCAAACCTACACATATTTGGTATTGTCGCATTCAGAATCGCCTGATCTATCAATAAAAAAAGAATTAGCCTGATCGCTAAACGGCGTAGCGATAAAAAAATCAAAACACCAGAATTACGTTTTTTTGGTCGCTGCGGCATTGCATTAAAATGGAATAACGGGCAATCAAAAGAACGTATCTGCACAAAAGTGGTATCATTAAAAACGACAGCTCGGCATGCAAAAAATACTCTTCGGGTCTCGGAAAATTGCACAATTTTTTTCTTAGCAAATTTTGGAATTTTTTTTCACCACTTAGATAAAAGAGAACCTAGACATGTTTGGTGTCTATGAACTCACAATGACCTGGGGAATCATAATGGCAGGTCCATTTTAGCATTTAGCGAACCTAGCAAAAAAGCCAAACAAAAAACAAGTGTGGGATTGCACTTTTTTTTACAATTTCACCGCACTTGGAATTTTTTTCCCATTTTCGAGTACATGACATGGTAAAACGAATGAAGTCATTCAAAAGTACAACTCATCCTGAAAAAAATAAGCCCTCACATGGCCATATTGACAGAAAAATAAAAAAGTTTAACCTCTTTATTAATGGCCTAGTGGATGGGATTGAGAGTAAAGTGTCAGTCTTTGCTGAAGTCACCAAACTATGTAGGATATTAAAATCTGACACTAACATTACAATATAGCAAAATGATCTTGCTAAGATGCCTGAATGGGGAAACACTTGGAAAATGAAATTTAGTCTTGAAAAATGTAGAGTAATAGATGGAGTAATCCTATAGCTGCATATATATTATATGGGAGTATACTCGGGACTACAGAACAGGAGAAGGACTTGGATATTCTGGTTACAAGTAAGCTGAGCAGTAGGACGCAATGTCAAGCAGCAGCTGCAAAAGCAAATAAGATTTCAAGGTGTATAAAAAGAGAGATAAAGTCATACGATCCCAAAGTATTGTTACCTCTTGATAAATCACTGGTGAGGCCACATCTAGAATATAGGATCCAGTTTCGCGCTTCACATTTTAAAAAGGATATTCAGAAGTTAGTCAGTTCAAAGGCGGGCATCTAGATTATTACAAGGGATGGAAGGCCTCCCATATGATCAGAGGTTTGAAAAGTTGGGCTTGTTTAGTTAAGAAAAAAGATGCCTCAGAGGAGATCTCATTTATATGTATAAATACATATGTGTTCAATACAGAGTCCGAGGAAGAAGTTTTAAACTTTGAAACGCGTTGGTATTATGAATAAACCATCATCTCCTTTATGAATAATTGATCTTGAGTCATATTTTGGCAGCGCATCAAATCCACAAAATCTCTATTATTTCTAAATGTCTTTGCGGTCACTGGTTTGACCTGTGGATTTGCAGTAGCTGACTAAGGATCTTATGTGCTTTTACTTCTCACATATCAGGTGAGTACATTTGAAGTATTGTTCCTAACTTATCCATCGGATAAGACCCTATTCTGCGCTTTTATTTTCCTATAGTGTGGATCAGCAATACTGAGTCCTGGCTCTAGTTACGGGTGGAAGAAATGGAATTGTGGCAGCTAAATAGAAAAGTATTTTTTACAGTTAGAGCAGTCAGAATGTGGAATGCCCAACCACAAGAGGTATTAATGGCAGACACTATGACAGATTTAAAAAAAAAAGGGCTGGATGATTTCCTCAGTACACATAACATTGTGGGTTATAGTTAATTTAGTGACAAAAAATATATAAATGGTGGGAGAAGTTTGAACTTGATGGACCTCAGTCTTTTTTCAACCTATGCAACTATGTAATACTAGCTGTTTCCAGCCAGCTAACGCTCGGCACGCTCATTGCTATCTAATTAACGCTGCTGGTGATTAAACTAAATTAAATAATGACAACATTCAATAGCACTTTCGCAGGTGGTAAATTAAATTAAAATGAAGTTAATAACAATAAAAATCATTAAAAGTCTGAATAATACTAATGATAAATTTTATTCACAGTGTAAAATCAAAAACAAACTGGATTCAGTAAGATGTACATTTTTTATTCAATCCAGCATCTAAACAAATTTCATAACAAAACATAAATTAAGTTGAAATTTCTCTGTAAACACAATTAAATGTACGTTTGCCTTGGCTGAAGTGGTTGAATTACATAGAAAGGAAGTGCTGCGTGTGGTAATGTGGGGGGCGGAGCCTCATGTGGTAATGTGTGGGGACGGAGCCTCATGTGGTAATGTGGGGGGAATGGAGCCTCGTGTGGTAATGTGTGGGGACACAGCCTCGTGTGGTAATGTGTGGGGACGGAGCCTCATGTGGTAATGTGGGGGGAATGGAGCCTCGTGTGGTAATGTGTGGGGACACAGCCTCGTGTGGTAATTTGTGAGGACGGAGCCTCATGTGGTAATGTGTGGGGACGGAGCCTCATGTGGTAATGTGGGGGGACGGAGCCTCGTGTGTTAATGTGTGAGGACGGAGCCTTGTGTGGTAATGTGTGGGGACAGAGCCTCGTGTGGCAATGTGTGGGGACGCAGCCTTGTTTGGTAATGTGTGAGGACGGAACCTCGTGTGGTAATGTGTGGGGACATGGTGGGGAGATGGGATTATGTGTGGTGATGTGGTGGGGGCGGGATTATGTGTGGTGATGTGGTGGGGGCGGGATTATGTGTGGTGATGTGGTGGGGGCGGGATTATGTGTGGTGATGTGGTGGGGGGGCGGGATTATGTGTGGTAATGTGGTGGGGGGCGGGATTATGTGTGGTGATGCGGTGGGGGGCGGGATTATGTGTGGTGATGTGGTGGGGGGGCGGGATTATGTGTGGTGATGTGGTGGAGGGGCGGGATTATGTGTGGTGATGTTTTGGGGGGCAGGATTATGTGTGGTGATGTGGTGTGGGGGCAGGATTGTGTGTGGTAATGTGGTGGGGGGCAGGATTGTGTGTGGTAATGTGGTGGGGGCAGGATTGTGTGTGGTAATGTGGTGGGGGCAGGATTGCATGTGGTAATGGGGTGGGGGGCGGGATTGTGTGTGGTAATGTGGTGGGGGGCAGGATTGTGTGTGGTAATGGGGTGATGGCGGGATTGTGTGTGGTAATGTGGTGGGGGGGCGGGATTGTGTGTGGTAATGTGGTGGGGCAGGATTGTGTGTGGTAATGTGGTGGGGGGCGGGATTGTGAGTGGTAATGTGGTGGGGGTGGGATTGTGTGTGGTGATGTGGGGGGGCAGAGCTACTGTGCAGGGGGCGGGATTAGCAAGTAATCACAATGCCTCATATATATAGATGATTAAAAACATATTCAGATGAGGAAGTGGATAGTGCCTGCGGACGACGTTCATTTTGCATGTGACAATGCTTCTACGGGTCCAATTGATATCCGTAGCAGTGAGTAGGCCATCATCAACAGCACTACCCACATCCTCCATTGAATATGCTTTTAACGATGTTCTAATTTAATGAATTTTTTGGGATGGTATCTGCCACTTTTTACATGTTTTGAAGCATTCTTCACTATTGTCTTTCATGAAGTTGAGCACCACGGAATCCATGTGGCCACATGATGTGTCCTACAAGTCATATTTGAGGTGCTCTGATTGTGCCGAATCCTCTTTTTTATTTTTCATTGAAGACAGATTTTACCAATGAATTTAAAGCATTGAGAATGAAAGGTCAGTTCAGGTGGAGAAAGAAGTTTCTTACTTTCATTTATGCTATTCATTTATGAAAATAAAGATAACAATTTAAACAAAAGTGACTATTTTAGACTTCCCAGTGTTAGCATGCAGAGTGTACATGTGTGCGCTAAACTATTAGGGTCATGCAACAATTTCTCTGCTTTGATGGATGAGCGGGAGCATCTTTTTGGAGATATGTTATTAGATCAGAGAACTTACTTCATTATAGGGAAACATGGCACATTCAGAAAGTATAGTTAGTAGTGATAGGCTAACCCCTGGATGTTTGGCTTCGGGGGGAAGGGAGGGGGTTCGGCCAAACAGTTAATAATAATGTTCAGTTTGGGTACCAGGACGGTACCCGGACCCCATTCACATGAATAGAGGTCCTAAACATCCAATGTGCGCCACTGGTAATCACTGGTAAGATTAATATCGCTGGTCAGAGAGTCTTGACTCCCACCCTGACAGATGACAGCGTAACCCTGCAGTTGCGACCGGAGGTAAAAAGTCTACCTCCGATAACAGGCCACTCATCGGTTAATGGGACTACTACTCCTATCAACCTACGCTTGCTGCCGCTAATAACATCGAGAGCAGATGGCAGCTGATGGGAGTATTCATCAGCAGGTGCCTGCGCTATAAATAAATTTTAAAAAATGGCCTCTATTTTTGATAACCAGCCAGTCAAAACTGACTGCTGCAGACTGCAACCAACAGCTATCAGCTTTAGCAAGACTGGTTATTAAGAATAGAGGGGTCCGCACGATGATTTTTAAAATTATTTAAATAAATCATTTTAAAAACTGGCATGGGGTCTGCCCCATTTTTGTCAACCAGCCACGCTAAAGCAGACAGCTGGGGCTATAATTCTCACGCTGGTAAGGAGCCATGGATATTGGCCGCCAGCCTAAAAATAGCAGCTCACAGCAGCCCCAGAAAAGGTTCATCAAGTGGCAGTGGCAAGTGGGGATCACATTTGTGCGGTTGATGTCACCTTTGTATTGTCCAGTGACATCAAGCCCACAAATTAGTAATGAAGAGGCGTCCTATAGTTATATTGTAAATAAACACACAGCCAGCATGAAGTCCTTTATTTGATTGAATACGTGGTCTCCTGTAAAAAAAACCCAGAAATAATAAACAACAAAAATACTCATCTAACACCCATTACTTTGCAGCCATGGTGTCACAACACAGCTGTCGGGTGACCCAGGACCAGGGGCTCCATCCCTATCCCTAACACTAGGGGGTGCCCTAGCTCGCCCTACTCCCCTGCATATTTCCAAAGGTGAAGATGCAGGGGCCTCAACTCTTGCCTTATCTCCTGAGTTAGCACTCCGTTTGTTCTCTTCTCCCACCCAGGAAAGAGGGGCTCTACTGTGCACCGTAGTACACCAACCCGACAAACAGGGCAACACATACAAAGGATAACATAAAACTCCAGGCATACAAAATATTCACTTACATATAACAGAGGAATGCACAGAGGTGTGAAGATAGGGGAATAGACCAAAATAGGGAAGGATAAAGAATTACGACACACATAGACCAAGCAACTGTCACTAATAACTCGTCAAACTTTCCTTCTCATAAGAACTCCCCTCCCTCCATTAGTCATGCAGCAAATGCTAGTTCTGACAAGGATTTGTGACAGAGCCCATGTTATTAAGGGGAAAGGAGTGGCTAACCGAGCTCAGCAGTGAGCACAGGGATTTTCAACATCGCCGATTAACCCCTGTTTTGCCAGAAGGAGTAAACACATTTAAAATAAAGGAGAAGTGCTTCTCAGCGCCAAAGTAGGTGCAATCAGACGCTTCAGTCATCTGGCTCCACACTGTCGCGCTAACCCCATGACACATGGTCTCCTTTAAAAAAAACTAAAATAAAAAACAGCCATATGCCTTGCCTGTCCGACTTTCTGTCCCATGCCATAATCCATGTCTGGGATAAATAGTTTTCAACTGGATGGTGCCAAGATGTGATTGTTTAGGCTGAAAAACGCTGGGAGAAGGAGCTGCTGCGAGCACAGCTTCAGTGACTAGCAATGACATCATTGAGATTATTTCAGTTCCTTGAGGCTGTGTTCCCAACTGAGCCAAAGAACTGTGGTTATCTCGGTGAGATCTCCACAGCTGAGCATAGGGAGTTCGTAGCGAACTGCAGTGAACTCCCTGTGCTCAGCGCTGCATTGTGAGACTTTGAGGTTGATGTCACCAGACAATACAAATGTGACATCAACCTCACATATATGAAGCCCACTTGCCACTGCCACTGGGCAAGTGAGAAGAGCCGGGCAAAGCGCCAGATTTGGCGCAGCTAATAGATGCACCTTTTCTGGGGCTGCTGTGAGCTGCTATTTTTAGGCTGGTGGACAATATCCATGGCTCCTTAACAGCGTGAGAATACCAGCTCCCAACTGTCTGTTTTAGTTTGGCTGGTTGTCAAAAATGGGGGGACTCCACACCCTTTTTTTAATTATTTATTTAAATAATAAAAAAAACAGAGTGGGGACCCACCCTATTCATGATAATCAGCCTTGCTAAATCTCACACCTGAGAGTTTCAGCCTGCAGCTGTCAGTTTTGCCTGGCTGATTATCAAAAATAAAGGGGAACATAAGCCTTTTTTTAATTTATTTATAGCGCATGCGCTGGGTGATGAATACTTCCATCAGCTGTCGCCTGCTCTCGCTGTTATTAGCGGCACAAGGAGTAGGCTGATGTGAGTAGCAGTCCCATTAGCCGACGCCTGTGACTGGAGGTAAACTTTGACAGCTTGGGAGCCTCATCTCTCTGACTGGTGGTAATAACAGCTAGAAAAACACCCAGTGTTCGGGCTGCTCAAACAGTAGTTGTTCAGTACGGACCCTGAACTTTACTGTTCGGGTTCGCCCATCTCTAATAGAAGGGGAACCAGAAAAAAAATATTCCCAGCATACATAAAATGCCTGACAGCATTGCGTCTAATATTCCTCGCCTAAATAATAATTTATTTTCTAACCATACTTGTAGGTTTTCATGTAAGTGTGCTTCCTGTATGCAAGTGACGACTTCAATTTTTAAACTTTGTTTTTGCTTTCGTCGTTGTACATTTTTCACTCCTTCGTGTGTTTATTGAATAAAGATTTGCAACCTAACTCATGTATAAAATATCTTCATCTGTACTGCATGTAAGACAGCCGAAAATAACAGAACTAGGTCAGGAATGACAATTCATCTATTGCACGGTATATGATATGATTGCTAGGCTGATTATTTTATTTTGCAGATTTTACTTTATGCTCTTTGGATCCATGGTCTTTATTCCCTTCCAAATTCTAGAATCAATAGAAATATAAAAAAGCATAAATGTTTGACTGTATAGAAATATAGAAGAAAATGAGTGCATGTTACATATAGAAATCTACCTTAACCTTAACTGTAAAAGTATGCTAAATGTCAACTGACTGAAACAATGCCACAGTCGATGGTTTGTGAGGTTTTGCTTCCTGTGTGTCAGCTGTCCTTTGTACAAAGATTCATACATGGTTTTAGCATTCAAACAGAAAGTACTGTAATATAATCTTTTCTTTTAGGTTTGTGGTCTTGTCATTTTCATATGTTTCTAAAAACTCTTTGAACTGAAACAGGTACGGTCTCACCAGCAACTTCTTTAATTTTCCAAAAGATAAAAAGAAAAAAACCTACTTATGTCTTGAGTTATTACATAGAAACATCCTGGAACATTGGTAAGTTCTTAATATTTGACGCACAGGAAAGTAAAGGTAAATGTGTTTATAATTAGTTGAGAAAATACAAATTCTACTTTAGGACATTTATATCAAAAAAGCAATATGAACCATGGTATGCTACTCTGTTCAATGGAAACTTGTGGCTTTATGAATTATTAACTGCGAGCAGTGACAACAATTCTGGCAATAACAGTTATACTGATGATGGTGATGAAGGTAAAATATTAATTGCTGATGCCATATTTTTCCATAAACTGAATGTCAGGTTCTTGAATCCCATCCTTTAACTTTAAGTTTGGGACACACTTGTGGTGTCTAAGTAACAGAAAACTGACTGAACAACGAGAACTAGTCTGAACAGGTGCATACCAAAAAACAACTTACATATCAAAATTAGAAAATGGTTGCACTCAATTGTGTTAAAGCGTGTCAATGTGAAATACATGAAGTGTGAATAGCAAAATGGCTTTTGAAATTTAGGAAAAATATACATCAGGCGCTTAGCACAAAATTTGGCCAAATAATGTGAGCCCATCCACCATCGTCAAGGTAATATCATGAATCGGATGGGTCCCTGACCAACCCATAAATGTAGGCTTTACCAAGAGAGGTGTTTATATCATCCATACATTCAGAGATTAGCCATAGGTAAGTGTTCACATTGGGCAGTTAGGTCAGGGACTCAACGCATTCAACTATGTAATGAATAAAGATTTGCAACTGGAATATTTCATTCAATGATATGTAGGATGTGGTATTTTAGTGTTCTCTTTATTTTTTTAAGCAGTGTATTATATTCCAGCCATATGAATGAGTGGCAGACTATGTAATGCATAGGAAAACAAGTGTTTCTTAATAAGAGCTACTTGAACATGAAATATAAGGCCAAACACAGCTTTTTTATTTGATAAGAACTGATCACCAGGGATAGAGAAACTGAACCTAAGCTCACCAGGTAAACTCCAGACCAACTAGTATATTTTTAAACACAACTTGTCATCAGAAAAACGCTATTAACCTGCTCATCAGAAAAATGCTATTATCCTGCAGATATGGGGCTAACTTGCAGTTTAATGATGTTATTAATCTGCCTGGTACCCGTACATATCTGAACACTGCGGGGAGAAATTAAATTTATTCCCCCTGCAGCATTCCGGTTTCAGTCATAGAGACGGCGCATTCGTTGGTTCAGTCACCTTCCTGAGAATACAGTGCGGCGGCTGTAACCGTACCCCTGGCCCTGACGAACACTGGCTTTGCATTGGGGTATCTGCTGACACCATCACCATGAATGAAATCAGAATGTTGCCAGGGAAAATAAAGTTAATTTTCTCCCTGCAGTGTTCGGCTAAGTACAGGTGCCAGGAAGGCTAGTAGCGCTATTACCTGCAGATTAACCCCATATCTGCAGGCTAATAGAATGTTTTCTGGTAACAGGTTCTCTATAAGTTCTAATTCAGCCAAAAGTATCATCAATTCAATGCCATACATAAGTAATTAGTAACATACAAGAACATGCATATAGTACACAGATATAATATTGATGTGCTGACTAAATATATATATATACAGTGGGGAAAGTAAGTAGTGGGGAAAATAAGTATTTGAAACACTGACGACTTTGCAAGTTTTTCCCCTTACAAAGAATGTATGTACAATGTATGATTTTTAAATAATTAAATAGCATTTTATTGCATGGAATAAATATTTGATCACCAACCAACCAGTAAGAATTCTGGCTCTTACAGACCTGTTAGTTTTTCTTTAAGAAGCCCTCCTACTCTGCACTCATTACCTGTGTTTATTGCACCTGTTTGAACTCATTACCGCTTTAAAAGACACCTGTCCACACACTCAGTTAATCACACTCCAACTTCTCCACCATGGCTAAGACCAAAGACCTGTCTAAGGACACCAGGGACAAAACTGTAGACCTGCACAAGGCTGAGATGGGCTAAAGGACAATGGGCAAGCAGCTGGTGAGAAGGCAACAACTGTTGACTCAATTATTAGAAAATGGAAGAAACACAAGATGACTATCAATCTTCTTCGGTATAGGGCTCCATGATCTCGCCTTGTGGTGTAAGAATGATTCTCAGAAAGGTCAGAAATCAGCCAAGATCTACTCAGAAGGACCTGGTCAATGACCTGCAGAGAGCTGTGACCATAGTCTCAAACATTACTGTTAGTAACACACTACACCATCAAGGATTAAAATCCTGCAGGGTATGCAAGGTCCCCCTGCTCATGTCAGCATATGCCCAGGCCTATTTGAAGTTCACCAATGACCATCTGGTTGATCAAGAGAAGGCATGGGAGAAGGTCATATGGTCAGATGAGGCCAAAATATAACTTTTTTGTGTCAACTCCACTCGCCTTTTTGGAGGAAGAAGAAGGATGACTACAACCCAAAGAACACCGTCCCAAATCATGAAGCATGGGGACATGGGGACAGAACGGCTGCACCCTACTAAAGGGAGGATGGATGGGGTCATGTATCGTGAGATTTTGACCAACAACTAGGGGAGACACGAAAGGTGGATCGTAACAATTTCTTGCAATGTATCATCCGGCCATCAATGTAATGGGGTGTTCATGTAATAATGATGCATGAACTGGTAGCCAATCAGTATGTGTAAACGTACAGATACAGAGGAATATTAATTGCATAAAGAGTGTGAGAACAGATGATATCAGAGTTCTGGGTCTGAAGATAATGTTGTATGTGCAAAACAGGAATGGATAAGTATTAGATAAGTATGTTGAGGTGGTAGGCCAGTCTGAACAAATGCATTTTTAGAGCATGCTTAAAACTGTGGGTATTGGGGATTAATCGAATTGTCCTGGATAATGCATTCCAAAGAATTGATGCATCACGTGAGAAGCCTTGGAGAGTGGAGTGGGAGGTTTGGTTTATTGAGGATGTTAATCTTAGGTCATTAGCAGAACGAAGGACATGGGTAGGGTGGTAGACTGAGACGATGGAGGAGATATAGATTGGTGCTGAAGCGTGGACTGCTTTGTGAGTGAGAGTGATAAGCTTATATTGAACTCTGTAGTGAATGGGTAACCAGTGCAACAACTGGCACAGGGTAAAGGCATTTGGTTAATGGCCGATCGATGGTTGGGGGGGCGCAGGAGGTTTTGGACCCCCTAGCTGGAATTACGTGGAGATGGGTGTTTAAATCCTGGTTAAAAATTGGAGGGCTCATAGATAATGGTTTAGGTTTATTGGCCAGGCTGTTGACAAGGTACCTCCGTTTCTACTTACCTTCCTTCTGCTCTCTTGCAGCGCGATGCCCTGTTCTGATGCCAGCAGCTGATTTCACTGTGTAAGCAGAGCATGACGTCACTGCCATGTTCCCCCACATGCCGAGGTCAGCTGCTGAAATATTCACTGCTCCCCACGCCCAGGACTATGAGAATGGAGAGCAGTGAGTATTCATTTTCTTTAACAGCGGGCACACATGTTGGCTGCAGCTGCTGGCTCCTGCCTCCTGTGACTCACTCCTCAGCCACTGGCATCCTCCCCATCCACAGCCACAGCCAGATTATGAGATAAGATACATACGTACTATAAGAAGCACCCCCACTTTCCTCCAAAATTTTGGAGGAAAAAAGTGTGTTTTATAGTCTGAAAAATATGTGCTATGGAGTGTAGGTTACCAGAAGAAAAGTTAGAGGATCTCATGGCGCGGGTAGAGAGAGTCAAAAAGATGCAGAAAGTAATGTTGAGGGGGATACAGTCTTTGTTTGGCAAACTAAATTTCACCTATCACATTATGTCAATGGAAAGAGTTTTCTGCAGGAGGTTGGCCGCGGCAACAGTCAATGCCCCACATTATATTGTGAGATTAAAAAAAGGAATTAAGAGATGACTTGATAATTTGAGCTGAATTTTTTGGATCTTATAATGGGTGATCCTTGTGCTTGAGGGAATTTAGTGAAGACGATGGAGAATTTCGAGCTCCTTTGTTGGTTCAAGAAGATGGCTTAAACACGTCTCGCTTTCAACTTGTTACCATTTTTAAGCATTGTCAGCATTATTGGGTGGTGCGTCGCCAGTGAATTATAGTGATCATTCTTTTAGAATTGAGGCTGCGAGGAGAGGGCTCGGTGATGAGGTGGTGAAGCAGATTAGTACTGGGGAATCCAATAAATTCACGTCTTATGTTAGGCCAAGCCGGTTATGAGTTTTGTGTTTTTAATTAAAAAAAGGAAAATATATTATTTTTGCTTTAGTTTTCGCAGGTGTTGGGCCCCAGTTTGTTTGGATTAAGTGCATTGTATTCTGGGTGGCATTGAGATCTGCGGTTCAGCCATCAGGCAGGCAACAAGCAATTTAAGGAAGACACTCTCCAGTGGATTAGTAATTGGGGGATGAAATGGAGTCAATTTCTTCCTGAATTTAATCGGTTTGTGAGGCTACATCAAGCCCATGACATATTAGTACTGCACATTGGGGTAATGATTTGGGAAGGAGGTCGATGCGAGAGTTAATAAGGGACATCAAATTTAATCTTTTAAGGTTATGGGCAATGTTTCCTATAGTAAGTACCATTTCAGCTAGTCACTGAGACTGCGCTTGCAGCATCTCATTCCTCAGTAGTTATCAGCCTGGACGGTCACATCTTGACACCATTCACATTGAAAACTGCTTATCCCCAGACATGGTTTACGGCATGGGACACAATGACAGACAGGTGAGGGATATGGTTGTTTTTTATTTTTGTTTAATTACAGGAGACTATGGCTTCAGTGGAATGGGTGATAACGTGAGTATGGTTTAATTTAGATTAATTAAAGGAGTCTGTGTCATTCTTTCAACTAAAGGACTTTATTCTGGGTGTGTGTTTATTTATATAACTATAGGATTAGTAATGTATAGGCATATTATAGACGCCTCACCATTACTAAGCCATGGACTTGATGCCACTGGAAAATACAAAGGTGACATCAACCCCTCAAATATGAACCCCACTTGCCACTGCCACAGGGCAACTGGGAAGAGCCAGGCAAAGTGTCAAAATGGGCATATCCAATAAATGCACCTTGTCTGGGGACTGCTATTTTTAAGCTGGGGGCTAATATCCATGGCATTTTAAAAGTCAGAGAATAAATGCACCCAGCTGTCTGCTTTATCTTGGCTGGCTGTCAAAAATGGGGGTAGTACGTTTTTAATAATTATTAAAATAATTAAAAAATATGGCATGAAGACCCCTCTGTTCTTGATAACCAACCTTGCTGGAGCTGACAGCTGAGGATTGCAGCCCACAGCTGTCAGTTTTGCCTAGCTGGCTATCAAAAATACAGTGGAACCCCACATCATTTTTTTATATTTATTTATTTACTTAAAGCTCTCTCGCTGTTAACAGTTGAATATACTGTAACTCTCAACATTGTCCCCTGCTAGCGCTGATTGCAGAGTGAGCAGGGTACGCTGATGTGAGCTATCTTCTTTAGCACCCAGCACCTGGGAACATTGCGAACAATACCGCTCATTTCCAGGCACCGGTATGTGTCACACTGATCACACAGGGATGTCATCCGTATGTCATCAGTGTCCACATGTGCAGGATGTTATGCGGCCCGTGCTGCTACCGAAAACACTGATGTCTGAAAGAGCCCTTTGTGAACTCTGTCATTTACTGAACTTTGGCTGACTTTTGCTGATTTTTAGGATAAAAGTTTGGGTATCCGAGCACGAATCCGAATGTGCAAGTTTGCTTACATCTACAGTCTACTAATGGTACAAATGATAGCACTAGTCAACAAGTGAACATTTGTCAATAACTAATACCTCTATTTGGACCAACACTAAATAAGATTCAAGCATAAAATAAATGATACTCAACAATCCAGGCCCTGCGCTACACACCACCGCACATCTGGTCCTTGTCGCAGCTTCCAATCGGCGCAAGCGGCGTTGAAATTCCTGGAATATCAGTCGCTACTCCAAGGTTTCTGGGTTTACTAGGCTAGGGAGGGTTCTGCGCATGTTCCCACAAAGGTTGTGTGGCCCATGGCATCACGGGGAGTACGTAAGTATAAATACTTTCATAATTTTTTACATGTTGCAGTTATTATTTTCAGGGGTCTGGAGAGACTCAAAATGTAAAAATGGAGATTAAATTTGTGAAGAATAACTTCTCCTTGAATCGAATTTCCTGGGGAAAAAAAAGCGCAAACAGGCAAATTCGAATTTTGCCTGATCCACTCATTTCTAGTCATGAGGTTTGAGTAGCACCAGTCTCTGGCTGCCCTTTTTAATTAGATGGACAAGTGATTTTATTAAATAGAATTAGTTAAAAAAAAAGACTACAATTGCCATTATGCCTATTATATTACTAAACAGTAACCGCTATTTACTTTATGCAGCAGAGCTATCTTAATTAGTACAAAACCTTTAGATAATATGTGAATTCTTGAGGTTTGCCAGTGGGTTCTGGAGTATTGTTTTGAATTACAGGATCTCACAACCTGGAAGTCTGAACACAATGTTTGTTATTTTGGCCAAAATGATTTTATTTCTTTTCTCAGTTAATTTTTTTAATTTAGTGTAGGTATTCGCAATGAGGATTTTTGACGTGGGTTTTGAGCTTGTGGATTTTGGGCAAAATATCGACCAATACCTCATGTATTATATACATCTTTTTTGCATGTTCTTTATGCAGGATGCAGGCCGGGTCCTCCATTGGTGGCTGGTAGTGATGAGCAAGTAAACTCATTACTCGAGATTTCCCGAGCATGGTCGGGTGATCTCCGAGTATTTGGATGTGCTCGGAGATTTAGTTTCTGTCGCTGTAGCTGCATGATTAGCGGCTGCTAGTCAGCCTGAATGCATGTGCGGATTGCCTGTTTGTTATCTGGAGTTATTTGTTCCGGATTCATCAAAGTTTTGCAGAAATTTTATTTGGTGTATCTTTAAACATATCACTTCACTACTGTCTAGGGTTGTTATTAAACTTTATATTCCACTCCACTACAGGAATGAGAATTTTTACTTTATTGCAACCTTTTAACAAGACACCATTCATAAATCTGGATTAAATTGAGTTTGTCACCTCCAAAACTCCAATAAAACCACCAATACGTGCAGCATAGATTTTAGTGGAATAGTTGCCAGGAAAAAAAAAATTGTATGCAGATGAGGGAGCTCAGGTGCACCCTCGACAGCTCCTACCACTGTGTACTGTCTGTGGCTGCCACTCAGTACTGTACTCTACTGTAGCGGTGAGAGTCCACAATGGCACTACATGAGCTCAGCAGGGCATTTTCAGTGTCTGTGCTCTGGTACGGAGCCTCTGATTAAGTTCCTAATTGCTTTCTTTAGCACTGTCAATCATGAGATGACATCGTGCTCAGCATGCAACCTGACTATCCTCGCCAGAGCCAACTTCATCTCATATACCAGGTGTCCGCTGGTCAGCTCCACTATATCTGTAATATCTGTTTATCCGTTTGTCCCGTTGGGACAGCTGCCACGTATCCGGTGTCTAACTGGAGGTAGCACCTGTGGCCCCCAGGTATTCCACTCTGGTCCTGTTTGAGTGATCTTACTACGAATACCTGGGGCTCACTAGTTACACCCCCTTCGGAGTTCCCCGAACCGAGGTCCCACTCAAAAAATAAAAAACGAATGTGAGCTTCATCACTTGTGCCTCCGCTTCCATTCGTTACACATACCAGTATAAATAGTTTAATTAACATTTTGGGGTGACATATGCTTTTTTAAACTTTACAGTTTGTGCTTTCATAGCTCTGCTCCCTTTTGACCCATTTTTAAAAATTGTCTATTGAGGTATGAAATAAAAAAAAACTTTCAAATTTGTGGCAACTTTTATGACTCTTCGAAGATGAAAACATTTCCAAAATGTCTTGGTAAATTACCCCAAAGTGATTTATCAGTAGACTATTCAGAAAAATACCATGTATAACAACAATAAAAAAACACTCTAAAGTTAGGCATTGATCCATAATGCACAGGTGCAGTAGACAGAAGGTAGCACTGTCCCTTATTTTTAATACTTCACCTAGTAAAACTAAGAAAATGTTTTCTAGTTAAAGTTTTATATAACAAAATTCTTTGGACTTTATTCATGGAAGAACTTTCCCATCCCTAGAGCTTCATCTACTTGGGTGAACGACATCTTCAATATTCTTACATTTGCATGCATTTTGTATACATCTCCAAGTAGAATACGACTTTGAAAACAATACAAACTAATCTGAAAAATGGCCAATATCGGTGGCTGCTGTAAGAAATGAGCGGCGCCTTGAGAACGCATTAGGCAGCGTTTCCTTGACAAAAACCTCTTTACAATTCTCCTTTTAGAACTGCATTATTCAGAGCTGCTGTGATAAATGGTATTAGCATAATTGTTTTCCATCAAGATGTGCTCTTTTATTTAATTTCATCATGACACTGGCTTGTTGTAAGCACAAGTAACTACTTCTGATAAATATGCAATGAGATGCTGGTAGATCGCTGCAGGAAGATGCTGGAGTCATTACGCTACAAAGCGACATTAAGAATTCTTGACACTTTGTAGATGATTTAGCCGAGGATAGTTCTCCGAGTAGTTTAGAAATGAATAAGTCTCTTGGCAATGTCATCACTAAAAATAAGTAACTGCGCTGGCGTCTTTTACCATAGGCTAAATTACAGTAAGCAATTGTCAAGATCAAGATGTTATGCTGGATTCAAGTTACTACTGAAAGGTGCTCAACACAAGTCTTAGTCAATTAGGATGATACAGAAGTCAATTTATTAGTGACATCTTAACGGGGTATTCCCATACACATTTCTCATATATCCATAGGACAGTTAAAGATAAATGCATGATTACGGCTGGAATCCCCACCAATCCCAAAGTCACCTCAGAGAATGGAGAAGGGAGCATTTTTGGCCACCATTCCTGTAGACTGTGAATAAAGCTGTGTTTGCATGTGATCATTACGGCTCTATTAACACAGGGGATCATTATTCTTGTGGTCCCATTGGTCTGACCACTAGCAAGCAATCATACATGCATCATCAATTCTACAGGTAGGTTATATGTTGCTTATGGGACACCTGCTTTTCTGTTGAATATATAAAATATGATGAGATTTTTCACAATGTCACAAAAAACATGAATTATTCTAATACGGAGCATAAAGAAAGTGTATGTAGTACATTCAATGAATTATATTTCTTAGTGGACCTGTGTGTTTGTTCTGTGGACTCCATTGCTATCTATAGAAGTTAGTCGAATAAAAAAATGTGGTTAACCCCTTCACGATCTTGGACGTATAGATACATCCAAGGTACCCTCCCACTGTTTGCTGCGGGCTCAGGCAATGAGCCTGCAACTTTTCCGGCACATGTTAGCTGATTTCATGTGCTCCTAACAGCCGTGGGTGGAATCGCAATCCACCCGCTGCTGTTAACATGTTAAATGCCGCTGTCAATCTCTGTCCATCATGATTCGGGCTCTACTGCCCGTATGTGCTGTTTTTTGAGTTCATATCCCCATTTTACAGACACATATACATTCATAATCTATTTATCTATTTATTCCAGTGCTTTTAACTTTGTTTTAATACATTTTATCATTGATATTTGATTTTTAATTTTTATTTAGATGTGGAATATAGGTGATATTGCATAATAATTTATTAAGTGTCATTTTAGATCTACAACTAACATTCGTCCTGTGACTCTGCTGAACTTTGACACTGTCATGTGCCCAGTTTGGTGTTTTTTTTCAAAATAATACAGTATAAAAATATTAAGATATGTCTGCGCTGAAGTATCCACACTGTTCCAGAAACCAACCTAATTGCAGGACTACAGGCCACCACAATGAATTGCAAGAAACTATAGATGTTTCAAAAGAGATGAATAAGAATATAAATAAAAATATAAAATAAAAATAAAGATAAAGATATATAGAGAAAATATATCTGATGTGAATATATATTATAGGAACACTATAAATAATCACCAGTTGAGAATATATACCTCAGATAATTCCATCAAAGTGCTAGGATTCACATGAAGGGAAAAAAACTGTAGCCTTTTCCTTGGAGCTGAACGGGATTAAAGCTCCGTCACTTCGGTGGTTATTAGGAAACTATCCTTCCCACATGCGATTGTATATGTTCCTTAAAAGCAGAGCGGAATTGGTCCGTAGTACTCGCTGGATCCCATCACGTGACTCCTGACGTCACGAAGGTCCTGCAGCTACCTTGCAGCCGGTGGCACAACGCTGTGAAGCGTGCTGTGAAGAACGCTGGCACACCGAGGGAGCAGTGAGTAACCTAAGAGACTGTCACCGGCCGGGACAGTTCTCTAATAATTAACTGTTGGTAGCGACTTACCCCGCTCTGCTTTTAAGGAACATATACAATTGCATGTGGGAAGGATAGTTTCCTAATAACCATCGAAGTGACGGAGCTTTAATCCCGTTCAGCTCCAAGGAAATGGCTACAGTTTTTTTCCCTTCATGTGAATCCTAGCACTTTGATGGAATTATCTGAGGTATATATTCTCAATTGGTGATTATTTAGTGTTCCTATAATATATATTCACATCAGATATATTTTCTCTATATATCTTTATTTTTATTTTATATTTTTATTTATATTCTTATTCATCTCTTTTGAAACGTCTATAGTTTCTTGCAATTCATTGTGGTGGCCTATAGTCCTGCAACTAGGTTGGTTTCTGGAACAGTGTGGATACTTCAGCGCAGACATATCATAATATTTGTACTTTCATTTACAACAGTGTGGTGTGCTGTTCTGTCGTGTGGCGGGTATCCCCTTAGGTATACTAGCGCCCCCAAGTACACTCCTTTTTCCACAATATAAAAATACAACCATTCCTGACAGTCACACCAGGTTTCAGACCTGATGAAGAGGTCCTGGGCGGCCTTGAAACGAGTTGACCCTGCAAACCTGTTTTACGAATAAACCATTGTGGATTCCTCATCAGCAGTGCAGGAGTGACATCTCCCTCATTTTGCATTGTTTGGTCCTTCTAAGTGACCGATGTCATTGTAGCAGCTGATATAATGTATATTTCTTTTCAAATAATTGTATTGGTTTTCAGTAATTAAACAGGGTAAGGGAAGGAAGGTGGGAAGGGAGGAAAGGGAATGGGAAGTAAAGAACCCATCATGAAGAGGCATGATGTTTATTTTGCATGGGCTACGTAATTTTGTCCGGTTATAGGGATCTGGGATCCATACGGGATTTAGTCAGGTTATGGGGATCTGTGAGTGGGTGAGATATATACATCCAGTTAGGCATGAAGTACAGCCCATTAGTGAAGGCAGGAGGGGAGGAGGAAAGAGTGGATTCATTGCTATTAGATGATTATGCTAATGGTGAGGTTTGAGGTTTGTGTTTGAGGGGACTTTGAGGGCAGATTTTAAGGGATTCAGAAAGAGAATTGGAGGGATCCAATGGCTGGATATCCTTAAAGACAAAAATGTCCAGGAAGGATGGGAAATCTTGAAAAATGAAATTCTCAAAGCACAATTGTTAACAATTCCGAAAAGAGGGAAGAATAGGAAGCATTTAAGGAAGACAGGATGGATGAACACAGAACTTAAGCACATGCTAAAAAGGAAGAAAAAAATGTTTATAAAATGGAAAGAGGGAGGCATATCTAAAGAAGAACATAATGCTGTCTGCAGAACCTGCAGGGCACAAAGCAGATTACTAAAGCTGACAATGAATTGAGGCTTGCAAGAGATGTCAAAAGCAATAATAAAGGATTTTGGGGATATGTCAAAAGTAAAAGAAAAGTCAGAGATGCTATAGGATTTTTACAGGATGAAAATGATGAAATGGTAAGACAGGATATTGAGAAGGCCGAACTTTTAAATTCCTATTTTGCATCTGTTTTCTCTCAGAACGGAAATGTAGCATCAACTGTTCTTCACTGTCCTATTAAGGGAATAGAAGAATCCAGGATATCTATAAACAGAAATATAGTGAGGAAACACTTAGCTAACCTAAATGAATTTAAGTCTCCAGGTCCAGATGAATTACACCCCAGAGTACTGAAGGAGATAGCAGAAGAAATTTTTGAACCCCTCTCCATAATCTTTGAAAATTCTTGGAGAACAGGAGAAGTCCCAGAAGACTGGAGAAGAGCAAATGTTGTTCCTATCTTCAAAAAGGGGAAGAAGGTGGACCCAGGCAACTATAGGCCGGTGAGTCTGACTTCTATACCAGGAAAGATCTTTGAACAAATTATTAAACAACATGTATGTCAGTACCTGGATAAGAATGAAGTGATTAAACAGAGTCAGCACGGGTTTGTAACTAATAAGTCATGTCAGACTAACTTAATTTCCTTCTATGACGGAATCACTGATTGGGTGGATCAAGGAAATGCTGTAGCTATAGTATATCTTGACTTCAGCAAAGCATTTGACAAAGTATCTCATACAATCCTTATTGAAAAAATGACTAAGTATGGAATAGACAAGGCAACTGTTAGGTGGATTCATAATTGGCTTAGTGATCGGACCCAAAGAGTGGTCGTAAATGGCTGCACATCCAGTTGGAAGAATGTCTCAAGTGGGGTACCACAGGGCTCTGTCCTGGGCCCTGTATTGTCCAACATCTTTATCAACGATTTAGATGAAGGAATTGAAGGTAAACTGATTAAATTTGCTGATGACACAAAGCTAGGAGGGATAGCTAATACTAGAGAAGAGAGAGAGAGGATTCAAAAAGATATAAATAAACTGGAGAAGTGAGCAGCAACTAACAGAATGGTTTTTAACAGGGAAAAATGCAAAGTACTACATCTGGGCAATTAAAATGAAAAAAGCATATACAGAATGGGAGGAATAGGCCTAAGCAACAGCACATGTGAAAAAGACTTGGGTATACTAATAGATCACAGACTGAATATGAGTCAACAGTGTGATGCAGCAGCAAAAAAAGCAAATGCAATTCTAGGATGTATTAACAGAAGCATACAGTCTAGATCACGTGAAATCATTATTTCCCTCTACTCCTCTTTGGTCAGACCTCATCTGGAATATTGTGTCCAGTTTTTGGCACCACATTTTAAAAAAGACATCAACAAACTGGAGCAAGTTCATAAAAGAGCAACCAGAATGGTGACCGGTCTGCAAACCCGGTCTTATGAGGAAAGGTTGCAGGATTTGGGATTGCTTAGTTTGCAAAAGAGAAGACTGAGAGGAGACTTAATAGCTGTCTGCAAATATCTAAAGGGCTGACACATTGTAGAAGGATCAACTTTATTCTCATTTGCACAAGGAAAGACTAGAAGCAATGGGATGAAACTGAATGGGAGGAGACACAGATTAGATATTAGAAAAAACTTTTTGACAGTTAGAGTGATCAATGAGTGGAACAGGCTGCCACGAGAAGTGGTGAGTTCTCCTTCAATGGAAGTCTTCAAACAGAGGCTGGACAGACATCTGACTGGGATGATTTAGCGAATCCTGCTTTGAGCAGGGGGTTGGACCAGATGGCCCAGGAGGTCCCTTCCAACTCTACGATTCTATGATTCTATGATTCTGTGATTCTATGACTTTGGGAGTGCACCTGAAAAATGAGTTAGGGGACATGATTTGGAAAGGACAATATGTTGAGATAATTTTCATTGCTTCAAGTGGAATGTTTTAATTTAGACAAGGTGAGGTGAGGATAAAAGGAGGGTTTGTTTAATTTACAGAATCTTCTCTAATGGGTACAGTTATCCGCTATACTAGCTATCATTATTTACGAAAGTTCCCGGAGAACTGCTTGGCATTTGTGGTTACATGAATGTGATTGGTGAGGTATTTAGGCTAAATATGTTGAGTAGTTGTGACAGTGAAAAGCCATGCGGCCGGGCAGGATAAGGGCCCCGGTTAGGCTGGGGCATAGGAAACAATCGTTTCCTGTGTTCACCGGGACGTTGTAGCGGTCAGGATACTTGGTGGCAATGGAGAAAGGGCCGTGTTTATTATTTAAGTAGGTCATGGGGTGGTAAAGTGTTTCATGGGAAGAAAGTAAAGGGGGTAATGATGGAATTAAAAAAAAAGAAAAAGGGTCGAGGTTAGAGTTGAGCGAAAAGGGTCAAAAAAATTCAAAAGTCGCAGACTTTTGGCAAAGTCGGGTTTCATGAAACGAAACCCGACCCTAGGATGAGGTCGGCCACGAGGTCGGCGACTTACGCGCCAAAGTCGCGATTCAAAAGTTTGTTTTGCGCTCTTTTTCAGCCAATCAGGATCCACGGACACTGTGGGCAACGTGATGACCTAGGCACGGGTCACCACCATCTTTCAGAAGGGCATGCAAGTGATTGGCTTGCTTTGGTGGGCGTCACAGGGGGTATAAAAGGGCGTGCACGCCGACCGCCATCTTACTTCTGCCGATCTTAGTATAGGGAGAGGTTGCTGCTGATTCTGTAGGGAGAGCGTTAGGCAGGGAAGAAGACAAAAAAACTGCTTCTGCTGCTAGCGATTTGGCCTGCACAACACACAAGTCACTGTGTGTGCAGTGCAAGGGGAGGCTATATAGTGGTGTATCAGTGGTGTTGGTTGTTGGGCTGCCTTTTAAGGCTTCCTGACACGCTGGCATTGCTGTTTACCCACTGCTCCGCAAACTGCTTTTTTAAAAGCAATCCAATCTCCCTTATCCTCTAGTCACTTTTGTCACAGCTGTGCCATCGAGCCTGTCACATAGTGCTCAGATATCAGTGGGCCTCACACAATCCACAAGTGTCCAGTGTCCAAAAGTGTGCGCAGAGATTCAAAATCTCCATTATCCTCTCGTCACTTTTGTCACAGGCAGCTGTGCCATCGAGCCTGTCACATAGCGCTCAGATATCAGTGGGCCTCACACAATCCACAAGTGTCCAGTGTCCAAAAGTGTGCGCAGAGATTCAAAATCTCCATTATCCTCTCGTCACTTTTGTCACAGGCAGCTGTGCCATCGAGCCTGTCACATAGCGCTCAGATATCAGTGGGCCTCACACAATCCACAAGCGTCCAGTGTCCAAAAGTGTGCGCAGAGATTCAAAATCTCCATTATCCTCTCGTCACTTTTGTCACAGGCAGCTGTGCCATCGAGCCTGTCACATAGCGCTCAGATATCAGTGGGCCTCACACAATCCACAAGTGTCCAGTGTCCAAAAGTGTGCGCAGAGATTCAAAATCTCCATTATCCTCTCGTCACTTTTGTCACAGGCAGCTGTGCCATCGAGCCTGTCACATAGCGCTCAGATATCAGTGGGCCTCACACAATCCACAAGTGTCCAGTGTCCAAAAGTGTGCGCAGAGATTCAAAATCTCCATTATCCTCTCGTCACTTTTGTCACAGGCAGCTGTGCCATCGAGCCTGTCACGTAGCGCTCAGATATCAGTGGGCCTCACACAATCCACAAGTGTCCAGTGTCCAAAAGTGTGCACAGAGATTCAAAATCTCCATTATCCTCTCGTCACTTTTGTCACAGGCAGCTGTGCCATCGAACCTGTCACATAGCGCTCAGATATCAGTGGGCCTCACACAATCCAAAAGTGTCCACTGTCCACAAGTGTGTGCAGAAATTCTAAATCTCCCCTGTCCTATAGACACCTTGTACCTTGTTTTACATTACTATATAGTTTGTTGGATTTTGTCTACATTTCTACCAAAAATGATGAAGGCTGGTGGAAGAGGCCGTGGAATTGCGCGGGGGTTGGCAGCTGGTAATGATGGTGTTGGTGGTGGATCTGATGGTAGTGGCAAGAGCAAAATAGGACCGAATGCAGGAGGTGCTGACCCTGCGTCATCGTCTGGCTACATAAGGCCTCGAACGCTTAGTTTTCTAGGAGTTGGCAAACCGCTTTTAAAGCCAGAGCATCAGGAAAAAGTTTTGTCTTACATTGCTGACTGAGCCTCCAGCTCTATCGCCTCCTCTTCTTCAGTTGTAAAAAGTAAAAGCACTGAGTCGTCATTGGAGGCTCATGTTCATGAACCACACCTTTCCTTGTGTCCTTCACCCCAACCAAGATTGAAGGATGACGCAGGCCATACTACTGATTACTCCATGGAGCTGTTTTCACATACCATGCCTGGATTATCAAGTGAAATGGTGAATTACCCAGGCCAAGATGAATCTGACATGGAGTGCACTGATGCACAGCCGCTGATGGATGATTCTGCTGGTACATTCACTCAGAGCACTACATTGTCCTCGCAGTGTACAGAGCCAGATTCTGACCCTGATGAGACTCAGGTGCCCCTTCCCGCACACTATACCACCATACACGGTGACACAGAGGAAGGTGCACATGACATAGAAGAGGAGGTGATGGATGACCCAGTTGTTGACCCAGATTGGCATCCATTGGGGGAAGAGGGTGCTGCTTCCAATAGCTCAGATGAGGAGCATCCACAGCAGACATCGACATCGCAACAGCTGTTATCTGGCAGGCCCGGAGCACTCCAAAGACAGGTTCCAAACATCAAAAGAGTTGCTGGACAGCTTGTCCAGAGGGTCAAAAGATCACAGCGTGCTAGGTCGCAAAATGTCTGCCAAAGTAGGAAGAGTGCAGTGTGGCACTTTTTTGAACAAAATCCTCATGATCAGGCCAAGGTTATCTGTAAGAAGTGCCCAAAACTTTTAGCCGAGGGAAAAATCTGAAAAATTTGAATACCAGTTGCATGCTTAGACATTTAACCAGCATGCACTTGCAAGCGTGGACACAACACCAAACCTCAAGTGCCACATGTGCAACTGATCACAACGAAGGTAGTCAGCAACGCTACATTGTTTCCCCCACTGTAAGCCCACCGGTTAGCACAGCAGCAAATGTTGAGGTGTCGTTGCAAGACCACAGCAGTCAGGGAATCCCACTGTTATATCAACGAAAGACTGATTCTAGGCCATCAGAAAGAACACCAACTCCATCACCATCATCAACCCTCTCTCAGTCCGCCCTGTCCACCGCTACTTCCACCATATGCAGCTCTCAAGTCCAGCTCACCCTCCCAGACACTATGAGTAGGTCAAGAAAGTACTCAGTCTCTCATCCGCGTACACTGGGTTTGAACGCCCACATTGCCAAACTAATCTCGTTTGAGATGATGCCCTTTCGGTTGGTGGAAAGCACAGCTTTCCGCGAACTCATGGCCTATGCAGTACCACGCTATGACCTACCCAGTCGCCACTTCTTCTCTCGCAAAGCCATCCCAGCCCTCCACCATCATGTGAAATACCGCATTGTCCATGCACTCAAGCAGTCAGTGAGCGGAAAGGTGCACCTCACAACTGATGCATGGTCCAGTCGGCATGGCCAGGGCCGTTACGTGTCCATCACTGCGCACTGGGTTAATGTGGTGGATGCAGGGTCCACAGGGGACAGCGGTGGTGGGACAGTGCTGCCTAGCCCACGGTATAGGAAACAGTTGGCTGTAGGCGTTCGACCCTCCTCCTCCTCCTCCTCCTCCTCCTCCAGAAGTGAACGCTCGTCCACAGAGCGCAGTCGTACGAGCACTCCATCTGCAGCTGCCACTGTTGCACACGATGTGTCCCCCTATCGAGCAGCTAGTGGAAAGCGTCAGCAGGCTGTGCTGCAGATGATGTGTTTGGGCGACAGACACACCGCCGAGGTGCTGGCCGAGTACTTGAAGCGACAAACTGAGTCATGGCTGGGCAGTGTACATCTTGAGGCAGGCAAGGTAGTTAGTGATAACGGCCGTAATTTTGTGGCAGCCATAGCCCTTTCAAAACTCAGCCACATACCTTGCTTGGCTCACACCTTGAACCTGGTGGTGCAGTGCTTCCTCAAAAATTATCCGGAGTTAACAGCCCTGCTCCAGAAGGTGCGAAGACTGTGCGCGCACATCCGCCGGTCGCCTGTACACTCCGTTCGTATGCAGAAGCTGCAGCGATTGCTCCACCTTCCCAACCACCGCCTCATTATCGACATTGCAACAAGGTGGAACTCCACCCTGCACATGGTGGAGCGGCTGTGCGAGCAGAGGCAGGCCATAATGCATTTGTGGAAGGATACACGGCCAGGCACTTTGAGAGCAGACATGGAGTTGACAGGCGTGCAGTGGTCGAAGCTGAAAGACCTTTGTAAAGTCCTTCAGTGTTTTGAGGAATGCACACGGCTGGTAAGCGCAGACGACGCCATCCTAAGCATGAGCATCCCACTTATGCGTCTGCTCATGCAAACTTTGACGCACCTTAAGGAGCAGGCGTCTGCAGCCAATGTTGATGAGGAGGAAGAGGAGGAGGGAATCCTTGATGACAATCAGCCATTGTCTGCTCAGGGTCCTCTCCTGGACGAGGTGGAGGAAGAAGAGGAGGAGGAGGAGGAGGATGATGGGGATGATTACTTAGGGGAGGAGGATGCATCTCGTGGGGCAAGTGAAAATGTTGGCGTGGCAAGGTCTGGTACAGGGTTTGTGCGTGACTGGAGGGATGTGGATTTGCCAGAAAGTGCTCCTCCACCCAGCACTCGCAGTGCATCATTGACACCGGGAACATTGGCCCACATGTCAGATTATGCCTTGCGGATCCTAAAAAGGGACCCCCGCATTGCCAAAATGATGAACGATGATGACTACTGGTTGGCCAGCATCCTGGATCCACGCTATAAAGGCAAATTACAAAACATCATGCCACAGGAGAACCTTGACCTAATATTGGCTAATAAACAAGCAACTCTGGTAAATCGGTTGCTTGAGGCATTCCCAGCACACAGCAGCGGTGATGGTTCTCACACGAGCCGTACGGGCCGGGGGCAGCTTGGCAGAGGTGTTCGTGGTGCACACAGCAGAAGTGGCGTTGGAGACAGGGGTTTCATGACAATGTTGTGGACTGATTTTTCATATACCGCTCACACAACTGGTAATACTGCATCGATGGAAAGTGACAGGAGACAGCAGTTGTCAACTATGGTTACAAACTACTTTTCCTCCCATATCGATGTTCTCCCACACAGGTCATTCCCCTTTGACTATTGGGCCGCTAAACTGGACACCTGGCCTGAATTGGCCCAATATGCCTTACAGGAGCTCGCTTGCCCAGCTGCAAGTGTGCTATCGGAAAGAGTCTTCAGTGCAGCTGGATCAATCCTGACAGAAAAAAGGACCCATCTGTCAACCCAAAATGTGGATGATCTAACCTTCATTAAAATGAACCACGCATGGGTTTCCAAGGATTTTGTCCCACCTTCCCCTGATGACACATAGGGTGACAGAAAAATGGCTTGCTTTGGTCCACCTCTTCCTTTTACTTCACTTATTTCGCCTTTTGCATCAGCTGAATGTCCAACATCAACATATGCCACTTTCTAAAACTCCCTAACTGTGCTGCCTCCCCCCCCATGGCCGGGGTCAACACCTAGCGCACGACACCGTGCGAGTGCCGTTGCACTGGACAGGTGGGTAGGCCGACTCTTGGGCGCGGGCACTGGCACAGGGTCCCTCATAGTGCAATCAAGTGTCTCTGACGGTGGTGGTGCACACCCGCCGTCAGACACACCGCTGTACTATGAGGGGCCCAGTGCCAGTACCGATGCCCATGAGTGGGCCCCCCTTGCTTGGGCAGGGCCCCAGCATTTGCAATCTTTACCTCTCCCTGCTCCTCCGCTGTGTAATCTGGGCCGTCAAATCCATACTGGGCCTAACACCATCTGAGCCTGCCTCCTGAGACATATATTTTGAATGTGTACGCTATCCATACATGTTATCCAGGGATACGGTACCCTTTCTAACCTTTGTGCAATCACGTGCAATCCATACTGGGCCTAACACCGTCTGAGCCTGCCTCATGCTGTATAGACATATATTTTGAATGTGTACGCTATTCATTCGTGTTATCCAGGGATACGGTACCCTTTCTAACCTTTGTGCAATCACGTGCAATCCATACTGGGCCTAACACCGTCTGAGCCTGCCTCATGCTGTATAGACATATATTTTGAATGTGTACGCTATCCATACATGTTATCTAGGGATACGGTACCCTTTCTAACCTTTGTGCAATCACGTGCAATCCATACTGGGCCTAACACCGTCTGAGCCTGCCTCCTGAGACATATATTTTGAATGTGTACGCTATCCATACATGTTATCCAGGGATACGGTACCCTTTCTAACCTTTGTGCAATCACGTGCAATCCATACTGGGCGTGAGAACGGCTGGCAAGCTGTTAAGCAAGCTACAGCACCTGTCCAGACAAGTACAGGGATTCCCTAGCGAGGAGACTTATTTGATTGTTTTCAATGTTGGGACAGCAATTTTTGGGGAGCACTATACTCTGGAGAATGATAGATGGGGCCCATCATACACTGGAACATTCCAAAGGTGGACATCAGACACTGGAGCAGCATTTACAGGGCCCATTATACACTAGCGCATTAGAAATGGGGCCCATTATGTTTGGAGCATTATTTGGGCCCATAAGACAGTGGAGCTTCATCCATGGGGACCAACATATACTGTAGCATTATGTGGAGCTCATCATATACTGTTTCAAACATTATATGGGACCAATGATTCTGTATGGAGAAATAGATGTGCCTCGTCATGAGATGTAAAAAGTGAGGTATTTTTCATTGTACTATACCGCTATTTATCTGCCGTATCGGAGCATGATGAGTTGTGGTATGTGTTAAAGGGGCGCTCTTTCGCCCAGGGCACATGAAAACCTGCAGCCAGCCCTCCCCCCCCACAACTTTAGCCAAATAACCCCCATTTTTCAGTGCGTAACTTGTATTATGAAGTTAATTAAGGTTGACAAGCTTAAGTAAGAAGAATTGATGCTTTTGGCATTCAAATGGGCACTGTAGGTGTGTTTCCTGTCCTCCTCTCACTGCCGACTTTTATTCCCCATTGACTTACATTGGGTTTCGTGTTTCGGGACGACCCCGACTTTTCCCTATAATCGGACGATCTTGCTCGACCCGACTTTTGGAAAAGTCGGGTTTCACGAAACGAAACGCGACCCTAAAAAACCAAAAGTCGCTCAACTCTAGTCGAGGTCATTGTGTCGAGAAGAGAGGCTTCCTAAATAGGTGTCTTAATAAGACGGCAGCCCACGGGTAAGAGAGGGTTTTAGGGACGGTTTTCAGAATTCCTCTTGCTGACGTTAAAATTCGGTTGTCTACCGAAACTTGAAGTGGTCTTTGCTTTCTAAACAATTATATAAGGATGCGGCTTTGGGTAAAAGGGCTGGGCTGTTTAAATATGGAGATCCTCGAAGTTGGTGGTGCTGGTAAATAGCGGTTCAGATGCTATGTTATATGTTTAATAAAAGGCTGCTGTGGTCAATTTATCCAAATACCTCTGGAGTGTTTATTTTGTTGGTATATGAATCAATGGGGTTGAGTAGCCAATAAGAGTTTTAAATAACTAGGTACGGAAGCTCACATGAATCATGAATACCATTTGTTAAGCTGAAGCCGTGCTCTGTGTAGCAGAGGCTATAGGATCATCACAACTTCTAGTCTTTCATAGAGACTATTGAAACTAGTGAAAAGTAAAAAAAATAAAACCTTACATCATCCCTCATTCGACCTTTTCAAAATAAAACAATTAAAAAAAAATTAAAATACACATATTTGGTATCGCTGCATTCATAAACATCCAATCTATCTCTATATATAAAAATCAATGTGTGTGTATCACCAACCAATCACAAAGCATCTCTCATTTCACCAGAGCTGTTTAAAAGTAGCTGAGCTGTGATTGGTTGCTATGCACAAATTTTCCCACTTGACAACACCTCAGCAGACACTGACATGGTGGGAGAAATCTACCATTCCCAGGAACATAAGCTCCAGCCATCATCTGTCCCCCAGAAAGGAGCAGTGAGTACATGACAGCAATGAATCTCCCCTCCCGTGTGGTATCATTAAGTAACACACATGAATGTAGGAAAGTGCACATATTAAATGTCATGTGGATTTAATATTTTCTCACAGACACTTTTATGCATTATTGATGTGTTACTGTGCTCTGATGCTGTGAGTTTTTTTAAAGTGCTACTTTCCCCACAATTCACCTGAATATACCCATATAACACGTAATGCTTTTCCCATAACAACCCATTAACCGGTTCCCGACCTGTGACACAGCATATGCGTCATGAAAGTCGGTGCCAATCTGACCTATGATGCATACCCTGTGTCATGAATTCAAAGCCCCCCTGCGGGTCGGGTGACCAGGGTCAATGAAAGGTCACCTGACCCGCAGATACAGGGGGCTTTGTAATTCACCACAGGGGGCGTCGCTTCACCCCCACGTGGCTACGATCGCTCTGATTGGCTGTTAAAAGTGCAGTAGCATCGGACATGGCTGGAGACACAGATTCGACCCCCCCACCGGCGATCGCCCCTCCCGCCACTGAATGACAGCGGCGATCTGCCGCCGCTGTCATCATCTGCCCCCCTCCCATTCCCTCCGCTCCCCGCCAGCTTCCGATAACCCCCTCACCCACTCTCACCGCCCCCGGCACCTTCTAAGTCCCCCCGTCGCTCCCGGTGTCCGGCGGGTCCGGTTCATGGGCACCGCCATCTTGGAAAATGGCGGGCGCATGCGCAGTGCGCCCGCCTGAATCTGCCGGCTGCAGATTCCATTATTTCATTTTGATCACTCTCACAGTGATCAAAATGAAATAAAAAGTAAATGAACCCCCCGATTATCACCCCCATAGGTAGGCATAACTAATAAAATAAAGAAAATATTTTTATTTTTATGTTTCCATTAGGGTTAGGGTTAGGGTTGGAAAGAGGGTTAGGGTTAGGGTTAGGGTTGGAAAGAGGGTTAGGGTTAGGGTTGGAAAGAGGGTTAGGGTTGGAAAGAGGGTTAGGGTTAGGGTTGGAAAGAGTGGTAGGGTTGGAAATTGCGTTAGGGTTGGAAAGAGGGTTAGGGTTGGAAATAGGATTAGGGTTGGAATTAGGATTAGGGTTGGAATTAGGGTTAGGGTGGAATTAGTGTTAGGGTTGGAATTAGGGTTAGAATTAGGGTTAGGGTTGGAATTAGGGTTAGGGTTAGAATTAGGGTTAGGCTTGTGGTTAGTGTTATGGTTAGTGTTGGGGTTAGGGGTGTGTTGGGGTTAGGGTTATGGATAGGGTTGGGATTAGGGTTAGGGATGTGTTGGGGTTAGGGTTGTGGTTAGGGGTGTGTTGGGGTTAGGGTTGGAGTTAGAATTGAGGGGTTTCCACTGTTTAGGCACATCAGGGGGTCTCCAAACGCGATATGGTGCAACAATTGATTCCAGCCAATTTTGCGTTCAAAAAGTCAAACGGTGCTCCCTCCCTTCCAATCCCCGACGTGTGCCCAAACAGTGGTTTACCCCCACATATGGGGTATCAGCGTACTAAGGAAAAATTGCACAACAACTTTTGGGGACTAATTTCTCCTGTTACCCTTGGGAAGATAAAAAAATTGGGGGCCAAAAATTTATTTTTGTGGAAAAAAAATGTTTTTTTCATTTTCACGTCTCTGCATTATAAACTTCTGTGAAGCACTTGGGTTTAAAAGTTCTCACCATACATCTACATAAGTTCCTTGGAAGGTCTAGTTTCCAAAATGGGGTCACTTGTGGGGGGTTTCCACTGTTTAGGCACATCAGGGGCTCTGCAAACGTAATGACGACCGCAGACTATTCCATCAAAGTCTGCATTTCAAAACGTCACTACTTCCATTCCGAGCCCTGACGTGTGCCCAAACAATGGTCCCTCCCTACATATTGGGTACCAGCGTACTCAGGACAAACTGGACAACAACTTTTGGGGTCCAATTTCTCCTGTTACCATTGTGAAAATAAAAAATTGCGGGCTAAAAAATCATTTTTTGAGGAAAAAAAAGATTTTTTATTTTCACGGTTCTGCGTTATAAACTTCTGTGAAGCACTTGGGGGTTCAAAGTGCTGCTCACCACACATCTAGATAAGTTCCTTGGGTGGTCTAGTTTCCAAAATGGGGTCACTTGTGGGGGGTTTCCACTGTTTAGGCACATTAGCGGCTCTGCAAACGTAACATGATGCCCGCAGACCATTCGATCAAGTCGGTATTTCAAAACGTCACTACTTCCCTTCCAAGCCCCGACGTGTGCCCAAACAGTGGTCCCTCCCCACATATGGGGTATCAGCGTACTCAGGACAAACTGGACAACAACTTTTGGGGTCCAATTTCTCCTGTTACCCTTGTGAAAATAAAAAATTGAGAGCTAAAAATTCATTTCTTGAGGAAAAAAAAAGATTTTTTATTTTCATGGCTCTGCGTTACAATCTTCTGTGAAGCACTTCGGGATTCAAGGTGCTCACCACACATCTAGGCAAGTTCCTTATGGGGTCTAGTTTCCAAAATGGGGTCACTTGTGGGGGGTTTCTACTGTTTAGGCACACAGGGGCTCAGCAAATGTAACATGACGCCCGCAGACCATTCCATCAAAGTCAGCATTTCAAAATGTCACTACTTCCCTGCTGAGCCCCAACGTGTGCCCAAACAGTGGTTCCCCCCCACATATGGGGTACCAGCGTACTCAGGACAAACTGGACAACAACTTTTGGGGTCCAATTTATCCTTGTACCCTTGTGAAAATAAAAAATTGCCAACTAAAAAATTTTTTTTTAGGAAAAAAAAAATTTTTTTATTTTCACTGCTTTGCATTATAAACTTCTGTGAATCACCTGGGGGTTCAAAGTGCTCACTATGCATCTAGATAAGTTCCCTAGGGGGTCTAGTTTCCAAAATGGGGTCATTTGTGGGGAAGCTCCAAAGTTTAGGCACACAGGGGCTCTCCAAACACGACATGGTGTCCGCTAACGATTGGAGCTAATTTTCATTTCAAAAAGTCAAATGGCGCTCATTCCCTTCTGCGCCCTGCCGTGCACCGAAACAGTGCCCCCCCCCACATATGGGGTACCAGCATACTCAGGACAATCTGGACAACAATTTTTGTGGTCCAATTTCTCCTGTTACCCTTGTGAAAATAAAAAATAGCGTGCTAAAAAATCATTTTTGAGGAAAAAAAAATGATTTTTTATTTTCACTGCTCTATGTTATAAACATGTCGCCGGCGTGGAGGACGTCTGGATCCAGGATGGCGCCGGCGGAAGAAGATGTCGGGGATCGTCGATCAGCGGCGATGACGGCATGAGTATGAGAGATGGAGTGAGAGAAAGGGTCGTATGTGGAGTGAAAGAGTGAGTGGAGAAGGTGAAAGGTGAGAGGAGTGTGTGTGTGTTGAGGATTAACATGGAAAGAGGTGTGCGGTGACGTCACCGGTTACAACTGGACGGAAGTTGTTACAACCGGAAGCTGCTTAGGGCATTTATTATTATAGATAATCATTATAATTTGTTATAACTAACCTTAGTTGGTTACTATCCCCGAGCAGCGACAGGCTCTTCAGCTAGTAAATATATAAAATTAATTATTGTAATCAGTAAAGGTGTAACAAGAAAAAAGATCAAAACGCCAGAATTAAGGTTTTTTTGGTCACCGCAACATTGCATTAAAGTGCAATAACGGGCAATAAAAAGATTGTATCTACACCAAAATGATATCACTAAAAACATCAGCTCACACGTACAAAATTAGCCCTAATCCAGACCTTGATCTTGAAAACTGGAAAGGCTACAGGTCTCGAAATTTAGTAACTTTTATTTTTTCACAAACTTTGATTCATGATTAAGGGTGCGCAGACACATGAAACGGGTTGATGCGGGTCATGTCAATCTGTATCGCTGACTGTGTATGTCCTCTGAATTGCTTATGTGAATAAAGAATCACAGTTCATGAAGCTGAAGTCTCTTCATTTTGCATTTTTCATGCCTTGACAAGGTGCTTCCAGGCCCCGAATACCCTCAAGATTCAATCATGGTGAGCTGGGTTTAATTTTATATTTCTTACATCATAGGTCACCTCCCCTTGCTTGATGCGTGCTCCGGCGATGAGCCCGCAACTTTTCCAGCAAATATCAGCTGATTACAATCGCGATCCACCCATGGCTGCAAACATGTTAAATGCCGCTGTCAATCTCTGAAAGCAACATTTAAAATGATTCCACCAGAAGCGCGTCATTAGCTTAACCCATCGCCGATAGGTTGACATGATGATCCGAGGTCTGCATAAGATCCCTGTGGTTGACATTGTCAGATTGCTAAAGCCCTGCTATGTGTAGCACAGGCAATCGCAGCTTCTAGTCTCCCATGGAGACTATTGAAGCCAGTAAAGAAAAAATGTTTTTAAAAATACTAGCTTGGCCCATGCAAAATTTTCTCACATTGGTCTTCGGGAGCACAGACAATTTCAGAAAAAGCAAGCTGGTCAAGTGTAAATGTATTTCATGAGATGATTAACACAGAATGGTATTTATATATGTAGATTGGTAATAAAATAAATTGGTTTGATAAGTAAAGGTCAAAAAATGTCTTCCGGTTGAGGTGCCAACTGCAGGTTATTGTGTCCTTCTGCAGGTTTTTGAAAATGAATGTTTAAACTGTATTTAGTGACAAAATTGTGAATGTGTTGTTTGTTTGGCTCTTTTCTTGCAGAAGGGAGCAATTTTACATTTGAAATGGTGTATCGTGTGTGTGTGGGGCGAAATAATCACCAAAACAGCAGTGCATGTATACAAATGTGTTTGCATATGTGACTCACCTGCAGTGAAGTGTGCAATCCTCCAATGTGCCCGAAATAGGCTGGGCAAGCACTTGAGCAAGCTGGAAAGACCCAAAGGCAAATGTTTGGATTTGGTTGTGATGTCTGTAAGCAGCTTTGTGGTAGTGTGCTTTGGGGTAGTGTGGTGCCACCTGCAGGTCATTTTTCCTTACTGCAGGTTCATGAAAATTAATGTTTAAACTGTATTTTGTGATCAAATAGTGGATGTGTGGTTTGTTTGGCTATTTTCATGCTGAAGGGGGCAAGTTTACCTTTCAAATGGTTAATCCTTTGTGTGTGTGGGTGCAGTATGAACGGAGATACAAAGTAATCACTGAAAAACAGTGTTTAGAAACAATAGAATAGATTTTAAAAATATAAAAGTTCAAATCACCCTCCTTTTCCTCGTTCAAAAGAAAAAATCAAAACACCAGAATAACTTTTATTTGGTTGCCACAAGATTGCAATAAAATGCAATAGCGGGCGATCAAAACATTGTATCTACCCCAAAATGGTATCTATAAAAAAGTCAGCTTGGCACACAAAAAATAAGCCCTCACAAAGCCCAAGATGACAAAAAATGGAGATTAGAGTTGAGCGACTTTTGTTTTTTTATGGTCGAGTTTCGTTTCGTGAAACCCGACTTTTCCAAAAGTCGGGTCGAGCAAGATCGGCCGATTACAGGGAAAAGTCGGGGTCGTCCCGAAACACGAAACCCAATGTAAGTCAATGGGGAATAAAAGTCGGCAGTGAGAGGAGGACAGGAAACACACCTACAGTGCTCATTTGAATGCCAAAAGCAACAATTCTTCTTACTTAAGCTGGTCAACCTTAATTAACTTCATAATACAAGTTACGCACTGAAAAATGGGGGTTATTTGGCTAAAGTTGTGGGGGGGTAGGGCTGGTTCCAGGTTTTCATGTGCCCTGGGCGAAAGAGCGCCCCTTTAACACATAATACCACAACTCATCATGCTCCGATACGGCAGAGAAATAGCGGTATAGTACAATGAAAAATACTTCACTTTTTACATCTCATGACGAGGCCCATCTATTTCTCCATACAGAATCATTGGTCCCATATAATGTTTGAAACAGTATATGATGAGCTCCACATAATGCTACAGTATATGTTGGTCCCCATGGATGAAGCTCCACTGTCTTATGGGCCCAAATAATGCTCCAAACATAATGGGCCCCATTTCTAATGCTCTAGTGTATAATGGGCCCTGTAAATGCTGCTCCAGTGTCTGATGTCCACCTTTGGAATGTTCCAGTGTATGGTGGGCCCCATCTATCATTCTCCAGAGTATAGTGCTCCCCAAAAATTGCTGTCCCAACATTGAAAACAATCAAATAAGTCTCCTCGCTAGGGAATCCCTGTACTAGTCTGGACTCCTCGTCGTCCCCATCTTCCATCTCACTGCACAGTATTTCAACCTTGCAAGTGCTGTGATCCTGAGCAAGCAGGGGGGCCCACTCGTTGGCGACGGCACTGGCACAGGGCCCCTGATAGTACGGTGGTGTGTCTGATGGCGGGTGGGCCGAACCTGCACTTTCATCTGCAGCTTCCTCTTTGTCACCGTGCAAGATGGAACTGTATATGGGAAGGGTAACCTGAGTTTCATCAGGGTCAGATTCAGGCCGGGTAGCGTGCGAGGGGAATGTAGTGGTCTGGGTCAATGTACCAGCAGATTCATCGAGCAGTGGCTGGGCATCAGTGCACTTGTGTCGCCCCCAGGAGTACGGTCGCCACAGTGGCATTACCTTCCTCCTAGGGAGTGTGATGTCATGCTTGGGAGCAACGAAGGATCTCTCTAGCAGGTTAACTGATTGGGCGGCGTTATTCCCACGAGTCATGACCCTCCAAACAGCGTTCATGAAGGCAAAGTGTTTGTTTTACGTGGGCAGTATGGTTGCAAAGCTGAACCTTAAAGTAATGTCCAGAAGGGCACCACCAGGAGTGGAGCCTACGGCGTAATTTGACTCAACACGGGCAACCTCAACCATGCCAGCTACAGAACAGATGCACACATTGCAAGCTTAATTCCGTTAACGAACGAGACTCCGTCATGCCCCGCGGTCCGAGTCTGGCTTACTAGAGGGACACGTGAGGCTCTGGCACATGAGATTGGCCAATAACTGGTGTGTCATGCCCTTACATGTCCGTGGCTGCATGTGCGCTACATTGAAAAGGCCAGCGTTTGTCGCTTACAGGTGCAGATAACCCGCTGAACAACGTTAGTGATGGGGATCACTGATTACAATTATTACTCGCGAACGATGATTTCCCAGTAAGTGCAGGTCAACAGCAGTTCCGGAATTAGGCCTAACCGTCATTCCTGAAAAAAATGAAAAACTTACATGTGCAAACCACAGGTGCTTTAGCTTGCTTAACAGCTCGCCAGCCGTTCTCACGCCCAGTATGGGTTACACGTGATTGCATAAAGGTGAGAAAGGGTACCGTATCCCCGGATAACATGTATGGATAGCGTACACATTCAAAATATATGTCTATACATCAGGAGGCAGGCTCAGACGGTGTTAGGCCCAGTATGGATTGCACGTGATTGCACAAAGGTGAGAAAGGGTACCATATCCCCGGATAACATGTATGGATAGCGTACACATTCAAAAGATATGTCTATACATCAGGAGGCTGGCTCAGACGGTGTAAGGCCCAGTATGGCTTGCAAGTGATTGCACAAAGGTGAGAAAGGGTACCGTATCCCCGGATAACATGTATGGATAGCGTACACATTCAAAAGATATGTCTATACATCAGGAGGCAGGCTCAGACGGAGTAAGGCCCAGTATGGCTTGCAAGTGATTGCACAAAGGTAAGAAAGGGTACCGTATCCCCGGATAACATGTATGGATAGCGTACACATTCAAAATATATGTCTATACATCAGGAGGCAGGCTCAGACGGTGTTAGGCCCAGTATGAATTGCACGTGATTGCACAAAGGTGAGAAAGGGTACCGTATCCCCGGATAACATGTATGGATAGCGTACACATTCAAAATATATGTCTATACATCAGGAGGCAGGCTCAGACGGTGTTAGGCCCAGTATGGATTGCACGTGATTGCACAAAGGTGAGAAAGGGTACCGTATCCCCGGATAACATGTATGGATAGCGTACACATTCAAAATATATGTCAATACACCAGGAGGCAGGCTCAGACGGTGTCAGGCACAGTATGGATTTGACGGCCCAGACTACACAGCGGAGGAGCAGGGAGAGGTAAAGATTGCAAATGCTGGGGCCCTGCCCAAGCAAGGGGGGCCCACTCATGGGCGTCGGTACTGGCACTGGGCCCCTCATAGTACGGCGGTGTGTCTGACGGCGGGTGTGCACCACCACCGTCAGAGACACTTGATTGCACTATGAGGGACCCTGTGCCAGTGCCCGCGCCCAAGAGTCGGCCTACCCACCTGTCCAGGGCAACGGCACTCGCACGGTGTCTTGCGCTAGGTGGTGACCCCGGCCATGGGGGGGGAGGCAGCACAGTTAGGGAGTTTTAGAAAGTGGCATATGCTGATGTTGGACATTCAGCTGATGCAAAAGGCGAAATAGGTCAAGTCCCAGGAAGAGGTGGACCAAAGCAAGCCATTTTTCTGTCACCCTATGTGTCATCAGGGGAAGGTGGGACAAAATCCTTGGAAACCCATGCATGGTTCATTTTAATGAAGGTTAGATCATCCACATTTTGGGTTGACAGACGGGTCCTTTTTTCTGTCAGGATTGATCCAGCTGCACTGAAGACTCTTTCCGATAGCACACTTGCAGCTGGGCAAGCGAGCTCCTGTAAGGCATATTGGGCCAATTCAGGCCAGGTGTCCAGGTTAGCAGCCCAATAGTCAAAGGGGAATGACCTGTGTGGGAGAACATCGATATGGGAGGAAAAGTAGTTTGTAACCATAGTTGACAACTGCTGTCTTCTGTCACTTTCCATCGATGCTGTATTACCAGTTGTGTGAGCGGTACTTGAAAAATCAGTCCACAACATTGTCATGAAACCCCTGTCTCCAACGCCACTTCTGCTGTGTGCACCATGAACACCTCTGCCAAGCTGCCCCCGGCCCGTACGGCTCGTGTGAGAACCATCACCGCTGCTATGTGCTGGGAATGCCTCAAGCAACCGATTTACCAGAGTTGCTTGTTTATTAGCCAATATTAGGTCAAGGTTCTCCTGTGGCATGATGTTTTGTAATTTGCCTTTATAGCGTGGATTCAGGATGCTGGCCAATCAGTAGTCGTCATCGTTCATCATTTTGGCAATGTGGGGGTCCCTTTTTAGGATCCGCAAGGCATAATCTGACATGTGGGCCAATGTTCCCGGTGTCAATGATGCACTGCGAGTGCTGGTTGGAGGAGCACTTTCTGGCAAATCCACATCCCTCCAGTCACGCACAAACCCTGTACCAGACCTTGCCATGCCAACATTTTCACTTGCCCCACGAGATGCATCCTCCTCCCCTAAGTAATCATCCCCACCATCCTCCTCCTCCTCCTCTTCTTCCTCCAACTCGTCCAGGAGAGGTCCCTGAGCAGACAATGGCTGAATGTCATCAAGGATTCCCTCCACCTCTTCCTCCTCGTCAACATTGGCTGCAGACGCCTGCTCCTTAAGGTGCGTCAAAGTTTGCATGAGCAGAAGCATAAGTGGGATGCTCATGCTTAGGATGGCGTCGTCTGCGCTTACCAGCCGTGTGCATTCCTCAAAACACTGAAGGACTTTACAGAGGTCTTTCAGCTTCGACCACTGCACACCTGTCAACTCCATGTTTGCTCTCAAAGTGCCTGGCCGTGTATCCTCCCACAAATGCATTATGGCCTGCCTCTGCTCGCACAGCCACTCCACCATGTGCAGGGTGGAGTTCCACCTTGTTGCAATGTCGATAATGAGGCGGTGGTTGGGAAGGTGGAGCAATCGCTGCAGCTTCTGCATATGAACGGAGAGTACAGGCGACCGGCGGATGTGCGCGCACAGTCTTCGCACCTTATGGAGCAGGGCTGTTAACTCCGGATAATTTTTGAGGAAGCACTGCACCACCAGGTTCAAGGTGTGAGCCAAGCAAGGTATGTGGCTGAGTTTTGAAAGGGCTATGGCTGCCACAAAATTACGGCTGTTATCACTAACTACCTTGCCTGCCTCAAGATGCACACTGCCCAGCCATGACTCAGTTTGTCGCTTCAAGTACTTGGCCAGCACCTCCGCGGTGTGTCTGTCGCCCAAACACATCATCTGCAACACAGCCTGCTGACGCTTTCCACTAGCTGCTCGATAGGGGGACACCTCGTGTGCAACAGTGGCAGCTGCAGATGGAGTGCTCGTACGACTGCGCTCTGTGGACGAGCTTTCGCTTCTGGAGGTGGAGGAGGAGGAGGGTGGAACGCCTACAGCCAACTGTTTCCTATACCGTGGGCTAGGCAGCACTGTCCCACCACCGCTGTCCCCTGTGGACCCTGCATCCACCACATTAACCCAGTGCGCAGTGATGGACACGTAATGGCCCTGGCCATGCCGACTGGACCATGCATCAGTTGTGAGGTGCACCTTTCCACTCACTGACTGCTTGAGTGCATGGACAATGCGGTCTTTCACATGATTGTGGAGGGCTGGGATGGCTTTGCGAGAGAAGAAGTGGCGACTGGGTAGGTCATAGCGTGGTACTGCATAGGCCATGAGTTCGCGGAAAGCTGCGCTTTCCACCAACCGATAGGGCATCATCTCAAACGAGATTAGTTTGGCAATGTGGGCGTTCAAACCCAGTGTACGCAGATGAGAGACTGAGTACTTTCTTGACCTACTCATAGTGTCTGGGAAGGTGAGCTGGACTTGAGAGCTGCATATGGTAGAAGTAGCGGTGGACAGGGCGGACTGAGAGAGGGTTGATGATGGTGATGGAGTTGGTGTTCTTTCTGATGGCCTAGATTCAGTATTTCGTTGATATAACAGTGGGATTCCCTGACTGCTGTGGCCTTGCAACGACACCTCAACATTTGCTGCTGTGCTAACCGGTGGGCTTACAGTGGGGGAAACAATGTAGCGTTGCTGACTACCTTCTTTGTGATCAGTTGCACATGTGGCACTTAAGGTTTGGTGTTGTGTCCACGCTTGCAAGTGCATGCTGGTTAAATGTCTAAGCATGCAACTGGTATTCAAATTTTTCAGATTTTTCCCTCGGCTAAAGGTCTTTCCGCACTTCTTACAGATAACCTTGGCCTGATCATGGGGATTTTGTTCAAAAAAGTGCCACACTGCACTCTTCCTACTTTGGCAGACATTTTGCGGCCTAGCACGCTGTGATGTTTTGACCCTCTGGACAAGCTGTCCAGCAACTCTTTTGATTTTTGGAACCTGTCTTTGGAGTGCTCCAGGCCTGCCAGATAACAGCTGTTGCGATGTTGATGTCTGCTGTGGATGCTCCTCATCTGAGCTATTGGAAGCAGCACCCTCTTCCCCCAATGGATGCCAATCTGGGTCAACAACTGGGTCATCCATCACCTCCTCTTCAATGTCATGTGCACCGTCCTCTGTGTCACCGTGTATGGTGGTATAGTGTGCAGGAAGGGGCACCTGAGTCTCATCAGGGTCAGAATCTGGCTCTGTACACTGCGAGGACAATGTAGTGCTCTGAGTGAATGTACCAGCAGAATCATCTATCAGCGGCTGTGTATCAGTGCACTCCATGTCAGATTCATCTTGGCCTGGGTAATTCACCATTTCACTTGATAATCCAGGCATGGTATATGAAAACAGCTCCATGGAGTAATCAGTAGTATGGCCTGCGTCATCCTTCAATCTTGGTTGTGGTGAAGGACACAAGGAAAGGTGTGGTTCATGAACATGAGCCTCCAATGATGACTCAGTGCTTTTACTTTTTACAACTTCAGAAAAGGAGGCGATAGAGCTGGAGGCTGAGTCAGCAATGTAAGACAAAACTTTTTCCTGATGCTCTGGCGTTAAAAGCGGTTTGCCAACTCCTAGAAAACTAAGCCTTCGAAGCCTTATGGAGCCAGACGATGACGCAGGCTCAACACCTCCTGCATTCAGTCCTATTTTGCTTTTGCCACTACCATCAGATCCACCACCAACACCATCATTACCAGCTGCCAACCCCCGCCCAATTCCACGGCCTCTTCCACCAGCCTTCCTCATTTTTGGTAGAAATGTAGACAAAATCCAACAAACTATATAGTAATGTAAAACAAGGTACAAGGTGTCTATAGGACAGGGGAGATTTAGATTTTCTGCACACACTAGTGGACACTGGACACTTTTGGATTATGTGAGGCCCACTGAATATCAGAGCGCTATGTCACAGGCTCGATGGCACAGGTGTGAAAAAAGTGACTACAGGATAAGGGAGATTTTGAATTTCTGGGAGATTTTGAATTTCTGCAGACACTTGTGGACACTGGACACTTGGATTGTGTGAGGCCCACTGAATATCACAGCGCTATGTCACAGGCTCGATGGCACAGGTGTGAAAAAAGTGACTACAGGATAAGGGAGATTTTGAATTTCTGGGAGATTTTGAATTTCTGCAGACACTTGTGGACACTGGACACTTGGATTGTGTGAGGCCCACTGAATATCACAGCGCTATGTCACAGGCTCTATGGCACAGGTGTGAAAAAAATGACTACAGGATAAGGGAGATTTTGAATTTCTGCAGACACTTGTGGACACTGGACACTTGGATTGTGTGAGGCCCACTGAATATCACAGCGCTATGTCACAGGCTCGATGGCACAGGTGTGAAAAAAGTGACTACAGGATAAGGGAGAATTAGATTTTCTGCAGACACTTGTGGACACTGGACACTTGGATTGTATGAGGCCCACTGAATATCACAGCGCTATGTCACAGGCTCGATGGCACAGGTGTGAAAAAAGTGACTACAGGATAAGGGAGATTTAGATTTTCTGCAGACACTTGTGGACACTGGACACTTGGATTGTGTGAGGCCCACTGAATATCACAGCGCTATGTCACAGGCTCGATGGCACAGGTGTGAAAAAAGTGACTACAGGATAAGGGAGATTTTGAATTTCTGGGAGATTTTGAATTTCTGCAGACACTTGTGGACACTGGACACTTGGATTGTGTGAGGCCCACTGAATATCACAGTGCTATGTCACAGGCTCGATGGCACAGGTGTGAAAAAAGTGACTACAGGATAAGGGAGATTTTGAATTTCTGCAGACACTTGTGGACACTGGACACTTGGATTGTGTGAGGCCCACTGAATATCACAGCGCTATGTCATAGGCTCGATGGCACAGGTGTGAAAAAAGTGACTACAGGATAAGGGAGATTTTGAATTTCTGCAGACTCTTGTGGACACTGGACACTTTGATTGTGTGAGGCCCACTGAATATCACAGCGCTATGTCACAGGCTCGATGGCACAGGTGTGAAAAAAGTGACTACAGGATAAGGGAGATTTTGAATTTCTGCAGACACTTGTGGACACTGGACACTTTTGGATTGTGTGAGGCCCAATGAATATCAGAGCGCTATGTCACAGGCTCGATGCAGCAGGTGTGAAAAAAGTGACTACAGGATAAGGGAGATTTTGAATTTCTGCAGCCACTGGACACTTTTGGATTCTGTGAGGCCCAATGAATATCAGAGCGCTATGTCACAGGCTCGATGCAGCAGGTGTGAAAAAAGTGACTACAGGATAAGGGAGATTTTGAATTTCTGCAGACACTTGTGGACACTGGACACTTTTGGATTGTGTGAGGCCCAATGAATATCAGAGCGCTATGTCATAGGCTCGATGCAGCAGGTGTGAAAAAAGTGACTACAGGATAAGGGAGATTTTGAATTTCTGCAGACACTTGTGGACACTGGACACTTTTGGATTGTGTGAGGCCCACTGAATATCAGAGCGCTATGTCAGGCTCGATGGCACAGGTGTGAAAAAAGTGAATTGTAGAATTGGGCAGAATAGGAATCTCACTAGAGTGTAGGTCTGTAAGAACGGAACAAGTCCTCCACAGTGACACACAGATAGCTTCACTGTGGCTGTGATAACAGCCGTTACACGGTACTGTGTGAGGAGCGTACACCGCTGTATGGTGTGAATAAATGCACGCTCAGTACCTTAGCAGGACAAAAAAAAAATTGGGATTGCTTTTAAAAAAGCAGTTTGCCGAGCAGTGGGGAAACAGCAATGCAGCTGTCAGGAAGCCTTAGAAGGCAGCCTAACAACCAACACCGCTGATCCACCACAATATAGCCTCCCCTTGCACTGCACACAGTGACTGGTGTGTTGCACAGGCAAAATCGCTAGCAGCAGAAGCAGTTTTTTTTTCTTCTTCCCTGCCTAACGCTCTCCCTACAGAATCAGCAACCTCTCCCTATGCTAAGATTGGCAGAAGTAAGATGGCGGTCGGCGTGCACGCCCTTTTATAACCCCTGTGACGCCCACCAAAGCAAGCCAATCACTTGCATGCCCTTCAAAACAAACTTTTGAAACGCGACTTTGGCGCGTAAGTCGCTGACCTCGTGGCCGACCTCATCCTAGGGTCGGGTTTCGTTTCATGAAACCCGACTTTGCCAAAAGTCGGCGACTTTTGAAATTGTTCGACCCGTTTCGCTCAACTCTAATGGAGATGCTACGGGTCTCGTAAAATGGCTCCATTTATTTTTTATCAAACTTTTTTATTCACCGCTAAAAAAAAGAACCTATACATGTTTGATAGCTATGAACTCATACAGTGGGGAAAAAAAGTATTTAGTCAGTCAGCAATAGTGCAAGTTCCACCACTTAAAAAGATGAGAGGCGTCTGTAATTTACATCATAGGTAGACCTCAACTATGGGAGACAAACTGAGAAAAAAAAATCCAGAAAATCACATTGTCTGTTTTTTTTTCATTTTATTTGCATATTATGGTGGAAAATAAGTATTTGGTCAGAAACAAGCAATCAAGATTTCTGCCTCTCACAGACCTGTAACTTCTTCTTTAAGAGTCTCCTCTTTCCTCCACTCATTACCTGTAGTAATGGCACCTGTTTAAACTTGTTATCAGTATAAAAAGACACCTGTGCACACCCTCAAACAGTCTGACTCCAAACTCCACTATGGTGAAGACCAAAGAGCTGTCAAAGGACACCAGAAACAAAATTGTAGCCCTGCACCAGGCTGGGAAGACTGAATCTGCAATAGCCAACCAGCTTGGAGTGAAGAAATCAACTGTGGGAGCAATAATTAGAAAATGGAAGACATACAAGACCACTGATAATCTCCCTCGATCTGGTGCTCCACGCAAAATCCCACCCCGTGGGGTCAGAATGATCACAAGAACGGTGAGCAAAAATCCCAGAACCACGCGGGGGGACCTAGTGAATGAACTGCAGAGAGCTGGGACCAATGTAACAAGGCCTACCATAAGTAACACACTACGCCACCATGGACTCAGATCCTGCAGTGCCAGACGTGTCCCACTGCTTAAGCCTGTACATGTCCGGGCCCGTCTGAAGTTTGCTAGAGAGCATTTGGATGATCCAGAGGAGTTTTGGGAGAATGTCCTATGGTCTGATGAAACCAAACTGGAACTGTTTGGTAGAAACACAACTTGTCGTGTTTGGAGGAAAAAGAATGCTGAGTTGCATCCATCAAACACCATACCTACTGTAAAGCATGGTGGTGGAAACATCATGCTTTGGGGCTGTTTCTCTGCAAAGGGGCCAGGACGACTGATCCGGGTACATGAAAGAATGAATGGGGCCATGTATCGTGAGATTTTGAGTGCAAACCTCCTTCCATCAGCAAGGGCATTGAAGATGAAACGTGGCTGGGTCTTTCAACATGACAATGATCCAAAGCACACCGCCAGGGCAACGAAGGAGTGGCTTCGTAAGAAGCATTTCAAGGTCCTGGAGTGGCCTAGCCAGTCTCCAGATCTCAACCCTATAGATAACCTTTGGAGGGAGTTGAAAGTCTGTGTTGCCAAGCGAAAAGCCAAAAACATCACTGCTCTAGAGGAGATCTGCATGGAGGAATGGGCCAACATACCAATAACAGTGTGTGGCAACCTAATGAAGACTTACAGAAAACGTTTGACCTCTGTCATTGCCAACAAAGGATATATCACAAAGTATTGAGATGAAATTTTGTTTCTGACCAAATACTTATTTTCCACCATAATATGCAAATAAAATGAAAAAAAAACAGACAATGTGATTTTCTGGATTTTTTTTTCTCAGTTTGTCTCCCATAGTTGAGGTCTACCTATGATGTAAATTACAGACGCCTCTCATCTTTTTAAGTGGTGGAACTTGCCCTATTGCTGACTGACTAAATACTTTTTTTCCCCACTGTAATGACCTGGAAAATCATATTGGCAGGTCATTTTCAGCGTTTAGTGAACATGGTAAAAAAAAAATTGTCGAATTGCACTTTTTTTCTTAATTTCACTGTACTTTGAATTGTTTTCCCATTTTACATTAAGGTACATGGTAAAACCAATAATATCGTTCAAAAGTACAACTCGTCCTACAAAAAACAAGCCCTTACACGGCCATATTAACGAAAAAATAAAAAGGTTATGGTTTTGGGAAGAAGGGGAGCAAAAATCGAAAACCCAAGGTGGAGATAGGGTGAAAGAGCTTGATAAATGTTCAATACACCTCTAGTAGTCCTCAAAATCAGTCTTCCACTGTGTTAGTGCTGCAAGGAGCTCCAAATGGTTTTGAGCTCCTCCACAAATTACAGATCATTCTTGGGCATCCAGCAGCAGGATCATGTGAGTGGATTATTTTAACAAAAAGCAGTTGAACAAATTATATATATATATATATATATATATATACACTAAATGTCATAATGTCATAAAGTCCTGTAATTAATGGTAGCTGCATGCAAATACTATGACCATGTGATGCAGAAAAGAGGAGTCATTTAACTGCTACTCCACCAAACTTTATGAAAAGTAAGGCGAACGTAGCTAAAAGAGGAAAGGCCACGTGTGGCCCGTAAGAGTCACAAAAATTTACTTCACAAAAGTCCTTGACTCATTATATTTAGCTGTGCATGCATCTGAAAGAAGTGTCAAATCCATTGAGAGGCACATGCCTTTTCCTAAATTTGGCGCTCATAACTCCAGTAAATCCTTCAACAATACTAGAGTGCAATATACGTTACTTGATGAATTGGGGCCTAAATAATTATACCTACAATGGATGAGATTCCAGGTTGAGTTAAATTAATTTTCCATCCCCTTTTACCAAAAGCTTATAATAGCAGAAAATAACAAATACTCACATCACAGATCATCACCAGAGATGAGCGAACATCGTCAGCTCCTACCTTATTCGGCAAGCTATAGCGTTTACCAAAGAAGCTGCATCAGGAACCCGGATACCTAGAGCACTCCTGATAATCAGCTGTTCGGCGCCGCAGCTGCATGTCCCGCAGCTGTGTGACAGTCACAACATACAGGCTCTCCATGCATGTGTTGTGACTAAGGTGAAAGGCCAGGTGAAGCAAATTTTCCAGATTTTTTTAAAAAAACAGCCTCCTCTAACTATATGTCAAAAAATAGCAGCCATGGGTTCTTCTAAGCAGCTGCCCAGCACTCTGAAAATGAAAATGGTGTAGGCCCACAAAGGAGACGGCTATAATAAGATAGCAAAGTGTTTTCAAGTTTCCCTTTCCTCAGTTCAAAATGTAATTAAGAAATGACAGTTAAAAGGAACAGTGGAGTTCATGATAAGGTCTGGAAGACCAAGCAAAATTTCAGTGAGAGCTGTTCTTAGGATTGCTAGATAGGCAAATCAGAACCCCCACTTGATTGCAAAAGACCTTCAGAAAGATTTAGCAGACTCTGGAGTTGTGGTACATTGTTCTAATATAAAGAGACACCTGCACAAACTTCATCTCCGAGATAAGAATATTGTACACAATTATTTTAACATCACCCCTGCTTTGCATTTTAACAAAAAAAAAAAGAGAAAACACACAACTAAGTGTTTTTGCTTGCTTTTTTATTTTATTTTATTGAAAAAAAAATTTTTTTTTGAGAATTTTTTTTTTGGGGGGAAAATGCATAGGAGGGGTGATATTAAAAAAGTGTGTGCAATATTCTTATCTTGGGGATGAAGTTTATATAATCTTATTGCTAAACAAATTGACCAACAGTTTGATAGATGGTGATTGGTTCCTCAGCTAGTACAACCAAACTTATTGGTAAATGGAAATGGGGTAAAAATACTGTAGCTTTCAAAAAAATCATTTTATTATATACCTGATGAAGGCCCACAAAGCCGAAATGCCTTGTTTTTTATATCAGTTTTTATTGTCTATACAGTCTTTAATTAAGATTTTTTTATAGTCGCTGCAACATAACTAATAAAATAATACCCAATCCAACATCAGAGATATATGGGTTTTTTGGTTATACAACCCTTTTTGTCAACATTGGGTTAAGGATCCTCAGAAGGAAGCACCCTGAAACATCTTCCTAATGTTCTTATATCTGTTTTCCATTTTAATTTCATTGAGCACTGATTTCACAGGTTTCAATTTGTTAAAAAAGTGCCTCTTTCTGTTCCTGTCCTTTGATATTTATTGTTACTTTTTGGCTAGGGTCATTCGAGCGTATATTCTCTTATCCAAACAATCTAGTCAATTGGGCAAATCATACACTGATCATAGTGTGAGGACTCAGATGAGAAAATAGAAAAAAGTCTCCATCTTGTCCATTCTGTCAGTCTGTCAGATGTTACAGACAGTCGCTCCTCATCTGGCTGCAGAAGGTCTTTGCGTTTGGCATTGCAGACACCTTCTTAATCATTCTGACTTTTGGACCCAGTAGCAACCTCCCTCTGGCTCTATCTGACACACATGGACCTGGGTGTTTATAGACTCCCAGTCTGCTTCAGGGAGTCGCAGGCAATATTCACATTTACTCTTGTGAAGGCTTGGAGCTATAGCAGTTGGCTTACCTCCTATCTGATGCTGTTGGAGGATGTTTAGTGTTACCTCTCTGAGTCTGCTCAAGATAAGTTGCTTCCCCCTTGTTTGTCTCCCTTTTGCTCTTTAGTGTACAGTGGGAACTGACCAGTGCTCATCCCACCCTTCCCTATTCAGGGCCTAACTCGAGGGATATATACAGGGCTTAGGTTCCTGCTCGACGATTGGTGTGGAATCAATATAGGGATGGTAGGGGAGGCAGGGTGCAATTAGATCTGCCTAGCAGTCTACACTCCCTCTTTCCCTAGCATTTGGGCTTCCTTCCCCTCTTCCCCTCATGTTGCATTTAGTCTTCTAACACTTTGCGTGACAGCAGTCCGATGATTTCCTTGTACTCACTGATATGCATGGCCGAGTGTGATCTGAATATCGGCTCAAACTAGAACATGCTGCGAGTTTTTCCTTGTACCAGATCGGTACAAGGAAAAAAATAGGACATGTGCATGGTCACATAGAATACTATTGGACCAAGTGTGGCCAGATGTTTTTGTTATTGCTCTCCCACTCACTACATCAACCCTACTAAATGCTTAATGGCCCAATACTACAATTCATTAGGTTGGTGGAAAAGAAAACTCTGAATAAGACAAATGAATTAGATAAATATAACATGCTTTTATATATAAAACAATGACAATACTATACAAAAAGAAAAAATAATAAATATAGTATTTAAAGATACAAGGCATACAATGACATACATAGGGTAAGTAATGTGGTGATCTCACACCAAAAAAACTACTATAGAGGCAAAACTACCCTTTTCCACTATCCCCCAAAAATACACAACTCATACTGGAAATGCAACTCCGAGAAGGAACAGTCATGGAATTAAGGAAATCACAGGATGGATAGACATCTTAGTGACTTGAAAATGATGAGAAAATAGAAACAAAATGATCAAAACGTCACAATTTATTCAGTATCGGGTATGAGAAATGGCCGTACTTCTGGATCCATATCAATGTATTGCCAAGCTGTTAGTGTATCTGGAATAAAGATTAGAGGGGTTTGCTATTGTACATTCTTCCTCCATCCCCACACACCTTAATCCTGTGAGAAGGACCAGTGTGAAGATCCCTGGCGAAGGTCTCTTCACGGCATTAACCACTTGATCCCCAGACCAATTTCCAGCTACCAATGCATCCAAAGCAAAAATGAGACTCATGAAGAGAATAAACTTCCATTACAGCTTACATTGCCATATTGCTCTGCACCATGCTGGTCTTTGAGGGAGGTGGCACGAGGTCAATGGAACCTCTGTAACTAGATGTCTGGCATGCTTCCCAGTGTCACACAAACACCTTGTGGTTTGTGGAGACACTGATGCCTTAAGTTAGGCTTGTCATGTGTTGTCCAATTTCACTTGCAGTATAGAATGAATCAATTGCAGAACCAGTGCTACAATCATTTCTCCAAAGTGTCCCAGGAGTTGATTTTTTAAAAAAGGTGATATCAGGTCACATGTTGCTCATGCTACTGTGAGCAGCCTGCATGGCCTAAATGTGCTACCGTGGTCTGCAACGTCTCCGGACCTGTCCCCCATTAACTAACAGCTAAAAAAATGATCAAAAGTCCAAATGCTATGAAAGTAGAAAATGTTTAATAAATCATACAAATACAAGGAGGGAGGAGGGAGAATCGCCCATAACGCATGTGTTGAAAAAACAGACGCTCAATGGATGAAACAGCACAACAACATCATGTATGGGTACAAGCCATATTATATACATGTATAAATCAGTGCTTGAATAGTAATGATGAAGCTATGCCACCATCATATGAATTGAATACATGCCAGACCCCCACATCGAGGGCTGTATAAAGTAGTAATACCCATCATAGAAGCTAATAGTATGCACAGATACCCCCCATTACCCAAATGAATTCCATATAGTATAAAGATTTACCTAAAGTGGTTTTCCCCCATTAAGCATATCTTGGACATCATTGGTCATATCATTGGTCACTTAGTAAGAGAGCTGCCAGCAAAGGATCTTGAAGATTTGCCCAAGCGCATTCACTGAGGCTGAACAGTCCTCAGACAGCCATTAATAACCTCACTGATGTCAGCCAAGACATTTAGGTGCATATTGCTGCACAAGACACTTGACACTGATTAAATCAAGATGTTTTGAAATTTTGTTTCCATCTTTTCACTATTTGCATATAAGTGACATGTCTATTCATCCTGTGATTTCCATAATTCCACAACTTTTCCTTCATGATGCCGCAATTTGTTGTTGAGGAATGCATAAAAAAAATAACTTTTTTCTTTTTGTCTAGTATATCAATCTTATTTTCTCATGGGGAATTTGCTCAAATTGATATGTCAGAAGTCCTCACAAGTCCTTTTTAAATTGAAGTTAATTAAAAATTATCCTACAATCATCAAAACTGCTAAAATAATTAAATATTGTATATTCACTCGTTTTCTCATCTCCGTCCCAGTGCCGAGTTCATGTTTCTTCCCACTAGTCAGTTTTATTTGGCGGAAACCAATCCTTTTAACACTTTTATGCCACATTACTTCTTCAGACAATCGCTGGAACCAGCAGGTAGAATCAAGGCTGAAGCACTGGAATACAAATCAGAAAAAGGTTGAATATATCTTTATTACTTATTTTTGATTAGATGTATTGAGTGACTTTTTAGTTAATTTGGACAACCAAACCAGATCACTCCTTAGGTAGTCCTAGAAGTATATTGATCTTTACATCTAATAGTGCCAGGCATGTGGTATCTACTCATCTTTTTCTCGACTGGCTGGCACTTATAAAGTAAGAGCTGTGTTATGTCTCCCTATTCTCACTACTCTCCCTAATGCTTTTTGAGTGAAAAGTTTCAGCTGCATCTCCCTCCTACCTACTTACCTATCCAGTATTTGTCATTTTATACGAGTATGTTTTTTGAGACAGTGGGACTTTTATGAACATTTTCAAAGCCACCTGTCGGTCATGGAAGGGGCTCTGCAAGCTGCTGATATGATGTATCACAGAGCTTCATGAACTATTAAAGAGAACCCATCACCAGGTGAAAAGTGGGCTGTTTTTGTTCTTATCTTATACCCTTTACTCCCCCGAGTAATCCGTTTTCTTTTTTTTTTTTCTAATTTCCCATATGGTTTCAGAAATTTGAGCCATGTTATTTAATGCAAATTTTTTGTGTCTTTTCCAAGAGGGTGGTACTCATGTTGAGGAGAGCCTTAAGATCAAATATTTAATTAACCTGAGTCAAGACATAATTGAGATTGAGAAGAACTACCCATAAAGTGTATTATTTCACCTTACATGAGCTTTTTCAGAGTATGACATAAAAGATGGCTGTCATTTCCTGTTTCACCACACACCATGCGCACCATGTGCTGGTATACAAGATGACTCCTACCCTGATGACCTCATGGATCCACCCACGACTATGCCCAATCTGATGACCTCATGGACCAACCCAGCCTGATCACCTAATGGATCCGCCCACAGACTAGCTCACTGCTAGAGTTGAGCGAAACGGGTCGGCCAAATTCAGAATCCACTGACTTTTGCTAAAGTCGGGTTTCGCCGATCGAAACCCGACCATAGCGTGAGGTCAGCCATGAGGTCGCTGACTTGAGCGCCAAAGTCACGTTTCCCAAAATCCTTCCAGCGCCTATTTTCAGCCAATCATTAAGGATGCACACTGTGGGAAACGTGATTACGTCGGCAGCGGCCCCACCATGTTAGAGAAGGGCAAGCAAGTGATTGGCTTGCTTTGTGTGGCGTCACAGTGCCTATAAAAGGCCGTGACCGCCGACCGCCATCTTACTTCTGCCGATCTTAGCATAGGGAGAGGTTGCTGCTGATCGTTCTCAATAGGGAGAGTGTTTAGGCAGGGAAAAAGTCAAAAAAATTGCTTGTGCTGATAGCGAATGTCACTGTAAAGCACAACTGTATAGTGTGCAGTGATAGGGGAGGATATATTTGTGTGCAGCAGCTCTGTTGGTTATTAGGCTGCCTTATAAGGCTCCCTGATAGCTGCATTGCTGTTTGCAGACTGCTGTGCAGACTGCTTTTTTAAAAGCAAAAATCCTTTTATTCCATTTTTTCTGTACAGTACATACTGAGCGTACATTTTTTCACACACCGTATAGAGGTGTACGCTCCTTACACACTACCGTGTACCGGCTGGTATCACGGACAAATACATGCTATGTGTGTGTGATTCCGTAAAAAAATACACGGAGATTAACATTTTTTCATACATACACCATATAGTGGTGTCCGATTCTCAAACAGTATCGGATATCTGGTGTTCTTATTACTGTTACATCTACACAGAGTCAGCGTGCGTGTCACACTCCATAAATACATAAACGGACATTTCCATTTCTTTATACACCGTATTGAGCAGTCCGATTGTCAAACAATATCGGATATCTCATGTTCTTATTACTGTCACATCTACACAGAGTCAGCGTGTGTGTGTGACACTCCATAAATACATATACGGACATTTCCATTTCTTTATACACCGTATTGAGCAGTCCGATTGTCAAACAGTATCGGATATCTCATGTTCTTATTACTGTCACATCTACACAGAGTCAGCGTGTGTGTGACACTCCATAAATACATATACGGACATTTCCATTTCTTTATACACCGTATTGAGCAGTCCGATTGTCAAACAGTATTGGATATCTGGTGTTCTTATTACTGTCACATCTACACAGAGTCAGCGTGTGTGTGTGACACTCCATAAATACATGTACGGACATTTCCATTTCTTTATACACCGAATTGAGCAGTCCGATTGTCAAACAGTATCGGATATCTGGTGTTCTTATTACTGTCACATCTACACAGAGTCAGCGTGTGCGTGTGACACTCCATAAATACATGTACGGACATTTCCATTTCTTTATACACCGAATTGAGCAGTCCGATTGTCAAACAGTATCGGATATCTGGTGTTCTTATTACTGTCACATCTACACAGAGTCAGCGTGTGTGTGACATTCCATAAATACTTTACATATACGGAGATTGACAGTTTCACCAACAACGTATACAGCTGTACACCTCTGATACAGTACCGTATATCTGCTTGTTGGATTACGGTAAAATACATACTGGGTGAGCGTATGTGTCTCACAAAATATATACGGAGATTTCACTTCTTACATACACCTTACACAGCTGTACGCTACTCATACAGTACCATTTTTCTGCTGGTATTTTTGGCACATTTTTCCAAACATGAGGAAGTCTGGTGGAAGAGGCCGCTGACGTGGGCAGGGGGCGCAGCTGGTACTGATGGTGGTGGTCGTGCATTGGCTGGTTCTGACAAAAGCACAATAGCAGCTAAGGCAGGAGGTGTTTAGCCTGCATCATCATCTGGCACAAGAAGGCCTTTAAGGTTCCCTTTTCTGGGAGTAGGTAAACCACTTTTAAAGCCGGAGCATGAGGAACAGGTTTTGGCTTACATTGCCGAAACAGCCTCCAGCTCTATTGCCTCCTCATCTGAAGTTACAAAAACTGCAAGCACAGAGTCGTCAGTGCAGGCCTCTGGTCAGGAACAACACCTTTCGTTGTGTCCTTCACCCACGCCAAAAGTGAAGGATGCAGCAACACACACTTCAGATTACTCCATGGAGCTCTTTTCACATATCATTCCTGGGTTACCAAGTCAAATCCTGAATTCCCCAGTCCAAGATGAATCTGACATGGAGTGCACTGATGCACAGCCACTGCTAGATGAATCTGCTGGTACATTCACCCACAGCACTACATTGCCCTTGCAGTCTACTGAGCCCGAATCAGACCCTGATGAAACTCAGGTGCGCCTTCTTAAAGCCATCCCTGCCCTCCACCGGCATGTGAAAGACAGCAATGTCCATGCACTAAAACAATCAGTGAGTGGAAAGGTGCACCTCACAACAGATGCATGGACCAGTAGGCATGGCCATGGCCGTTACGTGTCCATCACTGTGCACTGGGTTAATGTGGTGGATGCAGGCTCCACAGGGGACAGCGGTGGTGGAACAGTGCTGCCTAGCCCACGGTATAGGAAACAGTTGGCTGTAGGCGTTCGACCCTCCTCCTCCTCCAGAAGCAAAAGCTCGTCGACAGAGTGCAGTCGCATGAGCACTCCATCCACATTTGTCAGTGTTGCACACGAGGTGTCCCACTATCGAACAGCTAGTGGTAAGCAGCAGCAGGCTGTTTTCAAAATGATGTGTTTGGGCGACAGTAGACACACCTCGGAGGTACTGGCTGAGTACTTGCATCGACAAACTGAGTCATGGCTGGGCAGTCTACATCTTGAGCCAGGCAAGGGGTAGTCAGTGATAATGGGCGGAATTTTGTGGCAGCCATAGCCCTTTCAAAACTCACACACATACCTTGCCTGGCTCACACCTTGAACCTGGTGGTGCAGTGCTTCCTAAATAATTATCCAGAGTTAAGAGCCCTACTCCATAAGGTGCGAAGACTGTGCTCGCAAATCCGTTGCTCAAACGTCCACTCCAGTCGTATGCAGAAGCTGCAGCGATCACTCAACCTCCCCAAGCACCGCCTAATCATAGACTTTGCTACAAGATGGAACTACACCATGCACATGGTTGAGAGGCTGTGTGAACAGAGGCAGGCTGTAATGCATTTGTGGGAGGATACATGGGCAGGCAGTTTGAGGGCAGACATGGAATTGTGGGGTGTGCAGTGGTCAAAGCTGAAAGACCTCTGTAAAGTCCTTCAGTGTTTTGAGGAATGCACATGGCTGGTAAGCGCAGACGACGCCATCATAAGCATGAGCATACCACTTATGCGTCTGCTCATGCAAACTTTGACGCACATCAAGAATCAAGCATCTGCAGCTGAGGAGCAACAGGAGGAGGAGAAGGAGGGAAGCCTTGATGACAGTCAGCCATTGTCTGGTCAGGGAACTGTCGTTGACAAGGTGGACGAAGAAGAGGAAGATGAGGAGGAGGTTGAGGGGGATGATTATTTTGGGGAGGAGGATGCTTCTCAGGGGGCAAGAGAACATGTGGGCGTGCCAAGGTCAGGTACAGGGTTTGTGCGTGACTGGAAGGATGTGGATTTGCCAGAAAATGCTCGTCCACCCACCATTGGCAGTGCAGCATTGACACCTGGAACATTGGCCCACATGTGTGACTATGCCTTGCGGATCCTAAAAAGGGACCCCCACATTGCCAAAATGATGAGGGATGATGACTACTGGTAGGCCAGCATCCTCGATCCACGCTATAAAGGCAAATTACACAACATCATGCCACAGGGGAACCTAGAGCTAATATTGGCTAACAAACAAGCAACTCTGGCAAACAGCTTGTTTGAGGCATTCCCAGCACACAACAGCGGAGCTGGTTCTCCCATGAGCAGTAGTGAGCAAAATGGAAGAGGTGTTCATTGTGCACACAGTCGAAGTGGCATTGGACACAGGGGTTTCATGACCATCTTGTGGACTGATTTTTCAAGTACCGCTCACATGACTGGTAATACTGCATCGATTGAAAGTGACAGGAGACAGCAGTTGTCAACTATGGTTACAAACTACTTCTCCTCCCATATCGAGGTTCTCCCTCACAGGTCATTCCCCTTTGATTATTGGGCCTCAAAACTGGACACCTGGCCTGGATTGGCACAATATGCCTTACAGGAGCTCGCTTGCCCTTCTGGTAGTGTGCTATCTGAAAGAGTCTTCAGTGCTGCTGGATCAATCCTGACAGAAAAAAGGACCCGTCTGTCGTCCCAAAATGTTGATTATCTAACCTTCATTAAAATGAACCATGCATGGGTTTCAAATGATTTTGTCCCACCCTCCCCTGATAACACATAGGTTGTCAGAAAAAAGGCTCATTTTTGTCTTCCTCATCCTCTGACTTCTCCAATTCCTCCATTTGCAGCAGCTGAAAGTCCAGCCTACACATCAACATATGCCATTTTTTAAACCACCTGAAATGGGCTGCCCCCCCCCACTCCAGGCCCGGGGTCAACACCTGCCGCACCCGGGCAAGTGCTGTTGCCCTGAACAGGTGTGTGGCCCAACCAGCACTGGCACAGGGCCTCTCATAGTACAATAAAGTGTCTCTGACGGTGGGGGGGCCCACTCGCCGTCAGACACACTGGCGTACTATGAGGGGCCCTGTGCCAGCACTGGGGCCCACGAGTGGGTCCCCCCTGCTTGCTCAGGGACACAGCACTTGCAATACTTACCTCTCCCTGCTCCACCGCTGTGTAGTCTGGCCAGTTAAATACATCACAGGGATGGCCACTACAAATTTGGTGTACTGATCGATGATGGATGTAGCTATGTCCTGTCCTGCTGGCCTCTACCTTCAGATTACCAATGGCTACCATTTGTAATGGACGTCAACTCCCAATCGGATGCAATGGTGCATTATGATCACCTTTCACATTTTTCTTAGTCACAGACGTGTGACATTCATGCCACCATTTTTCAATGTGTCTTGTCATGGCAATCCAATAGAATCCCCTACGGCCTGTGACTTGTGTGTTTTGCACTCCAAAGTGACCAGACAGATCATGATAGGCAGTGAGGACCATGTCTACAGCTCTCCCTGTGATCACAATTTGATGGAGACGAGTTACGGTGATGAGATCGACGCAACTGCGATACAGCAACTCTTTCTTCACTAATTTGCGTTTTAGCTGTATCCACAGTTAAAGTTATTGAGGGTCAGCTTCGCCTCGCGAATTCTCTCGGGAGGTTTTCCCGTGATTACAAATTCAAAAATATCTAAAATCACTCGACTTTACGTCTGTACTTTTATATATCTACCTTCCTCTAGCAGAGAGTTTGGACTGGCAGACTGACACTGAAATATAAACGAAGATTTCAAAGTACTTCAACATTGTACACTGGTGTACGTTTCGAATACATTTCCCTTTTTCTCATTTTTATATTCGGGTGTAATCCATACTGAGCCTGTGAGAGTTTGTGTCTTACTCTGGTAAAAAAAGAAGGAGATTTAAAATGACACCAACACTGTATGCAGCTGACCGATTGTAAAACATTACACTTTTTCAAGTTTTTATATTCTTGTGTAATCCATACTGAGCCTGTGAACGTCTGTCTGTAACTCCAGAAATATATTTGTAGATTTAACCCCTTAGTGACGGAGCCAAATTTTAAAAATCTGACCAGTGTCACTTTATGTGGTAATAACTCTGGAACACTTCGACAAATTTCAGTGATTATTAGATTGTTTTTTCGTGACACATTATACTTTATGATAGTGGCAAATTTAGGTTGATATGTTTTGTGTTTAATTATAAAGAATATCAGAAATTTGACAAAAAAGTGAAAAAATTGCAATTTTCAAACTTTGAATGATTATCCCTTTAATCCAAATGTTCATACCATAGCAAAACATTAATAAATAATATTTCCCACATGTCTTCTTTACATCAGCATCATTTGTAAAATGCTATTTTATTTTGTTAGCATTTTAGGAGGTTTAAAAATGTAGCAGCAATTTTTTTACTTTTTTCAAAAAAATTTACAAAATTATTTTTTTATGGACCTATCCAGGTTTGAAGTGACTTTTGGGGTCCTATGTACTGGAAAACCCCCAATAGTGATACTATTTTAAAAACCGCACCCCCTGACATACTGAAAACTGCTGTCAGGTAGTTTATTAACCCTTTAGGTGCTTTTCAGGAATTAAGACAAAGTGGCATGATAGGAATGAAAAAGTTGATTTTTACCATCTAAACTTCGCTGACTTTTGAACAGGTCAGCGTAGCCAGCAGACTCTAAGGCCGCTATTTGCTCATGAATTTCCATGTCAAACATCAGGACCACACAATCATGATCTCAGGGTGCCGATGGGAATGAAGAGGGAGAAATCACACTGTTTTAAACATTTATATGATAGTCACTATTGACATCAGAATCTAAGGGGTTAAACAGATATGGACGGTGACAACACTGATCGTTTCTGATACAGCAAGTTGTCAGCTATATTGTACAGCCAACAGCTGCTGGATTGTCACCTGTGTGGGAATGATATTCTCTTAAATCTCAGGTCAGTTAAAAGACATATTGATGGTCATTAAGGGGTTAAGATTAACCCAACACTGAATACAGCTGTACGCTTGTGATACCTTACCCATTTACTACTTTTTATGTAGTGGTATAATCCATACAGGGCCAGTGAGAGTCTGTTTCCGAATCTGGAAATATCTACTGAGATTTACAATTACCCCAACACTGTATGCAGCTGTATGCTTCTGATCCATTACCCTTTTACTGCTTTTTATATTGCGTAATCCATACTGACCCTGAGAGTGTCTGTGTCTGCCTCCTGAAAAAAAAAGGAGATTTATAATGTTTAAACAATACTATATGTACCTTGTATCTGGTGATACAGTAACCTTTTTATACTTTTTATATTCTTGGCTAATGCATACTGGGACTGAGATCGTCTGTGTCTGCCTCATGAAATGTCTACAGAGATTTAGAATGTTTAAACTATACTACACATACCTTGTATCTGGTCATACTGTACCCTTTTTCAACTTGTTACATTATTGTCAAATCCATACTGAGCGTGTGAGCATATGTGTCTGCATCCTGAAATACATATGGAAATTTTTTTGTATTTTAAGTAGACTATATATACCTTGTATCTGTTGATACAGTACCATTTGTGCCCGAAATTCATCCTCCACCCACCACTCAAAGTGCATCATTAACACCTGGAACATTGGCACACGTGTGATTATTTCTTGCGGATCTTCTTTTTATATTATGGTGTGATCCATACTGAGCCTGTGAGAGGCTGTGTTATTCTTGAAATATATATGTAGATCGTCAAATGACCCCAACACTGTATACAGCAGTACGCTTGGGATCCTTTCCCCTTTTACTGCTTTTTATATTGTTGTGTAATCCATACTGGGCCTCAGAGCGTCTGTGTCTGCCTCCTGAAATAAATATGAGATTTTGAATGTTGAAACTATGCTATATATACCTTTGATCTGGTGATACTGTACCCTTTTTCTACTTTTTAGCTTGTTGTCGAATCCATACTGGCCATGACAGTGTCTGTGTCTGCCTCCTCAAATATATACGAAGATTTATAATGTTGAAACTATACAATATATCCCTGTTATCTGGTGTTAAAATGAAACTCCACGCAGGGTCGGGGGTTACTCAGTACCGGGCCTTTCAGGCTCTTTTAAGGGGGAAGTAAGTCACGGTGGTGTTTGTGACCCAGTTCGTGGCCCTGGGTATCCAATAAAGAAGATGACAGTTCAGATGAGGGGGAAGATGGTATGATAATTAATTTGGAAAAGGGGGATCATGATGCCACCCGTGGTACTCGGCTAGGGTAGCCGACGCTGCAATGCAGATCCTCTGTGCCAGTGTTAAAGCAGACAAGATGATGAAGCTCTCCACAGGCAGAGCTGTATCCCAGGGCAGTTGAGATGGTGTTTGTGAGCCATTGACGGTGATGGTGAGTGTAGCGTGTGTAGCAGGCGAGTTGTAAAAGCCACCAAGGACACAGTTGGGTGCAATTTCTGAGTTTTTCCTCAAAAGTTTGGTGCACAAGATGACCCGATTGGTACTGTTTCATCTGAGGGAGGGGTCCGGCAAACTCAAATGTAGATCAGGAACACCTGTTCAAGACTCCTCCTAGTGTATCCTTTCTAGGCCATGTCTCTGCGCTGATCTCTCCCTTCCATCATACTGTGGGCCTACGCAAACAGGGTCCCAAGCCGGCAGCCACGGATCACACCTGGTGACGTGGGTCAGGCTCCGGGCTCTTTATTCCAACTGCTGCCTTTTTGAATATTGAATGCGGCTGCGACTGAGGCACTTAAAGTTACCTCAGCCTCCATCTTTCTAGCTGAGCCCTGTATTTCTCCACTACCTTCAGGAGCCACCTTCCCCAACGGGGCCTGGTCCTTCCTTCTCCAGAAACGGTCTTCACAGGTGGCTTATTGCACTTCCCGTGCCCCAAGGACCCCTTCCTTCCAGTCTACTCTGTCCTGTCACTGACTGACAACTCTCTAGAAAGATCCATTTACCTCAGACTAGCTCCACCCATCAACTGTCAGCTTGCGCTCTCTGATTGGATGCCCACAATCACTTCACTACCTAAGTTCCTCCCACTGTACCTACCTTCCACACTAACCCCCCAACACCCTTTCCTAGTCAGTCTGGGATGAGGCCATCCTCCCGCCGGGTGCACCCAGAAAGCACTGACTAACGTGTGTGTGTTGAGTGCAGGGTTAGGAGTCCTGAGTGGTGATCCCTCCTTACCTGAGGGTGGGATACCACACCTTTGGATGAGGTGCAGTACCTCTGTGGTGACTGTACCCTCAGGGGCACCATAGTACCCTTTCTCAACTTTCTATATTGTTGTTGGATCCATACTGGGCCTGAGAGCGCCTGTTTGCCTCCTGAAATGTATACGGAGATTCAGTATGTTTAAACTATACTATATATACCTTGTATCTAGTGATACTGTACCCTTTTGCAAATTTTTATACTATTGTCTAATCCATACTGAGCCTGTGACCATCTGTGTCTGACTCATGAAATATATACGGAGATTTACAATTATCTCTAGACTGTATAGAGCTGTCTGCTTCTGAAACAGTACCATATACAGTGGGGCAAAAAAGTATTTAGTCAGTCAGCAATAGTGCAAGTTCCACCACATAAAAAGATGAGAGGCGTCTGTAATTTACATCATAGGTAGACCTCAACTATGGGAGACAAACTGAGAAAAAAAATCCAGAAAATCACATTGTCTGTTTTTTTTTCCATTTTATTTGCATATTATGGTGGAAAATAAGTATTTGGTCAGAAACAAAATTTCATCTCAATACTTTGTGATATATCCTTTGTTGGCAATGACAGAGGTCAAACGTTTTCTGTAAGTCTTCACAAGGTTGCCACACACTGTTGTTGGTATGTTGGCCCATTCCTCCATGCAGATCTCCTCTAGAGCAGTGATGTTTTTGGCTTTTCGCTTGGCAACACGGACTTTCAACTCCCTCCAAAGGTTTTCTATAGGGTTGAGATCTGGAGACTGGCTAGGCCACTCCAGGACCTTGAAATGCTTCTTACGAAGCCACTCCTTCGTTGCCCTGGCGGTGTGCTTTGGATCATTGTCATGTTGAAAGACCCAGCTATGTTTCATCTTCAATGTCCTTGCTGATGGAAGGAGGTTTGCACTCAAAATATCACGATACATGGCCCCATTCATTCTTTCATGTACCCGGATCAGTCGTCCTGGCCCCTTTGCAGAGAAACAGCCCCAAAGCATGATGTTTCCACCACCATGCTTTACAGTAGGTATGGTGTTTGATGGATGCAACTCAGTATTCTTTTTCCTCCAAACACGACAAGTTGTGTTTCTACCAAACAGTTCCAGTTTGGTTTCATCAGACCATAGGACATTCTCCCAAAGCTCCTCTGGATCATCCAAATGCTCTCTAGCAAACTTCAGACGGGCCCGGACATGTACAGGCTTAAGCAGTGGGACACGTCTGGCACTGCAGGATCTGAGTCCATGGTGGCGTAGTGTGTTACTTATGGTAGGCCTTGTTACATTGGTCCCAGCTCTCTGCAGTTCATTCACTAGGTCCCCCCGCGTGGTTCTGGGATTTTTGCTCACCGTTCTTGTGATCATTCTGACCCCACGGGGTGGGATTTTGCATGGAGCACCAGATCGAGGGAGATTATCAGTGGTCTTGTATGTCTTCCATTTTCTAATTATTGCTCCCATAGTTGATTTCTTCACTCCAAGCTGGTTGGCTATTGCAGATTCAGTCTTCCCAGCCTGGTGCAGGGCTACAATTTTGTTTCTGGTGTCCTTTGACAGCTCTTTGGTCTTCACCATAGTGGAGTTTGGAGTCAGACTGTTTGAGGGTGTGCACAGGTGTCTTTTTATACTGATAACAAGTTTAAACAGGTGCCATTACTACAGGTAATGAGTGGAGGAAAGAGGAGACTCTTAAAGAAGAAGTTACAGGTCTGTGAGAGCCAGAAATCTTGATTGCTTGTTTCTGACCAAATACTTATTTTCCACCATAATATGCAAATAAAATGAAAAAAAAACAGACAATGTGATTTTCTGGATTTTTTTTTCTCAGTTTGTCTCCCATAGTTGAGGTCTACCTATGATGTAAATTACAGACGTCTCTCATCTTTTTAAGTGGTGGAACTTGCACTATTGCTGACTGACTAAATACTTTTTTGCCCCACTGTATCTGCTGGTATTGTTAGTCCATTTTCACAAAAATTATTACGTATGGTGGAAGAGGCCGCAGACGTGGGTGTGGGGGGGCCAGCTGGTACTGATGGTGGCGGTGGTGGTGGTGCATCAGCTGGTTCTGGCAAAAGCACAATAGCAGCTAAGGCAGGAGGTGTTGAGCCTGCATCATCAGCTGGCACAACAAGGCCTTTAAGGCTCCCTTTTCTGGGAGTAGGTAAACTGCTTTTAAAGCCAGAGCATCAGGAACTGGTTTTGCCTTACATTGCCAAAAAAGCCTCCAGCTCTATCGCCTCCTCTTGTGAAGTTTAAAAAATTGCAAGCACTGAGTCGTCAGTGCAGGCTTCTGGTCAGGAACCACCCCTTTCCTTGTCTCCTTCACCCCCACTAAAAGTGAAGGATGCGGCAGCCCACACTTCAGATTACTCCATGGAGCTCTTTTCACAGGCTATGCCTGTGTTATCAAGTGAAACTCTGAATTCCCCAGTCCAACATGAATTGGAGATGGAGTGCACTGATGCACAGCCACTGCTAGATGATTCTGGTACATTGACCCACAGCACTACATTCCCCTCGCACTCTACAGAGCCAGAATGTGACGCTGATGAAACTCAGGTGCCCCTTCCTGCATACTATACCACCTTACACGGTGACACAGAGGATGGTGCAGATGAAAGTGGCGGTTCCCTGAGCAGGTGGGGGAGTCCTACTCGTGGGCGATGGCAGTGGCACAGGGCCCCTCATAGTACGCAAAAGTGTCTCTGCCGGTGGGAGGGCCCACTCGCCATCGGACATACCGTCACACTATGAGGGGCCCTGTGCCAGTGCCGTCGCCCATGAGTGGGCCCCCCATGCTTGCTCAGGGCCACAGCACTTGCAATACTTACCTCTCCCTGCTCCACCGCCGTGACATCTTTCGCCTTTCCTGACAGTGACATTCAGGTTACAGAGCACGATGACATCACATCTGTATGCCCTCTACCGAAACAGTACAAGTGCAGAGAGCTTTAAAATGGCAATGCTGAGGAGTCCAGAGTAGAGCAGTGCCCAGCGAGGACAGGTATTTAATTTTTTTAAATGTTGGGAGCATTTTTTGGGGAGCAATATACACTGGAGAATGATATATGGGGCCCATCATACACTGGAGCATCATCCATTTGGCCCATCATATACTGGAGCATTCCAAATGGGGGACATCAGACACTGGAGCTGCATTTACGGGGCCCATTATACACTGGAGCATTAGAAATGGGGCCCATTATATATGGAGCATTATTTGGGCCCATAACACACTGGAGCATCGTGCATGGGGACCAACATATACTGGAGCATTCCAAATGGGGGACATCAGACACTGGAGCAGCATTTATGGGGCACATTATACACTGGAGCATTAGAAATAGGGCCCATTTTATATGGAGCATTATTTGGACCCATAACACACTGGAGCATCGTCCATGGGGACCAACAAATATTCTAGCATTATGTGGAGCTCATCATAAACTGTATGGAACATTATATGGGACCAATTATTCTGTATGGAGAAATATATGGGGCTCATTATTCTGTATGGCGCACTATGTGGTGGCTATAATACTGTATGGAGTAATATACTGTCCGGTTTTTGAGCTATTGTAGAATTTAAAATAGATATCAGTCATGTCATATAAGCAGTGAAGTGTTTTTCATTGTACTATACCTATATTTCTGTGCCGTATCAGAGCATTATGAATTGTGGTATGTGTTAAAAGGGCGCACTGACACTCTTTGGCCCAGGGCACACGAAAACCTGGCGCCAATCCTACCCCACCACAACTTTAGCAAAATAACCCCCAGTTTTCAATGTGTAACTATTATTATAAAGTAAATTAAGGTTGCCAAGCTTAAGTAATAAGAATTGATGTCGTTGGCATTGAAATGGGCACTGTATGTGTGTTTACTGTCCTCCACTCCCTGCCGACTTTGCTTCCCCATTGACTTGCATTGGGTTTCGTGTTTCAGTCGGACCCTGACTTTTCCCTATAGTCGGCCGATTTCGTTCGACCCGACTTTTTAGAAACCCTACTCGACCCGAAAAAAGGAAAAGTCGCTCATCTCTACTCACTGCCCAACCCACTATCCAATGGAATACATCCAATCACTAACCGAGCCCCCTTACAGGGGATATATAAACCTATGTTTGGATTAAAAAAAGGGTCTCTCTTGGAGCTGTGCCATAGATTAATCAAAGAGAGGTTACATCCGACTGTGTCTCTGGTGTGATTTCTTTAGTGCGCACTGATCAATATCCATTGGGCCAGGAGCAGGCAACTAGTGAACATTTCTTATTGTTCAACCTAACCTTTTTTGGCTGCCCAATGTGGGGCCAGCAGAGAAAGAAGCCCTAAACCCCGAGGACCGGCGAATGGAACGGCAGGACGCCCTGGATGCCCCGAACTGGAGACTGATCACCTCCTTATCAGAACACGGTAAGTCTGCTAATTTTTATAATCTGTTGTCTTTGCCTGTGTCCTTTGTGGTATCCTGTGCAGATTGCCTGACTGTGTTCATTTTTCACAGTATCTGTATGACGGCAGAAGAGCATCTCCGCTGCTGGCCATTTAATTGCAAGAACCATCACGTGTATTAGATGCCTGCTGCCTCTTATGTGTTGTGTTGAGGGGAGATGACTGCTAGATAAGAGAGCAAGTGGGTTTTTCAGCAGTGTCTGAAGAAAAAAAAAGATATTGTCTGTAGTACAGTATATGATTGTCAACTGTGATGCAATTTTCAGTTCTGGATAGGAGAAAGTAGGTCTAGAGTGATTGACTCAACCTGTAGGTTTGCTACGTGACTTAGGCTAAGTGCACACGTAGCAGAAAATTTCTGCTCAAAAACTTGACTCCCTTCCTAGAAACTGCGCCTTTTTTGTCTGAGCGTTTTCCGCGCGTTTTCATCTCGGTTTTGGCGCGGTTTTGATGCGTTTTTTCCGGCGTGTTTTCAAAACGCATAGAACTAGACAGAAACGCGGAAAAATCTGCGAAATTAATGAGCATGCTGCGGTTTTTACCGCGATGCGGTTTTTTACGGTAAAAAAAGTGCATCAATATGCACAAAAACTGCAAAATGCATAAAAATTAATGGGAAGCTTATTTGTAGCGGTTTTATAGGCAAAACCGCTAAAAAGACCGCTAAAAAAACGCTGTGTGTGAACACAGCCTCAGAGTGATGGACTCAGCACGTAGCCTAATAAATTGAAGTTTGCCACGTGGCCTAGAGTGATGGACTCAGCACTGGAGGGTCTAATAATTTGATTAATAATTTAATTAATACGAGGTGTATTTTGAAATTGAGTTTTGCCACATGACTTAGAGTGATGGACTCAGCATGTAGCTAATAAATTGTAGGTTTGCCACGTGATCTTGAGTGATAGACTTGGCACGGGAGGGCTGGTAATTCAATTAATAATTTGATTCATAATAATTTGATTAATACGAGATAATTTTTTGTAAACTACGGTACATGGAAATCAGACAGGGACCACGTGGCAAGAATAAATAAATTAAATTAATAAATAAATTAAATAGGAAGTGTGTGCTGCATACGCAGTTATCTTTAGAATCTCAGGTTTGAGTCATCTCCCCCGTCTTATTGTTTGTTTGGTGTTTGTTATTTTGAGATAGGAAAGGAATAAAAAGAACAGAGTTTTGAGTTATTTATATTACAAAAATGTTTTCTATGAGCAGCCACCGCCGTATAATGGTGGCACAGGGCCATATGCTAATATTGATTGCAGCCATTTTTGTGGATGAGCCATGTGGTTCTTCTGATGGCAGCCATTTTTGTGGATGAGCCATGTGTTTCCTTTGATGGCAGCCATTTTTGTGGATGAGCATGTGTTTCTTTTGATGGCAGCCATTTTGGGAAAGGCAAATGTGTTTCTTCTGGCAGCCATTTGGGGAATGGCAAATGTGTTTCTTCTGGCAGCCATTTTGGTGAAGGCAAGTGTGTTTCTTCTGGCAGTCATTTTAGGAATGGCAAATGTGTTTATTTTGGCAGCCATTTTGGGAGTGGCAAGTGTGTTTCTTCTGGCCGCCATTTCGGCAAATGCAAGTGTGTTTCTTCTGGCAGCCATCTTGAAACATCGCCCCAGATCATACAAACTGAACCATATCATCATGTGACTAACATAGATCGGTCTAAATCGAGTGAGGCACAATTCAGGAAGACACACACAACTTCCAGTGATGAACATCTTAGATTAAGGTTAAACACCACACAACCCAATCCTTGTTACGCAGTCATGACCACTTACGGCCAATACTATATTCCTTCGGGAAGTGAATAAGCTTTACCCATGCTCCCAGTTGCAATGGGGTCCACTGGACCACCGACCCTTTCCCTTATCATTCCTGTGATGAACCCAACAATCCATCCACCTGGATCATCCCCAGCACCAACCTTTTCTACTGTTACTTCCACTGACAATTTTGCTGCACACCCACATGAGATACTCGAAGCAACAACCTCTCCTCCCAACGCTTCTGCTGCAACAGCACTCTCACGCAGTCTACCTAATCCTATACCCAGTACCGCACAGGCTCTCTCGCAGCCAAGCAGACATCTGTACGGGATGGTGGCAACTGTATCAAGGGGGGACTCAATCTAGGAGGGGGATAGCAACATCACAGTAAGCACAAAGGGGAGGGAATGTTGGCAACCTATTTTTGAAAAAGAACTTCCTGAGGGACCTTTGTCAGTGGTGTGAAAGGGTGACATAACAACAATGGAAACTGATGCTATTGTTAATGCTGCCAATTCTCAGTTAGAGCACATTGGAGGTGTGGCTAGTACTATGGTGGAAGTAGCAGGGGTGACTATTCAAGCTGACAGTCGAATCATTGTTGAGTCACGTGGTCAGATAACTGTTGGGGACATAGCGGTGGCTAAATCTGGCAATCTTCCATGTAGAATGATCATACATGCTGTGACCCCTACTTTTAACCCTATTCATCCAGACATTAGTACTCAACAACTTTGCGCAACAATAACTCGCGTTTTAGAGTATGTGAATATTAGTGAGCAGATTGAGACCTTGACAATTCCTACTATTGGTGTTGGCATTTTCGGTTTCCCTGTTCATACATGTGCAAGAGAAATTGTTGGAATTATAATGAACAAGTGTAGCCCCCAAAGCATTTGCTGCCTCTCAGAAATTAGGTAAATTAGTAATGAGGACAGGATTGTTAAAGCTTTTAAGACTGCCTGCGTCACCTGGACTCCTTCATGATATTGGAGCTGCCCAAATAGAGCCCCTCATTCCAGGACTGTTACCTCCTCATGCGCCTCATACACAAGTGATTACATCTGTTCTCTTCTGTACAGAGCTATGGCCAGAACTAAGCAGACCACTCGTAAATCCACAGGAGAGAAAGCTCCCCGCAAGCAGCTGGCCACTAAGGCCACCAGTAAGAGCGCTCCTGCCACTGGTGGAGTGAAAAAGCTGCACCATTACTGGCCAGGAACAGTCACTCTCCATGAGATCCGCCGCTATCAGAAGTCCTCTGAGCAGCTGATCTGTAAGCTTCCCTTCCAGCGCCTGGTGAGGGAGATTGCACAGGACTTCAAGACCGACCTGCACTTCCAGAGCTCAGCAGTGATGGCCCTACAAGAGGCCAGCGAGGCTTATCTGGTGGGACTGTTCGAGGACACCCACCTACATATCGCTGCAGCATCATATGAGACTTCAATGTTCCATCTTGATTCTGGATATTGTCACTCTTATCTGCTGTACCATTCTCAACCCGTTCACGCTGCTTCCTCTTTCCAGGGGAGATGTGGATGATGATAATGATGCTCTCAGTGAAGACGCCTTTACACACTCAGAGGATCATGACTGTCTCGATCAAATGCAGGAAGAAGCAGCCTCCAAGAAAAATAAGTCTGAAGACCCATTTCCATATGCTGACCTGACGTTCTTCACTGATGGTTCCAGATTGGCACATGAAGTAGGAAGGGTCCATATGGGATATGCCGTGGTTACACATGACCAGGTCATCTCAGCTGGATCCCTATCATCGCACATGTCTGCACAAGAAGCGAAACTTAAGGCTTTGACACTGGCTTGTCAGGAAGTGACGGAGAAGGTGATCAACATCTACATGGATTCAAGATATGCTTTTGGAGTGGCTCATGTCTTCGGCAGTATCTGGGCAGCCAGAGGATATCTAATGTCCAGTGGAACCCCTGTAAAACATTCTGCTTCCATAGCAGAACTTGTGGCCGTTCTAAATCTACCTTCGGAGGTTGCAGTAATCAAGATCAAAGCTCCCCAAAAGGTAGGGGAGATAACAAGGGGAACTGCTACCTTGGATCTAATCCTTATAAACAGGGAGGAAATGGTTGAGGAGGTAAAAGTGGCTGGGACCCTAGGAGGTAGCGCACATGCTATTTTAGAATTTTGGATAACTAGAGGAGGAAGACCTGTGAAGACTCAGACGTCAAGGTTAGATTTCAGAAAGGCAGATTTTAAGGGATTCAGAAAGAGAATTGGAGGAATCCAATGGCTGGATATCCTTAAAGACAACAATGTCCAGGAAGGATGGGAAATCTTGAAAAATGAAATTCTCAAAGCACAATTGTTAACAATTCCGAAAAGAGGGAAGAATAGGAAGCGTTTAAGGAAACCAGGATGGATGAACACAGAACTTAAGCACATGCTAAAAAGGAAGAAAGAAATGTTTATAAAATGGAAAGAAGGAGGCATATCTAAAGATGAATATAATGCTGTCTGCAGAACCTGCAAGGCACGAATCAGATTAACTAAAGCTGACAATGAATTGAGGCTTGCAAGAGACGTCAAAAGCAATAATAAAGGATTTTTGGGATATGTCAAAAGTAAAAGAAAAGTCAAAGATGCTATAGGATTTTTACAGGATGAAAATGATGAAATGGTAAGACAGGATGTTGAGAAGGCCGAACTTTTAAATCCCTATTTTGCTTCTGTTTTCTCTCAGAAAGGAAATGTAACATCAACTATTCTTCACTGTCCTATTAAGGGAATAGAAGAATCCAGGATATCTATAAACAGAAATATAGTGAGGAAACACTTGGCTAACCTAAATGAATTTAAGTCTCCAGGTCCAGATGAATTACACCCCAGAGTACTGAAGGAGATAGCAGAAGAAATTTTTGAACCACTCTCCATAATCTTTGAAAATTCATGGAGAACAGGAGAAGTCCCAGAGGACTGGAGAAGAGCAAATGTTGATCCTATCTTCAAAAAGGGGAAGAAGGTGAACCCAGGCAACTATAGGCCGGTGAGTCTGACTTCTATACCAGGAAAGATCTTTGAACAAATTATTAAACAACATGTATGTCAGTACCTGGATAAGAATGAAGTGATTAAACAGAGTCAGCATGGGTTTGTAACTAATAAGTCATGCCAGACTAACTTAATATCCTTCTATGACAGAATCACTGATTGGGTGGATCAAGGAAATGCTGTATAGTATATCTTGACTTCAGCAAAGAATTTGACAAAGTATCTCACACAAACCTTATTGAAAAAATGACTAAGTATGGAATGGACAAGGCAACGAAAGCAGCGGTGTACGTGTCACAAGACACTGAAGAAGGGCCCGAAAGCTCTCTCATGAGGTTTATCCATCTATATCAAGACAAGACACCAGATGATGAAAAAAGGCATGGCAAGAAGGAGGAGCAAAAAAGGATGAAGATGGAGTCTGGAGGATGAACAAAAATATCTGTCTACCCCATAATCTGTACCCCTCGGTGACAGAATGGGCACACGGTATCACCCATAGAGGCAAGAATTAGATGAATGACTTGATTTGGAAGACTTATATGGCACCTGGGATCTCTACTGTCACCTAAAAATATTGCAAGTCCTGCCTTGTGTGTGCAACATGCAATCCAGCACTGCCTCAGAAAGTTACTCAGAAACATTTGTCTAAACCATTCTATCCCTTTCAGAGAATTAAAATCGATCATATTAAAATGCTGAAAGTAGGGAAGTACGAGTATGTACTGGTAGTGACTGACGTTCTCAGGATGGCCTGAAGCCTATCCAGTAATCAACGTGACTGCCGGAGTGACTGTTAAGAGACTGATGACTGAAATAGTATGCAGATATGGGATCCCAGAGGTAATTGAGAGTGACCAAGGACCCGCATTCATTGCGGCACTGACTAAGGAACTATGGACATTGTTAGGGGCTGATTTGGGTTTACACACTCCATACCACCCACAGAGTAGTGGAAAAGTAGAAAGACTGAATGCCACCTTGAAAAAGAAAATACTGAAAGCCTGTCAGGAGGTCAGACTTCCTTGGACAGACATTTTGCCCATTGCCTTATACTCAGAAACACTTCAAGGGATCCCACTAAACACACCATACAAGATTCTTTATGGGAGGCCTCCAAGGTTGGGTCAATATTTTCCACAACAGCTAGCTTTAGGAAGTGATACTCTTGTAAATTATGTCATTGCCCTTACTAAGGAACTGTCACTAACACATGCACGAGTTTTATCATCCTTTCCAGATCCAGATTCCAGTGAAGGTACTCATACTTTCCAACCTGGTGACTACATGCTGTTAAAGAAGTTCATTAGAAAGACATCCCTGGAGTTGAGATTTGAAGGTCCTACCAAGTGCTTTTGACAACTCCTACTTCGGTCAAACTTGAAGGAAGACCGACATGGATACACAACTCTCACTGCAAGAAATTCATGCCTCCATCAGCACCTTCTACATAATGTTGCTTGTCATGTTAATTTCTTTTCAGGATTGCTGAGCGCCTCCTGGATCCTTCTCTCATACTGTAAACTTGTCAGACAGGTAGGGACAGGGCAGGATCTGACCTGCTTATCAAAGTCCAGCTACAAAGGGAGATTTTCCACAAGGGGAAACTTGTCTCAAACTGGTGAAGACTCCACTTCCCCCCTCCCGGATGAGACGGTCAGATCTAGGATGTGTACATCAGGGTGAGTCAAAGGTGTATTCTTTGTAACCATGGTGATGGGAGATTGGAGAGTAATGGACCAAGCAGATAGGAAAGTCCCAAGTATGCGGGTAGCGCGCTCCTATATACCTCCTGATATACCCATAATTGATCACACATTCTCTGGTATCTATAGCATCCGTATTGTCATGCTGCCTCTGTTGTCATAGTGACACTTAACACTGATGGGTTAGTGAACCACAGTAGGATCAAGAAAAAAGGTTAATAAAGTATTTAGGGGGGACTGTTGAGGAGAGCCTTAAGATTAGAGTTGAGCGACTTTTGCTTTTTTAGGGTCGCGTTTCGTTTCGTGAAACCCGACTTTTCCAAAAGTCGGGTCGAGCAAGATCGTCCGATTATAGGGAAAAGTCGGGGTCGTCCCGAAACACGAAACCCAATGTAAGTCAATGGGGAATAAAAGTCGGCAGTGAGAGGAGGACAGGAAATACACCTACAGTGCCCATTTGAATGCCAAAAGCATCAATTCTTCTTACTTAAGCTTGTCAACCTTAATTAACTTCATAATACAAGTTACGCACTGAAAAATGGGGGTTATTTGGCTAAATTTGTGGGGGGGGAGGGCTGGCTGCAGGTTTTCATGTGCCCTGGGCGAAAGAGCGCCCCTTTAACACATACCACAACTCATCATGCTCCGATACGGCAGAGAAATAGCGGTATAGTACAATGAAAAATACCTCACTTTTTACATCTCATGACGAGGCCCATCTATTTCTCCATACAAAATCATTGGTCCCATATAATGTTTGAAACAGTATATGATGAGCTCCACATAATGCTACAGTATATGTTGGTCCCCATGGATGAAGCTCCACTGTCTTATGGGCCCAAATAATGCTCCAAACATAATGGGCCCCATTTCTAATGCTCTAGTGTATAATGGGCCCTGTAAATGCTGCTCCAGTGTCTGATGTCCACCTTTGGAATGTTCCAGTGTATGGTGGGCCCCATCTATCATTCTCCAGAGTATAGTGCTCCCCAAAAATTGCTGTCCCAACATAGAAAACACTAGGGAATCCCTGTACTTGTCTGGACAGGTGCTGTAGCTTGCTTAACAGCTCGCCAGCCGTTCTCACGCCCAGTATGGATTGCACGTGATTGCACAAAGGTTAGAAAGGGTACCGTATCCCTGGATAACATGTATGGATAGCGTACACATTCAAAATATATGTCTATACAGCATGAGGCAGGCTCAGACGGTGTTAGGCCAAGTATGGATTGCACGTCATTGCACAAAGGTTAGAAAGGGTACCGTATCCCCGGATAACATGTATGGATAGCGTACACATTCAAAATATATGTCTATACAGCATGAGGCAGGCTCAGACGGTGTTAGGCCCAGTCTGGATTGCACGTCATTGCACAAAGGTTAGAAGGGGTACCGTATCCCCGGATAACATGTATGGATAGCGTACACATTCAAAATATATGTCTATACAGCATGAGGCAGGCTCAGACGGTGTTAGGCCCAGTATGGATTGCACGTCATTGTACAAAGGTTAGAAAGGGTACCGTATCCCCGGATAACATGTATGGATAGCGTACACATTCAAAATATATGTCTATACAGCATGAGGCAGGCTCAGACGGTGTTAGGCCCAGTATGGATTGCACGTCATTGCACAAAGGTTAGAAAGGGTACCGTATCCCTGGATAACATGTATGGATAGCGTACACATTCAAAATATATGTCTATACAGCATGAGGCAGGCTCAGACGGTGTTAGGCCCAGTATGGATTGCACGTCATTGCACAAAGGTTAGAAGGGGTACCGTATCCCCGGATAACATGTATGGATAGCGTACACATTCAAAATATATGTCTATACAGCATGAGGCAGGCTCAGACGGTGTTAGGCCCAGTATGGATTGCACGTCATTGCACAAAGGTTAGAAGGGGTACCGTATCCCCGGATAACATGTATGGATAGCGTACACATTCAAAATATATGTCTATACAGCATGAGGCAGGCTCAGACGGTGTTAGGCCCAGTATGGATTGCACGTCATTGCACAAAGGTTAGAAGGGGTACCGTATCCCCGGATAACATGTATGGATAGCGTACACATTCAAAATATATGTCTATACAGCATGAGGCAGGCTCAGACGGTGTTAGGCCCAGTATGGATTGCACGTCATTGCACAAAGGTTAGAAAGGGTACCGTATCCCTGGATAACATGTATGGATAGCGTACACATTCAAAATATATGTCTATACAGCATGAGGCAGGCTCAGACGGTGTTAGGCCCAGTATGGATTGCACGTCATTGCACAAAGGTTAGAAAGGGTACCGTATCCCCGGATAACATGTATGGATAGCGTACACATTCAAAATATATGTCTATACAGCATGAGGCAGGCTCAGACGGTGTTAGGCCCAGTATGGATTGCACGTCATTGCAGAAAGGTTAGAAGGGGTACCGTATCCCCGGATAACATGTATGGATAGCGTACACATTCAAAATATATGTCTATACAGCATGAGGCAGGCTCAGACGGTGTTAGGCCCAGTATGGATTGCACGTCATTGCACAAAGGTTAGAAGGGGTACCGTATCCCCGGATAACATATATGGATAGCGTACACATTCAAAATATATGTCTATACAGCATGAGGCAGGCTCAGACGGTGTTAGGCCCAGTATGGATTGCACGTCATTGCACAAAGGTTAGAAGGGGTACCGTATCCCCGGATAACATGTATGGAGAGCGTACACATTCAAAATATATGTCTATACAGCATGAGGCAGGCTCAGACGGTGTTAGGCCCAGTATGGATTGCACGTCATTGCACAAAGGTTAGAAAGGGTACCGTATCCCTGGATAACATGTATGGATAGCGTACACATTCAAAATATATGTCTATACAGCATGAGGCAGGCTCAGACGGTGTTAGGCCCAGTATGGATTGCACGTCATTGCACAAAGGTTAGAAAGGGTACCGTATCCCTGGATAACATGTATGGATAGCGTACACATTCAAAATATATGTCTATACAGCATGAGGCAGGCTCAGACGGTGTTAGGCCCAGTATGGATTGCACGTCATTGCACAAAGGTTAGAAGGGGTACCGTATCCCCGGATAACATGTATGGATAGCGTACACATTCAAAATATATGTCTATACAGCATGAGGCAGGCTCAGATGGTGTTAGGCCCAGTATGGATTGCACGTCATTGCACAAAGGTTAGAAAGGGTACCGTATCCCTGGATAACATGTATGGATAGCGTACACATTCAAAATATATGTCTATACAGCATGAGGCAGGCTCAGACGGTGTTAGGCCCAGTATGGATTGCACGTCATTGCACAAAGGTTAGAAGGGGTACCGTATCCCCGGATAACATGTATGGATAGCGTACACATTCAAAATATATGTCTATACAGCATGAGGCAGGCTCAGACGGTGTTAGGCCCAGTATGGATTGCACGTCATTGCAGAAAGGTTAGAAGGGGTACCGTATCCCCGGATAACATGTATGGAGAGCGTACACATTCAAAATATATGTCTATACAGCATGAGGCAGGCTCAGACGGTGTTAGGCCCAGTATGGATTGCACGTCATTGCACAAAGGTTAGAAAGGGTACCGTATCCCCGGATAACATGTATGGATAGCGTACACATTCAAAATATATGTCTATACAGCATGAGGCAGGCTCAGACGGTGTTAGGCCCAGTATGGATTGCACGTCATTGCACAAAGGTTAGAAGGGGTACCGTATCCCCGGATAACATGTATGGATAGCGTACACATTCAAAATATATGTCTATACAGCATGAGGCAGGCTCAGACGGTGTTAGGCCCAGTATGGATTGCACGTCATTGCACAAAGGTTAGAAAGGGTACCGTATCCCCGGATAACATGTATGGATAGCGTACACATTCAAAATATATGTCTATACAGCATGAGGCAGGCTCAGACGGTGTTAGGCCCAGTATGGATTGCACGTCATTGCACAAAGGTTAGAAAGGGTACCGTATCCCTGGATAACATGTATGGATAGCGTACACATTCAAAATATATGTCTATACAGCATGAGGCAGGCTCAGACGGTGTTAGGCCCAGTATGGATTGCACGTCATTGCACAAAGGTTAGAAAGGGTACCGTATCCCCGGATAACATGTATGGATAGCGTACACATTCAAAATATATGTCTATACAGCATGAGGCAGGCTCAGACGGTGTTAGGCCCAGTATGGATTGCACGTCATTGCACAAAGGTTAGAAGGGGTACCGTATCCCCGGATAACATGCATGGATAGCGTACACATGCAAAATATATGTCTATACAGCATGAGGCAGGCTCAGACGGTGTTAGGCCCAGTATGGATTGCACGTCATTGCACAAAGGTTAGAAAGGGTACCGTATCCCTGGATAACATGTATGTATAGCGTACACATTCAAAATATATGTCTATACAGCATGAGGCAGGCTCAGACGGTGTTAGGCCCAGTATGGATTGCACGTCATTGCACAAAGGTTAGAAGGGGTACCGTATCCCCGGATAACATGTATGGATAGCGTACACATTCAAAATATATGTCTATACAGCATGAGGCAGGCTCAGACGGTGTTAGGCCCAGTATGGATTGCACGTCATTGCACAAAGGTTAGAAGGGGTACCGTATCCCCGGATAACATGTATGGATAACGTACACATTCAAAATATATGTCTATACAGCATGAGGCAGGCTCAGACGGTGTTAGGCCCAGTATGGATTGCACGTCATTGCACAAAGGTTAGAAGGGGTACCGTATCCCCGGATAACATGTATGGATAGCGTACACATTCAAAATATATGTCTATACAGCATGAGGCAGGCTCAGACGGTGTTAGGCCCAGTATGGATTGCACGTCATTGCACAAAGGTTAGAAGGGGTACCGTATCCCCGGATAACATGTATGGATAGCGTACACATTCAAAATATATGTCTATACAGCATGAGGCAGGCTCAGATGGTGTTAGGCCCAGTATGGATTGCACGTCATTGCACAAAGGTTAGAAGGGGTACCGTATCCCCGGATAACATGTATGGATAGCGTACACATTCAAAATATATGTCTATACAGCATGAGGCAGGCTCAGACGGTGTTAGGCCCAGTATGGATTTCACGTCATTGCACAAAGGTTAGAAAGGGTACCGTATCCCTGGATAACATGTATGGATAGCGTACACATTCAAAATATATGTCTATACAGCATGAGGCACGCTCAGACGGTGTTAGGCCCAGTATGGATTGCACGTCATTGCACAAAGGTTAGAAAGGGTACCGTATCCCTGGATAACATGTATGGATAGCGTACACATTCAAAATATATGTCTATACAGCATGAGGCAGGCTCAGACGGTGTTATGCCCAGTATGGATTGCACGTCATTGCACAAAGGTTAGAAGGGGTACCGTATCCCCGGATAACATGTATGGATAGCGTACACATTCAAAATATATGTCTATACATCAGAAGGCAGGCTCAGACGGTGTCAGGCACAGTATGGATTTGACGGCCCAGATTACACAGCGGAGGAGCAGGGAGAGGTAAAGATTGCAAATGCTGGGGCCCTGGCCAAGCAAGGGGGGCACACTCGTGGGCGTCGGTACTGGCACTGGGCCCCTCATAGTACAGCGGTGTGTCTGACGGCGGGTGTGCACCACCACCGTCAGAGACACTTGATTGCACTATGAGGGACCCTGTGCCAGTGCCCCGCGCCCAAGAGTCGGCCTACCCACCTGTCCAGGGCAACGGCACTCGCACGGTGTCGTGCGCTAGGTGGTGACCCCGGCCATGGGGGGGGAGGCAGCACAGTTAGGGAGTTTTAGAAAGTGGCATATGTTGATGTTGGACATTCAACTGATGCAAAAGGCGAAATAGGTGAAGTACCAGGAAGAGGTGGACCAAAGCAAGCCATTTTTCTGTCACCCTATGTGTCATCAGGGGAAGGTGGGACAAAATCCTTGGAAACCCATGCGTGGTTCATTTTAATGAAGGTTAGATCATCCACATTTTGGGTTGACAGACGGGTCCTTTTTTCTGTCAGGATTGATCCAGCTGCACTGAAGACTCTTTCCGATAGCACACTTGCAGCTGGGCAAGCGAGCTCCTGTAAGGCATATTGGGCCAATTCAGGCCAGGTGTCCAGTTTAGCGGCCCAATAGTCAAAGGGGAATGACCTGTGTGGGAGAACATCGATATGGGAGGAAAAGTAGTTTGTAACCATAGTTGACAACTGCTGTCTCCTGTCACTTTCCATCGATGCAGTATTACCAGTTGTGTGAGCGGTATTTGAAAAATCAGTCCACAACATTGTCATGAAACCCCTGTCTCCAACGCCACTTCTGCTGTGTGCACCACGAACACCTCTGCCAAGCTGCCCCCGGCCCGTACGGCTCGTGTGAGAACCATCACCGCTGCTGTGTGCTGGGAATGCCTCTAGCAACCGATTTACCAGAGTTGCTTGTTTATTAGCCAATATTAGGTCAAGGTTCTCCTGTGGCATGATGTTTTGTAATTTGCCTTTATTGCGTGGATCCAGGATGCTGGCCAACCAGTAGTCGTCATCGTTCATCATTTTGGCAATGCGGGGGTCCCTTTTTAGGATCCGTAAGGCATAATCTGACATGTGGGCCAATGTTCCCGGTGTCAATGATGCACTGCGAGTGCTGGGTGGAGGAGCACTTTCTGGCAAATCCACATCCCTCCAGTCACGCACAAACCCTGTACCAGACCTTGCCACGCCAACATTTTCACTTGCCCCACGAGATGCATCCTCCTCCCCTAAGTAATCATCCCCATCATCCTCCTCCTCCTCCTCCTCTTCTTCCTCCACCTCGTCCAGGAGAGGTCCCTGAGCAGACAATGGCTGAATGTCATCAAGGATTCCCTCCTCCTCTTCCTCCTCATCAACATTGGCTGCAGACGCCTGCTCCTTAAGGTGCGTCAAAGTTTGCATGAGCAGACGCATAAGTGGGATGCTCATGCTTAGGATGGTGTCGTCTGCGCTTACCAGCCGTGTGCATTCCTCAAAACACTGAAGGACTTTACAAAGGTCTTTCAGCTTCGACCACTGCACGCCTGTCAACTCCATGTCTGCTCTCAAAGTGCCTGGCCGTGTATCCTCCCACAAATGCATTATGGCCTGCCTCTGCTCGCACAGCCGCTCCACCATGTGCAGGGTGGAGTTCCACCTTGTTGCAATGTCGATAATGAGGCGGTGGTTGGGAAGGTGGAGCAATCGCTGCAGCTTCTGCATACGAACGGAGTGTACAGGCGACCGGCGGATGTGCGCGCACAGTCTTCGCACCTTCTGGAGCAGGGCTGTTAACTCCGGATAATTTTTGAGGAAGCACTGCACCACCAGGTTCAAGGTGTGAGCCAAGCAAGGTATGTGGCTGAGTTTTGAAAGGGCTATGGCTGCCATAAAATTACGGCCATTATCACTAACTACCTTGCCTGCCTCAAGATGTACACTGCCCAGCCATGACTCAGTTTGTCGCTTCAAGTACTCGGCCAGCACCTCGGCGGTGTGTCTGTCGCCCAAACACATCATCTGCAACACAGCCTGCTGACGCTTTCCACTAACTGCTCGATAGGGGGACACATCGTGTGCAACAGTGGCAGCTGCAGATGGAGTGCTCGTACGACTGCGCTCTGTGGACGAGCTGTCGCTTCTGGAGGAGGAGGAGGAGGAGGAGGGTCGAACGCCTACAGCCAACTGTTTCCTAGACCGTGGGCTAGGCAGCACTGTCCCACCACCGCTGTCCCCTGTGGACCCTGCATCCACCACATTAACCCAGTGCGCAGTGATGGACACGTAACGGCCCTGGCCATGCCGACTGGACCATGCATCAGTTGTGAGGTGCACCTTTCCGCTCACTGACTGCTTGAGTGCATGGACAATGCGGTCTTTCACATGATGGTGGAGGGCTGGGATGGCTTTGCGAGAGAAGAAGTGGCGACTGGGTAGGTCATAGCGTGGTACTGCATAGGCCATGAGTTCGCGGAAAGCTGTGCTTTCCACCAACCGAAAGGGCATCATCTCAAACGAGATTAGTTTGGCAATGTGGGCGTTCAAACCCAGTGTACGCGGATCAGAGACTGAGTACTTTCTTGACCTACTCATAGTGTCTGGGAGGGTGAGCTGGACTTGAGAGCTGCATATGGTGGAAGTAGCGGTGGACAGGGCGGACTGAGAGAGGGTTGATGATGGTGATGGAGTTGGTGTTCTTTCTGATGGCCTAGAATCAGTCTTTCGTTGATATAACAGTGGGATTCCCTGACTGCTGTGGCCTTGCAACGACACCTCAACATTTGCTGCTGTGCTAACCGGTGTGCTTACAGTGGGGGAAACAATGCAGCGTTGCTGACTACCTTCGTTGTGATCAGTTGCACATGTGGCACTTGAGGTTTGGTGTTGTGTCCACGCTTGCAAGTGCATGCTGGTTAAATGTCTAAGCATGCAACTGGTATTCAAATTTTTCAGATTTTTCCCTCGGCTAAAGGTCTTTGCGCACTTCTTACAGATAACCTTGGCCTGATCATGAGGATTTTGTTCAAAAAAGTGCCACACTGCACTCTTCCTACTTTGGCAGACATTTTGAGGCCTAGCACGCTGTGATCTTTTGACACTCTGGACAAGCTGTCCAGCAACTCTTTTGATGTTTGGAACCTGTCTTTGGAGTGCTCCGGGCCTGCCAGATAACAGCTGTTGCGATGTCGATGTCTGCTGTGGATGCTCCTCATCTGAGCTATTGGAAGCAGCACCCTCTTCCCCCAATGGATGCCAATCTGGGTCAACAACTGGGTCATCCATCACCTCCTCTTCTATGTCATGTACACCTTTCTCTGTGTCACCGTGTATGGTGGTATAGTGTGCGGGAAGGGGCACCTGAGTCTCATCAGGGTCAAAATCTGGCTCTGTACACTGCGAGGACAATGTAGTGCTCTGAGTGAATGTACCAGCAGAATCATCCATCAGCGGCTGTACATCAGTGCACTCCATGTCAGATTCATCTTGGCCTGGGTAATTCACCATATGACTTGATAATCCAGGCATGGTATGTGAAAACAGCTCCATGGAGTAATCAGTAGTATGGCCTGCGTCATCCTTCAATCTTGGTTGGGGTGAAGGACACAAGGAAAGGTGTGGTTCATGAACATGAGCCTCCAATGACGACTCAGTGCTTTTACTTTTTACAACTGAAGAAGAGGAGGCGATAGAGCTGGAGGCTGAGTCAGCAATGTAAGACAAAACTTTTTCCTGATGCTCTGCCTTTAAAAGCGGTTTGCCAACTCCTAGAAAACTAAGCGTTCGAGGCCTTATGTAGCCAGACGATGACGCAGGGTCAGCACCTCCTGCATTTGGTCCTATTTTGCTCTTGCCACTACCATCAGATCCACCACCAACACCATCATTACCAGCTGCCAACCCCCGCCCAATTCCACGGCCTCTTCCACCAGCCTTCCTCATTTTTGGTAGAAATGTAGACAAAATCCAACAAACTATATAGTAATGTAAAACAAGGTACAAGGTGTCTATAGGACAGGGGAGTTTTAGAATTTCTGCACACACTTGTGGACAGTGGACACTTGTGGATTGTGTGCGGCCCACTGATATCTGAGCGCTATGTGACACGCTCGATGGCACAGCTGCCTGTGACCAAAGTGACGAGAGGATAATGGAGATTTTGAATCTCTGCGTACACTTTTGGACACTGGACACTTGTGGATTGTGTGCGGCCCACTGATATCTGAGCGCTATGTGACACGCTCGATGGCACAGCTGCCTGTGACCAAAGTGACGAGAGGATAATGGAGATTTTGAATCTCTGCGTACACTTTTGGACACTGGACACTTGTGGATTGTGTGCGGCCCACTGATATCTGAGCGCTATGTGACACGCTCGATGGCACAGCTGCCTGTGACCAAAGTGACGAGAGGATAATGGAGATTTTGAATCTCTGCGTACACTTTTGGACACTGGACACTTGTGGATTGTGTGCGGCCCACTGATATCTGAGCGCTATGTGACAGGCTCGATGGCACAGCTGCCTGTGACAAAAGTGACGAGAGGATAATGGAGATTTTGAATCTCTGCGCACACTTTTGGACACTGGACACTTGTGGATTGTGTGAGGCCCACTGATATCTGAGCGCTATGTGACAGGCTCGATGGCACAGCTGCCTGTGACAAAAGTGACGAGAGGATAATGGAGATTTTGAATCTCTGCGCACACTTTTGGACACTGGACACTTGTGGATTGTGTGAGGCCCACTGATATCTGAGCGCTATGTGACAGGCTCGATGGCACAGCTGCCTGTGACAAAAGTGACGAGAGGATAATGGAGATTTTGAATCTCTGCGCACACTTTTGGACACTGGACACTTGTGGATTGTGTGCGGCCCACTGATATCTGAGCGCTATGTGACACGCTCGATGGCACAGCTGCCTGTGACCAAAGTGACGAGAGGATAATGGAGATTTTGAATCTCTGCGTACACTTGTGGACAGTGGACACTTGTGGATTGTGTGCGGCCCACTGATATCTGAGCTCTATGTGACACGCTTGATGGCACAGCTGCCTGTGACCAAAGTGACGAGAGGATAATGGAGATTTTGAATCTCTGCGTACACTTGTGGACAGTGGACACTTGTGGATTGTGTGCGGCCCACTGATATCTGAGTGCTATGTGACACGCTCGATGGCACAGCTGCCTGTGACCAAAGTGACGAGAGGATAATGGAGATTTTGAATCTCTGCGTACACTTTTGGACACTGGACACTTGTGGATTGTGTGCGGCCCACTGATATCTGAGCGCTATGTGACACGCTCGATGGCACAGCTGCCTGTGACCAAAGTGACGAGAGGATAATGGAGATTTTGAATCTCTGCGTACACTTTTGGACACTGGACACTTGTGGATTGTGTGCGGCCCACTGATATCTGAGCGCTATGTGACACGCTCGATGGCACAGCTGCCTGTGACCAAAGTGACGAGAGGATAATGGAGATTTTGAATCTCTGCGTACACTTTTGGACACTGGACACTTGTGGATTGTGTGCGGCCCACTGATATCTGAGCGCTATGTGACACGCTCGATGGCACAGCTGCCTGTGACCAAAGTGACGAGAGGATAATGGAGATTTTGAATCTCTGCGTACACTTTTGGACACTGGACACTTGTGGATTGTGTGCGGCCCACTGATATCTGAGCGCTATGTGACACGCTCGATGGCACAGCTGCCTGTGACCAAAGTGACGAGAGGATAATGGAGATTTTGAATCTCTGCGTACATTTTTGGACACTGGACACTTGTGGATTGTGTGCGGCCCACTGATATCTGAGCGCTATGTGACACGCTCGATGGCACAGCTGCCTGTGACCAAAGTGACGAGAGGATAATGGAGATTTTGAATCTCTGCGTACACTTTTGGACACTGGACACTTGTGGATTGTGTGCGGCCCACTGATATCTGAGCGCTATGTGACACGCTCGATGGCACAGCTGCCTGTGACCAAAGTGACGAGAGGATAATGGAGATTTTGAATCTCTGCGTACACTTTTGGACACTGGACACTTGTGGATTGTGTGCGGCCCACTGATATCTGAGCGCTATGTGACACGCTCGATGGCACAGCTGCCTGTGACCAAAGTGACGAGAGGATAATGGAGATTTTGAATCTCTGCGTACACTTTTGGACACTGGACACTTGTGGATTGTGTGCGGCCCACTGATATCTGAGCGCTATGTGACGCGCTCGATGGCACAGCTGCCTGTGACCAAAGTGACGAGAGGATAAGGGAGATTGGATTGCTTTTAAAAAAGCAGTTTGCGGAGCAGTGGGTAAACAGCAATGCCAGCGTGTCAGGAAGCCTTAGAAGGCAGCCCAACAACCAACACCACTGATACACCACAATATAGCCTCCCCTTGCACTGCACACACAGTGACTTGTGTGTTGTGCAGGCCAAATCGCTAGCAGCAGAAGCAGTTTTTTTGTCTTCTTCCCTGCCTAACGCTCTCCCTACAGAATCAGCAGCAACCTCTCCCTATACTAAGATCGGCAGAAGTAAGATGGCGGTCGGCGTGCACGCCCTTTTATACCCCCTGTGACGCCCACCAAAGCAAGCCAATCACTTGCATGCCCTTCTGAAAGATGGTGGTGACCCGTGCCTATGTCATCACGTTGCCCACAGTGTCCGTGGATCCTGATTGGCTGAAAAAGAGCGCAAAACAAACTTTTGAAACCCGACTTTGGCGCGTAAGTCGCCGACCTCGTGGCCGACCTCATCCTAGGGTCGGGTTTCGTTTCATGAAACCCGACTTTGCCAAAAGTCGGTGACTTTTGAATTTTTTCGACCCGTTTCGCTCAACTCTACTTAAGATCAAATACTTCATTAACCTTAAGACATAAGAGATTGAGAGGAACTACTCATAAAGTGTATTATTTCACCTTACATGAGCTTTTTCAGATCAAAGTATGACACTGAAGATAGCTGCCATTTCCTGTTTCACCACACACCATGCGCACCATGTGCTGTAATACAAGATGACGCCTACCCTGATGACCTTATGGATCCACCCATGACGACGCCCACTCAGATGACTTCATGGACCAACCCAGCCTGATCACCTAATGGAACCGCCCACAGACTAGCTCACTGCCCAACCCACTATCCAATGGAATACATCCGATCACTCCCATTTTAGAGCTAACCAAGCCCCCTCACAGGGGATATATGAGCCTATGTTTGGATTAATAAAGGGTCTCTCTTGGAGCTGTGCCATAGATTGATCAAAGAGAGGTTACATCCGACTGTGTCTCTGGAGTGATTTCTTTAGAGAGCAATGATCAATATCCATTGGGCCAGGAGCAGGCAACTAGTGAACATTTCTTATTGTTCAACCTAACACTCACAGGTTACTAATGCAAAGCAACCTGAAGACACACCCCTGAGATTCCTGTGAGCCACACCTATTTGGTAAAGATCATAAAAATTTGCCCTAAATTAAAAGACACATATCTCTGGAACCATAAGTGGAATTTTAAAAAGGACATCACATTCAGGGGAACAGCAGGAATAAAATAGGATGAAAAAAAATGGCCACATTTAACCTGGTGACTGATACTTTTACGGTATAATGATTGATAGAATGAAGAACTTTTGTTTTCTATTGAGATACAAGTAAATCTGTCACTGTTGCTGTGAAGGTAATGGCTGTATACTCAAGGGCCAAGTATAACAAGGTGTCAGAAGACTGACTAATATCAGCACTGGATAACAGAAGCATTAGTATTCTTTATACATTGCTTATTCGCTGGTAGAAATATTTGTGCCAATTTCCCTTACCTTGAGCGGCTCTGCCTAAATTATGATTTAGCAAAATTCTTACTTTATTTTTGTGTAACATACAATGGAACTATTGCCTGGAGATCAAGTCAAAGCATGGTTGACAGATAAATGCCGCTGCCTGGAAAAGATAATTGTGGCCAATGTGGATGTTATGACTTCAATAATTACGTCTTTTGAGGCACTCTTAGGAAATAGAACCGTGAACATCCTGTGTGAGGAAGGCATGCAAACAGGCAGATACTGTTACATCCCTTGTGTCAGGTCGCAATTTGTGGAAGAGATCAAAACCTTCCAAGCAAAGCTTAAATGTCCTTATTATCTTTACTCAGTAACTACATAGTTAATAGTCAGGTCTTGGAGGATGTTTTCCAACGTGCAGTCATTGGTTGTAGAGAAGCGACAAAGTTCCTTTCATCTACATTGGCAAGAACTTGTGTGTAATTTTTGGGAGCTGAATCTTGTCTTAAGACAATTGCGTCAGAAGGTTATGGCCCCGATTAATCATTGGCAGCTTTTTTTTTTAAATCACTTTTCTTTTTTTTCTTGTGGTGCTCATTGCCACTTTTTTTCTTCAAATTCTTCAAAAATGACATACATGGGTTCATGAATCTGGAGCAAAATAAAAAAATGCACTTTATTTTTGTCCTTTACCTTTTTTACACCTTTTTTCAAGCAAAAAGGCAAATTATGTGTTAAATTGTTGTATGCAACGCTACCGGAACTTGAATCAGAACCTCTCTGAAAACAATGGAGACCCGATCAAAGGATCTGGAAACAAATATCTTTCTCTCTCGGACTTCCCCCCAAACTCCAAACACTACAACAGATCTCCAGGAGAAGTCGACATTTAATACCGGACACTAACTGTCTTGTACAAACCCCAAAATTTTAAGTTCTGGTTCACTCATCTCTAGTCAGTAGTTTTTCAGAAATCAACACAACAGTCCTGAACTACGGTTACTGCACTATACTTCTGGTGACCCCACACCATTAATCATGGTTCCTGGCGAAGACTATACACTCCCATGAAATGTTCTTCAGCCACATCCATTAGCAGAGCTGGATGACAGGAGAAAAAATTTTAATCATTGGCTTGGCCACTGTAGGCTTGTTCATTGTGTAAGGAGGAAGACCAGGCTGTGGGTACCTGCATCATGCCGGGTCCGGAACTGTCCATGCTGCATCCAGTGTTGCCGGGGGGAAAGAATAGGGGACTGGACAGGTCCCATGACCCAGAGAAAGGGGGTGTGGCTAAGCCAGGAAGAAAACAGGAAGTGCGGGAAAAAGCAGTGAGTTTCCTGCTGGCAGTGAAAGCGGAGGCAGGTGTACGGCGCGCTCTGCAGCGTGAGAGACAGTCATGCCCCGGCAGAGTTCACGTGGACACTATTAGGACAGCGAGTGTGCAGAGCATCATGTGCCCGGGCATGGAGAGTGTAGTGTCTGCCCGGAGGAGTGGGTCTCTAGTGCAGGACCTTGAGGTGCGTCCTCCATTACTGATAGATGCGCAGCAGCACACGTGTTGGACAGAAACTCTTGCAGCGCTTCCCACTTTGGCTGCAAAGATTTATGGACTAGGGCCTCAGCGGGCAAAACCGCCTGAACTGATATTTAATTATCAATATTCTCAATTCATTGGTAAAATGTGTCTTCAGTGAATACAGATTTCCCAGTAATTGAGCTAGGAGATGGCAGCTGGTGTTTATAAGGTTTTATGGTGATGGGCAAAAGTGAGGAGCTAGAGGCAGACATAGACATTTTACTGGAAGTTCTCCTTAAAATGACAGTTACACTTTAAAACTTCAAACAATGGGAATTAACCTGTTTGTTTGGAGTAAAGCATTATAAACAACTGGTGCAGGAAGAGAGAACTCTTGGATAAGGAGCTGTTCAGACTATAGAGGACTATTGGATCATCAGCTGAATGGAGCACATAGGTTGGATTGGAGGCAGGGAGGAGATGTACGAGTAAGGGTACCGTTATACCTAGCGATGCACCAGCGATCCCGACTAGCGATATGACCCGGTCAGGATCGCTGGTGCCTCGCTAGGTGGTCGCTAGTGAGCTGCCACTCAGGCAGATCTCACTAGCGACATCGCTGGGGACGGGGATCGCTACTTACCTGTCAGACGCGGCGATCCTGCGTCCTCCCGCCCGGCTCCACGCGCTGCTCGTCGTCACAGCAGGAAGCGCCGCAGGAAGTGACCGACGAGAAATGGTCCAGGAGCTTCTCGCGCGATCAGCGATTACCAGCGGGGGAGCCGGTCGGAGGTAAGTATCACATGCAGCGATATCGCTAGCAATATCGCTGCAACGTCACAAAATCGGTGACTTTACAGCGATATTGCTAGCGATATCGCAGTGTGTAACGGGGGCTTAAGGTGGTGAAACACAATAGTTTGTGAGTGACTGTGATAGGTATAGGTTGTATTCTGAAGTGGTTGAGCACAAGATCTGCACATGTACTGACAGAATTGCTATTCAGTCCTTCCAATGCCTAGCATAAACTGAACATGCATTGTTTTTATATATAGAAAAAGCTGTGGTGAGTGGCCTACAGAGACAGTTCACAAAACTTAAATGAGCTTTCCAGTTATAACTTTCTGGACTCTAAGTCTTGTACTGGGTTAAAAGATAGTCATCGTTTTTTTGCTTGTGTTTTTTTTCTCTTAATAAATAAACAGAGCATTGGAAAATAAGAAATTTTATTAAAATATATCAGAGAAAACTTCTTTTTCCGACAGGTCTGACGATTCATAATTAATATTTTCAATTCACAGGCAATATGTGTCTGTAGTGAATACAGAGTTTCCCATTACTGAGATAGGAAATGATATGCATTTTACTGCAAGTACTCCTGAAACAACAATTACACTTTAAAACCCCTTAATGACCGAGCCAAATTTTGAAATCTGACCATTGTACTTTATGCAGCAATAACTCTAGAATGCGTTCAACATATCCCATTGATTTGGAGACACATTATACTTTATGATAATGGTAAACTCAGTCATAGAATGTTAGAGTTTGAAGGATCCTCCAGGGCCATCGTGTCCAACCCCCTGCTCAATGCAGGATTCACCAAACCATCTCAGACAGATGTCTGTCCAGCCTCTGTTTGAAGGCTTCCATTGAAGGAGAACTCACCACCTCTCGTGACAGCCTGTTCCGCTCATTGATCACCCTCACTGTCGAAAAGTTTTTTCTAATATCTAATCTGCATCTTCTCCCTTTCAGTTTCATTCCATTGCTTCTCGTGTTTCCATGTGAAATAAAATTAATGATGATCCCTTTATGCTGTGACATCCCTTCAGATATTTGTAGACAGCTATTAAGTCTCCTCTTAGCCTTCTTTTTTGCAGGTTAAAAATGTTGAACATTACTGGGGCCAGAGCCTTGTGGTACCCCACTTGAAACACTTTTCCAATACGATATGCAACCATTTATTACCACTCTTTGAGTATGACAGATAATACAGATAGTCATACTACACAAAAAACATTCATAGATAACATTTCCCACATGTCTGCTTTACATCAGCACCATTTGTTGTATTTTGTTAACATTTTAAAAGATTAAAAATAGTCATTTTTCAATTTTTTCAAGCAAATTTACAAAACTTATTTTTTAATTGTTTTGAAGTGAATTTGGGGACACCATATATTAGAATCCCCCAAAAGTGATGATATTTTAAAAACAGTGCTCCTCAATGTATTCAAAATTGCTTTCAGGTAGTTTGTTAACCATTCAGGTTCTTTTTAGGAATTAATGCAAAGTGACATGACAGGAATGAAAAGAACATAACATTTTTAACCATCTAAATGTTTCTGACTTCAGGACAGGCCGCCGTAATTGGAAAAATTTACTGTAAAGGTGTCATTTGGCCATGAATTGCCATCGCAATCATCAGGACCAATCAAGATCTCAGGGTGCCGATTGGGTTACACAGGAAGCCCACACACTCTGTTAACCATCTAGATGCTCTAGTCACTATTTAGAGTAGTATTTAAGTGGCTTAACAGGCCTGGTCGGTGCCAACACTGATCATGTCTGATGCAGCAAGGTGTCAGCTATAGTGTACAGCTGATCGCTGCTGCATTTTCACCTGTTGGAGGATGCTATTCTCTTATATAACAGGTCAGTTTTAAGTCGTATTGGTGGTCTTTGAGGGATTATAGAAATGTCTCACGGTTAGGGCCAGTGGTGTAGCTAGAGTCCATATCTAGAGGCCTTTGATTGGCCGGCAGCATGTATTGCTGCACATGAACTCGACAGGTCTGTGCACCGCAATACACTTCAGATGAATTTGCGTCCGAGGATGCACAACCAGGTGAAATTTGTAAGGGTGTCAGCGAGAATAACCGTTCAAGGCAGGGGTGGATAAAATGCAGCAAAAGTAAGAATAATTTAAAAAATCATGGTGTTAATAGTTTTCTTTTATCAATTAACAAAATGGAAAGTGAATGAATAAAAGAAAAATCCAAATGAAACTAGCATATGATTTGACCACCCTGTGACTTCAATACAGTATCAATTCTATTAGGAACACTTACACAAAGTCTATAAGTAAACTATTGTACAAAACATGATAATCATCATAATTTTCGCATGCAATTTGAAACACAGTCTTAAACTGAAATAGAAAAAAAATGGGTAGAGACTTAAAATTGTGTGAGGAGCATCCACATTTCACTACAAAGCTAAGGTTGTGGAAGAAAGTTTCATGTCACAGCAGAATCACAGGTCATGCACTAAGACAAGACTGATCATAGCGACAAGACGTAAAACCTTGTATCAGCAGGATCTTTCCCAGGCAAAGATTTCAAATAGACTAGGGTTTCATTATGCTGTTCACACTCTTTCAAGAAGCGCCATGAAATGGGCAATGTTTAAGACTGTAGATGTAGTGGTCCTCCAAGGAAACTTAGTGCAGCAGATAATTTAATTTTAGTGTTAGGACTCGGAAGTGTGGGTACCCTTGATTTTGGATGGGAGTTTACCTAATTTGGCCAAAATATCGACCGATACCTCATGTATAGTATTTATCTTGTACATTATTCATTTTTTTATTGAATTTTCTTCCATGTATATAGGATTTAGCCAGGAACTAAATTGGTTGGATGTTCTGGGGTATGTGTTCTTGCGGGGTGCACTTATATAGTGTTGGACAGGTCGCCTGATCTAATAGTATGGGCATCATCAATAGGCTGTAAGTAAGACACTGTGCATCACAAGGATCTGTGTGACTGACGTCCTATGCAAGCTGCATTTGGGTGCATGTTTAATACTACGCAGCCACACCCTCCATGAATTGGTAGGTTTGTGAGTGGCTGTTTGCATCAGTATTTTGCACCTGAGCTTCCCCCACCTTTATTATGGGGGCCTGCTGCATCCTGCTAATGCATTGGTAATCTGTCCTGGTGGTGTTAAGGCTGTATCTTTTTTCTGTGATATTTTCAGCAGATGAAAGACACATCAGGCTCACTTCCCTTTGAAATCGGAAGATGTTCAGCAGTGTCATCAGCTCAGAACTAGCAGTATCCAGTGGGACCCAGCTACACCAATCTACTGTTCAGAGTAGTCTGGACAGAATTGGTCTCCATAGAAGGTTTACAGCCAGGTACGGACTGGGACAGAAATTCAGCCCTGGTATTTGAAATCACACAAGCCCATGCTGTCACTGTCCCCAAGCAGCAGATGGGATATATTACTAATATTACCCTGAATGGAGGAAAGGAAGATTTACTACAAGACCAATATTTTTATTGGAACCTGTGGCCTGCTGGGGTAAGTGACGGAGCCAGCGATTTTGTGCTGTCTTTAGACATGGATTCTGTTCACAATGTAGCAGACAAAGCAGCCCACAACCAGACAGGCCCTTCTGGCATTTGTCAGAATTGCCAGATGGCCAGTCCGGCTCTAGTTACAGCCTAAAAGCCATACCTTTGAAATGGAAACAAGGCCAAGTGACTTAACTATGCATAAAAACAAAGGAACATCAAACCCATTAAGATGTAAAAATGGGAAAAAGAAGAAGAGATCCACCGGTAAAATTAAAAATGTAATTTTTATTGCAATAATTACTATAAAACAAAAAGAAAAAAGCACTAGATATAGATAGCAAAAATGTACTGTAGGGAACACTGGGCATGTAAAAATAGGGCAAACAATTCAAAAATTGGAAGATGCATAATACAGAATGTGAATAAAGAGGAGACCATGGAGAACATAAAATAAAACAAAAAGGCAATGCCAATCACATGATATCCAACCCCATGGACCACCCTACTGTCCAAGTTGTATAACAATAATGGCTACAAGGCAGACTGACAGAAGCCATATCACTCAGCAAAAATGTATCTCAAATGCATATGTCCCAAAATAAGTGCTATGCTACAGTGGCCATTAATTAGACATAAGTCAATTTAATCAAAGACATGTGAACATAAGAATAATAATTACCTAAGTGATGCTGCCGCAGAATCAGAGCCCAAGTGTCCTCTCACCCCGGCGTGCGTTTTTCCGCCAGCTTCTTCCGGTAAGCATGTCAGGGTGAGGGGTGACCGTGTATAAATATAAACGCTAACCAATCGGCACTTTAGAAGAGGAAAGAGGGATTAGCAGACCAGGAGGGGAGAGTACACGCAGATCCTGACGGACCATGTCGCCTCTGATCTCCTTTCGGTTAGATGCTTCCTGCCGATGCTCCGTGACACGCAAGCTGTGTGTCTGCGTGTCACTGTGTAAGCATCCCTGGAAGCATCGGAGGCGTGAACAAACGCGCATGCGCTCTGATCTCCGTGAATTCAAAGTGGAAACAAGGGTTATCTCCTTGGCTAATAAACACATTGCTGGGGAACCCATACAACTGTGACAGCTAAGTGACTACATGGCCACAGAAAAAACATAGCAAAGGAGGCGGGCAGAAAGAGTGAATGAAAACAAAAATCTACCAATGAAGGGACCATCTATATATATAATTGCCTTAAATTGTCTGTCATCCACTTCCGTCTGGATGTCCCCGAATCCCACAATCCACCGCGCCGCACCGGAAGTATGCCGACCGCCATATTGGAATACCCAAGTGATGGGTATTCCAATATGACACCCGCTGGTGGTACCAGGCCCTTCCACAATACCACCAGCGGGACACTGCCGGGACCCCCCCGCCGCCGCCGGACCCCCCCGCCGCCGCTGCTGGACCCCCCCGCAACCGCCGCCAGACCCCCCCACAGCCACCGCCGGACCCCCCCTGCCGGACCCGCTACTGACTGCCCACCCACCTCCATCACAGCCGGCAGGAAAGACCACAGCTTGCGGCCTGTGCTGGAGATGGGGTGTGGGTGCCCTCTGGTGGCGCCGCACACCATCTCTAGCACAGGCTGCAAGCCGTGGTCTTTCCTGCCGGCTGGCTGCCACCAGGACTCCCGCCGCTGCTGAACCCCCCACCACCACTGGACCTGCCGCTGCTGGCCACGACGCCGGACCCCCCCGCCGGACCCACCGCTGCCTGCCCACCATGTACATACATACACACACGTACATACACACACATGTACACACACACATACACATGTACACACACATGTATGTACACACACGTACGCCCGCACACACACGTATGTACACACACACACATGTACACAAACACATACACACACGTACACATACACACACATACAGTACATACACACACACATGTACACACACACGTACTCACACACACATGTACTCACACACACAAGTACTCACACACACATACTCATATACACACACACGTACTCACATATATACACACACACGTACTCACATACACACACATACTCACATACACACACACACGTACTCACATACACACACATACTCACACACACGTACTCACATACACACACACACATACTCACATACACACGTACTCAAATACACACACACGTACTCACATACGCACACACATGTACTCACATACACATACTCACATACACACACATGTACTCACATCTCCAGCACAGACCGCAAACCACCCTCTTTCCTGCCTGCTGTGACTGCACGGAGGTGGGTGGGCAGGCAGCTGCGGGACAGACACACACACATGTACATACACAGACACGTACTCACACACACACAGACATGTACACACATATATGTACTCACACACACACACATACACGTACTCACACACAAACACCCCACACACACACTTCCCTCCCGATGCGATCGCATCGGGCGCACCTCTAGTGTGATATAAATGCATATAACATAAAAAGGACATAGGAAATCATAACTGCATTTAAAGGAATTGTGTCTCTAACAAAAATTAAGAAAGAAAAAGAATTAAAAAGAAAGAAGAATTAAATTAATATACCACATACCCCAAAATGATTACCCTATAAGTTGAAGGAAAGGAGAGTGAAATAAAGACCCTAGAGGGATAAATGACTACAATACATAAAAAGTGACCCAAAATTAAGTGGGAAATATAAAGGAGTTTATTAAAGTGACAGTGCATACCAAGACTTATAATTAGACACCAAACACCCACAAATGTACCATCATAAGACTATAAAAGTGACATCAGAAGAAGCTGAAAAATTATTTATTAAAATAATGGTGCATATGCATACGGTACATAGACAAGTGAATGTGAAACGCCAAACTGCCACTATTGCAGTGTGTTATATGAAGTTATAATAAAACCTATGTTCAATGCTGAATCATATAAAGTGCAAAGTGCATAAGTGCATAAAAATGGTGTAAACAGCAGCAGAACATAAACTCAAATCCAGTGTTTTGCTTTTATTTCTAGTCTATTCCCATGCACCCTCTCCCACCCAAACATGGCTATATGTTTCAGGATTTCATCCTTTTTTGTGTCGTCCACCACCACATCAACAGGGTGAGCATGCTACCCATGCTATATTTTTTTTAAGGTATTTATGATGCATGCATTCATAATTTTTAGAGACCTACCTTGAACAATCTTTGATATATATGTATACCCCCAGGGGTAAATGTTTTTCAGTCCATGCACTTATTGCATGGGCATTTCCTCCACTACATCTCTTCAAAGAGGTATTGTAGTGCCTTTTTCTAATTATTGGCGTCCATTGCATTTAATGCATAGCTTTACCAGTGTAGCAGACCCACTCCTTAGTAATGGGAAAAATGCATTTCTGAGGTTCTATCTTCTAATTGCGGGAACAATTTTGAAAACCATAAGAGCCTGTGGGTTCTATTAGTAATATGTGAATCTAGTGCCTTGTTTTAGGCTGTCAGGTGGTCATCACATAGGGAATGCTCACACTGCATACAGGATTTTACAGCTGGGACAGAAGAGTTTGTACAGTAAGTATAGAAGATCCTGGTCTCCTCCATATCAGGCTGAGAAGATGCAAAACGCGCCACTATATTCCCCACAGGGTTGATGAAATAACAGTCCTTGATGCTGCTATGTTACACTAATTGCTTTTTTCAGGGCTTTTTCAAATAGATAATATTCTATTATAATAACAATGCTCCTATCTGCACTTCGTCTATGTTGAGGTGTGGCAGTAGATATAGCGTACAACAGGCATCTAGTCAGGGATTCTTGCCTTATAAATTCTGAGCCTTGCTGCTGCTTTTTTCCATGAACTCATTGACCGATTCATGTTTTTTGCCATGATCTGTACTTAGAAATTCATCAGAGCTGTCAGTGTTACTTGCATTGCTCCAGAGTTTGTCACTGCTATGTGCAACAAAAAATCTTTTCAGGGCCCGTTCAAATTCCTTCTATATTCTACAATAATGCTACTCTTATCTGCAATTCGTTTAAGGTGAGGTGTTACAGTAAAAATAGCGTATGACCTGCGTCTAGTCAGGGATTATTGTTTTTTATATTGTTAGCCTTGCTGCTGTTTTTTTCCATGCACTTATTGACAAATTCATTTTTTTACAGTGATTTGTACTCAGAAATTCATCAAAGCAGGCAAAATAAACTGATTTAATTTGTCCATTAACATTTTCTTTGTAGCATCTGGAGGTAAGTGTTAGTGGAGAGAGACTTTATGCTACTGGAGCTGATGTTACCACTTCTGAACTCTCCAGTGCTTTGTTTCCATCTATTTCTGGTTGCTTCTTGAAGTATGTATGGTAGTCATTGTTCTGCTTGAAGACCCATGACCTAGAATGCAAACCCACCTTTATGACCTCGGGCACCACATTGCGACCCCAAATTCTTTTGGAATCTTCACATTTCATTATGCTTTGCACACAGTTAAAGCCCCCAGTGTCAGAGGCAGCAAAACAACCTCAAAATATCTTTGAACCTCCACCATATTTGACTGTAACTACTGTGTTATTTTATTTGTAGGCCTCATTCCATTTACAGTACACAGTACGGATGTGCTTTACCAAAAAACTCTGTCTTAGTCTCATCTGTCCACAAGACGCCTCGTAGCCCTCTAAAAATAGTGGGGGCCGCCTGCTGTCCCTCTATAAATTGTGAGGACCACCTGCTGGGCCTGCAAATTTCAAACTTTACAGTATTAATAGAAAAGAAAACTTGCCCACCTAAGATGTATTAATGATATTGCAGTAGCAATATATTACTATTCAAAGTATAGCCATCTGCTGGCCCTCCAAAAATGTTTAGTGAGGGCTCACTGCTAGCCCTCTAAAATTAGTGTTGCTGCCTGATGACCCTCTGACAATAGTGAGGCCCACCTGTTGGCCCTTTAACAATTATAAGGGCTGCCTGATGGCCCTCTACAAATAGTGATGGCCGCATGATGCCTTGAATAAAAAAAAAATCGTGACTTTCAGAGTCCCTACATCAAAAATTAAATACAATGTGTCTAATCATGTCTCACACTCCACATGGCCAGATAAGGTATTAAAATCATAAAATTACATTTCCTTGTTGAATTTTTTCACACCATTGGAAGCAATACAAACGTGAAAATAAAAAAATAGAAAAAACACTGAGTGTCGACATAGTCCAAAGTGTGGAGGAGCATTTTTTTTCTCTTATATATTTTGCCTTATATACAAGTCATTATCCTGGAAAGAATGTTCCTTAACATTTTTTTCCAATTAAAATCCATTTTAACTGCGGTTTTGTATGTTTTATTGTAAGCCCGTAAAAGTGGTATAATACTTAGACAACACTATTCCCAGCAGCGACCTAGGATTCAGAGATGCTTCCTGAGGTCTTCCCCATGTTGTTCCCATGTACTTTCAGTGCTATTTCCTTCATTTTCAGTTATTTTAGATCCCCTTAGGCCTTTGAGGGACCCTCGGAAAAATGGTCGAGTTTCCTATTGACTTTCATTATACTCATTGCTCGGTTTGAGCACCTAAGCATTACGATTTGCTTCACTCAAGTAATGAGTACTTGAGCATTTTACTGCTAGTCAGTAGTTAGCAGCGCAATTCTGGTTGAGGGACAGTTTTTTAAATAATGGATGTATACTGGTGTGTTTAAATGAGGAGGGAAAATACCAGATGATAGGGAGAGATTAAATATTTCAGCTAGCTGAGTGTTGACAGCCAGGGAAAGAGACTGGAGGAGATGTGAGGGAATAGAGTCACTGTTGCAGGTAATAGGGTGAGAAGATGCAAAGAGCATGGTCACTAAGTTTGTGAAAGAATGGTGGATTTGAGTGATTGCAGCAGCCAGAACATAAATGGCACAAATACATATGGTGAATATTTTTTGCAATTGAAATGACCTGGAACAAAGTTTGTTTGAGTGCTTTATGTATCTCCTGCCCTGTCATACTGATATGTTTCAAATCTTTATTAGATCCGTTAACATCATGATTGAAGTCCGTACCCCAATCGGTAAATATCGGAGGAAGATCGCTATGGAGGACCTGTGCGCGCTTCGAACAACTACGTGTTCTCAGACTCAGGAAATAGTCTAAGAACATGTAGTTGCTCGAAGCGTGCACAAGTCCTCCATAGCGATCTTCCTCTGGTATTTACCAGATGGGATACAGACTTCAATCATGATTTTAATGGACCTAATAAAGATTTGAATTTTACTTCATCTTCTCGGAGCTGGATCATTTCTTATACTCAAGTTACTTCTACGTCGAGCAGAGACGTGACCCGCGCTACGAGTTTCAATGAGAACGTAGAAGGGTGAGCTGGATATCTCTTTTTCTACTCATACTGATATGTTTAACTGCCTTGGCACTTTGAAAAATGGCACTTTGATAAAATCTGCACAATTGCCTTCCTCTTGGCTACGGCCAGATATATAGGAAAGTATGTGCTTAGATCTAACACGAATTTAAGTTGCTAAAAATCAATGAACTACCTTAATACAGCAGGAGACAATAAAATGCACAGACAAACAAACAAGCTCACAGAACCACATGGATCATAAATAGTGATGAGCGAGTATACTTGTTGCTTGGGTTATCCCGAGCATGCTCGGGTGTCCTCCGAGTATTTTTGCGTGCTTGGAGATTTAGTTTGTGTCAATGCATCTGCATGATTTGTGGCTACTGGACACCCTGAATACATGTGAGGAATGCCTGTTTGTTAAGGAATCCCCACATGTATTCAGGCTGTCTAGATGTAGGGTCGGTGGGGCGAGCTGGAGGGGTGGTCCCTCTTCTTACCGCGCAGAGATGAAAACAGAGACACGATGAGGCAGATTCTGGGTGCAACAGGTCCAAGTTTATTTTTCACCGTCCGACTGACGGTCCTCGCAGCACACCGCGATATCTCTCTCTCTCTCAGCCCTCCGTGTCCAGGGCCGCTTCAACACCGTACGTTACACTAGGGACGTATTTATACGTACCGTCCCGTCTCACACTGTGACAATCCTGACAGCTCAGTCACTGTTGCCGCCTTAGGCCCGTACACATCAGCACTTTACTGGCCAGTTTCGTCGTTACACATACGGTGTCCTTCACCCAGAGTCTCGTCTCTGCTGCGGTCCTTTCCTGTCAGGACCACCCCCCTGACGTTCTTTCTCCTCAGTCCCCTTGGTCGGATTCTCCTCAGAGCGCACAGACTGGCGCAGTCATCCTGTCACCTGAGCTCCCCCTGGGGACTGGAACCTTCTGGAACCCTCCCTCAATATTTATAGCTCTCCCGGTTCCTTGAAACTGTCACTCTAACTGTCACTCCGCCCCCATGACCAACGGTTTCTAAAGCCCTAAGCTGATGTCATGTCCTTTGCTCACACTCCACCCTGCCATCTAATGGTCATCCCAAAATACTGCACGTCACCTACACTTTCCTAGCTGTTTCCCACTATATTACTGACACCTACCTAAACTGTGCAAACCTATCTTTCTCCATTCTGACATGTCCGTCCGTACGTCAGGTCACCTTCCCTACACTCTCCCTTCCTTTGTCCATTGTCGTCCTCGACAATCGTCAACCCTGCCTTCGTCGTTCTGAAGCTACACCTACATCCTGTTGTCGGACCAGCTGTTGAGCCACACCCACTATCTGCGAGGGCCGAACCATACTGGGAGCACTATGCTCTGAGCAGCCTACCGCTACTCACCAGCGCGCACGCCACGTGACAACGTCTTTCAGACTGGGCAAGGTACACCCGTATTCTCTCTACGGCGTGTATCTTTCCCCTACTCTCCCCTTCTGTTACCTTTCACTATTCGGTACGCCATGATCGAGGTCTCTTACCTTCCAGATCATTACCAGCGCCCGCCTTCCTCCTTCAGGAGTGTCCATGGTGTTGGGGACCTGACCTAGGACGGCTGTCTTTTCTTACGTCTTCCAACTCATTTTCCCTTCTTTCAATTACATGTCATGGTCGGCGTCCCGGTCTCCCAGACCTCCTCAACTCTTAGATCCCTACCGGATCTCACACTTTCCTTTGGTCCCGCAGACCTTCCCGCACTCGGACCTGTTGCATTTTACTTATGCTTATTATACATCAAACAACTCTATAATAGCACAAGTACCCATTTTTATATTTTTTTTTTTTCATTTTCTTTTGCTTTAAAACTCAACATTCAACAATAAACATCGCAAGAACTCTTTTTCCCTCCCCCTTCCTTGGACATGGACACTCCCTCTTGTCTTCGTATCCCCGTTCTGTCAGGTTTCAAAATAAGTAAATAACATCCTGTAAGAGGAACATTCTTTTAAAAAAAAAACAGCTTAGGCTAGTTTCACACTTGCTTTTTTTTGCAGCGCGTTTTTCCCGCAAAAAAACGCATTGAAAAAACGCATACATAAGCATACAACTGCTGCGTTTTTTTCAAGCATTTTTATGAGCATGCATGAAAAAAACGCAGCGTTTTTATGCGTTTGTATGCGTTTTTAGTGCGTTTTTACCGCGTTTGCGTTTTTTTCCAACATTTTTAGGTGGCCCCTCACACTACCCAAACCATGACTTTACTAACCCTAACCCTGACCCTAACCCTAACCCTGACCCTAACCCTTAACCAAATCATACTTAACCCTAACCCAAACCCTAAACCCTAACTAACCCTAACCCTAACCCTAACCCTGACCCTAACCCTAACCCTAACCCTGACCCTAACCCTAACCCTAACCCTGACCCTAACCCTTAACAAAACCATACTTAACCCTAACCCTGACCCTAACCATAACCCTGACCCTAACCCTAACCCTAATCCTGACCCTAACCCTAACCCTAACCCTAACCCTGACCCTAACCCTTAACAAAACCATACTTAACCCTAATCCTGACCCTAACCCTGACCCTAACCCTTAACAAAACCATACTTAACCCTAACCCTGACCCTAACCCTAACCCTGACCCCAACCCTAACCCTAACCCTGACCCTAACCCTAACCCTAACCCTAACCCTGACCCTAACCCTTAACAAAACCATACTTAACCCTAATCCTGACCCTAACCCTGACCCTAACCCTTAACCAAACCATACTTAACCCTAACCCTGACCCAAACCCCAACCCTAATCCTGACCCTGACCATAACCCTAACCCTAAACCCCCTTAACTAACCCTAACTCTAACCCAAACCCCTAAATTCCATGGTTAAAAAAAAAAAAACGCATATGCAAAAAAACGCATACATGAGCATGCCAGTGCGCACATATGCGCATCCATAGGCTATAATGGCCATTTTTAGCGCAAAACGTGCGCATATGTGCGCATGCGCTTTTTTGCAGGGCCAAAAAATGCAACATGCTGCGTCTGGAAAATACCAACGCACACCCCAAAAAAACGCAGCGCATGAAAATCGCATACATGCGCTTACCAGCGCGCAGGTATGCGCACCCATGTTAAATATAGGGGAAAAAACGCATGCGCAGGTATGCGTTTTTTTCCAGCGCTAAAAAACGCAAATGTGAAACCAGCCTAAATCACATACAACATTTTTTTTTTTTTTTTTAAACTAAAACTGTTCTTTCAGCCTCTGACAGTCCAGGCCATCTCCTGATGGCCGGTAGCAAGGGGCCCACAGCCGTGGAACTCCTGGGGTGAAGGGAGTGTCCAATACAGTCCTCTTTACGGGGGTTCGCATTCCTCGGGTACCGCCAGTACTGCCACCGCATAATACCCGCGGGGGCAGTATTCTTTATAATAAGAGACAAAGTCCCCTATTTCCAGGGCACGGCCGTGGCGTATGGAGGCTACGTTCACGTATACCTTCTGACCAGTCTGATCACGTATGAAACCATACCCTCGATCCACATTGGTGTACACCAGCCGCCCCCGGGATCTTTTCACCGCCATGCCAGCCTCCCCTTTAGAATGAAGCAGGCTCCATACCTCCTGCTCTCGAACCTTCTTTTGTTTTACCACCTCCGCAACCCAAGCGGAGGGTACCGCGCCAGTCCCAGAGTCCGGTGGGCGGGACCTTGCCGAGAAAGGGCGCGGGACAGAGGCGGCCGAGGATATCTGTGGCTCAGCAGCCGCTGGGGCCGGGTAGCGGATGGGAGCAGCCGTGATTCCGGAGAGCTGGTCCACAGGGCCCGTTAAACTGACCACAGCCGGTTCCAATACTGGCATTACCGCGGCCGCAGGGTAGGCCGCATCCACAACTTCCAGCAAAGCCGGAGTAACGGCCGGTTCGGGTGATGAGGCTGACACCGGCCGAAGGAGCGCAACCGCGCCTTCTGTAAATAAGCTCCGCCCTGGTGACTCCGGGCGGGATGGCTCGGGGACGGGAGCGGGGGCCTTGCTCAACCCCGCGTATAGCATAGGGCCCTCCGCAGCCGGGCCTTTCGGTACACTGGAGGCTGCGTGTTGTGGCATAATGATAGGGGCCGCTTGTGAAGCCTCCGGCAGGGCCGGGGGAACTCTCACCTTCCCCGGCGCCGCGGCCTCCGTCACACCACCGCACGGCTCATCCCGCAGCCTCCGCTCTCCAACTCGCTGCTCAGCGGGCCTAGCTTCCAGACTCAGGGGCTCCGCGGGGAGACTCTCCGCAGGTATCAATGGCGGCCGCTCCTTCTGGCTCCGCACGGGCTCCGCTCAGACTCCTCTTCTTGCCCATGGACCCGAAGATGACGTCTTCTGTCTCAGCTCGTTCTCCTGCCGCCACTGCCACTCTAGGCGGCCAATGCCCCGACACCCGCAGCGTCTCATACCGTCCGGTGGGCAGCAATCGAATGGCGCCAAACAGCCGTTCCCAAGCTTTTCTTCGGTGTCACTCCCTCTGTGGGGTGGGGCGTTGGCAGGCCTCTCCACCCACCTGTCAGGGTCCAATATATGATGAATCCAAAGGGAGTTTGTAGCTATATTCCGCGCTGCCGCTTTAGACAAATTCCAGGAGAATGCTGTATGATTGCAGTGGTTTTATTCTACGCGTTTCAGGGGTCTCATGCCCCCTTCATCAGGAAATACCACAAATACATACAGGTATCACAGACATAAATAGGTTTGAAAGGATGCTGGATTTCAAAAAAATGAGTGCCAGCAAGTCAGATGGTGCAGTGTCAAAGTTCAATGACACCACATGATTAACAGTTAACCTAAGATATATTACAAAAGAATACATATTTTAAAAGATTTTTTGATTAAATTTTCATTTACAAAACAGATGATAAAGTCAAATTTACGATTTAAACAAAAAAAAAACAAAAAAAAAAGGGAGGGGGGAGTTTATTCCTGTTTAGAGGTGGATACCTTACAAGTGGACTATCGTATGGAAATTAGTTAAATTCTAAAAAATTAAATATAAAATTATTTTTTAGTATAGAGGAAATGGGTTAAAAAATAATAATTTCCTCTATACTAAAAAATAATTTTATATTTAATTTTTTAGAATTTAACTAAAATTATATATTTTTTATTGGTAAAGAATTAAAATTATGTTTTTACTTTTTTCCCCTTTTTGTATAAATATTGCAATGCTTTCAATGAAAAAAAAGCGGTTTGCTGTTTCCATACGATAGTCCACTTGTAAGGTATCCACCTCTAAACAGGAATAAACTCCCTCCTCCCTTTTTTTTTTTTTTTTTGTTTAAATCGTAAATTTGACTTTATCATCTGTTTTGTAAACGAAAATTTAATCAAAAAATCTTTTAAAATATGTATTCTTTTGTAATATATCTTAGGTTAACTGTTAATCATGTGGTGTCATTGAACTTTGACACTGCACCATCTGACTTGCTGGCACTCATTTTTTTGAAATCCAGCATCCTTTCAAACCTATTTATGTCTGTGATACCTGTATGTATTTGTGGTATTTCCTGATGAAGGGGGCATGAGACCCCTGAAACGCGTAGAATAAAACCACTGCAATCATACAGCATTCTCCTGGAATTTGTCTAAAGCGGCAGCGCGGAATATAGCTACAAACTCCCTTTGGATTCATCATTTCTTTGGTCACTGAAGACCTGTGGATCTGCAGCAGCCGCTACCTACACGCTCTTATCTCATCCTAACCAGGTGAGCATATTTCATGATATACTGTCTTTTGTAACGTGGATAAGACCCTATTGCGCTTTTTTGTCTCCCCCTTTTTTTGCAATAGGGTCCAATATATGGAACGGGCACATACTGCTGTCCACGGGGGTACGTTGGAGGTGGTCCCAGTCCATTCAACATGACTGCAAACACTCAGACCTCTCCCCTGCGCTGTAGTAATGCCGCCATCTTGCGCAGCACCTGATGCCGCCCCGGATCTTCGGTCAGCACCCCTGAGTCACCAGAGCGCTCCCAATTTGTAATCCACAGGTAAGCCAATTGTAATCCACAGGTATTTGTAATCCAAACAGAGTAGTCCAAGTCCTTTTCCATTCTTTGAGGCAGGTCTGCCGCAGAAGATGATGTATTAGCGGCGGCTATCCTGCCGACTACGCCAAATGTAGGGTCGGTGGGGCGAGCTGGAGGGGTGGTCCCTCTTCTTACCGCGCAGAGACGAAAACAGAGACACGATGAGGCAGATTCTGGGTGCAACAGGTCCAAGTTTATTGTTCACCGTCCGACTGACGGTCCTCGCAGCACACCGCGATATCTCTCTCTCTCTCAGCCCTCCGTGTCCAGGGCCGCTTCAACACCGTACGTTACACTAGGGACGTATTTATACGTACCGTCCCGTCTCACACTGTGACAATCCTGACAGCTCGGTTACTGTGGCCGCCTTAGGCCCGTACACCATCAGCACTTTACTGGCCAGTTTCGTCGTTACACATACGGTGTCCTTCACCCAGAGCCTCGTCTCTGCTGCTGTCCTTTCCTGTCAGGACCACCCCCCTGACGTTCTTTCTCCTCAGTCCCCTTGGTCGGATTCTCCACAGAGCGCACAGACTGGCGCAGTCATCCTGTCACCTGAGCTCCCCCTGGGGACTGGAACCTTCTGGAATCCTCCCTCAATATTTATAGCTCTCCCGGTTCCTTGAAACTGTCACTCCGCCCCCCATGACCAACGGTTTCTAAAGCCCTAAGCTGATGTCACGTCCTTTGCTCACACTCCACCCTGCCATCTAATGGTCATCCCAAGGTACTGCACGTCACCTACACTTTCCTAGCTGTTTCCCACTATATTACTGACACCTACCTAAACTGTGCAAACCTATCTTTCTCCATTCTGACACGTCCGTCCGTACGTCAGGTCACCTTCCCTGCATAGAGGCCGCAAATCATGCAGCTGCTTCTACTCAAACTAAATTTCAGAGCGCACCAAAATATGCGGAGGACACCCGAGCATGCTCGGGAGAATCCAAGCAATGAGTATGCTCGCTCATCACTAATCATAAACTCTTTGAACAAGTGAGATGACCTGACAAGATCAGGGTATGAATTCAATAAGATGAATAAAGCATATACCATTAATACATGCTGCACAGATTGAGATGAGGGTTCAAGCTTTAAAGAGATGAATGGAATAGATGAATAAAGTATATATGAATAAAGAATACATTAATAAAGACATCTGGATCGTAGTTCAATGTCATGCAAGCACCTTCTGATGGTTTGTGTAGACATTGATGCATTAGGTTTGGTATGTGATGTAGAATTCACCTGCAGTACAAAATGGATCAGTTGTAGAACCAGTGGTACCGCCATTTCCCCAAAATGAAACAGGAGTAGGATTTCAACACGACAATTCCACGTTTCTCATGCTACCGTGATCAGCCTTTATGGTTTAAACATGATACCATTGCCTGCAGCGTTCCTGGACTTGTCTTCCGTCAAGTATATATGGGACCTCATTGGTCGGAAAAAGAATATGGAGCTGCCAGCCGCATTTCTGGATGATTTTCTGAACAAATGTATTAAGTGTGACAGAACATTTCTCAAACAACCATTAACAACTTCACTGATATCAGTCAAACTGTATAAGTGCTTGTATTTCTGCACATATATTTTTCAATTACATTGAATAAATCAAGATGTTTTGAAAACTTTGTTTATATTTTTAATCCCTTGCAGATCATTACATGTCTGTCCATTCTGTGATTTTAATAACTATACAACTTTTCCTCATGGTGGGGCAATTTTAATGTTGCCAAGTGCTGTATATAGGGCTTTGCGAAAGTATTCGGCCCCTTGGAGCTTTTCAACCTTTTCCCACATATCATGCTTCAAACATAAAGATACCAAATGCAAAATTTTTGGTGAAGAATCAGCAACAAGTGGGACACAATTGTGAAGTTGAACGAAATTTATTGGTTATTTTAAATTTTTGTGGAAAATTCAAAAACTCAACTGATGTTCCCAGTTTATGATGTTCTGAACATTCGACAGCAGGATAAACCCCCTCAATGATTTGATCAGGATAGTTTTGTTTGTCAACAAGTTGTTCAAAACAAATAAGATTGTCAACGCATACTTCAAGAGCTCTCACCCATGGAATGGCGAGCACAAAGAGAGGGAGAATTTAAGGGGTAGGAACTAACTAGGCATGTCTCCTCCGTGAAGGGTCTGGAACCGTCAGGGCTGTCACCTATATTGCGGGGTAGAAAGCTTGAGACTCCAGACCATACTCTGTGTTTGAGAAAAGGGGGCGTGGCTAAGAGGACAGAGCTGCAGCGTGCGGGTGACCACACAGTTTGGGCAGGAACTTTGGGCGCATGGGACACCTGTGAGGCAAAATCAGCTGAGAGGTGTCGGGGCAGAGCAGAGCAGAGCCTGGGACAGCAGAGTGCTTTGACAGGAGACTGTCGCCTGAGTACTACTCAGACACCACTGTCCCAGCCAACATCACTGCCCTCGCTGAGACCGCTGACACACCCGACAATGCTGCCACAGCCACCCCCACTGACAATACTGACCGTGAGAGACAAGGTCTGTGAATGGGACTTAGGCGTGTGTCGATGCGACACAGCGAACCGGGCTGCCCATTGTAAACTGTGTTTGGGCAGTGCTGCAAATCCCCGCCCTGCCGTGCCTCAGCTGGTAGCTCCGCCTCCGGGCGCATGACGCTGCATGTGTCATGCATCCCCTATCTTTATCACTGAGGATGCAGGCCGTGCGCAGTATGCGTTTGGCGGCGCCTGCATCCTTTTGACGGTGCGCCGAGCGCAACCAAATTGCAACAGGTTGCGTTTGGCGCTGGTCGGTGCACCGTCAAAAGGACGCAGGCGCCGCAAAAATGCATACTGCGCACGGCCTGCGTCCTCAGTGATAAAGATAAAGGACGCATGACGCATGCACCGTCATGTGCCCGGAGGCGGAGCTGCCGGCGGAGGCGCGGCAGGGGGCGGAGCTTGGCGGCGGCTGTGCGCAGGCCGTCGCTGCGCCCTGAAGTGCAAATGTGAAACTGGCCTAAACTGCAGATGTGCTTGCTGATAACATATTGTATGGGAACAGATTGATCTACCAGTTATCTGTGTCCATCATTCTTCATCAGCCTTTGTAACACGTAAAGGTACACATACACCAAAAACTGCAATAAACAGATAACCAAGTGGAAAACATGTTATTAATATTTGGAAGTTGCAAACTATTAACTGATCTGTAGAAACATCGATAAGAAAATGGCAAACTTCCGCTAGTACTAATCTCCAAGTTGTACTGTGTTGGAATTTATATGACAGACAGGTAGTCAGGGAAGGTTTATGCTTTGCTTGAAATAAACATGCGCTGCAATGTCATGATAGAGAGAACACCAGTTACAGAGAAACCCATTTTTGGCAGCTGATGGCAGTCCCGGAAACTGAGAAAACATCTGTATAAACAAGTACATGGAATAAAGCTCTGGTTCCCCTCCCTGGTGATCACGCACTATGCAATGGAAAAATATCACACCAGATAATCTGAAGTCACCATGTAACAACCACAGGCGTCCAAAAAAAAAATGAAACCTTTACTTTATGATGTTTTTACTGTTATTCTAAAAATTCTTTTTAATATTGTAATTTACGCAAAATAATTGATTATGACATTCATTATTTTTTGGAAGTGTAAGCTCACAATTGCTTAAAGGGAAACTGACATTAAAAAGTAAATAAATATTTATCTGTGGCAATATTGCTAATCTGGGAGATTGCACCTTTCAGAATATATGTGAACGCCTGATTGCAAGCATGGCTGTGTGGAGAAAATGAAGTTATATTTTACCTGCAGGCGTTCACTTTGTTCAGGCGTTGGGACAGTGCCAGGCAGTGCAGATTGAGTTCAAGTCAAATTTCCTGAAATTCGCCCTGGCATGCAAATTCAAATATTTTAAGGTTTGTGATTTGCTAAATAAAAAACCTTATCTTGCACCATTTCCCAGGTATATGTCATCTTGAGTGGCTGCGCGAACTCTTCATAACTTTCTGCAGTTATGACATCTAGCGGATCATTATACCTTGTACAGTGGTTGTCAGTACCAGGGCTATCATAGATCAGCGGTTCCCAGTGGAGCACAGTTTGTACGCCAGAATTGTTTTTATTTTCAGTATCACGGGGTAATGCCGGAGTCACACTACCGTACAATACGGCCAAATGCTATACGATAAAACATCACATAACACTCAGCCCAGTGTTATTCCATGGGGCAGCTCACATGTGCTATTATTTTATCATAATATCATATTATTAGAGCATTTTTAAGTCCACTTTTTGTGCTATTTTAGTGTTAGGATTTAGTGCTAGGACCCGTAAACGTGAGGACCTTTGGCGCAGGTTACGGGCTCACGTATTTTGGCCAAAATATCAGCTAATACCTCACATTTTTTATGTGATTTTTTGCACTTTATATTCAGCTTGCAGTTGGGTCCATTTTGACTTGTAAACTGCGGTGTCTGTTCACATGGCATGCATTTTGATAGCGCTGGGCTGCCCGCCTGATGTAATAGAAGGGCATAACTAATAGGCTGTTAACCTGGATGCTGTGCATGGCCATAATGTGAACAGCGCCGCATGCAAGGTTTTATTGTGCATTTAGATACCAGGCAACAGCCCCCTCCATGTATTGGTAGACTGTGAGCGGTTGTCTCATCGGTATTCTTACACCTGTGTTGCCATCTTAACTATATGGGTCCATTGCATCCTGATAGTGCATTTGTCTGGAGGCCTGGGCGGGTAAGCACCTCTGCTTTTTTGCTGTGTTCCTGTATTATTGGAGGATTTCTAAGTCCTCTTTTTGTGCTATTTTAGTGTTACGATTATTTTCTCATGCCAAACCGGCATGCGAGAACAATCACAGCATGCTGTGATTGGCACTGAGACTCAGTCAAGTCTTCGCTCACTCTAGCCCATATAAGTCTATGGGTGTGAGTGGCAACACCCACAGTACTCAGATATCATCTGAGTGCGGTACGATAAACGCCGACGCTTGCAGCAGAGGAGATGGAGAAATTACTTTCTCCACCTCCTCTGCAGCTGTGCTCTGATCCTATCATGTGAGAGAATCGGAGCACAGAGGACTGACTCTCGGCTCCCGCTCGCAGCAGAGCAGGAGCTGAGGGTCATTAGCATATCCCATCTGATGCTCTCACATCAGATGACATATGCTTTTGTGACTTTCTCTCTCTCTTTCGCCTGTAAAGGGTAAACTTTTATGGTCAGCTGGACTCTCTCCTGTAGAGCGTAAGCTCTTATGGTTGGAGGGGTCCTCTCTCCCTCTTCTGTAGAGTGTAAGCTCTTATTCTCAATGGGGTCCTCTCTCTCTGTCATCTGTAGAGTGTAAGCTCTTATGGTCAGCAGGATCCTCTCTCTCTGTCTTCTGTAGAATAGAGCGTAAGCTCCTATGGTTGGAAGGGTCCTCTCTCCCACTTCTGTAGAGTGTAAGCTCTTATGGTCAGCAAGTTGATGTCTGTGTGTTCTGTAGAATAGAGCATAAGAACTTATGGTCGGAGGGGTCCCCTGTCCCTCTTCTGTAGAGTGTAAGCTCTCATGCTCAGCAGGGTCCTCTCTTTGTCTTTCGCCTGTGAAGTGTAAACTCTTATGGTCAGCTGGGTTCTCTCGAGCCTCTCCCCCAAATTAGTTTTCCAAGTAATTGCTAGATTTCCAGTATTGAGATTTATTCGTGGGTAAATAAATATTGGGGGGGGGATTCATCAAAGTTGGCAAATTTGAAATTCAAACGATCCACTCATTCCTAGCTGTAACCTAGTCCTTAACTGACATCCTGCTCAGCACACACTCACTGATAAGTAGGATGTCAGTCAGGGAGTCGGGGAAGTGATTACATATGTACAGAGAGCTGACTGCTTACAGCCCACCCAGAAGACTGGAAGTGAGTGGCTGCAAAGGGAATGTAACTTGATATAACTTTCAGTTAGACATCTCTTATATTTAGAACAATATTAACTTGCAGATTAACACTGTGGTAACTGTTTATTTTATGACAGGTTTCCACTCAAATATACAATACTGTGAAAACATTTTCGTTAAATGTAGAAAAAATGCTTTAAAGTAAGAATCAAATCAATTTTTGTCGTGACCACCCTTTGCCTTTAACACAACATCAAAGCTTGAAATCTTCTAGGTACACTTGTACACAGATTTTGCAGTTACTCGGTAGGCAGGTTGTACCAAACATCTTGGAGAACTAACCACAGATCTTCTGTAGATGTAGGCTTGTGCAGATCCTTCTGTCTCTTAATATACTCCCAGAAAGGCTTTATGATGTTGAGATAAGGGCTTTGTGGTGGCCATATCATCCCTTACACGACACCTTATACTTTTGCACATTATTGTATGTTCACTTTTAACTAGTGTTGAGCATTCCGATACCGCAAGTATCGGGTATCGGCCGATATTAGCGGTATCGGAATTCCGATACTTAATTCCGATACTTTTTTCATATCGGATTCCGGGATCGGAATCGGAATAGGAAGTTCCCATCATGCTATGAGCCTGCTTGCTTTGATTAAGCCAATGGGAATCCTCCGAAGTGTGGGCACATCCTGTTAGTCATGTAGGCATGTTAACTATTGGCATGGCTGTGATTGGCTGCCGAAATGATGTCATGATGCACTATAAAAGCCACCGCAGCCGCCATTTCTGGTCACTCTGCTGTGAATTCAGTTAGGGACAGGCTGCTGTAGAAGACTGTGAGGGACAGTTAGAAATAGCGATTCCACCAAACATCTAGTGCTTTACCCAGGCTACATAAACCACCACTGTAGCCTTCTTTGCCCTAGCAGCAGTGTTCACAGCTGTCTGCAAGGGCTGTGTGAGTGCAGCTCACGCTGTGGAGTGGGTCCTGCAGCCACGTCAGGCTGTAGGCCACCCAGTGTGATCACTGCTGCCTCATACATCTTTTATTTTTTGAGCTGCATTTTTTAAATAATTTCAATCTAGTGTGCTTCCATCCGTATCCATATACGTTGGTTGCAAACACTAGTAGTAGACAGCGGAGCCTTTCTGCAGCCTTTCAGTGCTAGTGTCCACTTTGCTGCACTGTTCACGGCTGTCTGAGAGGTCTCTGACTGTGTGTGAGTGCAGCTCACGCTGAGTAGTGTGTCCTGCAGCTACGTCTGGCTGTAGGACGCTCAGTGTGCGTCACTGCCTCACACATATTTTTATTTGAGTGCAGCTCATTTTTTCTTCTCCTATTAGTGTGCATCCATCCGTATCCATCAACATTGGTTGGTTGCAAACACTATATAGGAGTAGATAGAGGAGCCTTTTTTTCTGGCTTGTGCCCTGCCGGCGCAGCCAGATTAGTATTACCCAATTTTTTGGGAGCCTCATCTTTTGCATTGTAGGTTACCTGCCTGCATTGTAATAGCTCCAAAAAGTTGGTGATACTATCAGTTTCAATTCTTTGTTCTCATACTTTGAGTTTGTTTCAAACAAAGAAACCACATAAAAAGTTCACCATACACTACATTTTGAACTTGTGTAGGCCACATCAGCTCCTATTAAAGTCTAGTCCACACACACACACTTCATAAAATTAGTGTTTCTTGTACCTGTAACCAGCTGTTCAGGAATAAGCACACTAAGGCCCCCCTTTGTACTTTTTTGCCTATCTTAAGCAGTCTTGCAAGATGAAGAAGGCAGGGAGTAAGGCGCGGGGGCGTGGGCGTGGAGTTTCAGCAGGGAGAGGACGTGGGGATTCTGCAGGGAGAGGACGTGGGGATTCTACAGGTAGAGGACGTGGGGATTCTGGGCCTGCTGCGGGCACCAGTGGATCAGCATCCCCCAGTTTTAGCAGGCAACAGTCCTTTATGCGCAGCTTTGTAGGACCTCAACGTACCCCACTGCTGCGGGAGGAACAAATTGAAGCCGTTGTCGGATGGATGGCAGCTAACGCATCGACTTCAATTACTTCCGCATCCTCTCAGGGTCAGAGCACCGAAGAGCAACCATCTGTCTCTTCACCACCTGCCAAAGTGCCCAGGCAGTCAGAGAGACATGGACAGGAGCCATCACAGTCTCTACTTCTGTTCTCGGAATCTGTTGGCTTGGAAAGAGGGGGCCAGCCAAGCAGCATTCCTGAATGTGAAGAAGAGGGAGTATGCAGTGATGCGCAACTTCTTTGTCCCTCTGAATCTGAAGAGGCGAGTGGGCCAGTGCCTATGGTCAGCACACCTCAGTACGCATCAGATGATGACGAGACTCAGTTGCCACTTTCTGGTGCGTACGGTGCTGGCGAGACAACCCCGGAGAAGCAGCTGTTTGAAGAGGGGAGGGAAGATGATGAGGTCCTTGACCCATCATGGCGTGAGCAACAGGAAGGTGGTGGGAGCAGCTCGGAGGAAGAGATTCCCCTACCGGCCAAAACAGGAGGCAGAGGGAGGGGGAAGACTTGGTTGCCTGTACCCTCCACTTCGGCACCCGTTAGGAGCATTCCTCCTTCCAAAGGCAAACCGGGCGCTCACAAGAGTTGCAGTGCGTGGTCCTTTTTTGACACAGTTGCAGATGACATTTGCTTTGTCAAATGCAAGCTGTGTCATCAGAGAGTCAAAAGAGGGAGAAATGTCAGCAACCTCAATACCACAAATATGTGGAAACATGTGCGCACCAAGCACGAGTTGGAGTTGCAGAGACACCCTGAAGACGTAGGCCAACGTACAGCACCACCTACCACCTCTTCAGTTCGTGTTGGGCCCTCTTCCTCCAGCTCACACACTGCTGGTTCGGCTTCCTCACAGGATCGCCAAGGAAGAACCTCTGCCACTGTTGTCCGGAGACCCTGTCAGATTCCACCCATAACAGCACGTTCCCATCCATCACAGCCATCGGTAGCACAGGCATGGGATAAAAGGCGCCCTTACTCGGCAAACCATCCCCGAGCACAGTCTCTGAATGCTGGCATTGCCAAACTTCTGGCAGTTGAAATGCTGTCATTCAGGCTGGTGGACACTGACACCTTCCGGGACTTAATGGCATTGGCAGTCCCCCAATACAACGTGCCCAGCCGCTTTTATTTCAGCAGGCGAGCCGTCCCTGCCCTGCAGAAACATGTTGAGGGCAAAATAAAACATGCGCTACTAAACGCCGTTAGTAGCAAGGTCCACCTGACCACCGATGCGTGGACCAGTAACCATGGACAGGGACGATACCTTTCCCTCACTGCCCACTGGGTCAATGTTGTGGAGCCGGGTACGGATCTGGAGAGTGGCGCTGTACGTGTTCTTCCAACGCCACGGATTGCAGGACTCCAGTCTGTACACATAGACTCCTCCTCCTACTCAAGTTCCTCAGAAACAGCAGAGCAGGAGCCTGTTACGACCGATATGAGCACAGCCGTGGCCAAACGTCAACAGGCTGTACTCAAATTAATTTCTTTGGGGAATCGAAGCCACACAGTGCAGGAGCTCTGGAATGCTATCAAGCTGGAGAGCGATGTGTGGTTTGGGCCAGCGAATCTCCAGCCGGGCTTGGTAGTGTGTGACAATGGCCGAAATCTGGTGGCAGCTCTTGGCCTAGGCAACCTCACACACATCCCATGTCTGGCACATGTTCTTAACTTGGTCGTGCAGAGCTTTCTGAGGGACTATCCGGATCTTGATGCACTGTTGCACAAGGTCCGCATAGAGTGCGCTCACTTGCGACGTTCCAGCACGGCAAGATCGCGCCTCGCTGCTCTGCAGCGACGATTTGGCCTTCCGGAACATCGCATCATATGTGACCTACCCACCCGGTGGAATTCAACGTTACATATGTTGGAGCGGTTGTGTGAGCAGCAGGCAGCAGTCATGGAGTACCAGCTGCATCAGGCGCAAACAAGTCGCACTGTGCGCCGTTCACACTTCAGCACCATTGAGTGGGCCTCTATGAAGGACATCTGCCTCGTTTTGCGTGCCTTCGATGAATCCACGCGGATGGCGAGTGCAGATGATGCACTAGTCAGCATGACTGTCCCCCTTATCTGCCTGCTTCAACAAACACTGCAAGCACTAAGGGATGAGGTTTCAGAAGAGGTGGAGGATGAGGAGTCCCAAATGCCATCTGCTTCTGGACAGTCTGCGCTACGTGTTTCCTCACAAAGGCCTAGGCAGGGGACACTTTGTGAGGAGGATGAGGAGGAGTCGATGGAGGAGGAAGACATCTCTCCAGAGGAGGGAGGTACACAAACCTCTACTCAGTATGTACAGCGAGGGTGGGGTGATGCAGAGCAGGTCGAGGTCACGCCTCAAACAGGGGACAGCGGTTCTTTGGCAGTTGGGAGTCTGCAGCACATGGTTGATTTCATGCTGCAGTGCCTGAGAAACGACCGCCGCATCGCCCACATTCTCGTCTCGGCTGATTATTGGGTGTACACCCTCCTAGATCCTCGCTACCGGGACAGCGTACAAAGGCTCATACCAACGTTGAACCGGGAGCGTAAAATGCGGGAGTACGAAGAGTCACTGGTGCAGTCCATAATGTTTTCCATTCCACCCGACAGCATTGTTGCTAGTGCTTTACAAAGCAGCTCTGTGCGTCGAGGCAGTGGAGGAAACTCTGCACAAAGAGGGAGCAGAGGCAGTGCCGCAGCACAAGGCAAGACCACTATGGCCCAAATGTGGCAAAGTTTTGTGTGTCCACCACAATTGTCTACACCATCAGCGACGCCTCGAGTCAGCAGGAGGCAACGCTTCCGTCAGATGGTGTCAGACTACATGTCTTGCCCTGTCGCTGTACTCCCAGATGGCTCTTCCCCCTTCAAGTTTTGGGTCTCTAAGCTGGATACATGGCCAGAGCTTAGCCAGTATGCATTGGAGGTGCTGGCTTGCCCTGCTGCCAGTGTATTATCGGAACGTGTCTTTAGTGCCGCAGGTGGTGTACTAACAGACCGTCGCACGCGACTATCTTCCGATAATGTTGACCGGCTGACTTTTCTGAAAATGAACAAGGCCTGGATCTCCAAAGACTTTGCCATTCCTCTTACAGACTAAATTAGTGGTTGGCAACTGTATCCAGGTCTGCTGGTGTGTTCATTTTTCTACCACCTGAACTATAATCCCTGTGCTTCAACACAGCCAGTTGTCGCTCAGATGTGTCGTCTGCACAGAGAAACACACTAGCTCCTGTGTTACTGGGGTTCAGTAATGCCAGCTGATCCCCTGCTGTGTGGACGGCAGAGTCACCAGCTCCATCAACATTCAAACCACTACTGATTTTTAACCGTGCCCAACTTAGGTCTCTGGCTCCACTGTCTCTACTATTTCCCCTGACCTCCAACCCCGCCATCTACATCTCTGAAGTGGCGTCAGCACAATCTACACTTGTTCCTGTGTTCCTGTGGCTCAGTCCCATCAGTTTATCCCCTGATGTGTGTCCGGCAAGGTCTCCTGCTCTGTCCACATTCCCATAACCAGTAGTGGGAATGAGGACAGAGCTGGCGAACTTGCCGGACAAACATCAGGGGATCAACTGATGGGACTGAGCACCAGTAACACAGGAACAAGTGTAGATTGTGCTGATGCCACTTCAGAGATGTAGCTGGCGGGGTTGGAGGCCAGGGTAAATAGTAGAGACAGTGGAGCCAGAGGCCTAAGTGGAGCATGGTTAGAATCAGTAGTAGTCCACAACCTCCATAAAAACCGATGCCCATTGGCCTCTGCATGCGGCATGCGTAATCCTGGGCTCCAACAGCGTCAGTTGGTGTTCAGAAGTGTCGTCTCCACAGAGCCAAACACATTCGTTCAAGTGTTAGTGGGGTTCAGCACTGTCAGCTGTTCCCCTGCTGTGGAGATGGCAAGTCTCCTGCTGCCTTCACCTGCCAAAATCCAGTAGGCCCCAGCCTGCTCCTCGCCTAATCCTGGGCTCCAACAGCGTCAGTTGGTGTTCAGAAGTGTCGTCTCCACAGAGCCAAACACATTCGTTCAAGTGTTAGTGGGGTTCAGCACTGTCAGCTGTTCCCCTGCTGTGGAGATGGCAAGTCTCCTGCTGCCTTCACCTGCCAAAATCCAGTAGGCCCCAGCCTGCTCCTCGCCTAATCCTGGGCTCCAACAGCGTCAGTTGGTGTTCAGAAGTGTCATCTCCACAGAGCCAAACACATTCGTTCAAGTGTTAGTGGGGTTCAGCACTGTCAGCTGTTCCCCTGCTGTGGAGATGGCAAGTCTCCTGCTGCATTCACCTGCCAAAATCAAGTAGGCCCCAGCCTGCTCCTCGCCTAATCCTGGGCTCCAACAACGTCAGTTGGTGTTCAGAAGTGTCGTCTCCACAGAGCCAAACACATTCGTTCAAGTGTTAGTGGGGTTCAGCACTGTCAGCTGTTCCCCTGCTGTGGAGATGGCAAGTCTCCTGCTGCATTCACCTGCCAAAATCAAGTAGGCCCCAGCCTGCTCCTCGCCTAATCCTGGGCTCCAACAACGTCAGTTGGTGTTCAGAAGTGTCGTCTCCACAGAGCCAAACACATTCGTTCAAGTGTTAGTGGGGTTCAGCACTGTCAGCTGTTCCCCTGCTGTGGAGATGGCAAGTCTCCTGCTGCATTCACCTGCCAAAATCCAGTAGGCCCCAGCCTGCTCCTCGCCTAATCCTGGGCTCCAACAACGTCAGTTGGTGTTCAGAAGTGTCGTCTCCACAGAGCCAAACACATTCGTTCAAGTGTTAGTGGGGTTCAGCACTGTCAGCTGTTCCCCTGCTGTGGAGATGGCAAGTCTCCTGCTGCATTCACCTGCCAAAATCAAGTAGGCCCCAGCCTGCTCCTCGCCTAATCCTGGGCTCCAACAACGTCAGTTGGTGTTCAGAAGTGTCGTCTCCACAGAGCCAAACACATTCGTTCAAGTGTTAGTGGGGTTCAGCACTGTCAGCTGTTCCCCTGCTGTGGAGATGGCAAGTCTCCTGCTGCATTCACCTGCCAAAATCAAGTAGGCCCCAGCCTGCTCCTTGCCTAATCCTGGGCTCCAACAACGTCAGTTGGTGTTCAGAAGTGTCGTCTCCACAGAGCCAAACACATTCGTTCAAGTGTTAGTGGGGTTCAGCACTGTCAGCTGTTCCCCTGCTGTGGAGATGGCAAGTCTCCTGCTGCATTCACCTGCCAAAATCAAGTAGGCCCCAGCCTGCTCCTCGCCTAATCCTGGGCTCCAACAACGTCAGTTGGTGTTCAGAAGTGTCGTCTCCACAGAGCCAAACACATTCGTTCAAGTGTTAGTGGGGTTCAGCACTGTCAGCTGTTCCCCTGCTGTGGAGATGGCAAGTCTCCTGCTGCATTCACCTGCCAAAATCAAGTAGGCCCCAGCCTGCTCCTCGCCTAATCCTGGGCTCCAACAACGTCAGTTGGTGTTCAGAAGTGTCGTCTCCACAGAGCCAAACACATTCGTTCAAGTGTTAGTGGGGTTCAGCACTGTCAGCTGTTCCCCTGCTGTGGAGATGGCAAGTCTCCTGCTGCATTCACCTGCCAAAATCCAGTAGGCCCCAGCCTGCTCCTCGCCTAATCCTGGGCTCCAACAACGTCAGTTGGTGTTCAGAAGTGTCGTCTCCACAGAGCCAAACACATTCGTTCAAGTGTTAGTGGGGTTCAGCACTGCCAGCTGTTCCCCTGCTGTGGAGATGGCAGTCTCTCCTGCTGTCTCCGCATTACAAAGACAGTAGGCCTCTGCCTACACCCTCCTATTTCCTGGGCTTCAACACAGCCAGTTGTAGCTCGGAAGTGCCGTCCACACGGAAAGAGACACTTGCTCCCGTGTCTCAGTGGGGTTCAGTAACGTCAGCTGATCCCCTGCTTTGTGGATGGCAGTCTCTCCTGCTGTCACCTCTTTCAAAATACAGTAGGCCTCTGCCTACACCCTCCTATTTCCTGGGCTTCAACACAGCCAGTTGTAGTTCGGAAGTGCCGTCCACACGGAAAGAGACACTTGCTCCCGTGTCTCAGTGGGGTTCAGTAACGTCAGCTGATCCCCTGCTTTGTGGATGGCAGTCTCTCCTGCTGTCACCTCTTTCAAAATACAGTAGGCCTCTGCCTACACCCTCCTATTTCCTGGGCTTCAACACAGCCAGTTGTAGTTCGGAAGTGCCGTCCACACGGAAAGAGACACTTGCTCCCGTGTCTCAGTGGGGTTCAGTAACGTCAGCTGATCCCCTGCTGTGTGGATGGCAGTCTCTCCTGCTGTCACCTCATTCAAAATACAGTAGGCCTCTGCCTACACCATCCTATTTCCTGGGCTTCAACACAGCCAGTTGTAGTTCGGAAGTGCCGTCCACACGGAAAGAGACACTTGCTCCCGTGTCTCAGTGGGGTTCAGTAACGTCAGCTGATCCCCTGCTGTGTGGATGGCAGTCTCTCCTGCTGTCACCTCATTCAAAATACAGTAGGCCTCTGCCTACACCATCCTATTTCCTGGGCTTCAACACAGCCAGTTGTAGTTCGGAAGTGCCGTCCACACGGAAAGAGACACTTGCTCCCGTGTCTCAGTGGGGTTCAGTAACGTCAGCTGATCCCCTGCTTTGTGGATGGCAGTCTCTCCTGCTGTCACCTCTTTCAAAATACAGTAGGCCTCTGCCTACACCCTCCTATTTCCTGGGCTTCAACACAGCCAGTTGTAGTTCGGAAGTGCCGTCCACACGGAAAGAGACACTTGCTCCCGTGTCTCAGTGGGGTTCAGTAACGTCAGCTGATCCCCTGCTGTGTGGATGGCAGTCTCTCCTGCTGTCACCTCATTCAAAATACAGTAGGCCTCTGCCTACACCCTCCTATTTCCTGGGCTTCAACACAGCCAGTTGTAGTTCGGAAGTGCCGTCCACACGGAAAGAGACACTTGCTCCCGTGTCTCAGTGGGGTTCAGTAACGTCAGCTGATCCCCTGCTTTGTGGATGGCAGTCTCTCCTGCTGTCACCTCTTTCAAAATACAGTAGGCCTCTGCCTACACCCTCCTATTTCCTGGGCTTCAACACAGCCAGTTGTAGTTCGGAAGTGCCGTCCACACGGAAAGAGACACTTGCTCCCGTGTCTCAGTGGGGTTCAGTAACGTCAGCTGATCCCCTGCTTTGTGGATGGCAGTCTCTCCTGCTGTCACCTCTTTCAAAATACAGTAGGCCTCTGCCTACACCCTCCTATTTCCTGGGCTTCAACACAGCCAGTTGTAGTTCGGAAGTGCCGTCCACACGGAAAGAGACACTTGCTCCCGTGTCTCAGTGGGGTTCAGTAACGTCAGCTGATCCCCTGCTGTGTGGATGGCAGTCTCTCCTGCTGTCACCTCATTCAAAATACAGTAGGCCTCTGCCTACACCATCCTATTTCCTGGGCTTCAACACAGCCAGTTGTAGTTCGGAAGTGCCGTCCACACGGAAAGAGACACTTGCTCCCGTGTCTCAGTGGGGTTCAGTAACGTCAGCTGATCCCCTGCTGTGTGGATGGCAGTCTCTCCTGCTGTCACCTCATTCAAAATACAGTAGGCCTCTGCCTACACCATCCTATTTCCTGGGCTTCAACACAGCCAGTTGTAGTTCGGAAGTGCCGTCCACACGGAAAGAGACACTTGCTCCCGTGTCTCAGTGGGGTTCAGTAACGTCAGCTGATCCCCTGCTTTGTGGATGGCAGTCTCTCCTGCTGTCACCTCTTTCAAAATACAGTAGGCCTCTGCCTACACCCTCCTATTTCCTGGGCTTCAACACAGCCAGTTGTAGTTCGGAAGTGCCGTCCACACGGAAAGAGACACTTGCTCCCGTGTCTCAGTGGGGTTCAGTAACGTCAGCTGATCCCCTGCTGTGTGGATGGCAGTCTCTCCTGCTGTCACCTCATTCAAAATACAGTAGGCCTCTGCCTACACCCTCCTATTTCCTGGGCTTCAACACAGCCAGTTGTAGTTCGGAAGTGCCGTCCACACGGAAAGAGACACTTGCTCCCGTGTCTCAGTGGGGTTCAGTAACGTCAGCTGATCCCCTGCTTTGTGGATGGCAGTCTCTCCTGCTGTCACCTCTTTCAAAATACAGTAGGCCTCTGCCTACACCCTCCTATTTCCTGGGCTTCAACACAGCCAGTTGTAGTTCGGAAGTGCCGTCCACACGGAAAGAGACACTTGCTCCCGTGTCTCAGTGGGGTTCAGTAACGTCAGCTGATCCCCTGCTGTGTGGATGGCAGTCTCTCCTGCTGTCACCTTATTCAAAATACAGTAGGCCTCTGCCTACACCCTCCTATTTCCTGGGCTTCAACACAGCCAGTTGTAGTTCGGAAGTGCCGTCCACACGGAAAGAGACACTTGCTCCCGTGTCTCAGTGGGGTTCAGTAACGTCAGCTGATCCCCTGCTGTGTGGATGGCAGTCTCTCCTGCTGTCACCTCTTTCAAAATACAGTAGGCCTCTGTCTACACCCTCCTATTTCCTGGGCTTCAACACAGCCAGTTGTAGTTCGGAAGTGCCGTCCACACGGAAAGAGACACTTGCTCCCGTGTCTCAGTGGGGTTCAGTAACGTCAGCTGATCCCCTGCTTTGTGGATGGCAGTCTCTCCTGCTGTCACCTCATTCAAAATACAGTAGGCCTCTGCCTACACCCTCCTATTTCCTGGGCTTCAACACAGCCAGTTGTAGTTCGGAAGTGCCGTCCACACGGAAAGAGACACTTGCTCCCGTGTCTCAGTGGGGTTCAGTAACGTCAGCTGATCCCCTGCTGTGTGGATGGCAGTCTCTCCTGCTGTCACCTCATTCAAAATACAGTAGGCCTCTGCCTACACCCTCCTATTTCCTGGGCTTCAACACAGCCAGTTGTAGTTCGGAAGTGCCGTCCACACGGAAAGAGACACTTGCTCCCGTGTCTCAGTGGGGTTCAGTAACGTCAGCTGATCCCCTGCTGTGTGGATGGCAGTCTCTCCTGCTGTCACCTCTTTCAAAATACAGTAGGCCTCTGCCTACACCCTCCTATTTCCTGGGCTTCAACACAGCCAGTTGTAGTTCGGAAGTGCCGTCCACACGGAAAGAGACACTTGCTTCCGTGTCTCAGTGGGGTTCAGTAACGTCAGCTGATCCCCTGCTGTGTGGATGGCAGTCTCTCCTGCTGTCACCTTATTCAAAATACAGTAGGCCTCTGCCTACACCCTCCTATTTCCTGGGCTTCAACACAGCCAGTTGTAGTTCGGAAGTGCCGTCCACACGGAAAGAGACACTTGCTCCCGTGTCTCAGTGGGGTTCAGTAACGTCAGCTGATCCCCTGCTGTGTGGATGGCAGTCTCTCCTGCTGTCACCTCTTTCAAAATACAGTAGGCCTCTGCCTACACCCTCCTATTTCCTGGGCTTCAACACAGCCAGTTGTAGTTCGGAAGTGCCGTCCACACGGAAAGAGACACTTGCTCCCGTGTCTCAGTGGGGTTCAGTAACGTCAGCTGATCCCCTGCTTTGTGGATGGCAGTCTCTCCTGCTGTCACCTCTTTCAAAATACAGTAGGCCTCTGCCTACACCCTCCTATTTCCTGGGCTTCAACACAGCCAGTTGTAGTTCGGAAGTGCCGTCCACACGGAAACAGACACTTGCTCCCGTGTCTCAGTGGGGTTCAGTAACGTCAGCTGATCCCCTGCTGTGTAGATGGCAAAGTCTCCTGCTGCCTACACAGTCATACCACTACTGATTTTTAACCGTGCTCCAATTAGGCCTGTGGCTCCACTGTCTCTCGTATTTCCCCTGTCCTCCAACCCCGCCAGTTACAGCTCCGAAGTGGCGTCTGCACAATCCACACTTGTTCCTGTGTTACAGGTGTTCAGTCCGGTCAGTTAATCCCCTGATGTGTGTCCGGCAATGTCGCCTGCTCTGTCCACATTCCCATTATGGGAATGTGGACAGAGCAGGCGACATTGCCGGACACACATCAGGGGATTAACTGACCGGACTGAACACCTGTAACACAGGAACAAGTGTGGATTGTGCAGACGCCACTTGGGAGCTGTAACTGGCGGGGTTGGAGGACAGGGGAAATACGAAAATCAGTGAAGCCACAGGCCTAAGTGGAGCTTGGTTCAAATTAGTAGTCTACAACCGATCTTAAAATTTCTTCAATGCAGCCTCAGCCTGCTCCGTGCTTGTCCCTGGGCTTCAACACAGCCAGTTGTTGCTCGGAAGTGCCGTCTTCACAGAGTAAAACACTAGCTCCTGTGTTTGTGGGGTTCAGTAACGTCAGCTGTTCCCCTGCTGTTTTGATGGCAATCTGTCCTGCTGCCTCCCAATTGACAGCACATCAGGCCTCAGCCTGCTAAGTGCTTGTCCTGGGCTCCAACATCGCCAGTTGCTGCTCATAACTGACTTTGGCACGGGTACTCCCTCCTGCCCAGCTTGGTTCCAGCCCTGCCTGCTGTTTCCGGGAAGTGTCAATGTCAGTTTGCCACCCCAAGTTGCCATGTCGTGTTGCGGTTGGGTTAGCCGAGGCTAGGGTGCCAGCAGTTTAGGTGCTTCCTATGTGGACTGCGGGTTCTGGTAAGAAAGGCTTGTTCCATAGTGCCAGTAGGACAAGCACCCCCTGTAGGACTGTGTGATTCGGTAACTGCGGCCAGCTTGCGGCATGCCAACTTTGCTTTTCAGGGGTAACTTCTGATACCCCTCCGTGTTCCAGCACCGTCAGCTGGTTCTCGTCAGAGCCTTTGGCCTAGGTGCCTCCATCTCGGTATCCGAGTTCCGGCAACGTCTGCTGGTCCTTGGTAGTGCTTTGTAGCACAGGTACCTCCTGCTTAGTAACCGTGTTCCAGCACCGTCAGCTGGTCCTCGGTTGTGCCATTGGCTCTTATTCCTTCTGCTGCCCCTCCGGGTGCCAGCACTGTCAGCTGGTCCTCGCTATTTCCATTTGCTCTTGCAGCTTATGCTACCCCTCCGGGTTCCTGCACCGTCAGCTGGTTCTCGGCAGAGCCTTTGGCCTAGGTGCCTCCATCTCGGTATCCGAGTTCCGGCAACGTCTGCTGGTCCTTGGTAGTGCTTTGTAGCACAGGTACCTCCTGCTTAGTAACCGGGTTCCAGCACCGTCAGCTGGTCCTTGGTTGTGCCATTGGCTCTTATTCCTTCTGCTGCCCCTCCGGGTGCCAGCACTGTCAGCTGGTCCTCGCTATTTCCATTTGCTCTTGCAGCTTATGCTACCCCTCCGGGTTCCAGCACCGTCAGCTGGTTCTCGTCAGAGCCTTTGGCCTAGGTGCCTCCATCTCGGTATCCGAGTTCCGGCAACGTCTGCTGGTCCTTGGTAGTGCTTTGTAGCACAGGTACCTCCTGCTTAGTAACCGGGTTCCAGCACCGTCAGCTGGTCCTCGGTAGTGCCATTGGCTCTTGTTCCTTCTGCTGCCCCTCCCGGTGCCAGTACCGTCAGCTGGTTCAAGAGGACAAAGAACAGGAAGACAACCACCAAGATGCAGAACAACAAGAGAGAGAAGACCAAGAAGCATAAAAAAAACAAAGCAGAAGAACATTAAGCATAAGACTAATACTCTGAGCAAATGATATTATCTTATTTATAAGCAGAAGAAGACTAAGCAGTGTATGGGGGTGAGTCCGTTCCTCCTCGTGGTGCCCCTGGAAAAGGCCTGCTGCTGCAGGCCAAACTGAACGCGGACAAATCCTGTTGTAAATCTTTTGTGACAGGCAGAACGGAAGGTGTAAACTTCTAACTTTTCCAGATAACAACTACAGGAATGCCTGACACAAACAAGAATATGATGAAGAAGAATAGGAAGAAGATGAAGAAGTTGAATATGTAGAATAATAATTGTTGAATAAGAAGAATATGAAGAATGTAAGAAAAGGAAGAAGAAGAAGAAGAATGTAAAAAAAGGAAGTAGAAGAATTTAAAAAAGGAAGAAGAAGAAGAATGTAAAAAAAGGAATAAGAAGAAGAATGTAAAAAAAGGAAGAAGAATGTAAAAAAAGGAAGTAGAAGAATGTAAAAAAAGGAGGAAGAAGAAGAAGAATGTAAAAAAAGGAATAAGAAGAAGAAGAAGGTAAAAAAAAGGAAGAAGAATAAGAAAGAAGAAGAAAGAAGAAGAAGACATACATGTCTGGCAAAATATAAATGAGGCTAACATAGTCAATATCTTTGTAACTCCTAACATCTTTAAAAAAAAAGTTTAATTCCTGCTATTCCATTTGATTGGGCTAAACCTCTATGGCTTTAATGTCTCCTCCACCTCCCACAATACATTCTACATTATTCTTAGTTGTTTTTCTTCATGTAGAATTAACCTACAAGGAAAGAAAGGTTTTTTTTTAATTCCGATATTTTGGCCCCATTGACTTGCATTGGTTCCCGGTATCGGAATCGGCGATACCGATACTTTTTTTTAAGATCGGCCGATCCATTCCGATCCGATATTTTCAAGTATCGGCTGGTATCGCTCAACTCTACTTTTAACCCTTTCACGATAGGGCCAATTTCCATTTTTTAATTTCTGTTTTTTCCTCCCCTATTTCTTAGAGCAATTACTGTTATTTTATGCTCGCATAGACATGTGAGGTTTTTTTTTTTTGGCAAGATGTGTTGTACTTTTGAATTACATCATACATTTTACCCCATAGTATACTGGAAGAAGGGAAAAAAGTGCTGTGAAATTGTGAGAAAAATGCAATTCTGATATAGTTTTTTGTGAACTGATTTTATCATGTACATTTTGCAGTAAAAATTATCTTCCAATGTGATTCTCCTCATCAGTACGTTTAGGGCAATACCCCTAGAGTTCTGTTCTTCTATTATTTAAGTGGCATAAAAAACACAGAAATTAGCAAAAAAAATATTTGGGGTTGTGTATTGTGTTGCCAATTTCTGAGACCTGTAACTTTCATGTTTCTCCCAATGGAGCTGTGTGATGGCTTATTTTGTGAAGGGCGCGACGATGTTTTAGTAATACAAATTTGGGATAGATTTGACGTTTTAATCACTTGTCACTAGAGTTGAGCGATACCGTCCGATACTTCAAAGTATCGGATCGGAATGGATCGGCCGATCTTAAAAAAAAGTATCGGTATTGCCGATTCCGATACCGGAAGTCCCATTCAAGTCTATGGGACTTCCGGTATCGGAATAAGAAAAATCCTGTTTTTCCCTTGTACAGCCTCTCTGGGGTCTGTACGGGCCTTTCGGGGGGCTGTGCCGGCCTGCCAGGGGGTCTGTGCAGGCTCCGGTGGTCTGTGCCGGCCTGCCGGGGGGCTGTGCAGGCTCCGGTGGTCTGTGCCGGCCTGCCGGGGGGGCTGTGCCGGCCTGCCGGGGGGCTGTGCAGGCTCCAGGGGGCTGTGCCGGCCTGCCGGGGGGCTGTGCCGGCCTGCCGGGGGGCTGTGCAGGCTCCGGGGGGCTGTGCCGGCCTGCAGGGGGGCTGTGCAGGCTTCGGGGGTCTGTGCAGGCATCGTCCGATGGGACTACAAGTCCCATCGGGCGATGCCTGCTACCATGACAGTGATTGACACATTAGCCAATGATGGGACAGTAGTAGTCCCATCATCCGGCTAATGTGTTGAATGTAAAAAAAAAAAAAAAAAAAAATTACATGCTACATACATGCTACATACATACAACATGCATACTACATACTACATACATGCTACATTCATACTACATACTACATACATGCTACATGCATACTACATATATACTACATGCAACATACATACTACATATATACTACATACATACTGCATGCTACATATATACTACATGCATGCAACATGCATACTACATATATACTACATACATACTGCATGCTACATATATACTACATGCATGCAACATGCATACTACATATATACTACATGCAACATACATACTACATATATACTACATGCAACATACATACTACATATATACTACATGCATGCAACATGCATACTGCATATATACTACATGCTACATACATACTACATATATACTACATACATACTGCATGCTACATGCATGCTACATACATACTACATACATACTACATGCTACATACATACCACATATATACTACATACATACATACTACATACAATACATTCATACAATACATACATAGACATACAGTACATATAACATAGAGTAACATACTTACCAATACTTGTCACATTGTTCCCCGAAGCCATTGTCTTTTACGGAATAAATATTAGCATAACAAACCACAAAAATACTCACCCACGATCCGAAGCAGTCCACGAGTGTGTCCCACGACGATCTTGGGTAGAGAACTGCAGCATCAGCTGTTGCTGCCGTTCTCTACGGGCTGCAGGAATCCAATGACGGAAGGTAGGTATCCTTCCGCACTGTATTCCTCCGCCACTTAAAAAAAAAAAAAGTCCCTAGTCTCACTTTATGCCATTGCTGCGTGGGAATTTCCCACACAGCAATGGCATAAAGTGAGACTAGGGACTTTTTTTTTTTTAAGTGGCGGAGGAATACAGTGCGGAAGGATACCTACCTTCCGTCATTGGATTCCTGCAGCCCGTAGAGAACGGCAGCAACAGCTGATGCTGCAGTTCTCTACCCAAGATCGTCGTGGGACACACTCGTGGACTGCTTCGGATCGTGGGTGAGTATTTTTGTGGTTTGTTATGTTAATATTTATTCCGTAAAAGACAATGGCTTCGGGGAACAATGTGACAAGTATTGGTAAGTATGTTACTCTATGTTATATGTACTGTATGTCTATGTATGTATTGTATGAATGTATTGTATGTAGTATGTATGTAGTATATATGTGGTATGTATGTAGCATGTAGTATGTATGTAGTATGTATGTAGCATGCATGTAGCATGCAGTATGTATGTAGCATGCATGTAGTATATATGTAGTATGTATGTAGCATGTAGTATGTATGTAGTATGTATGTGGTATGTATGTAGCATGTAGTATGTATGTAGCATGCATGTAGTATATATGTAGTATGTATGTAGCATGTAGTATGTATGTAGCATGCATGTAGTATATATGTAGTATGTATGTAGCATGTAGTATGTATGTAGTATGTATGTGGTATGTATGTAGCATGTAGTATGTATGTAGCATGCATGTAGTATGTATGTAGTATGTATGTAGTATATATGTAGTATGTATGTAGCATGTAGTATGTATGTAGCATGCATGTAGCATGTATGTAGTATGTATGTAGTATGTATGTGGTATGTATGTATCATGTAGTATGTATGTAGCATGCATGTAGTATATATGTAGTATGTATGTAGCATGTAGTATGTATGTAGTATGTATGTGGTATGTATGTAGCATGTAGTATGTATGTAGCATGCATGTAGTATATATGTAGTATGTATGTAGCATGTAGTATGTATGTAGCATGCATGTAGTATATATGTATGTATGTAGCATGTAGTATGTATGTAGTATGTATGTGGTATGTATGTAGCATGTAGTATGTATGTAGCATGCATGTAGTATGTATGTAGTATGTATGTAGTATATATGTAGTATGTATGTAGCATGTAGTATGTATGTAGCATGCATGTAGTATGTATGTAGTATGTATGTAGTATGTATGTGGTATGTATGTAGCATGTAGTATGTATGTAGCATGCATGTAGTATGTATGTAGTATGTATGTAGTATATATGTAGTATGTATGTAGCATGTAGTATGTATGTAGCATGCATGTAGTATATATGTAGTATGTATGTATGTAGTATGTATGTAGTATATATGTAGCATGTAGTATGTATGTAGCATGCATGTAGTATATATGTGGTATGTATGTGGTATGTATGTGGTATGTATGTAGTATGTATGTAGTATGTATGTGGTATGTATGTAGTATGTATGTAGCATGTAGTATGTATGTAGCATGCATGTAGTATGTATGTAGTTTTTTTTTTTAACATTTAACACATTAGCCGGATGATGGGACTACTACTGTCCCATCATTAGCTAATGTGTCAATCACTGTCATGGTAGCAGGCATCGCCAGATGGGACTTGTAGTCCCATCGGACGATGCTTGCACAGACCCCCGGACATCAGCACAGCCCCCCGGCAGGCCGGTACAGACCCCCACAGGGTGCACAGACCACCGGCAGGCCGGCACAGCCCCCCGGCAGGCCGGTACAGACCCCCACAGGGTGCACAGACCACCGGCAGGCCGGCACAGCCCCCCGGCAGGCCGGTACAGACCCCGGGCAGTCCACACAGCCCCCCGGCAGGCCGGCACAGCCCCCCGGCAGGCCGGCAGAGACCCCCGGAAGGCCCGAAATGACGGCGCATCATGATGCGCACACACCGCGCATCATGATGACGTCAGGCTGTCAATCAACTGAACTTCCGATTCCGATGCCGACTTCCGATATTGAAAAAATATCGGAAGTCGGTATCGGAATTCCGATACAGCAAGTATCGGCCGATACCCGATACTTGCGGTATCGGAATGCTCAACACTACTTGTCACTTGTTATTTTTTGGGAAGATGTGGAGACAAAAAGCGAAATTTTGCCTTTAAGTTTTCGTTTACGGTGCTTACCTATTGAGTTAATTGTTTTTACATTTTGATAGATAGGACTTTTCTGAATGGGGCGATACCAGATCTGTATATCTTTTTTACTGTTTTAATATCTTAATTTTCAATAAGGGAAAAGGGGTGACTTGAACTTTTAGCTTTTGTTTTTTTTCATACTTTTTAAAACTTTTTATTATATTTACTTCTCACTGTTATTGTTAGTCCCCTTTGGAGACTTGAAGATGCGATTGTCCGATCACTTGTGCTACAGTGGCTTGTGAAAGTATCCATCCCCCTTGGCATTTTTCAAGTTTTTCTACCTCACAAACTGGAACTTCACAGTTTTTTTAGGGTTTGCATCATTTCATGTAAAGAACATGCTTACAACTGTGAACATTTGGTTTTATTTTTATTTTGAAGCAAATAGGGCAAAATAACTGAAAATTTCAGTGTGCATAACTATTCACACCCTATAGTCATTACTTTGTAGAGTCTCCTTTTGTGGCAATTCTAGATGCAAGTCACTTTGGCAAAACTGCTCAAGCTCATTCAAGAGCTGGTGAACAGCAATCTTCAAGTCTTACCACTGTTTCTCAAATTGGATTAAGGTCTGAGATTTGACTAGGTCACTCAAAAACATTAACATTTCCCCTTAAACCACTCAAGAGTTGCTTTAGCAGTATGCTTTGGGTCATTGACTTGTTAGAAAGTGAACATCCGTTCCAGGCTTAAATCACTAACACACTGAAACAGGTTTTGCTCAAGAATATTCCTATATTCACTTTGACTTGGATCATTCCCTGTCCCTGCTGCTGAAAAATATCCCCACATCATCATGCTTCCACCACCATGGTTCACTATGGGGATTGTGTTCTGGGGGCGAAAAAGCTGCCAAATGTTAAATGTCGCTGTTAGAGATTGACACCAGCATTTAACAGCTTAACAATTATGGGTGGAGAAACTCTCCAACCGTGGTTGTTAGTGGCAGGTCAAGGCTGTAATACACAGCCATCACCTGATGGGTATGAGATGGGCTAACTGAGTGAGCCCGCTCCATACAGCCACTTCCAACTTGTGCCATACATGTACAGTGGATTTCGTGAATGGGTTAAAGGGGTTGTCCACTACTAGGACAACTCCTACTTGATCAAAATGTTTGGCCCCAATAAAATAAAGCTTTTGCTCCCCTCCTGTGCCGGTACCGTTCTTGCGGTGTCGGCACTCACTCTCCCAGAGCTCCTTGAAGTTGTTGTGACATGTGACACCGGCTGCCAATCAGCGCCAGTTAAACTGTCTCTGCCTCCGAACAAATCGAACTTGAAGAGGAAATCCGAGCTGTAGTTGATCTGAGACTTCCTCTTCATGCTCAATTTGACAGGAAGTGGGGACAGTGATGCTGATTGAGCGTCAGTGTCATGTGATACAACAGCACGAGGGCCCCGGGAGTCCGAGTGTTGACACCGTCAGAATGGTGCAGGCATGGGAGATGAGTTTTAGCTTTATTATTTTATGGGGGGCAAGCGACGGGTATGAAAAGAAGTTGTCCAAGTAGTGGACAATTTCTTTAAATACCATTTACAGTTTTCATGGAAACAAAACTGCAAAATTTCAAGTGACTGCATAGTACAAAATATATTACTGCAGCCAAGTTAGTAGAGACTTCCAGCAAATCAGTTTGAAAAGTAAAATATATAACAAAATACTATAAGGAGACTCATGCATTTGAGCTAGTTGCAATAATCACAGTTCACAAATTAACCATAAACCCACCTTTTAAAATAATCTTCTATCCATATTATGGAAGCAGTATAATTCAGGAGGCCATGACTGTTTTGTATCGCCACCTCCAATAATTGAAGCTAGACTGAGTAATTCCTGCCTCAGCAATGAGAAGCTGAGAGGGAATTCACATTAAAATTCATGATGGGCCGAAGATTATTTTGTATATTTTCCTGCTCTAGCATTGGTTCACATTATTCTTTAGATCTCATTCAGATGTCTGTTTTTCACATATGAGTCTATGGGATTATTCACCTGTTCTTGTTTTTTTGCGGTCCTTGGAAAATCGTGGAGGCATGTCCGATTTTGATCTGAGAATCGGATGTAAATCAGTAATGCAGGTCTATGTATCTGTGAAAAAGTCAGACCATAGTCTAATGACATCCGAGTGTGGTCCAATTTTCACGGACTGCTACGGAGGAGAGGGTGGGTGATTTTTTTTTGTTTTCCACATACGAGAAAAACTTAAAGCACTCATTCCACACTCTGATCAAACTCTTATAAAAAAAATTGTGAAAAACTGACATCTGAATGAGGCCCTAGGATTAGAGTTGAGCGAATATGTTTGGATTCGGTGGCCGAATCTGAATTTGCCAATCGTGCCGAATGTATGTTTGATGATCGCTCTCCAAACATATTCGGTAGTTTCTACTCTCATTGACTCTAATGTCGTTTGGCTGTGCTCGACGAATATTGCAAAACCAATATTTACTGCCCATCGTATTCGGAGCCGAATCCGAACAAATTCGCTCAAATCTACTTAGGATATACTTTGCACCAAGAAAACTGGAGAGCGTGGTCTGCGAGAACTGTACTAAACTTCTTAAAAGTTTTACAACAAATAGTCTTTTTGAGCTTGTTTTAACATATTTTCAACTTCTTTACATTTCTGCTACTACTTTTCAACTTTTGTTACCTTTCTACCTTGCTTTATACCTTCTTTCATTTTTTTTTATTTTGTTTTTGACTGAGAAGACAAATGTTAACTTTTGGGCAAACTTGAAAGAATTGTAGACTAAACTTTTTAATGCTTGCTAGTTTCTGCCAAAATCTGGTATGAAGTGAATAGTAAATGTGGGAATCTGTTTCTTCTGGCAGTAAACTAGAGACAGTGAGTGAAGAGAGGGAAGAATCAATAGTCACTTTCCTGGTAAAATAAAGCAGACTATTATATTAGAGAGGCCTATGGGCAAACCTCAAGACTATTATGGGATGTAAATACTCTTCTCAATGTATCCCTTTGTCAATGGCAGGATGTTCTTACTCTTTAAACGCGTTGTCTACATTCAATTAATTTTTCTCCACGTGCATTCTCCGCTAAAAATATCAACAAAATTAGCCTTGCACACTCCATGACACTCCAGCTTTGCTTGTCCATTACTGCCCCTTACTTTTTTTATATAGCTACAAACACATACACTGGGTAGAAATGATTATTCAGAGCAAAGAAGTGAACCATCAAATTAAAAAACAATAAATCTTTATTAGAAAACCAATTAAAAAAATCAGAGTTCCTAGTCGGGAGGACACCACAATATCCTTAATGGTAATATTTCACTGCTATATTATTGGAATGCAACAATCTAGACATGGTACACTTATTTAAAAATAAAGTCAAGTGACTTCCCATAATATGTCACATTAATCACATGAAATTCGAATGCCAGGTTGTCCAATTTTAAAGGTATACAAAAGGTATACATAGGCAACATATATCACAGAGCAAGAAATGAATAAAACTCCAAATGCAGCAGTGTAGACTGACATTAAAAACCTACTGCAGGTATAGCCAGTGAATATGGTAAGTATGGTGAAATGGAACTTATAACATTAGTTGGCCAGGCTATATCTTAATACCAAATTAGCAATAACATGAACAAACAGCCCCAGCAGCAATCTCAATGGAATAAATAGTTCATATTGACAATGCACCTGTGCTCCAAGGTAAAGGACAGAACATGTGTGAAAAATAAGGATAGTGTAAATACCTGTAAAGGAAAATACCAGAAAAGTAGGACAGGTCAGACTGGATAGGAAACCCCCCTCCACCACCCTGATACGCGTTTCACCACTTGCTTCTCCTGCTCCCTGAACAGTGGGGTAGGTAGGGTAGGCACATTGTTACACCCTCCATATATTTCATCAAATCTGCTGCCGTTTTCTACGTCAGAATTGCCACTCCAGTCCCTGACTAGAGTATCATTTTTGGTGCACAGCAAGGAGGCACACGCAGCTTACTAGAGGAGCCAAATTCATTAATTGACATTCACCTGTCAATGAATTCAGCATTGTGTTCTCTGCCAAGACTGGCATAGCGCGAGCTTGTCTTACACCAGTGTTGATGAATCGACCACTTTATTTTTTAATTCACTGTGCAATAGTACATTTACTCTCAACTCAAGGTCCATTTTTAGATACAGATCCTGAATCTCCTGTACAAACATACAGTCATTGCCAAAAGTGTGGGCACCCTTGATATTGCTCCAGTATTTCTCTCAGAAAATTATTGCAAAAAAAAAACAGAGGAAGAAAAGGCAATTGAACATAATTTCACACAAAACTGCAAAAATGGGGTGCTAACAAAAATGTTGGCACCTTTCCCAAATTGTGGGTTAACAACTTTGTTTCAAGCATGTGATGCTCGTTCAAACTCCCCTGTGGAAAGAAACAGGTAAGGAAAATATGAAAATCACACCTGAAACCAGATGATAAGGGAAGACGTTGACTCAATCTTTGCATTGTGTGTCTGTGTGTGACTCACTGAGTGTGGAGAACAGAACGAAAAGAGAATTGTCTGAGGACTCGAGAACCAAAATTGCAGAAAAAAATAAGTAATCTCAAGGTTACAATTACATCTCTAGAGATCTTGATGTTCTTTTGTCTATGGTTATAAAGAAGTTTACAACCCATGGCATGGCAGATAATCTCCCTGAATGTGGACAGCAAAGAAAAATTGATGAAAGGTTGCAATGCTGGATAGTCTGGATAGTTGATAAGCAGCCCCAATCAAGGCAAACTATCCGTCAACATTTAAATGCAATGGAAAGTAATAGCAGGTGACTCAGGAATACCACACTGCTGACCGAGGGACTTAAAAAAGTTAGACTGCAGTTTCAGTTTACCAAAATGTACCTACAGTCAAATATGGTGGAGGTTCAAAGATGTTTTCAGTTTGTTTTGCTGCCTCTGGCACTGAGTGTGTGCAAGGCATCAAGAAATCTGAAGATTACCAAAGGATTTTGAGTTGGAACGTAGTGCCCAATGTCAGAAAGCTGTGTTTGCGTTTTAGGTCATGGGTCTTCCAGCAGGACAATGACCTCAAACATACTTCAAGAAGCACTCAAAATAAATAGAAACAAAGCACTGGAGAGTTCTGAAGTATCCAGCAATGAGTCTGCATCTAAATCTCATTGAACATCTGTAGAAAGATCTTAAAATTGCTTTAAATATGAAAGACCTGGAGTAGTTTGCAAAGGAAGAGCGGTTCAAAATTCCAGTTGAGAGGTGTAAGAAGCTTATTGATGGATATAGGAAGCGATTAATGGCAAAGGGTGTGCAACCAAATATTAAGTTGACGATGTCAACAATTTTTCCGGGCCATTTTTGGAGTTTTGTGTTAAATTATGTTCACTTTGCCTTTTTTTCTCTGTCTTTTTTGTGTTCTTCCAATTACAAATGAGCGAACTTGTTCGGAAAACGTTCACCAATCTAAAATTCGGCACGAACGTAGCACATTTAGTTTGGTGCTCAGTTTCCCAAAAATTTTTCCTCATAGCCGACAAAATTCGGTCACAGTTCGGTAAATGATAGCGTTTTCACTAATGCTTTTGTTAGGACTTTGGCTAGGATAGTTGTGCATGTGTAGCCTATTCACCTGCTCCATCTATCCCTCACTCCCTCAAGATGGCTGGACCATCATGGTAAATACATCATTGTAAATACACCCCTGTACTTTGTATCTCCCTCACCTCATTGTAGATTGTAAGCTCTCACGAGCAGGGTCGTCTTATTTTGCTTTAATGATTGTATTGTTAACGTTGTTACTTATGACTTGTGTTTTGAAACTGTTAAACTGTAAAGTGCTGCAGAATATGTTGGTGCTATGTAAATAAAGATTATTATTATTATTCTGTATGATAACTGGAGAGATGTGTTTTATGAGGGGAGAGGGTGTGTATAGGTCAGAGGATCGGTGGAGTGTAATTTTTTTAAATTTTATTTTTAATAACTTAAAGTGTGTACATTCTGGCAGCCAATCAGGGCTTTGAAAAAATCCACAATGTCATGACAAGGGCTTCTGTCATTGGCTGCCAAAGTCACATGTCCATCTCCATATAAAAAATGTTGTTTTGCTGCTGCTATTTTCTCAGTGTAACAGCTCATATAGTCCGCTCTTCCTGCTGAGTCAAGTTTTCACATAGGATCATGTTCTGTGTGAAATTGGCCTTCCAGCATCTAACTAGTTTGTGCTAATAGTGTTGTGCAGGCAGGAGTCCACAATTCCTACTCAAAATCATTTGGGATAATACCGTGTTTTAGTCAGGACTCAGGAGACCCCATTTTCTAATCAAAATTGTTAGGGCTAATATTGTGGTATAGCCAGAAGGCCCCATTTGCTAATCAAAATCGTTCGGGCTAATATTGGAGTGTAGGAACGAGTCCACATTTCCAACTCAAAATCATTTGGGCTAATACTGTGTTGCAGTCAGGACTCAGGAGGCCCCATTTGCTAATCAAAATCATTGTGGCTAATATTGGGGTGCAGGCACGAGTCCACATTTCCAACTCAAAATCATTTGGGCTAATACTGTGTTGCAGTCAGGACTCAGGAGGCCCCATTTGCTAATCAAAATCATTGTGGCTAATATTGGGGTGCAGGCACGAGTCCAAATTTCCAACTCAAAATCATTTGGGCTAATACTGTGTTGCAGTCAGGACTCAGGAGGCCCCATTTGCTAATCAAAATCATTAGGGCTAATATTGGGGTGCCACTAGGAGGCCTTATTTGCTAATCCAAATTATTTGGTCTAATATTGGGGTGCAGGCACCAGGCCCCATTTGTTGATCAAAATAATTGGGGTTAATATTGTTGTTCAGGCACACTATCTCAGAAAATAAATACTGTTGAATACAGGTGACTGACAGGTCTGGGCCTAGGGTTGTGAAACAGTTGGTTAAAAGAGGGGAAGGGTACATACAACATGAAAGGGAAAAAGCACGGTTGTGGTGGAAGGGGAAAAAGACTTGGTGTCTGACATGTACGTTGGTTAATTGTTAATGTTACTGAAAGCTCTACTGAACAAATACCATCTCGTCCTATCCAAAGATAACTGACAACATCTGGTACTAGATGGGCTACTCTATTCCCTTTCTTTGGCAGCCACCCAGCGGTACGCATTGTAGATGAGGGCCAGAAAGAGCATATGCTCCAGTGTATGGCAAGCGCTGCATCAAGTGTCCACTCCTCCTCTTCCTCCACCTTCATATCACACACATTACAATCCTCAGAGGTGGCATCCCAATTACCCTTGTTTTCCCTGTGGGTGGCTCTGGTGGCAGTGGGGGCAGGCGGACAAGGGGCTGCACCACAAGTCTTCCTCCGCTGTTTCTGGCTCCTCCACGTCTTCTAGGTCCTCCACCTGTGCAGGCAACCTCTCCCTTAAGGAGATACACGTTTGAACAGTGCAGAGAGAATCCCCCCCACGTACTGGGCACCTCAACCAGGCAGTGTTTAAATTAATATGCCTTGGAGATCACAGTCACACAGCTCAAGAGTTGTGAACAGCTATCCAGGCTCAGTTTGAGCAATTGCTGTCTCCACTGAATCTGGTGGAAAATGGTGTGAACCCAGTGGCAGCCCTACGCTGAGGCAACCTTACACGTGACTTGCATGGCTCACATCATCAACCTGGTGTTACAGCAATTTTTTCCCCCCACTATCCTGGCTGGATGCGTTGCTGCTGTTTGCTCACTTCCGCCAATTGTGCCACGTAGGTCATCAACTTGCATCGTTACAGAGGTCTTTCGTCCTACCAGTTAATCGTTTGAATGGCAATCTGCCAACACGGTGGAATTCCACTCTGCACATGTTGCAGCAACTGTAGCACCAGCAACGAGCCCTGGTGCAGTATATCCTGTTGCATAACCTGAGCCAACACAGTACGGATGTGGTGCAAATCTCAATTGCGGAGTGAGCACAGATAAAGGACCTCTGCACCATTATGCACAGTTTCAAAATAGCTATTAAGATGGTTAGGGCTGATGATCAGCATCAGTATTCCAGTCACCTACATGCTGAAGTACACTTTAAATAGCCTGTAGAGATGAGTGAATATTTCAATGTTCGGTTCAGATTACGATTGCCGAATTTGCAATACTCGCCGAGTCGCCATTAATTCACTGAACATAACAAAACGCCATTCAGCTCAATGGGAGGCAAAAACAAACACATGCACAACACCTTAATATGGCCCCAAATGCTGCCAAAACGCATCAAATGAGGGACACACTCAGGTGGCATAAATATCAGTTTTGTAGACTACCATTTTCAGAAATATTTAAGGATAGTAACACAGGTAGTTGAGTCCAAGGAAGTGGAGGCCTGACAGTGTCGGAGGCCTACTACTACAGGCAACACGCATTAAGGAGACCCAACCAGGAGTGTTCACATTTCCAAAAATTTTAGGCAGACACCACCAAAGTGGCATCAATTTCACCACAGTAGAAATAGTATAATAGGGGCCGACAGGTCTTCCACTACACCCAATCCAGCAGATGGACGTCCAACCAGGAGTGTTCTTATTTTAAAAAATGAGGGCCTGACATCACCGAAGTGGAATAACTGTCACAAGAATAGTAATAGTATAATTGGGACCGAGACATCTTCCACTGCAGCAGATATAGACAAACCATGACTGTTCATGTGGCACCCCTGAGGCTCAGACGCCACAGAAATACTGAACCTTCTCCTAAGGTGTAGTGCCCCACCAACTAGGTAGGTTGGGAACTCCTTTCCACACTCCAACACCTGCATCCCACACACAGGATAGTTCAGTAGGTCCGCCTAGCAGCTTCAGGCTGGGGGTAGCAGAGCACCCTTCGTGGAACCCTGCTTCGTAACACGAAATGTGCTGGGAGGTGGGTGGAGTTAGTATAAAAGAGGGGGAAAGTGAAGAAGTGTAGGTCAGTCTGACAAAAGGTCAGTCTGGGGTGAGTCCCAGAGAAGTTCAATTCTGAAGTTAGTTTTGAGTTCAGTTTGAGTTCAGTTTAGAAAGAGTGCTGCAGCTGCCTCAGTGATCTGAGCCAGCTGACATGGGAAAGAGAAGAGAAGGAGAAAGACGTAGACCTGCAACCTAAGCTTCCATAGGAGAGAGAAGGAACAGCGCGGAACGAAGGAGTAGGAGAACAGAGAGGAGTTGTGGGTTGGAAGAGGAACCCTGCCTATAGGTTCTCAGCGCAAGGCCAGGGCCCGGTCCCTGAGGTTGTATGGACACTTATGGTTCTGCAGCAGACACCGGTGGAGTAGTTTGCTGTAAATGCACTACTCCCATCAAAGACTTGGGACACAACAGCAACTGGATAGAGAGCCAGGACTTCTGAGAAGGGAGTTCCTGATAGAGGCTACAGCTGTCTGTCATAGAAGTAAGGTTCTAGGAACATCTGACAGGAGGAATTCAAGAGAACTACGGTACTGGAGTTCTTCACACTAAAAGGCGCAATACAGGAGTTGTTCAGGAAAGGCACATGTTGGCGGAGTGTTGGAGAGGAGAACCCTGACTTGCCCGGGAGGTTGATTGAGTCTCTACCCCGGAGGACATGGCACGGAGGCAGGCACCAGTGGGTATCACGAACTGTGAGTAAAGCTTTGAAACTGCAAGCCCTGGTGTCCTCCATTCATTCGCCGTTAACACCTTCAGCACCGCTACATCTGGGTACCAGCATCTATACCATTCTGCGCCTCTTCTCATCCATTGCACCCACACTGCCCTGGGATTACAGCTCCACCTGTGGGGAGCTACACCATCTTTGCTGCACCACACCATCAGTCCCAGTGGATCTGCACGCAGCGCTGGCTCAACATCTTACTTGCCAAACACCACGGGTGGCGTCACGAACTATTCAAATAAACTATAACACTATTAACATCACCGCCATTGATATTGGGCACCCAGGGCCACGGACCGGGTCACTGCTGCTGTGACACATCTCCCCTGACGCCGGCCCGGTACTGGGTACCCCGCTGCCCTGGGTGTGAGGGCGACCCATTCACATTTCCACAAATTAACATCAGCAGCAGGCACAGAAACCACACTAAAGATATCACAGAGTGCAGTTACGTGAAATTAATGCATCACAGTAAAAAATGCAATATCACTTAGTCTGTACAGTCTGCGATTGTGGTGCAAAAGCCCTTGGAGAACTATGACTTGTCAATCTTGATGAAAGTTAGGCAGTCTACACTTTCAGGGGACAGCCGACTGCGCTTATCCGTCAGGACACCACCAGCAGCGCTGAAGACACGTTCTGAGAGAAAACTATCTACCGGGCACGATAAAACCTCCAAGGCGTGTGAGGCGAGCTCAGGACACTCATTCATTTTGGAAGACTAAAATTTGAAAAGGTCCAAACCCTCCCTGATGGTATTTATATTTAGTTCTAGTTACTCCTGAACCAGCTTCTCCATTCGTTCACCACATGTAAGACTTGGAGTCTGTTGTGCTGGTGCACGAGTTAGTCTATAAAAAGTGTCAAAGGACTCACAGAACTTGCTTCTTCCACTTTGACCGCTGCTGCTATTGTTTAGGCGTTGACAAATTGATGTGCCAGAAGTGTAGATCTGCAATGCGAACTTTGTGCTTCAATGCTGACTTGGGAGAAAGCTCTCAAGGTTGTGTAAAAGCATGTTTTGATACTCCAGTATTCGTGGGTCCCTTTCTAGGGTGGAAATCATCTGGCAAAATTTGATTTTATAGCGTGGATATAACAGAGTGGCAACCCAGTAGTCAGCATTATTGCTAATCATAACTATACGGGGATCATGCTGCAGATAGTGCAGCAAGAAGGCACTCATATATTGGGTTCTACCATGAGGTCCAAGCCCATGCTGTCTTGGTGGCTGGGTAACAATGAGGCTCATTTCCTGTGTCCCCTCCCGCCAACCACGAACAACAGAGAGGGGAGGATTAGCCTCTTCATCTGACAGTTGCTCGTCCATCACCTCTTCCTCCTCTATTTGCTCCTCGGATCTTGCACCTTTGATAACAGTTTGTCTGTTATCACCAGCCCCCCTCGATCGCAGTAATCCACCCTCCCTTGGCACCCACCTGTGTGATGACAGTCTTGAACTTAGAGACAATGTTATCCCTCCCGCATCCTCCTCGGCATCCTCCTCTTCTTCTGGGACCACCATCTCCTCCCGCAGGCTATTTAATGTCAGCTCCAGCATATAGATGTCATGGTTTACTGAGTGTGCAGGATTGTGTAATTCTGGGGTTAATCTGGATGGCCTCACTCTGGGAGGCTCTTTATAGCCTCATTGTGGGGTCATTCCTCGTCGCTTATACTTTGAATCTTGGCCAAGTGTATGTGACCCTGTTGTGCCTGTGCTATGTTACGTTTGTCTGGTTCTGATCTGGTTCTGTCCCCATTTAAGAGTTCTGCCTGTCCCATCTGTACTGTGCTGCCATCTCTTTGTATGACCCCTTGGCTTCATCCTGGCAACCCTCCACCTGTCCCTTCTGTACTGCACCCCTCACTTCGTGTATGACCCTCTGTTTTGTCCGACCTGAGCTTGGCCTCCGGAGCCACCGCTGCATATTCCCGGGACAGCTGTCTCCCAGGAGCGCTCCGCGGTAACCCGGCCCCCTCCTGTGATGCTCGGTCACATGACTGCAGGTCCTGCTGCTAGCAGAGAACTCAGCATCCTGGCTCACCGTGGCTCTCAGGTCTCATCTGCCTGAGCTCCTACGCTGTGCCAGTGGGTGAGTTACCTTGTTCAGCCGTGGCAAGTCGCCGGCGCTGACAGGGTTGTGACAATAGATGATCAGAATAGTGATGCTGATGACGGCGTCGTCAGCGCTAACCATGTTAGTAGCCATTTCGAAACTGTGCAGAAGAGTGCATAGGTCCTAAATCTGTGCCCACTCTAAACATATTATGCGCCACGTCCATACTGGGTTGGAATAGGCTATACGACAAGACATACTGAGTCAGGGCTCTTGCTGCTGCCACAGTCACTGCAACATGTGCAGAGTGGAATTCCACCATGTCAGCACATCGCATATCAACCTGTTAACTGGCATGGACAAAGACCTCTGTATCAAAGCGAGTTAATGACCAGAGGTGTGCGAACGGCGGAAAAGAGCACACATGTGCTTTCTGGAGCAGCTCACCCAGGTCAGGATAGTGTCAGAGAAAACGCTGTACCACCAGGTTGAGGACGGGAGCCATGCAAGGCATGTGTGTGAGCTTGCCTTGCCATAGTGCTGCCACCAGGTTTGCACCAGTATCGGACATGGTCTTCCCTGGATGCAGGTTCAGCAGAGACAGGAATTGATGCAACTCATCCTGGAGAGTTGTCCACAACTTTTCAGCTGTATGACTGCGGTCTCCAAGGCATAGCAATTTTAATACTGCCTGATTGCAGTGAGCCCTGGCTGCGCTGAGTGGAGGTGCTGGGGATTCACTCTGCAATGTTGGAACAAGTGTATCCTTAAGGCAGAGTTTGAGGGCGCAGGTGGCGGCCCTAGGGGGGATAGAGGAGGCATAGGCAGTGGTGGAAGTGTTAAATGTAGATGTTTGTCCAGCCAGCCTTAGCGATTCCAACACTTGTGGAGCAGCACCTGTCTCCACAGCCACCAGGGTAACCCAGTGACCAGTCAGCAAGATGGAGACGTAATGCCCTTGGCCATGCTTACTTGTCCAAGTGTCTATGGTGAAATGCACCCTGGCAGACAGAGATTTTGTTAAGGAATGGGTGATGTTGTCTGCGAAATGCTGGTGTAGCGCAGGCACAGTTTTCTTAGAAAAGTAATGGCGTAATTGGTACTGGGGGACTGCAATGGCCATCAACTTTCGGAAACCGTCTGTATCTAGCAGGTGGAAAGGCAGCATTTCAGTGGCCAACAGATTGGAGATGGTGAAGTTCAACCTCTTAGCTTTGTCATGCGTAGGAGGAAGCAATCTTTTATGTGACCACAACTGCAAAACCGTGGGCTGGCTGCAGTACTGAGAGAGGGCGGAGTACGGTGAATCAGACAAACTGCTGGACCGTGAAAGAGGTGCAGGTGGAGATGTTATGGTGGATTGAGAAACTTGTGGTTTTCTTGTTCTCTGAGATGGGTCAAAAACAGCAGGCATGTCCGCTTCCATTACAGCTGAAGGTGGCCTCTCAGTCAGCGTGACTGGAGAGAGTAAAGAACTGGAGGTTCTGCGATCTGATACCTGCGTCTCAATAGTTGGCATGGTAACAGGGGAGGAGGAAGAAGCAGCAGATGCAATTGATGGGGCAGCTGATGGTTGTTGAGGTCCGCTGGTCTGCATTTTTGAGCAGTAGGATTCCCACAGTAAAGCATGTTGATTGTGCCTGTGAAGGTTTATACATGTAGTAGCAAATTATTGCACTTTTTACCTCAATTCAGTTTTTTTTTTTGCAACGTTTGCAGATTACACGAATTGGATCATCCTTTGCAGTGTCAAAAAAGGCCCAGGCTAGGCAACCCTTGCCACCCCTGTGAGCTGCAGACCCATGGACGCTGCTGGTCACAGGCACATTTGTGGCTGAAGATGCATTTCTCGTTGTGGCTGCATCACTACGACGTACAGTGCAATGTAACCTCCTCGTCTTCCTTCTCAGATGACATACTCAGCTGTGTGCCTCTATGTTCACGACAACTGGGATCTAACACCTCATCATCCTCTGTGTTATCACATTCCTCGCCCGTGGAGTCACCCTCCTCCTCTTCTTGCCCTGACAGCACAGTACAGTCCGCATGAGCCTCAGATGTCTGAGTCTCATCAGGATCACATCCCCACCAGGGGTTAACATCTGATGACGAGGGTCAGGATGCTGTTCACATCGTACTCGTCCTGCCCCGGATCCAAACTAAAAAATATTTGGGCATCAGTGCTGATTTCCTCCTCTTGACTCTGTGATGCTTTTGAGTACACTTCTGATGAACATGGCATAGAATGTGTGAACAGTTCTTCAGACTCTCCCATCTGTGGTTCCGTACAGTCAGTTGAATGGTTGGATAGTTGGTACGCGGGGGGAAGCAAGGGGAATTTGGGTGCCACCTATGTGGACTGTACTTTGTGTGATGTAGAGGTGGAGGAAGAGGAGGCGAGGCCACTTGAAGCTGCTCTTGCCATCCACTCAAATACATGCTCTTTCTGGGCATCATCAACAAGACGTACTGCTGTGCGTCTGCCAAAGAAAGGTAGTGGTGTAGCCTGACCAGTAACATAAGCTGTCAGTTGTCTTTGCATAGAACGTAATGTTGCTTCACTAGTGCTTTCACAAACATTACCACCTACCCCAAGTACACCTTGAACACCAAGCCTCACTCCCCTTCCACCACGGCCTCACTATGTCCCCCAGTCATGTTGCTCAGATAGTGTGGTAGGAGCACAGTATTAGTAACAAAAAATTATATTGTAAACTCTGTACCACCTCTGCAAACAGCTGGATTTCAGCGACAATGAATTCCTAGTTGAAATATGGCATGCTGTCTCGTATTAGTCACAGAAAAAAGAATTGTTTGTGTGGATGAGGCCTGTATAAAAAAAGAAGTTATGGGCCAAACAATTTGAAAGTCAGGTCCCCTACTGTATGACACTAGGAACAAAAGAATTTTTGTGACCTCTATAATACACTAGATGCTACAAACTTTTTTAAAGTCATGTCCCTTACTGTATGACGTTAATAACAGAAGAATTTCTTGTGGCCTCTGAATCACGCCTCTACAGCTTAATTTCAAACCAACCAAACGACAAAAGGTGATACGGTGGGTTGCCTAACTTTTTGCAACTGAAAAATTATACTTTTTATTATGTGCCTTAGGCTGATTTCACATTTGCGGTTTTTTTCGCGGTAATTTAGCGCTAAATAGCGCATGCGGTTTTTTTTCCTATACTTTGCATGGGATGCGCTTATGTGCGCATACACATGCATTTGTACGCGTTTTACCGTGCATGCGTTTTTTTGCGGTATGCGCTCGGGCGCACAAAATGCAACTTGTTGCATTTTTTGTGCGTCCAATTTGCCTCAAAAAAACGCATGCGCGCGCAATACGTTTTTTTACAGCAAGACACCCATTATAAGTCTATGGTGAGCATATGTGCGCATTGGCATGCTTATGTATGCGTTTTTTTGCACATGCGTTTTTTTTTACCATTAGTTTAGACAATGGAATTTAGGGGTTTGGGTAAAGTTAGGGTTAGTTAAGGGGGTTTAGGGTTAGGGTTAGGGTCAGGGTTAGGGTTAGGGTTAGGGTCAGGGTTAGGGTTAAGTATGGTTTGGTTAAGGGTTAGGGTCAGGGTTAGGGTTAGGGTTAGGGTTAGGGTCAGGGTTAGGGTTAAGTATGGTTTGGTTAAGGGTTAGGGTCAGGGTTAGGGTTAGGGTTAGGGTTAGGGTCAGGGTTAGGGTTAGGGTTAGGGTCAGGGTTAGGGTTAGGGTTAGGGTCAGGGTTAGGGTCAGGGTTAGGGTTAAGTATGGTTTGGTTAAGGGTTAGGGTCAGGGTTAGGGTCAGGGTTAGGGTTAAGTATGGTTTGGTTAAGGGTTAGGGTCAGGGTTAGGGTTAGGGTTAGGGTTAGGGTCAGGGTTAGGGTTAGGGTTAAGGTTAGTTAGGGTTTGGGTTAGGGTTAAGTATGGTTTGGTTAAGGGTTAGGGTCAGGGTTAGGGTTAAGTATGGTTTGGTTAAGGGTTAGGGTTAGGGTTAGGGTTAGGGTCAGGGTTAGGGTTAGGGTTAGGGTCAGGGTTAGGGTTAGTAAAGTCATGGTTTGGGTTAGTGTGAGGGGCCACCTAATGTTGGAAAAAAACGCAAACGCGGTAAAAACGCACTAAAAACGCATACAAACGCTGCGTTTTTTTCATGCATGCTCATAAAAATGCTTGAAAAAAACGCAGCAGTTGTATGCTTTTGTATGCGTTTTTCAATGCGTTTTTTTGCGGGAAAAACGCGCTGCAAAAAAAAGCAAGTGTGAAACAGGCCTGAAGTCTGCAGACAGGTTCATATCACTGCCACAAAATGACAACGTGGGATACAGCAGGTTGTTTCACATTTAAATTAAACAGCAGAAAAAAGGCAGCATCGCTTACCTGCCCAGATCTTAGAATAAAATGCACTACAGGGTACAGCCAGCCTGCCTAATCGACTAATAGGGTCGTGACTAATAGGTTGTGAAGCAGACACTATGCAGTACCCTTGCGTGAAGAGTGCCCTATGTGGGCCTTTATTGTGCAATTGTATACTGGGCAGTCACCCCCTCCAGGAATGGTTAGATGGAGAGTGGCTGTTGGACTAGTATCTTGCACCTGTGTTGCAAACATTTTGCTATATGGGCTGGCTGGACCCTGTAGTGCATTTGTTCTAAGATCTGGGTAGGAAGCAATGCTGCCTTTTTCTCTGCTTTTTTCTGCTGTTTAATTTGAATTTTTGGAGGCTTTTAGTCTTTTTTTTGTTGCTTTGCTAATAGTTTTTGTGCCTTAGGTCTGTAGACAGTTTTATATCACCACAGCACTAAATGACAAAGTGGGATACAGCAGGCTGTTTCACATTTAGCTTGTGAAAAAATATTAATTAGAATGCTATACTCGTGCATGGAGCACAATAGAAGAAGTGCCCTTGTAGTACATGTGCCCTGCTGGCTTTGTCTGTGGACCTCAGTAATGGCAAAAAAATGCTGAAAGGTAAATTTAACAGCCACCCTGGACAGTAGGACACTAGCTACTGTAGCTACACTATCTGACTAATATACAATCACTTAGCTAACTAGCTAAAATGTGGGATATAGCAGGCTTTTCACATTTAGCTAGTGAAAAAATATTAATTAGAATGCTATATGGAGTACAATAGAAGCAGTGCACAACATGTGGACCTCATTAATGTCCAAAAAAAAGTGCTGGAAGGGGATGGAGGAAGCAATCTTAAGTGTTAACCCGCCACCAACACACTATGGACTTTAACCTCATGGAAGCGCCCGACACATGAGCGCCTTCTTGCTGCACTATCTGCAATATGATGCCTGTTTTGTTAGTATTAGAAATAGTGCTGACTACTAGGTTACCACTTTGTTAGACCCATGGTGCAAAAATATATTTTGCCAGATGATTCTTCCTGGAGTATCAAAACACACTTATAGACAACATTAAGGCTGCGTTCACATGTAGCTTTTTTTGCGTTTTCGCGGCGATTTTAAATGCGCGATTTTTCCGCAAAAATGCAAAAAAACAGCATCCCATGCAATCCTATGGGATTCCGCAATGCTGTGCTAATGCTGCGGATTTTCCCGCGGCGGAATCACATCACGGTAAAATACGCAGCATGCTCATTAATTTTGCGTAATCGCGGCGATTCCGCCCACATAGGAATGCATTGTTATGCTTACTTTCCGCATGTGGCTGTGCCCACCATGCGAAAAGTAAGAAGAACATTTGCGGATGGTACCGACGGTCCGGAGGAGAGGAGACTGTCCTCCGGGCTCTGAGTACCATATCCCTGTAAAAATAGAATTAAAATAACAAGTATTGTTATTCTCACCTTCCGGCGTCCCGCGCAGCCTTCCCGCCTCTCTTCACGCTCCCGGCATCTTCCAGTCCCAGTAATCCTTTGCGAGAATGACTGCGATGATGTCACGGTCTCGCGGGTGCGTGACGTCTCGCGGTCATTCGCAATGACATCGCGGGAGCGCAACGTTTCGCGGTCATTCGCACAAAGGATTACTGGGACCGGAAGATGCCGGGAGCATGGAGAGAGGCGGGAAGGCTGCGCAGGACGCCGGAAGGTGAGAATAACAATATTTTTTATTTTTTTCTATTATTTTTTACATCCTATCTTTTACTACTGATGCTGCATAGGCGGCATCAGTAGTAAAAAGTTAGTCACACTTGTCAAACACTGTGTTTGACGAGTGTGACCAACCTGTCAATCAGTTCTCCAAGCGATGCTCCAGATCGCTTGGAAAACACTAGCATTCTGCAAGCTAATTACGCTTGCAAATCGCTAGTTTTTCCACGGGAAAATCGCGGGAATTTAAAATGCTACTTTCCCGCGGAATGGAATTCCAGAATTCTCTCCATAACTTCCGCGGGAATTCCGCTACGTGTGAACTTAGCCTAAGAGTGGTTTACCCAAGAAAGCAGTGAGGCACACATTGTGCATTGCAGTTACAGACTTTCAACCCTGGGAAAATTAAGACGTCAACACAAAAAAATAACCAGCAGCAGTGTAAGTGGCATAAGCAATTTCTGTGAGTCGTTCCACACATTTTTTAAGATCAGCCTGTGCACCAGTAGAACAGATTACAAGTCTGAAATGTTGTGAGAGACTGGAGAGGATGGTGCAGGTGTATTTCAAGGACAATATCAATGCCATCAGGGGGAATTTGGGCCCTTTTAAATGTTAATCTTCAAAAATGGAAGAGTGACCTGAGCTCGCCTGTCACAACTTGGAGGTTCTGTCACGCCCGGCAGCCAGCATTCTCTCAGAATGTGTCTTCAGCACTGCTGGTTGTGTCCTGACAGATAAGCGCATCAGTCTGTCCTGTGAAAGTGTAGACTGCCTAACTTTCATCAAAATGAACAAGTCATGGATCTCCAATGACTTTTTCACCCTAGTTGCAGACTGGACAGACTAGGCGATGATGCTGTTTTTAGTGTCATGCATTGATCTTTCGTTATTGCAGTCTGTGACACCTTTGTTGTGGTTTCTGTGCCTGCAGTTGCTACTGCTGATGATGTTGCAAACAATTTTTTAAGTGTTTAAACTCCAAGTTGGGTCTCCATCTGTTGAGTTGCCTGTAGTAGAAGGTGTGTCAGGGCATACTATACTGTTTCTACTCTAGGAACATTTATGCCACTTTACTGGTGTGTGATCATTCTTTGAAATGCTTAGACTTCAAGTTGAGTCTCCATCTAGTGTGTTGCTTGTAGTGGAAGTTGTGTCAGAGGCCTATTATACTGTTTCTACTCTGGGAAAATTGATGCCACTTTACTGGTGTGTGACAATAATTTTCTGAAATATGGAGAATCCAAGTTGGGTCTCCATCTCTTGGGCTATGTGTAGTGGATGGTGTGACAGAGGCCCATTATACTGTTTCTACTCTAGGAAAATTGATGCAACTTTAGCGGTGTGTGATAATGATTTTTTGAAATGTGGAGACTCCAAGTTGGCTCTCCATCTATTGGGTTGCTTGTAGTGGAAAGTGTATCAGAGGCCTATTATACAATTTCTAGTTTTAGGAAATTGATGCCACTTTAGTGATGTGTGTGTTAGGCATCGAGGTTCCCCCACTGCACAGGGTGAATCTCAAGCCATGTCCTCTGCGGTTTCCCATTCCTCTGCAGCCACAGAGATTCCTGCTCAGCAGAGATGTGGGTCCAGGTATCTTGCCCAGGTTGCTCCTTCTGGCTCTGCTAAAACTCCATGCTTGAGTCAGCAGCAAGTAGATGCTTCTGGAACTAAGTCCTGTCTTTTTGGTACTGAGCATGCCTGTGGGACGACCTCTCATTGGAGGTCAGAGGTCACATGCGCAGGTCCCGTTCCTGCTCGGATTGGTCCACTACTGGGAAGGTCCCGGAAGGATGCCACTATAAAAGAGTCACATGGCCCCACGGCCATGCGCTAGAATAGACTCTAATGGTTAGTTGTAAGTGTGATGATGGATGCTTGAGACTGGTGACTGACTCATTAAGAAACCCCTACCCTTGGTTGTGTTTGTGTTCAGGGTTAGTGTTTAGAGTCAGAGCCGATTAGTGGCACTGCCTAGCGCCGCAGTGTCCCAGGCTCCTCTCACAAAGTAACGCCAGAGTGTGCCATCCAGCACGAGGCACATTGTACTGCATACTGCAGCGTCCGTCAGTGCAGCGCCGTGCGCTGATAGAGTGCTTTCCAGTTAAGTGTAAGCTGATTAGTGGCATAAGCTAGTGCGGCGCTGCATGCACCTGTAGCGGTGCTACCTTTCTTTATTCAGTCCTGGCATCGCAGTTGTGGTGTCAAATGCTAGTGGGACTAGAGGGACTCCAACCCTGTGTCCTTGGGGCAGAGTCCTGTGTCCCTTTACTAGCGCTCACCCTGCCGAGCCCTGTGAAGTTAACAGGCTCTGGCATTGGCTTCTGCGGCTCTGTGCAGTAAAAGAGTTCGCTCCTGTGCACACTGGGTCAGTGGCTATCCCGCCGGTGCGCCGCTAGTGTGCACCATTACTAAGCAGCAGTTTACCACCTCTGCACGGTGGACCCCAGGCTGCGAACGCACCTTACTATTATTTTATAGCCCTAACAGTGTGGCAGTTTTTTTTTAAATGTTTACACTCCAAGTTGAATCTCCTTTATGTTGTTGCCTGTTGCAATAGGGCTCCCAAACCGACAAGACTGCACTTACTTTCAGTCAACTACCTGTGTTGCTATTCTTACATTTTTCTACCAATAGTGGTCTATGAAACTGATGTTTGTACTACCTGAGTGTGGTTGGGGAAAAAAACTCTTTGAGTTATTGCATGAGGTATCAGGGCTAAGAAGGCTTACACCACTCCCTCACCCATCTCGTCTTAATTGAAACTTCAAGTCAAAGCTCTAAATGCTGGCTCAGACCCTGATAACTAAGGCATGGCCAATGGCTGACTGCTTCTGTGCCGTTATAAAATTTTCTACTGTGGGTCAATTGATTCCACTTTTCATGGTGTCTGACCCTAATTTTTGGAAATGTTAGGACTCCAAGTTGAGTCTCCTCTTCTTCATGTGCATTGCCTGAATTTGGAAGACCTCTCAGAGCAGCAGGCCTACACCTGTCACGCATCCACCTGTTACTGTTCAATGTTTCAGATAGAAATGCTGATCCAAGCCCTGTCTCATGCACCCATGCTGCGCAATTATACTCTTTGTACTCTAGGTCAATTGATGCCACTTTTCCTGGTGTCTGCCCCCTAATTTGAGCTGTTCGGGAAGCTTTTTGCTTCCCCCTCTTTAAGGTGTTGTCTATGCATTTGGTTTTGCCTCCCATTAGAAACAGTGGGGTTCGGGTACGTATGACGAACCATTCGGTGAACATCGGGACGTTTGCCGAACCAAACCTTGAAAGACTTGCTTATCTCTAGTTCCAATACACACAAAGGAAAGAAAGAGATGTATAACAAAACATGTCTTTCTATATGTTAGGACATACTGTCATGGTCAAAAGTGTTAGCACCATTAAAATTGTTACAGAAAAGATGTATTTCTCCCCAAAAATTATTGCAATTACAGAGACGTGTAAAAGTTTGGTCACCCCTGGTCAAAATTACTGTTATTGTGAGGAGTTAAGCAAGTTGAAGTTGAAATGATCTCTAAAAGGCCTAAAGTTAAAGATGACACATTTCCTTTGTATTTTAGGCAAAGAAAATATATATACATTTTCTGTATCATTTAAAAAATTACAGAAAGGGAATTGGGCCAATGCAAAGTTTGGGCACCGCTGGAGATTTATGTGTTCAGATAACTTTGAGCAATGTTTCAGACATTAATTGGCCTGTTAGGGTTATGACTTGTTCACGATTATCGTTAGGAAAGGTCAGGTGATGCAAATTTCCCAGCTTTATAAAAACCCAGCCTCCTCTAACTGTGTGCCAAAACACATCAGTCATGAATTCTTCTACGCAGCTGCCTAGCACTCTGAAATGAAAATGGTGGAGGCCCACAAAGCAGGAGAAGGTTATAAGAAGATAGCAAAGCGTTTTCAAGTTGCCCTTTCCTCAGTTTGAAATGTAATTAAGAAATGTCAGTTACCAGGAACAGTGGAGGTCAAGATAAGGTCTGGAAGACCAAGCTAAATTTCAGTGAGAGCTGGTCGTAGAATTGCAAGAGAGGCAAATCAGAACCCCTGCTTGACTGCAGAAGACCTTCAGAAAGATTTATCCCACTCTGGAGTTGTGGTACATTGTTCTACTGTTCAGAAACACCTGCACAAATATGGCCTTCTTGGAAGAGTCATCAGAAGAAAACCCTTCCTGTATCTTCACCATAAAATGATGAGGTTGAAATAGAACTCTTTGGCCAAAGTGATCAAAGATATGTGTGGAGATGAAAGGACACAGAATTTCAGGAAAAGGACATCTCACCAACAATAAAGCGTGTGGGTGACTCAATCATGCCTATGGCGCGAGGAACATTTCATCATGGGCAGAGGGAGAATGAATTTAATGAAATTTCAACAAATTCTTGATGCAAACATAACACTATCTGTAACAATGCAGAGTTCCCCAAGTTTTGCATCAGTTAACTGTTCACAAAAACAGTAATTTTGAAGAGGGCTGCCCAAACTTTAACATACCACTGTAAACCAGTTTTGTTATACACGTCTTTCTTTCTTTAAGAGCAGGGCTAAAGAGTTTGGGTAAGTTTGCGCACTGCAGCAACTGCTTCGTCCTCAAAGTCTTTAGCCCTGCTCTGAGATTTCAATTACTGAAAATCTTTCACACAACATCCTAAGAAAAGCTTCATTGATTTGACTGGTTGTGGGTTTTAAATGTTATATGAAAGATTTTCAGTAATGAAAAAGCCCTCTGAGCAGAGTTGGATGGGTCTGGCATGATACAGTTTTGGCAGCTGGTAGATGTCCAAGCATACATACTCCACTGACAAATTTCACTCAAAATTATGCGTATATCTACTGTTTCATGAGTATTCCTTCTGCAGTCAACACATAAAGTATGCAAATAATCACACCTTTTGTCTAGTCTAAAAAATGTAGCTAAATGTGTTTAAAATAGCTATATAAAAAAGTCACACCATTTACTTGTATTCTTATGCTATTGAAAAAAATGCCCCAATATAAATATATCAACTCCAATCGCAAGATCCAGCAGCTGGACAAAAAACAGCATTTCCCACGCTGTGTGTTAAGGGGTGCTGGCTGAATTATCTCTGTAGGTAAGCCAGCCCCCTTCTATGTTTTATGCATTAGTAATGTGCCAACATAGAAAACCACTTCAAACCATGAGTTGGTAATAGACCTGCAGGGCAATGAAACCAGAGCTGATATCATCAGATTCAGCAAATTTTAAAATTGAATTGAATGATATTTTACTTGGGTAATCAACCTTTTAAATTATATTAAGGTATCTTAACCTTTTGGACTAAAAACTCGACAAGTTGACTGTCAGGAATAAGCCCTTGTTAGGCCACATTCAGACAGGCGTATATTATCGTCCATGCCCAGACTGATTGCGGGACTCCTGAGTGGATTTGGAGAAGATAAAATAAACAATTCTGCTTTTTCTCCATTCTGTCAGTCAGTAAAAAATGGACTGCATTTGGATGTCATCCAAGTGCAGTGCAATTTTTTCCATTGACTTGAATGGCCAAGTGTGATCCGAATATCGTATGCAAATTATGCATGCTGTGATTTTTTTTTTTTTTTTACTCCAACAGACTCGGATCGAGGAAAAAAAAAATCGGACATATGCATGGCCTTACATAACATTGGTCTGAGTGTGGTCTGATGTTTTGTCAGAACATATTTAGACTGAAAATACAGTTATCTGCAAGAGCCCTAAGGATGTATAACTGGGTCAATCCGGGTACTGCAGTCCATAAACGGACCACGAAATACACCTGTCTGAACCTGGACTTAGAACAGTCGTTTGCAGATTATTGGCTAGTGTAAAAAGGATGGCAAGCACCTGACAAATGAATAAAACACTCATTCATTGGGATTGTTCATGCCAGCAATAAAATCATCATTATTAGCAACATAACCTTTTATGTAAACATAGATTGAAGCATAGATTTCTGGTCTTTCATCTTTCACACCTGTGAAACATCTTTCACAAGCTGTGATACATTAGAGCGAGGAGAATATAAAGAATTAGGGCTCAAATCTAAAGATACTACAGTGACTTGCAAAAGTATTCAACCCCTAGGTTTTTTACCAATTTTGTTACATTACAACCTGTCATTAAATATTTTTGTAATCTGATTTGTACATGATGCATCAGCACCAAATAGGCTAAGTTGATGAAGTGAAGTGAGAAAAATATAGGCATAAATTCAGTGGCGGATTATAATGAGGTCAATTTGGGTGGTGGCCCAGGGCCCAGTGGTGTAGGGGGGCCCACCAGCCCAAGAAAAATTGCCCCATTATAATCCGCCACCATAGCGCCACACCCCCCCGATGTACCGACCCCTTCCTCCCCCTCCCAGACCCACTGGCCACCGCAGCGCAAGCCCCTCACTGATAAATCCCTGCTCTGTGCGCACAGGACCTGTGATGAGGTCACAGGAGGGGAGGAGTCAGGGGTTACATGATCAGGGGCTTCAGTCGGATGAGGGAATTATGTGTGGGGTCAAGAGGGGTTTACAGGGTGGATTTAGCTGCATGTGTGTGCGACGTGTACAAAGCAGAGCCAGGCGTGTGCAAGGTGTACGGAGCAGAGCCGCGAATGTGTACGGAGTGGAGCTGCATGTGTGCGAGGTGTATGGAGCAGAGCTACGCTCGTGCGAGGTGTACGGAGCGGAGCTGCATGCGTGCGAGGTGTACGGAGCGGAGCCGCGCACGTGCGAGGTGTACGGAGCGGAGTCACGCGTGTACGGAGCGGAGCCGCGTGTGTGTACAAGGTGTACGGAGCGAAGCCGCGTGTGTGTACGAGGTGTGTGGAGCGAAGCCGCATGTGGGTACGGAGCGAAGCCGCGTGTGTGTACGAGGTGTACGGAGCGAAGCCGTGTGTGTGTACGAGGTGTACAGAGCGGAGCCGCATGTGTACGGAACGGAGCCCTGTGTGTACAAAGTGTACAGAGCTGAGCCGTTTGTTTATGGAGTAGAGCTGCGTGAGTATGAGGTGTAAGGAGTGGAGCTGCGTGCGTGCGAGGTGTACGGAGCGGAGCCGCGTGGGGTGTATGAAGTGGAGCCACGCGTGTATGGAGCGGAGCCGCGTGTGTATACGAGGTGTACGGAGCAAAGCTGTATGTGTGTACGATGTGTACGGAACGAAGCCGCATGTGTGTACGAGGTGTATGGAGCGAAGCCGCATGTGTGTAAGGAGCGAAGCTGCGTGTGTGTACGTGGTGTACGGAGCGGAGCCGCGTGTGTGTGAGGTGTACGGAATGGAGCCCTGTGTGTACAAAGTGTACAGAGCTGAGCCGTGTGTTTACGGAGCAGAGCCGCATGTGTACGAGGTGTATGGAGCAAAGCCGCATGTGTGCAAGGTTTACGGAGCAGAGCGATGTGTGTACAAGTTGTACAGAGCGTGGCCGCTTGTGTATAAGGTGTACGGAGCAGAGCTGCAAGTGTACGAGGTTTACGGAGAGAGGAGCCATGTGTGTACTGTGTGGAGCCATGTGTGTGCGAGGTGTACAGAGCGAAGCCATGTGTACGAGGCATACAAAGCAGAACCGTGTGTGTTTGAGGTGTGCGGAGCCATGCGTGTACAAGGTGTATGATGGGGAGGATTCATACCTCCCAACCGTCCCAGATTTTGAGAGTCTGCCCCACTGCCCCGACAGGGAGCTTACTTTTCCTGCGGACACAGGAGTATATGGCGAAGCCCCGAGGAGCAATTGAAAACTTGCATGTGACATTCCATCAGAATTGACGTGCTGGAAGCTGACCAGAGGAGATTGTGACGGAACCACGGAGGCACTTCAGGGAATGCTTCAGATCATCACCATGTCCTCCTCCAACAGCGCGGACAGCGGGATCGCCTTCGACTTGGGGATGTCGGCCATGTGAATGGATCATGATATGTCCTGCACCAGGAGGCTCAGGTGGGCACTACAATGTGAGCCGGGCTGGTATAGTATCTTTATAGAATCTTTCTTTCTTTACCCTCTTTCCTTGTCTTTCTTTCTCTCTCTGTTCTTTCTTTCTTTCTTTCTTTCTTTCTTTCACTTTCTGTTCTTTCTTTCCCCTCTTTCTTTCTCTCTCCCTCTCTTTTCTTTCTTTCTTTCTTTCCCCTTTTTCTTTTTTTCTCTCTTTGTTCTTTCTTTCACTTCTTTCTTTCTCTTTCTTTCCTTCTCTCTTTGTTCCTTCTTTCTCCTCTTTCTCTCTCCCTCTGTGTTCTTTCTTTCCCCTTTCTTTCTTTCTTTCTGTCTCTCTGTTCTTTCTTTCCCCTTTCTTTCTTTCTCTCTGTTCTTTCTTTCCCCTCTTTCTTTTTTCTCTCTCTGTTCTTTTTTCTGTCCCCTCTTTCTTTCTCTCTGTTCTTTCTTCCTTTCTCTCTCTGTTTCTCTCTTTCTTTCTTTCTTTCTCTCTGTTCTTTCTTTCTCTCTCTTTTTTTCTTTTTTCTCTCTCTCTCTGTTCTTTCTTTTCCTCAGTACCAGTCAGTGTGCCCACAGTACCAGCCACTGTGCCCTCAGTACCAGTCAGTGTGATCAGCAGTGCTAAATGGGTGTGGTTGGGGCGTGGACATGGGTGTGACTAGTTGTGAAATGTAGAGTTGAGCGAAACGGGTCTGTCAAATTAAAAAAAAAGCAGACTTTAGCTAAAGTCGGGTATTGCCGATCGAAACCCGACCATAGCGTAAGGTTGGCCTTGAGGTCGCCGAGCCCAGCGCCAAAGTCACGTTTCAAATAATGCTTCCAGCGCTTTTTCTCAGCCAATGAAGGTGGACGCACACTGTGGGCAACGCGATTATTCTGCCTTCAGGCACACTGACACGATGTGCAATCCAGCATTCAGTATTAACCACAGCTCTGTCTTCCAAAATAAGCAGACTGTTCTCTGTAGTCTAACTTGTTTATTTGTGAAGAGTAGAGTTGAGCGAAACGGGTCAAAAAATGTCAAAAGTCGCCGACTTTTGGCAAAGTCGGGTTTCATGAAACGAAACCCGACCCTAGGATGAGGTCGGCCACGAGGTCGGCGACTTACGCGCCAAAGTCGCGTTTCAAAAGTTTGTTTTGCGCTCTTTTTCAGCCAATCAGGATCCACGGACACTGTGGGCAACGTGATGACATAGGCAGGGGTCACCACCATCTTTCAGAAGGGCATGCAAGTGATTGGCTTGCTTTGGTGGGCGTCACAGGGGGTATAAAAGGGCGTGCACGCCGACCGCCATCTTACTTCTGCCGATCTCAGTATAGGGAGAGGTTGCTGCTGATTCTGTAGGGAGAGCGTTAGGCAGGGAAGAAGACAAAAAAACTGCTTCTGCTGCTAGCGATTTGGCCTGCACAACACACCAGTCACTGTGTGTGCAGTGAAAGGGGAGGCTATATAGTGGTGTATCAGTGGTGTTGGTTGTTGGGCTGCCTTCTAAGGCTTCCTGACATTCCTGCATTGCTGTTTACCCACTGCTACACAAACTGCTTTTTTAAAAGCAATCCCAATTTTTTTTTTTGTCCTGCTGAGAGGAAAAAAAAACTGCTTCTGCTGCTAGCGATTTGGCCTGTACAACACACCAGTCACTGTGTGTGCAGTGCAAGGGGAGGCTATATAGTAGTGTATCAGTGGTGTTGGTTGTTGGGCTGCCTTCTAAGGCTTCTTGACATTCCTGCATTGCTGTTTACCCACTGCTCCGCAAACTGCTTTTTTAAAAGCAATCCCAATTTTTTTTTTTGTCCTGCTGAGAAGAAAAAAAAACTGCTTCTGCTGCTAACGATTTGGCCTGCACAACACACCAGTCACTGTGTGTGCAGTGCAAGGGGAGGCTATATTGTGGTGTATCAGTGGTGTTGGTTGTTGGGCTGCCTTTTAAGGCTTCCTGACAGGCTGGCATTGCTGTTTACCCACTGCTCTGCAAACTGCTTTTTTAAAAGCAATCCAATCTCCCTTATCCTCTAGTCACTTTTGTCACAGCTGTGCCATCGAGCCTGTGACATAGCGCTCAGATATCAGTGGGCCTCACACAATCCAAAAGTGTCCAGTGTCCACAAGTGTCTGCAGAATTTCAAAATCTCCCTTATCCTCTCATCACTTTTGTCACAGCTGTGCCATCGAGCCTGTGACATAGCGCTCAGATATCAGTGGCCCTCACACAATCCAAAAGTGTCCAGTGTCCACAAGTGTGTGCAGAAATTCAAAATCTCCCTTATCCTCTAGTCACTTTGGTCACAGCTGTGCCATCGAGCCTGTCACATAGCGCTCAGATATTCATTGGGCCTCACACAATCCAAAAGTGTCCAGTGTCCACAAGTGTGTGCAGAAATTCAAAATCTCCCTTATCCTCTAGTCACTTTGGTCACAGCTGTGCCATGGAGCCTGTCACATAGCGCTCAGATATTCATTGGGCCTCACACAATCCAAAAGTGTCCAGTGTCCACAAGTGTGTGCAGAAATTCAAAATCTCCCTTATCCTCTAGTCACTTTGGTCACAGCTGTGCCATCGAGCCTGTCACATAGCGCTCAGATATTCATTGGGTCTCACACAATCCAAAAGTGTCCAGTGTCCACAAGTGTGTGCAGAAATTCAAAATCTCCCTTATCCTCTCGTCACTTTGGTCACAGCTGTGCCATCGAGCCTGTGACATAGCGCTCAGATATCAGTGGGCCTCACACAATCCAAAAGTGTCCAGTGTCCACAAGTGTGTGCAGAAATTCAAAATCTCCCTTATCCTCTAGTCACTTTGGTCACAGCTGTGCCATCGAGCCTGTGACATAGCGCTCAGATATCAGTGGGCCTCACCCAATCCAAAAGTGTCCAGTGTCCACAAGTGTGTGCAGAAATTCAAAATCTCCCTTATCCTCTAGTCACTTTGGTCACAGCTGTGCCATCGAGCCTGTCACATAGCACTCAGATATTCATTGGGCCTCACACAATCCAAAAGTGTCCAGTGTCCACAAGTGTGTGCAGAAATTCAAAATCTCCCTTATCCTCTAGTCACTTTGGTCACAGCTGTGCCATCGAGCCTGTCACATAGCGCTCAGATATTCATTGGGCCTCACACAATCCAAAAGTGTCCAGTGTCCACAAGTGTGTGCAGAAATTCAAAATCTCCCTTATCCTCTAGTCACGTTGGTCACAGCTGTGCCATCGAGCCTGTCACATAGCGCTCAGATATTCATTGGGCCTCACACAATCCAAAAGTGTCCAGTGTCCACAAGTGTGTGCAGAAATTCAAAATCTCCCTTATCCTCTAGTCACTTTGGTCACAGCTGTGCCATCGAGCCTGTCACATAGCGCTCAGATATTCATTGGGCCTCACACAATCCAAAAGTGTCCAGTGTCCACAAGTGTGTGCAGAAATTCAAAATCTCCCTTATCCTCTAGTCACTTTGGTCACAGCTGTGCCATCGAGCCTGTCACATAGCGCTCAGATATTCATTGGGTCTCACACAATCCAAAAGTGTCCAGTGTCCACAAGTGTGTGCAGAAATTCAAAATCTCCCTTATCCTCTCGTCACTTTTGTCACAGCTGTGCCATCGAGCCTGTCACATAGCGCTCAGATATCAGTGGCCCTCACACAATCCAAAAGTGTCCAGTGTCCACAAGTGTCTGCAGAAATTCAAAATCTCCCTTATCCTCTCGTCACTTTTGTCACAGCTGTGCCATCGAGCCTGTGACATAGCGCTCAGATATCAGTGGGCCTCACACAATCCAAAAGTGTCCAGTGTCCACAAGTGTCTGCAGAAATTCAAAATCTCCCCTGTCCTATAGACACCTTGTACCTTGTTTTACATTACTATATAGTTTGTTGGATTTTGTCTACATTTCTACCAAAAATGAGGAAGGCTGGTGGAAGAGGCCGTGGAATTGGGCGGGGGTTGGCAGCTGGTAATGATGGTGTTGGTGGTGGATCTGATGGTAGTGGCAAGAGCAAAATAGGACCGAATGCAGGAGGTGTTGAGCCTGCGTCATCGTCTGGCTACATAAGGCCTCGAACGCTTAGTTTTCTAGGAGTTGGCAAACCGCTTTTAAAGCCAGAGCATCAGGAAAAAGTTTTGTCTTACATTGCTGACTCAGCCTCCAGCTCTATCGCCTCCTCTTCTTCAGTTGTAAAAAGTAAAAGCACTGAGTCGTCATTGGAGGCTCATGTTCATGAACCACACCTTTCCTTGTGTCCTTCACCCCAACCAAGATTGAAGGATGACGCAGGCCATACTACTGATTACTCCATGGAGCTGTTTTCACATACCATGCCTGGATTATCAAGTCAAATGGTGAATTACCCAGGCCAAGATGAATCTGACATGGAGTGCACTGATGCACAGCCGCTGATGGATGATTCTGCAGCACTACATTGTCCTCGCAGTGTACAGAGCCAGATTCTGACCCTGATGAGACTCAGGTGCCCCTTCCCGCACACTATACCACCATACACGGTGACACAGAGGAAGGTGCACATGACATAGAAGAGGAGGTGATGGATGACCCAGTTGTTGACCCAGATTGGCATCCATTGGGGGAAGAGGGTGCTGCTTCCAATAGCTCAGATGAGGAGCATCCACAGCAGACATCGACATCGCAACAGCTGTTATCTGGCAGGCCCGGAGCACTCCAAAGACAGGTTCCAAACATCAAAAGAGTTGCTGGACAGCTTGTCCAGAGGGTCAAAAGATCACAGCGTGCTAGGCCGCAAAATGTCTGCCAAAGTAGGAAGAGTGCAGTGTGGCACTTTTTTGAACAAAATCCTCATGATCAGGCCAAGGTTATCTGTAAGAAGTGCGCAAAGACATTTAGCCGAGGGAAAAATCTGAAAAATGTGAATACCAGTTGCATGCTTAGACATTTAACCAGCATGCACTTGCAAGCGTGGACACAACACCAAACCTCAAGTGCCACATGTGCAACTGATCACAACGAAGGTAGTCAGCAACGCTACATTGTTTCCCCCACTGTAAGCCCACCGGTTAGCACAGCAGCAAATGTTGAGATGTCGTTGCAAGGCCACAGCAGTCAGGGAATCCCACTGTTATATCAACGAAAGACTGATTCTAGGCCATCAGAAAGAACACCAACTCCATCACCATCATCAACCCTCTCTCAGTCCGCCCTGTCCACCGCTACTTCCACCATATGCAGCTCTCAAGTCCAGCTCACCCTCCCAGACACTATGAGTAGGTCAAGAAAGTACTCAGTCTCTCATCCGCGTACACTGGGTTTGAACGCCCACATTGCCAAACTAATCTCGTTTGAGATGATGCCCTTTCAGTTGGTGGAAAGCACAGCTTTCCGCGAACTCATGGCCTATGCAGTACCACGCTATGACCTACCCAGTCGCCACTTCTTCTCTCACAAAGCCATCCCAGCCCTCCACCATCATGTGAAAGACCGCATTGTCCATGCACTCAAGCAGTCAGTGAGCAGAAAGGTGCACCTCACAACTGATGCATGGTCCAGTCGGCATGGCCAGGGCCGTTACGTGTCCATCACTGCGCACTGGGTTAATGTGGTGGATGCAGGGTCCACAGGGGACAGCGGTGGTGGGACAGTGCTGCCTAGCCCACGGTATAGGAAACAGTTGGCTGTAGGCGTTCGACCCTCCTCCTCCAGAAGCGAAAGCTCGTCCACAGAGCACAGTCGTATGAGCACTCCATCTGCAGCTGCCACTGTTGCACACGATGTGTCCCCCTATCGAGCAGCTAGTGGAAAGCGCCAGCAGGCTGTGTTGCAGATGATGTGTTTGGGCAACAGACACACCGCCGAGGTGCTGGCCGAGTACTTGAAGCGACAAACTGAGTCGTGGCTGGGCAGTGTACATCTTGAGGCAGGCAAGGTAGTTAGTGATAACGGCCGTAATTTTGTGGCAGCCATAGCCCTTTCAAAACTCAGCCATATACCTTGCTTGGCTCACACCTTGAACCTGGTGGTGCAGTGCTTCCTCAAAAATTATCCGGAGTTAACAGCCCTGCTCCAGAAGGTGCGAAGACTGTGCGCGCACATCCGCCGGTCGCCTGTACACTCCGTTCGTATGCAGAAGCTGCAGCGATTGCTCCACCTTCCCAACCACCGCCTCATTATCGACATTGCAACAAGGTGGAACTCCACCCTGCACATGGTGGAGCGGCTGTGCGAGCAGAGGCAGGCCATAATGCATTTGTGGGAGGATACACGGCCAGGCACTTTGAGAGCAGACATGGAGTTGACAGGTGTGCAGTGGTCGAAGCTGAAAGACCTCTGTAAAGTCCTTCAGTGTTTTGAGGAATGCACACGGCTGGTAAGCGCAGACGACGCCATCCTAAGCATGAGCATCCCACTTATGTGTCTGCTCATGCAAACTTTGACGCACCTTAAGGAGCAGGCATCTGCAGCCAATGTTGATGAGGAGGAAGAGGAGGAGGGAATCCTTGATGACATTCAGCCATTGTCTGCTCAGGGACCTCTCCTGGACGAGGTGGAGGAAGAAGAGGAGGAGGATGATGGGGATGATTACTTAGGGGAGGAGGATGCATCTCGTGGGGCAAGTGAAAATGTTGGCGTGGCAAGGTCTGGTACAGGGTTTGTGCGTGACTGGAGAGATGTGGATTTGCCAGAAAGTGCTCCTCCAACCAGCACTCGCAGTGCATCATTGACACCGGGAACATTGGCCCACATGTCAGATTATGCCTTGCAGATCCTAAAAAGGGACCCACGCATTGCCAAAATGATGAACGATGACGACTACTGGTTGGCCAGCATCCTGGATCCACGCTATAAAGGCAAATTACAAAACATCATGCCACAGGAGAACCTTGACCTAATATTGGCTAATAAACAAGCAACTCTGGTAAATCGGTTGCTTGAGGCATTCCCAGCACACAGCAGCGGTGATGGTTCTCACACGAGCCGTACGGGCCGGGGGCAGCTTGGCAGAGGTGTTCGTGGTGCACACAGCAGAAGTGGCATTGGAGACAGGGGTTTCATGACAATGTTGTGGACTGATTTTTCAAGTACCGCTCACACAACTTGTAATACTGCATCGATGGAAAGTGACAGGAGACAGCAGTTGTCAACTATGGTTACAAACTACTTTTCCTCCCATATCGATGTTCTCCCACACAGGTCATTTCCCTTTGACTATTGGGCCGCTAAACTGGACACCTGGCCTGAATTGGCACAATATGCCTTACAGGAGCTCGCTTGCCCAGCTGCAAGTGTGCTATCGGAAAGAGTCTGCAGTGCAGCTGGATCAATCCTGACAGAAAAAAGGACCCGTCTGTCAACCAAAAATGTGGATGATCTAACCTTCATTAAAATGAACCACGCATGGGTTTCCAAGGATTTTGTCCCACCTTCCCCTGATGACACATAGGGTGACAGAAAAATGGCTTGCTTTGGTCCACCTCTTCCTGGGACTTGACCTATTTCACCTTTTGCATCAGCTGAATGTCCAACATCAACATATGCCACTTTCTAAAACTCCCTAACTGTGCTGCCTCCCCCCCCATGGCCGGGGTCACCACCTAGCGCACGACACCGTGCGAGTGCCGTTGCCCTGGACAGGTGGGTAGGCCGACTCTTGGGCGCGGGCACTGGTACAGGGTCCTTCATAGTGCAATCAAGTGTCTCTGACGGTGGTGGTGCACACCAGCCGTCAGACACACCGCCGTACTATGAGGGGCCCAGTGCCAGTACCGACGCCCACGAGTGGGCCCCCCTTGCTTGGGCAGGGCCCCAGCATTTGCAATCTTTACCTCTCCCTGCTCCTCCGCTGTGTAGTCTGGGCCATCAAATCCATACTGTGCCTGACACCGTCTGAGCCTGCCTCCTGATGTATAGACATATATTTTGAATGTGTACGCTATCCATACATGTTATCTGGGGATACGGTACCCTTTCTAACCTTTGTGCAATCACGTGCAATCCATACTGGGCCTAACACCGTCTGAGCCTGCCTCCTGATGTATAGACATATATTTTGAATGTGTACGCTATCCATACATGTTATCCGGGTAAACGGTACCCTTTCTAACCTTTGTGCAATCACGTGCAATCCATACTGGGCCTAACACCGTCTGAGCCTGCCTCCTGATGTATAGACATATATTTTGAATGTGTACGCTATCCATACATGTTATCTGGGGATACGGTACCCTTTCTAACCTTTGTGCAATCACGTGCAATCCATACTGGGCCTAACACCGTCTGAGCCTGCCTCCTGATGTATAGACATATATTTTGAATGTGTACGCTATCCATACATGTTATCCGGGGAAACGGTACCCTTTCTAACCTTTGTGCAATCACGTGCAATCCATACTGGGCCTAACACCGTCTGAGCCTGCCTCCTGATGTATAGACATATATTTTGAATGTGTACGCTATCCATACATGTTATCTGGGGATACGGTACCCTTTCTAACCTTTGTGCAATCACGTGCAATCCATACTGGGCCTAACACCGTCTGAGCCTGCCTCCTGATGTATAGACATATATTTTGAATGTGTATGCTATCCATACATGTTATCTGGGGATACGGTACCCTTTCTAACCTTTGTGCAATCACGTGCAATCCATACTGGGCCTAACACCGTCTGAGCCTGCCTCCTGATGTATAGACATATATTTTGAATGTGTACGCTATCCATACATGTTATCCGGGGAAACGGTACCCTTTCTAACCTTTGTGCAATCACGTGCAATCCATACTGGGCCTAACACCGTCTGAGCCTGCCTCCTGATGTATAGACATATATTTTGAATGTGTACGCTATCCATACATGTTATCTGGTGATACGGTACCCTTTCTAACCTTTGTGCAATCACGTGCAATCCATACTGGGCCTAACACCGTCTGAGCCTGCCTCCTGATGTATAGACATATATTTTGAATGTGTACGCTATCCATACATGTTATCTGGGGATACGGTACCCTTTCTAACCTTTGTGCAATCACGTGCAATCCATACTGGGCCTAACACCGTCTGAGCCTGCCTCCTGATGTATAGACATATATTTTGAATGTGTACACTATCCATACATGTTATGTGGGGATACGGTACCCTTTCTCACCTTTGTGCAATCACGTGTAATCCATACTGGGCGTGAAAACGGCTGGCGAGCTGTTAAGCAAGCTACAGCACCTGTGGTTTGCACACGTAAGTTTTTCATTTTTTCAGGAATGACGGTTAGGCCTAATTCCGGAACTGCGGTTGACCTGCACTTACTGGGAAATCATTGTTCGCGGGTAATAATTGTAATCAGTGATCCCCATCACTAACGTTGTTCAGCGGGTTATCTGCACCTGTAAGCGACAAACGCTGGCCTTTTCAGTGTAGCGCACATGCAGTCACGGACATGTAAGGGCATGACACACCAGTTATTGGCCAATCTCCTGTGCAAGAGCCTCACGTGTCCCTCTAGTAAGCCGGACTCGGACCGCGGGGCATGACGGAGTCTCGTTCGTTAACGGAATTAAGCTTGCAATGTGTGCATCTGTTCTGTAGCTGGCTTGGTTGAGGTTTCCCAGGTGGAGTCGAATTTAACCGTAGGCTCCACTCCTGGTGGTGCCCTTCTGGACATTCCTTTAAGGTTCAGCTTTGCAACCATACTGCCCACGTAAAACAAACACTTTGCGTTCATGAACGCTGTTTGGAGGGTCATGACTCGTGGTAATAACGCCGCCCAATCAGTTAACCTGCTAGAGAGATCGTTCGTTGCTCCCAAGCATGACATCACACTCCCTAGGAAGAAGGTAATGCCACTGTGGCGACCGTACTCCTGGGGGCGACACAAGTGCACTGATGCCCAGCCACTGCTCGATGAATCTGCTGGTACATTGACCCAGACCACTACATTCCCCTCGCACGCTACACGACCTGAATCTGACCCTGATGAAACTCAGGTTACCCTTCCCATATACAGTTCCATCTTACACGGTGACAAAGAGGAAGCTGCAGATGAAAGTGCAGGTTCGGCCCACCCGCCATCAGACACACCACCGTACTATCAGGGGCCCTGTGCCAGTGCCGTCGCCAACGAGTGGGCCCCCCCTGCTTGCTCAGGATCACAGCACTTGCAAAGTTGAAATACTGTGCAGTGAGATGGAAGATGGGGACGACGAGGAATCCAGACAAGTACAGGGATTCCCTAGCGAGGAGACTTATTTGATTGTTTTCAATATTGGGACAGCAATTTTTGGGGAGCACTATACTCTGGAGAATGATAGATGGGGCCCACCATACACTGGAACATTCCAAAGGTGGACATCAGACACTGGAGCAGCATTTACAGGGCCCATTATACACTAGAGCATTAGAAATGGGGCCCATTATGTTTGGAGCATTATTTGGGCCCATAAGACAGTGGAGCTTCATCCATGGGGACCAACATATACTGTAGCATTATGTGGAGCTCATCATATACTGTTTCAAACATTATATGGGACCAATGTTTCTGTATGGAGAAATAGATGGGCCTCGTCATGAGATGTAAAAAGTGAGGTATTTTTCATTGTACTATACCGCTATTTCTCTGCCGTATGGGAGCATGATGAGTTGTGGTATGTGTTAAAGGGGCGCTCTTTCGCCCAGGGCACATGAAAACCTGCAGCCAGCCCTCCCCCCCCACAACTTTAGCCAAATAACCCCCATTTTTCAGTGCGTAACTTGTATTATGAAGTTAATTAAGGTTGACAAGCTTAAGTAAGAAGAATTGATGCTTTTGGCATTCAAATGGGCACTGTAGGTGTGTTTCCTGTCCTCCTCTCACTGCCGACTTTTATTCCCCATTGACTTACATTGGGTTTCGTGTTTCGGGACGACCCCGACTTTTCCCTATAATCGGACGATCTTGCTCGACCCGACTTTTGGAAAAGTCGGGTTTCACGAAACGAAACGCGACCCTAAAAAACCAAAAGTCGCTCAACTCTAGTGAAGAGTATAGAACATGCGAAAACTCAAAACTAGACAGAGACAGCGTGTGTCACTCCATATACAAAGAGACGGAAATTGACAATTTTCCATACAGACACCGTATAGCGGTGTACGCTCCTCACACACTCCTGTGTACCAGCTGGTATCACGGACAAATAGAAGCTATCTAGGTGTGACTCTGGAAAAACAAGCCGAGGAGATTTTCCATTTTTCCAGACCTACACCTTAGAGAGCTGTCCGCTTTTCAAACAGTTTCGTATATCTGCTGTTTGATAACAGTCAAAAATAGACAGAGACAGCGTGTGTCAGTCCGCATACAAATAGATGGAGAATGACAAATTTCCATATAGACACTGTATAGCGGTGTACGCTCCTTACACACTACCGTGTACCGCCTTGTATCACGGACAAATAGAAGCTATCTGTGTGTGACTCTGGAAAAACAAGCCAAGGAGATTTTCCATTTTTCCAGACCTACACCTTATAGAGCTATCCGCTTTTCAAACAGTTTCGTATATCTGCTGTTTGATGACGGTCAAAACTAGACAGAGACAGCGTGTCACTCCGTATACAAATAGAAGGAGATTAACAATTTTCCAATTTCTCAATCAGTATTGTATATCTGCCGTTCGCATTACAGTCACATCTATACAGAGTCAGCGTGTGTGTGACACACCGCAAATACATATACGGAGATTATTAGTTACACAAAAAACGCATACAGCTGTACACTTCTGATACAGTTCTGTATATCTGCTTGTTGGATTACGGTCAAATACATACTGGGAGAGCGTCTGTGACTAACAAAATATATACGTAGATTTATTTTTTTTAATACACCTTACACAGCTGGACGCTCCTCATACAGTACCATCTCTCTGCTGGTATTTTTGGTACATTTTCCCAAACATGAGGAAGTATGGTGGAAGAGTCCGCTGACACGGGCAGGGGGGCGCAGCTGGTACTGATGGTGGTGGTGCATCGCCTGGTTGTGGCAAAAGCACAATAGCAGCTAAGGCAGGAGGTGCTGAGCCTGCGTCATCGTCTGTTCCAAGAAGGCCTATAAGGTTCCCTTTTCTGGGGGTAGGAAAACCGCTTTTAAAGCCGGAGAATCAGGAACAGGTTTTGGCATATATTGCCGAAACAGCCACCAGCTCTATTGCCTCCTCTTCTGAACGTTTGAAATCTGCACGCACAGAGTCATCAATGCAGGGTTCTGGTCAGGAAAAACACCTTTCCTTGTGCCCTTCACCCCCACCAAAAGTTAAGGATGCGGCAGCCCACACTTCAGATTACTCTATGGAGCTCTTTTCACATACTATGCCTGGGTTATCCAGTCAAATCCTGAATTCCCCAGTCCAAGATGAATCTGACATGGAGTGCACTGATGCACAGCCACTGCTAGATGATTCTGCTGGTACATTGACCCAGAGCACTACATTTCCCTCGCAGTCTACTGAGCCAGAATCTGACCCTGATGAAACTCAGGTGCCCCTTCCCGCATACTATACCACCTTACACGGTGACTTAGAGGAAGGTAAAGAGGAAGGTGCAGATGACTTTGAAGAGGAGGTGATGGATGACCCAGTGCTTGATTGGCATCCATTGGGGGAGGAGGCTGGCGCTGACAATAGTTCAGATAAGGAGAAGAATCCGCAGCAGGCATTGACATCGCAGCAGCGGTTATCTGGCAGGCCCGTAGCTGTCCAAAAACATGGACCAAAAACTAAAAGAGTTGCAGGACAGCTTAGCCAGACGGTCAACTTAGCACAATGTGCAAGGCCAGAAAATGTATACCATAGTAGGAAGAGTGCAGTGTGGCACTTCTTTGTCCAAAATCCTACTGATGAGGCAAAGGTTACCTGTAAGAAGTGCGGAAGGAACTTTAGCCGAGGTAAACAACTCAGAAATTTGAATACCAGTTGCATGCTTAGACATTTAATCAACATGCACTTGCAAGCGAGGACGGACTACAAAACCTCAGGTACCACATGTGCACCTGCTGTGACTGAAGGTAGCCAGCAACGCTCCATCGCTTCCCCCACTGTAAGACCACCGCCACCGTTAAGCACACCACCAGCACTAAATGTGGAGGTGTCGTTGCAAGGCCAAAGCACTCAGGAAATCACAATGGTTTTGCAACACAACACTGAATCTTGGCCATCACCACCAATACCATCACCAACCCCCTCTCACTCTGTCCGGTCCACCGCTACTTCACCCATATGCAGCTCTCCAGTCCAGCTCACCCTACCAGACACTCTGAGTAGGACAAGAAAGTACTCATCCTCTCATCTGCGTGCACTGTGTTTGGACACCTACATTGCCAAACTAATCTCATTAGAGATGATGCCCTACCATTTGGTTGAAAGCGAAGCTTTCCATGAGCTCATGGCCTATGCTGTCCCACGCTATGACCTACCCAGTCGGCACTTCTTTTCTCGAAAAGCCATCCCTGCCCTCCACCGGCATGTGAAAGACCACATTGTCCATGCACTCAAACAGTCAGTGAGTGGAAAGGTGCACCTCACAACAGATGCATGGACCAGTAGGCATGGCCAGGGCCATTTTGTGTCCATCACTGCGCACTGGGTTAATGTGGTGGATCTAGGCACTACAGGGGACAGTGGTGGTGAAACTGTGCTGCCTAGCCCACGGTATAGGAAACAGTTGGCTGTAGGCTTTCAACCCTCCTCCTCCTCCAGAAGCGAAAGCTCATCCACAAAGCGCTGTCGTACGAGCACTCCATTCGCAGCTGGTAGTGTTGCACACGAGGTGTCCCACTATCGAACAGCTAGTGGTAAGTGTCTTCAGGCTGTGTTAAAGATGATGTCTTTGGGCGACAACAGACACACCACGGAGGTACTGGCCGACTACTTGGAGTGACAAACTGAGTCATGGCTGGGCAGTCTACATCTTGAGGCAGGCAAGGTAGTCAGTGATACGGCCATAATTTTGTGGCAGCCATAGCCCGTGCAAAACTCACACACATACCTTGCCTGGCTCACACTTTGAACCTGGTGGTGCAGTGCTTCCTTAATAATTATCCAGAGTTAACATCACTGCTCTATAAGGTGCGAAGACTGTGCTCGCAAATCCGTCGCTCGGCCATACACTCCAGTCGTATGCAGAAGCTGCAGAGATTGCTCCACCTCCCCAAGCACCACCTAATCATAGACGTTGCAACAAGGTGGAACTCCACCCTGCACATGGTTGAGAGGCTGGCTGTAATGCATTTGTGGGAGGATACACGGGCAGGCAGTTTGAGGGAAGACATGGAATTGTCGGGTGTGCAGTAGTCAAAGCTGAAAGACCTCTGTAAAGTCCTTCAGTGTTTTGAGGAATGCACACAGCTGGTAAGCGCAGACGATGCCATCACAAGCATGAGCATCCCACTTATGCGTCTGCTCATGCAAAGTTTGACGTACATTAAGGATCTGGCGTCTGCAGCAGTGGAGGAGGAACAGGAGGAGGAGGAGGGAAGCCTTGCTGACAGTCAGCCATTGTCTGGTCAGGGAACTGTCCTGGACGAAGTGGAGGAAGAAGAGGAGGAGGATGAGGGGGATGATTATTTTGGGCAGGAGGATGCTTCTCAGGGGGCAAGAGAAAATGTTGCCATTCCAAGGTCAGGTACGGTGTTTGTGCGTGACTGTAGGGATGTGGATTTGCCAGAAAGTGCTCCTCCACCCAGCAGTGGCAGTGCATTATTGACACCTGGAACATTGGGCCACATGTGTGATTATGCCTTGCGGATCCTAAAAAGGGACCCCCGCATTGCCAAAATGATGAAGGATGATGACTACTGGCTGTCCAGCATCCTCAATCCACGCTATAAAGGCAATTACACAGCATCATGCCACAGGAGAACCTAGAGATAATATCGGCTAACAAACAAGCAACCCTTGTAAACCGTTTGTTTGAGGCTTTCTCAGCACACAGCAGCAGTGCTGGTTCTCCCACGAGCCATAGTGGGCACAATGGAAGAGGTGTTCGTGGTGCACACAGCCAAAGTGGCGTTGGAGACAAGGGTTTAATGACCATGTTGTGGATTGATTTCTCAAGTACCGCTTACACGACTGCTAATACTGCATCGATTAAAAGAGACAGGAGACAGCAGTTGTCAACTATGGTTACAAACTACTTCTCCCATATCGATGTTCTCCCTCACAGGTCATTCCCCTTTGACTATTGGGCCTCTAAACTTGACACCTGGCCTGAATTGGCACACTATGCCTTACAGGAGCTCGCTTGCCCTGCTGCTAGTGTGTTATCTGAAAGAGTCTTCAGTGCTGCTGGATCAATCCTGACCGAGAAAAAGACCCATCTGTCGACCCAAAATGTTGATGATCTAACCTTCATTAAAATGAACCATGCATGGGTTTCAAAGGATTTTGTCCCACCTTCCCCTGATGACACATAGTTTGCCAGAAAACTGCCTCGCTTTTGTCCTCCTGTTCCTCAGACTTGCCCAATTCCGCCATTTGCAGTAGCTGAAGGTCTAGCCTACACATCAACATATGCCATTTTTTAAACCTCCCTAACTGGGCTGCCCCCCCCCCAAGGGCTGGGGTCAACACCTGAAGCACCCGGGCAAGTGCCATTGCTCTGAACAGGTGGATGGGCCCACTGATGGCCGACGGCACTGGCACAGGGCCCTTCATAGTACAATATAGGGTCTCTGATGCTGGGGGGGCCAACTCGCTGTCAGACACACCAGCGTACTATGAGGGGCCCTGTGCCAGTACCATTGACCACGAGTGTGCCCCCCTGCTTGGTCATGGCCACAGCACTTGCAAGTTGCAATACTTACCTCTCCCTGCTCCACTGCTGTGTAGTCTGGGCAGTTAAATCCTTCACAGGGACGGCCACTAGAAATTTTGGTGTATTGATCGATGATGGTTAAGATGTAGCTATGGCCTGTCCTGATGGCCTCTACCTTCAGATGATCAATGGCTACCATTTGTAATGGACGTCAACTTACAAGCGGATGCTGTGGTGCTTTATGATCACCTTTCACAGTTGTGATAGTCACAGACGTGTGACATTCCTGCCACCATTTTTCAATGTCTCCTCTCGTGCCAATCCAATAGAATCGCCTACGGCCTGTGGCTTCTGTCTTTTGCACTCCAAAATGACCAGACACATCATGATAGGCAGTGAGGACCATGTCTACATCTCTCCCTGTGATCACAATTTGATGGAGACGAGTAACGGTGATGTGATCCACGCTTCTGCGATAAAGCAATCCTTTTTTCACAAAGAACCATTTTCGCTGTCTCCACAGACACAGTAATTGAGGGTCTGCATCACCTCTGCAACATCTACTGGGAGGTTTTCCCGTGATGAGTAATTCCCAAATTTCTGCTAACACTCAACTTTCCATCTGTACTTGTATCCATGTAGTTTCCAGTAGCGGAGTGTCTGGACTGGCTTACTGAGATTGAAATATAAACGAAAATTTAAAAGTACCACAGCACTGTGTACTGTTGTATGCTTTGAATACCTTTCCCTTTTTCTACTTTTTAAATTCTGGTGTAATACATAGTGAGCCTGTGAGTGTCTGTGTGTGACTCCAGAAGTATAGACGGAAATTTACAATTACCCCTAGACTGGATACACCTGGTATGTGCTGATGATACCTTTGTTAAAAATTTGTTATTATGGTATCATCCATTGGGAGTGAGCGTGTGTGGTTTGCGCCTTCTATATATACGGTGAATCAGAGATACCAATTTTTACCCTATACTCGATACAGCTTGTATCTTGTTATACAGTACCTTTGTTCGACATTTAGTATTACGGTCAATTCCATACTGAGTAAGCATCTTAGAGTGACTACGGGACTATATATACGGAGATTTCAATTGTACCCTATATTAAATATACTTGCTATCTTGTTATCCAGTACCTTTTTTACAACATTTTTTATTATGGTCAAACCCAGACTGAGTGAGCGTCTGAAGTTGACTCCGGAAATATATACCGATATTTCAAATTTGGCCAACACTGTATACAGCTGTATGCTTCTGATACAGTAACCTTTTTTGCTATTCAGATTCTGGTGTAATCCATAATGAGCCTGTGAACATCTGTCTGTTACTCCGGAAATATATTTGGAGATTTAAGATTACCCCAACACTGTATACAGCTGTACACTTGTGTTACATTACCCATTTACAGCTTTTCATATTCTTTTGTAATCCATACTGGGCCTGAGAGCGTTTGTGTCTGCCTCCCGAAATATATACGGAGATTCCTAATGTTTACAATATACTATATATACCTTGTATCTGGTGATACTGTACCCTTTTTCAACTTTTTATTTTATTGTGTACTCCATACTGAGCCTGTGAGCATCTGTGTATGACTCATGAAATATATACGGAGATTTACTGTTATCCCTAGACTGTATAGAGCTGTACGCTTCTGATACAGTACCATATATCTGCTGGTATTTTGGGTCCATTTTCCAAAACATGAGGAATTATGGTGGAAGAGGATGCAGACGTGGGCATGGCCGGCCACCTGGTACTGATGGTGGTGTTGGTGCATCTGCTGGTACTGCCAAAAACACAATAGCAGATAAGGCAAGAGGTGTTGAGCCTGCATCATGGTGTAGCTCTGAAAGGCCTGTTAGGCTCCCTTTTCTGGGAGTAGGTAGACTGCTTTTAAAGCCAGAGCATCAGGAACTGTTTTTGGCTTACATTGCTGAAACAGCCTCCAGCTCTATCGCCTCGTCTTCTGAAGTTTAAAAAAATGCAAGCACTGAGTTGTCAGTGCAGGCTTCTGGTCAGGAGCAACCAATTTCCTTGTGTCCTTGACCCACACCAAAAGTGAAGGATTCGGCAGCACACACTTCAGATTACTCCATGGAGCTCTTTTCACATGCCATGCCTAGGTTAATTAAAAATGGGGCCCATCATATACTGGAGCATTCCAAATGGGGGACATCAGACACTGGAGCAGCATTTACGGGGCTCATTATACACTGGAGCATTAGAAATGGAGCCCATTATATATTCAGCATTAATAGGGCCCATCATACACTGGACCATCATCCATGAGACCCATCATATACTGGAGCATTCCAGATGGGGGACATTAGACACTGGAGCAGCATTTACAGGACCCATTATACACTGGAGCATTAGAAATGGAGCCCATTATATATGGAGCACTATTTGGGCCCATAAGACACTGGAGCATCATCCATGGGGCCCATCATATACTGGAGCATTCTAAATGGGGCAGATCAGACACTGGAGCAGCATCTATGGGGCACATTATACACTGGACCATTACAAATGAGGCCCATTTTATATGGAGCTTTATTTGGGCCTATAACACACTGGAGCATCATCCATGGGGCCCATCATATACTGGAGCATTCTAAATGGGGCAGATCAGACACTGGAGCAGCATCTATGGGGCACATTATACACTGGACCATTACAAATGGGGCCCATTATATATGGAGCATTATTTGGGCCCATAACACACTGGAGCATCATCCATGGGGCCCATCATATACTGGAGCATTCTAAATGGGGCAGATGAGACACTGGAGCAGCATCTATTGGGCACATTATACACTGGAGCATTACAAATGGGGCCCATTATATATGGAGCATTATTTGGGCCCATAAGACACTGAAGAATCATCCATGGGGCCCTGTTGTGAGTTCATTTTCTGGTCTACCAGTTGTGAGTTCTCCTTCCAGGCTCCCTCTGGTGGTAACAGGAGGTAGTGAGGCTGATTTAATCAGTAGAGATCTGCCACCTGATAATGAGGAAGACGATTGGACCTCAGGAATTTCAGGCTGGATTTAAATCAGCCAACGCCCTATTCTGGTGCTGGTGATTCCTTCTGGCTTTTCAGTTCTTGGTGTTCAGCTCTGTTCCAGTCATTTCAAGCTAAGTTTTTCTTCTAATGTTCACACTTGATTTTGTTGGTCTATTCAGTTTTTGTGTGACCAGCCAGCCCTGGCTGGGGCTGTGCTGAATTTCCACTCTTAATTATCTGTATTTGCCTTTGCTTTTTGTCCCCTATTAGATGGCCTCTTTTTGCTCTGTCTCAGAATATTTCAGAGTGCTAATATAGTGGGAGAAGTCTAGTGACTTCAGGCTTAATTTTGTTATCAGAAGTGTTGGACATTATTTTTGTAGGGTTTTTGGCAGATTGCAGACAGTGTCTTTCCTTTCCTGTCCTTTCTAGTTAGTTTGGGCCCTATCGTTTGCTCAGCCTATTTTCCTGCTTGTGTTTGTGTTTTCATCTTGTTTCACCGTCAATACATGGGCTGTCATTCCTTTTGGGTCTGCTCTGGGGCAGTTAGTTTTCCCCTTTCTTGCTTTAGGCTTATTTATTCATCCGGCTGTGACGAGGCATCTAGGATCATCGTAGGAACGCTCCACGGCTGCTGCTAGTTGTGTGGTTAGGATCAGGGATCTGCAATCTGCATAGTTACCAACCTCTCTGGTTTTTCTGGGACTTAGCTTGTTTTGTTTTTTCCTCCTCGGTGACCCATTCCTAACAGAATCACCAGCCATACCGCAGATTCTAGGGTACTCAAAAGCAGGAAAAGGTTGTTAAAAAAAAAAAGTGTCAGAATTTTTTTTTTCTATGTATTTTTTCCTCTTTCTCTCTGGGGCCGTAGGAGGATTTTTTTCCCCTAATGGAGATTAAGCAATTGTCTGATTGTGTGGAGCAACTTGCTGCTGAAGTGCAGGGAATTTCCACCTACCTCATTCAGGCACATGCTGCTGAACCTAAGATCCCTACTCCTGATGTGTTTTCTTGGGATTGGTCTAAATTTCTGAATTTTAAGAATAACTGTAAATTATTTCTTGCTTTGAAGCCTAACTCATCGGGGAGCTCTGCGCAGCAGGTTAAAATTGTTATCTCCTTGCTGCACGGCGATCCCCAGGATTGGGCTTTTTCTCTGACACCTGAAAATTCTATTCTGACTAATGTGGATGCATTTTTCTAAGCCTTGGGGTTGTTGTATGATTAACCTAATGCTGTTGATCAAGCTGAGAGAACACTGTTGGCATTAAACCAGGGTCAGGATTCTGCAGAGTTATACTGTCAAAAATTCCAAAAGTGGGCGGTCCTTACTACATGGAATAATAGTGCATTGGCAGCTCTCTTTCGGAAGGGTTTATCAGAGACCGTAAAAAATGTTATGGTGGGATTTCCTGTTCCCTCTGGTCTGGATGATTCTATGTCATTAGCCATTCAAATTGATCGGCGCTTACGTGAACGTAAAACTACACGGGAGGCGCTGCCACCTTTTGAACAAACGTCTGAACCTATGCAATGTGATGGGGTTTTGTCTAGGGCGCAACGTCAGGAGTTTAGAAGGCGTAATAAGCTGTGTTTTTTCTGTGGAGACGCCTCTCATACTATTTCTGTCTGCCCTAAATGAGAGAAACGTTTTGCACACACATTTGCTGTGGGCAGTGTACAACCTAAGTTCCTTTTGGCAATTACTCTGATCTGCTCCTTATCCACGTTTTCCACTAAGGCTTTTGTGGATTCAGGAGCAGCGTTGAATCTGATGGATTTGGACTTTGCTAAATGTTGTGGCTTTTCCATGACGCCTCTGTGGACGCCTATTCCTTTGAGGGGTATTGATGCTACTCCTTTGGTGGAGAATAAACCCCAGTTTTGGACCCAGGTGATAATGAGAGTTACCCCAGACCACAAAGAAAATTGTAAATTTTTGGTGCTGCATAATTTGCATGACACTATTGTTCTGGGTTTTCCCTGGTTGCAAACTCATAATCCAGTTTTGGATTGGAAATCTGGGTCTGTGGTGAGTTGGGGTTGTCAGTGTGTTCTTAGGCACGCTCCTGTTTTCTCCTCCTCTCCTCTGTCTCATGATATTCCTGATTTATCTGGCGGATTTTTCTGATGTATTTAGTGAGAGTAAGTCTGCATCTTTGCCTCCTCATAGGAGTTATGACTGTGCAATTGAGTTGATGCCTGGGTGTAAATTTCCCAAAGGTCGGCTTTTCAACTTATCAGTACCCAAACATGATGCTATGCGATCCTATATTAAGGAGTCAATGGAGAAGGGTCATATTAGACCATCCTCGTCACCTTTAGATGCTGGGGTTTTTTTTGTGGCCAAGAAAGATGGTTCATTAAGACCGTGTATTGATTATCGTTCCCTTAACAAGATAACGGTTAAATATCAGTACCCGTTACCACTGATGTCTGATTTGTTCTCCAGAGTTAAGAGTGCCTGCTGGTTTACTAAGCTTGACCTCAGGGGGGCGTATAATCTTATTCGCATCAAGCACGGGGATGAATGGAAGACGGCGTTTAATACTCCAGAGGGACATTTTGAGTACCTGGTGATGCCTTTTGGGCTCACTAATGCCCCTTCTGTCTTCCAGTCCTTTATGAATGATATTTTCTGTGATTTTGTGGATAAGTTTTTGATCATCTATCTGGATGATATTTTGATCTTTTCTAGTGATTGGGATTCTCATGTGGAACACATCCGGACTGTGTTCCGGATTTTGAGGGAGAATTCCCTGTTTGGTGTACAGAGGATTTCATTTTTGGGATCTATCTTGTCTCCGTCGACTATTGAAATGGACCCGGCCAAGGTACAGGCCATCTATGATTGGGTTCAGCCTACTTCTTTGAAGGCCCTCCAGAAGTTTTTGGGCTTTGCTAATTTCTATCGTAAATTTATAGGTAATTTTTCTTATATTGTAAAACCACTGACTGATCTGACCAAGAAGGGCGCTGATGTGCTGAATTGATCTCCTGAAGCTGTCTCAGCATTTCAGGAGCTTAAGCAGAGATTTACTTCAGCTCCAGTTTTACGGCAACCTGATGTCTCACTTCCATTTCAGGTGGAGGTAGATGCTTCTGAGATTGGTGCAGGAGCTGTTTTGTCCCAAAAGGACCCTGTGACTACTAAGATGAATCCCTGTGCCTTCTTTTCTCGAAAGTTCTCCCCATCTGAATGCAACTATGACGTGGGGAATCGGGAATTGTTGGCCATGAAGTGGGCATTTGAGGAGTGGAGACATTGGTTGGAGGGAGCTAGACATCAAGTTGAGGTCCTCACCGATCACAAAAATTTGATTTATCTGGAGTCGGCCAAACGCTTGAATCCTAGACAGGCTAGATGGGCCTTGTTTTTCACATGTTTTAATTTTGTGGTCTCTTTTCTTCCGGGCACTGAGAATGTTAAGGCAGATGCCCTTTCTAGGAGTTTATTTGCCGGTTCTCTTTATGTGACTGAGTCTACTACCATCCTAGGTGAGAGGGTAGTTCTTTCTGCCATTTCGCCCGATTTGAGACGGGCCCTGGAGGAATTTCAGGAGGATAAACCTGAGCGTTGCCCTATGGGAAAATTTTATGTTCCTGACCAGTGGAGAAAGAGAGTGATGTCTGAAATTCATTGCTCCGCATTGGCTGGTCATCCAGGTATTTTTGGTACCAGAGATTTGGTGAGTTGGTCTTTTTGGTGGCCTGCCTTATCTCGTGATGTCAGGAATTTTGTACAGTCCTGTGGGACTTGTTCTCGGTCTAAACCCTGTTCTCGTTCTAGCGGGTTGCTGATGCACCTGCCGGTGCCCAAGAGGCCATGGACCCATATCTCAATGGATTTTATTTCTGATCTTCCTGTCTCTCAGAGAATGACTGTTATCTGGGTGATTTGTGATAGATTTTCGAAGATGTTCCATCTTGTTCCACTCCCAAAGTTGCCATCTTCCGCTGAGTTGGTGCCCTTGTTTTTACAACAGATGACTCGGTTACATGGGATTCCTGAGATCATTGTGTCCAACAGAGGAGTCCAGTTTGTTTCCATATTCTGGAAAGCCTTTTGTTCCAATCTGGGAATTCAGTTATCCTTCTACTCCGCATTTCATCCCCAGACCAATGAACAGACTGAGAGAACAAACCAGACCTTGGAGTCTTATTTAAGATGTTTTATATCTGCTGATCAGGATGATTGGGTCTCATTTTTGCCCTTGTCCGAATTCGCGTTGAACAATAGAGCTAGTTCTGCCACTTTGATGTCACCCTTTTTCTGTAATTTTGGGTTTCATTCTCGATTCTCTTCAGGGCAAGTGGAATCGTCGTCCTGCCCAGGTGTGGACACTGTGGTTGAGAGAATGCAGCAGATATGGGACCAAGTGTTGGATAAGTTGTCACTCTCTCAGGAAAAGGCCCAGCGATTTTCCAACCGGCATATGACCATTGGTCCCCGGTTTAAAGTGGGTGATATGGTTTGGTTGTTGTCTAAGAATATTCCTATGAAGGTTGCATCTCCAAAATTTAAGCCAAGATTTATTGGACCTTAAAAGATTTTGGAGATTCTTAATCCTGTTTCTTTTCGATTGGTTCTTCCAGTTATGTTCAAGATCCATAATGTATTTCACGAATCTCTGTTGAAAAGGTTTCTTGAGCCAGTGGTTCCTATGGCAGCACCTCCTGACCCAGTGTTGGCTGAAGGCAATGTGGAATATGAGGTAGAGAAAATATTGGATTCTCGTTTGGTTAGACAGAGACTCCAGTATTTGGTCAAATGGAAGGGTTATGGCCAGGAGGATAATTCTTGGGTCTCTGCCTCTGATATTCATGCCAATAGAATTTTCACCGGGCCCATCCTGATCAGCCTGGTGGCGTGGATGAGGGTTCGGTGACCCCTCCTCAAGGGGGGGTACTGTTGTGAGTTCATTTTCTGGTCTACCAGTTGTGAGTTCTCCTTCCAGGGTCCCTCTGGTGGTAACAGGAGGTAGTGAGGCTGATTTAATCTGTAATCTGTAGAGATCTGCCACCTGATAATGAGGATGACGATTGGGCCTCAGGAATTTCAGACTGGATTTAAGTCAGCCGACGCCCTATTCTGGTGCTGGTGATTCCTTCTGTCTTTTCAGCTCTTGGTGTTCAGCTCTGTTCCAGTCATTTCAAGCTAAGTTTTTCTTCTAATGTTCACACTTGATTTTGTTGGTCTATTCAGTTTCTTGTGTGGTCAGCCAGCCCCGGCTGGGGCTGTGCTGAATTTCCACTCTTATTTATCAGTATTTTGCCAATTGGCTTTTTGTCCTCTATTAAAGTGGCCTCTTTTTGCTCTGTCTCAGAATATTTCAGAGTGCTGATATAGTGGGAGAAGTCTAGTGACTTCAGGGTTAATTTTGTTATCAGAAGTGTTGGACATTATTTTTGTAGGGTTTTTGGCAGATTGCAGACAGTGTCTTTGCTTTCCTGGTCTTTCTAGTTAGCTTGGGCCCCAACGTTTGCTCAGCCTATTTTCCTGCCTGTGTTTGTGTTTTCATCTTGTTTCACCGTCAATACATGTGTGGGGGCTGTCTTTCCTTTTGGGTCTGCTCTGGGGCAGTTAGTTTTCCCCTTTCTTGCTTTAGGCTTATTTAGTCCTCCGGCGGTGACGAGGCGTCTAGGATCATCGTAGGAACACTCCACGGCTGCTGCTAGTTGTGTGGTTAGGATCAGGGATTTGCAATCTGCATAGTTACCAACCTCTCTGTTTTTTCTGGGACTTAGCTTGTTTTGTTTTTTCCTCCTCGGTGACCCATTCATAACAGGGCCCATCATATACTGGAGAATTCTAAATGGGGCAGATCAGACACTGGAGCAGCATCTATGGGGCACATTACCCACTGGAGCATTACAAATGGGGCCCATTATATATGGAGCATTATTTGGGCCCATAAGGCACTGGAGCATCATCCATGGGGCCCATCATATACTGGAGAATTCTAAATAGGGCAGATCAGACACTGGAGCAGCATCTATGGGGCACATTATACACTGTAGCATTACAAATGGGGCCCATTATATATGGAGCATTATTTGGGCCCAAAACACACTGGAGCATCGTCCGTGGGGACCATCATATACTGTAGCATTATGTGGAGCTCATCATATAGTATGTGGAATATTATATGTGACCAATTAGTCTGTATGGAGAAATATATGGGGCTCATTCTGTATGGCGCACAATGTGGTGGCCATAATACTGTATGGAGTAATATACTGTCCTTTTTTTGAGCTATTGTACAACTTAAAATAGATCAGTCATGTCATGTAAGCAGTGAAGTATTTGTCATTGTACTATACCTATATTTCTGTGCCGTATCGGAGCATCATGAGTTGTGGTATGTGTTAAAGGGGTGTACTGACACTCTTTGGCCCAGGGCACACGAAAATCTGGAGCCAGCCCTACCCGCCCACAACTTTAGCCAAATAACCCCCAGTTTTCAATGCGTAACTATTATTATGAAGTAAATTAAGGTTAACAAGCTTCAGTAATAAGAATTGATGTTTTGGCATTGAAATGGGCACTGTAGGTATGTTTACTGTCCTCCACTCCCTGCCGACTTTGCTTTCCCATTGACTTGCATTGGGTTTCGTGTTTCAGTTGGACCCCGACTTTTCGCTATAGTTGGCCGATTTTGTTTGACCCAACTTTTGCGAAAGTCGGGTTTCATGAAACCCGACTCGACCCTAAAAGAGGCAAAGTCGCTCATCTCTAGTGAAATGAGTGTGGTCGGGCGGCCGGTAGCCTATCATCATAGTGGAAGTCATCTGTTTCCATTAACTTTGTTATACGTGGGCAGTGGGCACCTCTAGTAAGGTGGGTACGAGATGGCGGGTCTTGTCACCTCTGTCTCATACATAAGTTACTATGAGGTGTACTTTATTCCTGCCACATTTCTTTCTTGGCCTATTGAGAGAAATGTTTTGACCAGTTGAAAGTTATACAACATGAGGATTGTGCATGTGTGCGCTGCCCGCATATATATATATTTACTTACTCCGACCCCTATATAAACCCTGCCCCTCTGACCGCTGTCCAGTTTCCCATAATCCTGTTCCAATCCTGGGGTCTTTTTTGGTCCCCCCATGGTCCTCCACATGCTGAACATCTGGGACATGACTAACATTGCGCAATGTGCGCTTGTTCGTCGCCAGATGCAGCGTCGTGTCCAGTGTGTGAGGAGACGGCGACTTGTCTGTGGCGATAACCCCTCTGCTGACATGTTGGGCACAGCCTGTGACAAGGAGCATCTCTTCCTGTGTATCCGACCACAGGCTGCACATCGGAGGCTGCTTCTTCTATCTGGGGAAGTTCATGAAGCAGAAGCCTCTGTGTACCTCAAGTGAAGTAACTTGTCTGACAGGTCATGGATCCAGGTCAGCAGGTGATTGCAGACCATTAGCTGGTTTCGATGTTAGGTACAGGTGAGTCAGGACTAGATGTTGGGTGGAAGCCTTCCAGTATTTGTAAGGCCTCGTGCATACGCTGAGTATTTGATGAGTTTTTACCTCAGTATTTATAAGGCCTCGTGCACACTCTGAGTATTTGGTGAGTTTTTACCTCAGTATTTGTAAGGCCTCATGGACACATTGAGAATTTAGTGTTTTTTACCTCAGTATTTGTGAGGCCTCGTGCACACATTGCGTATTTGCAGAGTTTTTTTTACCTCAGTATTTAACCCCTTCCCGCCCCTTGACGCACTGTATGCGTCATGAAAACTAGTGACTTCCCGACCCCGTCAAATGAGTTTGAACAGCCCGGGGCCCTGGCTACCTTTAATCCACCCCTGCATAAATTAAATTTATGGAATCGAATCACTAAAAATTGGCATTAGCATATGTATTGACGCCTTTGCAATAAAGTCTCAAAAAAATTTTGGTGCAAGCAATTACATTCCTAAGTCACATTGCTTAGTGACAGGAAGTCCACCTGGGTGCAATCTAAGTGTTACATGATATTTCAGTATATACACACCTTTTCTGAAAGGTCGCAGCGGCTGCCACTAACCAAACAACACCATGAGGGCTAAGTGATCTCCAAACCTGTTAGGGACAAAGTTGTTGAGAAGTACAAGTCAGGGTTGAGTTATAAAAAAAATCTCAATCTCTGACGATCCCGCTGAGCACCATCAAATCCATTATCATCAAATGGAAAGAACATGTACCACAACAAACCTGCCAAGAGATGTCCTCCAACCAAAACTCTCAGTCCCGGCAAGGAGGGCATTACTCATAGAGGTAGCACAGAAATCAAAGGTAACCCTGAAGGAGCTACGAGTTCCCAAGCAGAGACTGAAGTTACTGGACGTATAACCACAATAAACTATACAGTCTATAGAGGTGGCTTTTATGCTGTACAGTTCTGATGAAGGTCCACATTCAGGACTGAAATGTTAACAACTGTAAGAATTGTCAATAAAATTGTTTCATTTACTGCAACCAGTACCAAGATCCTTTGCTTTATAGAAGAGTATGCAGAAAAAAAGCTTTTACTTACACACAAAATTGTAAGGCTTGTTTAGAGTTTGCCAAAAGACATGTGGGCGAGTCCCCAAATGTATGGAGTAAGGTGCTGTGGTCAGATGAGGACAAAATGGAACTTTTTGGCCACCAAGGTAAACAGTATGTCTGGCACCAAAACAACACAGCTTATCACCCCAAGAACACCATTCCCACAGTAAAACATGGTGTGGTGGTAGCAGCATCATGCTGTGGGGATGGTTTTCGGCAGCAGGGGCTTGGAAAATGGACTGAGTCAGGGGGGAGATAGAGGGTATAAAATACAGGGTTTTTCTTAAGCAAAACCTATGTCAGTCTATCAGTGATTTGAGATGGAAATTAAAGTTTACTTCCAACAAGAAAGTGACATGAAGCATACTGCTAAAGCAACACTCGAGTGGTTTAAGGGGAAACATGTAAAAGTTTTGGAGTGGTCTAGTCAAAGCTCTGACTTTAATCCAATTGAGAATCTCTGGTCAGACTTGATGATTGCTGTTCACCAGAGGAAACCATCTAACTTGAAAGAGATGGAGCAGTTCTGCCCTGAGGAATGGGCAAATAACCCAGTGGTAAGATGTGGAAAGCTCTTAAAGACTCATTCAAAGTGACTTGCAGCTGTTATTGCCGCAACAAGAAGCTTTACAAAGTACTGACTTTAAAGCGAACCTGTCAGCAGTTTTGGCCTATATAAGATACAGCCACCGCCTTTCAGGGCTTATCTACAGCATTCTGAAAGATAAGAAAAATAAGATTCATTATACTCACCGGGGGGGGCGGTCCGGTCCAATGGGTGTCACAGGTCTGGGTCTGGCGTCTCCCATCTTCTTGCGATGCCGCCCTCCTGCTGCTTCATCGCTCCCTGGCATTGCGCTCCTGTGCAGGTGTATGTATTTGCCGATCAAAGTACTGCAGGCGTACTTATCTGTCCTGTTGAGGGCAGAGTAAAGTACTGCAGTGCGTAGGCGCTGGGCCTTTCTGACCTTTCCCAGCGCCTGCGCACTGCAGTACTTTGATTGGCAAATACGTACACCTGCACTGGAGCATGATGCCAGGGAGCGTTGAAGCAGCAGGAGGTCAGCATCGCAAGAAGATGGGAGGCACTGGACCCGGACCTGCAACACCCATCGGACCGGACCGCCCCCCCCGGGTGAGTATAATAAAACTTATTTTTCTTATCTTTCAGTTTGGACCGGGGGCTTATCTACAGCATTATAGAATGCTGCAGATAAGCCTGAAAGGCAGTGGCCATATCTTATATGGGCCAAAACTGCTGACAGGTTTACTTTAAGGGGGTGAATAGTTATACATACTGAAGTTTTCAGTTATTTTGTCCTATTTGTTATTTGTGTGACACAAAAAAATGTTCACAGTTGTAGGCATGTTCTTTACATGAACTGATGCAAACCCTAAAAAAAACCTGAAATTTGAGGTTGTGAGGTAGCAAAACAAGAAAAATACTAAGGGAGATGAATACTTTTTGCAAGCCACTGTACCTCCCAGCTCCACATCAATACCAAAAACATATAGTTAAAATTTCTTCAAAACATAAAGCAGGAAAATCGATAATAAATTAAGCTAAAAGCAACTGAAAGCCCTGATTGGCATCTTTAATTAACCATTTCTTTTAACACCTTTCACTTCAGCATGAAGAAAAATTATTGTTATTATAGAAAATTATAGGGTGCGGACTGTGATTATACCCTGCTACTTCAGTGCTTGAGCGATGGTTAGGTTTAATGTACATAATATATATGTTTATTTATATCATGCCAACAGAGTACAGAGCTCTTTATATATTCACCATACAAAGACTTTGTGAAAACACAGCAGAACGTGCTTGGAACCCCATAAACAAATCTTAATGACCATCCCTGACGTTACTTTTTTTTTCCTTGCCTTTATCCAAATTCACATAAAATTCTAAGGACAAAAAAAAGGTCTCACTTTCATAAGAATATATATATATATTTTTTTTTTTAGACAAATCTGCAAATTCTCTGTATAGGTTATGGGGGGATTTAATAAGAAGTTTTATATACCAGTCTTGATCCATACTTTGTTGGGATAAAATGGACATAATTTACACACACAAGTTCATAATCCGCTTGATATCACTCAAGTATGTGGGTGCTAGGAAGTGCTTGGCACTCGGCGAGCATTGAATGGTGCTCAAATTTTAAATATGAATTCCTGCCCACAAGGTTGGGCCTGTTACACAGCCAATAATCATGTGAGGATTGCCTGTGAGTCCCTGTAATACTGAAGCCGTTTTCGTAGTGGCTTTACTGTGATTGGCTGGCCGTATGACATCATCAGGGTTACAAAAGGACCGTTGACGCAACGCTCGACACATTGATGCCATTGCACAGCTCAGGGCCAGTTCTTATTGGAGGGAGAGTGCATGTCCAGGTCTGTGTGTGTGTTCAGTTTAATGAATCAGAGGTCTCTAGTGTTGATACTGAACAATCATACTAACAGTCCTTCTCAGGTCTAATCTTCTGCTTTGCTGTTTGTACCAAATACATTCTGCATTTAGCCTAGGAAGGGGCAGTTGCAGGAGCAGGAAGACTGACTGAATACAGTCTCTAGACAGGGCTTAGGCCTTTGCAGTCCGTTGCAAAATATGTAATATATAACTGTGGACGTTGACCACATTCTTTTTCTGAGGGGTGAAAAAAATGGACTATATTGTCATCCATAGAGTATTATGAGCTTTGTGGCACATTGTGGTGTTACATAACACTCAGAAAGAGAGTTGAAAAAAAATTCTGAATTCAATTACTCATCCATAGAGTATTATGTGCTCTGTGGTACATTCTGTGTTATATAACACTACAATAAAGCGTTGAAATTTTTTCTGGATTAAATTACTCGCTCTTAGAGTATTACATGCTTTCCTGTTACATTTCCAAGGTATATAACACTCCAAAAAACATTGAAAAATATTTCTGGATTCAATGAGTCACCCATAGAGTATTAGTTGCTTTCTGTCACATTTCGATGGTATAATATACTTCAAAAAAGCGGTGAAAAATTTTGGTGGATTCAATTAGTCATCTATAAAGGATTAGGTGCTTTCTGTTACATTTCAGAGGTATAAAACACTCCAAAAAAGCACTGAGAAATATTTCTGGATTCAATTAGTCATCCATAGAGTATTATGTACTTTCTGTTCCATTTTGGTAGTATATAACACTCCAAAAAAGCCTTGACATTTTCTTTTGGATTCAATTACTCACCCATAGAGCATTATGCGCTCAGTGGGCGATAAAGATGGCAGAATCCCGCACGATTCTTGAGGGAGTCTGTCTGTTGCATTTTGGTGGCATATAACACTCAAAAAGAGCATTGAAACCATTTTCTGAATTCAAATAGTCATCCATAGAGTAGTAGATTTTTTTCTCTTACATTTCAGTGTTGCATAGAACGCCAAAAAAGAGTTGGAAAATATTTCTGGATTCAATTGTTTATCCATAGAGTATTACATGCTTTATGTTACATTTAGGTGTTATATAACACTCAAAAAAAGCATTGAAAACTTTTTCTGGATTCAATTAGTCATCCATAGATTATTATATGCTTAGTGGGTGACAAAGATGCCAGAATTCTGCGAGACTCCTAAGAGAGGGACCGGAGGAATTTCAGAGTCAGACCAAACACACGCAACAGCGCAGGATGCAGAAGCATGTGGTCTGGAACCTAACAGTTTCCTGGAACCATCAAGGCCCCAACCCAGGCCGCAGCCTTCATCGCTGGGGATCTTGCAGACTAAAGATGGGAGTGCCAGGATCCAGCAACTAGTAAGAGGACTGTGGGGCCTAGGCTCACCGGAAAAGAGAAGTAAGCAAGATAGTACCAGGGCTGGAGACATGCTAGCGGGCCCTCTAGCTACAAGATATTGAGAGTTGGCATTCCAGAGGTGGTCATTACATATGAGTTGGCATCCCGGAGGTGGTTGTTACGTACAACTGTCACCTGAGAAGGGGGTGCATTGAATAGACCTGTCATCGCATCTCGTTCTACCATCGGGCAGTAGAAAAACAACACTTGTGTCAAAGGCTGACAGAGCTGACGACTAGAACCAGGGTCACGTTCTTCAACATGGAGGGAAAACATCGCTGGTATTCGGTGGTGGTGTGTGATCCGAGAAGGAAGGAAGCAGGATTAACCCTTTTTGAGAAATAAACAGGTCTGGGAGAGGCTTTTTCGAGGCGGTTGAAGAAGAGGCTACCACCCCCAACAGATCGGGCTGTCCTTAGGGGTCCCCACCTCCTATGTGAGAGTGGGCAATGGTGCAGGTGATACAGGGGGCTGTTGCCCATTTCTACATGTCTGGTGCTCTGGCACTACTCGAAATCAGGTGACTTACAGCCCAGACACCTAGGAATCGGGTTCCAGGAAGAAGGTGGAGGCAGTCCCAACCAGCCTCCTGAGGAAGCAGAAGAAGAAGCAGACACCTGACAAGGATTACTGTATTACCCTCTTATTTTTCCTAGTTTTTCACTTTCTGCAAATCGTTTATGAGTGTAGGAGTACATCAACTTTCACACTTTCAAAATATTTAAGTTCAAAAAAATTTTATGGATTCAATTATTCAGCCATACATTTTAAGGAGGTTATTATTACATTGTAGTGCTATCTAAAACTCAAAAAAAGTTAAACATTTTTTCCTAAATTCAATTTGTCATCCATACAGTTTAATATGCTTTGTGTAAAATTATGCTGGGTTAAAATAAAAAAGAATGCTTGGCCTGGTACAGTTCACAAAATGTTTTGCTCCAAAAATTTACTATTGTGACGTAAACTGTAGAACCTGCTCTGTGTGAAATTTCGTTGTTTTGAAACAAAAGCAAAAATTGGCCTGCTACAGATGTACAAATTTGGCTGTTCAAAAATTGACTATTGTCGTACATACTATATAACCTGCCTTGTGTGAAATTTCATTGCGTTGAAATAAAAGATAAAAATCGACTTGCTACAGGTGTACAAATTTGATTAGTAATTTTTTAACATTGTATATATTTAAATATATATATACATACATACATACATACACACACATACACTGTAGAAGCTGCTTTGCATGAAATTTTGTTGCTTTGAAATAAAAAACAAAATTGGCCTGCTACAGGGGTACAAATTTGGTTGTACAAAAAATTAATAGTTGTCATATACAGTATATTGTAGAACTTGGTTTGTGTGAAATTTTGTTGGCTTGAAATAAACAACAAAATTGGAATGCTACAAGTGTACAAATTTTGTTGTCCAAAAATTAAGTATTGTCATACATACTGTATAACCTGTTTTGTGTGAAATTTTGTTGGTTAGAAATAAAAAAGAAAAATTGGCCTGCTGCAAGAGTACAAATTTGGCTGTTCAAAAATTGACTATTGTCATATATACTGGCATGTTCGTGTGTGATAATGACTGCAATCTGGTGGCGGCTCACACACATACCATTTTTGGTCCACATGCTGAACTTGTAAGATCTGTGGGTTTTGAAAACCAGCCTAGATTAGCCAGAGCTTCTGGTCAAGGTACACCATGCAGGGCCCATTTCCGCAAATCATCTACAGCTGACGATGATCTGGCAGTACTGCAGCAGCGCATGCAAGTGCCAGGTCACCAACTTACAGTATGTATGATCTCACCATATGCTGGAGCTCCCCACCGCACATGCTGACAAGGCTTTGTGAGCAGAAGAGGCCAGTTGTGGAATACCAGCTCCAACATGTTTAGGAGGAGCCGTCCCCGCTGTGTGCCCGGGCCGGAACCAAGGGGGCTGTCACCAAGGTTCCTAGGGAAACTGTTTCCGGGGAACAGAATTAGAGGAAGGGACATAGTGAGTTCCAGAGAGGTTGGGGAGGAGCCAGTATAAAAAGGACTGAGGATCCCAGGAGGGGTGAGTCAGCAGAACAGGAGAGGTGGAGGAAGGAAGCCAGGAAGCGCCAGAGAGCCAGAGGAAAAGCCAGAGCAGAGCGGGGAGAGCAGCAACCAGAGAGACTGCAGGGAGACTCACCACAGGCAGAAGGGAGACGGCACCTAGCAGTCCAGGAGGGAGATGCCGACTGTTCAGCCGCGCTCCTAGTGGCCGCCACCGCCCGACTCCACCCCGCGGGTGCGGCCCGTCCGCTCCCGCCCTTGGCAGCCGCTGCCCGACTCCACCCTGCGGGTGCAGCCCGTCAGCTCCCGCCCGCAGCAGATGCAGCCCCGCTCCAGTTCACGGCTTCGGCCTACCTGCTGCCACCCGTGGTCGACACTGCCTCACTCCAATTCATGGCTGCAGCCTGTTCGCTGCCGCCCACGGCCACCGCCGCACCACTCCAGCCTGCGGCTACAGCCTGCCCGCTGCCAGCCGTGGTCCCTGCAGCACAGTTCGGGGCTGCGGCCTCCATTCTCCAGCCCCCAAGCGGCATTGCACCGCCTCCGCCGGGGGGCACCGCCTTGCGGAACTCTTCTGGGGCCTGTAGTGCCCCCACCTCGCCTGGGCACAGGAACGCCCAAAGTCTTCGCCAGATCCTCGTTGGCTGGGCCCAGTGGCTGCAATGCCGAAGCATCATTGTTGAGGACCCTGCCGGACATCAGAGAGGATAAGTGACACTTTTATAACTAATGGCCCGAAGTCAGCCATACCGCGGCCCTATAGTGACCGGCCTTCGCCGGGTTAGTCGTGTTCGCATTACCGTGTGTTTCTTGTATTGATTCCCTGCGTGGGCAGTTATTGTTAGCTTGTTTGGTTGCTCAGGACAGCCCCAAAGGCATCTATAGATATAAAAGTTACACCTTAAAGCTCAAACCGTCTCATGCCTCGTCACTGCATCCCCCGTACCTGCGAGTACTACAAATGCCTGTCAGTATTCTGGTCAGCCTCCGCACATAACAACTAAATAGTGGGCAGTTCTCCAAGACTTTGAGGAGTTCATAAAGATGGCGAGCGGCATTGACGCCATAATCAGCACATCTATCCCGCTTCTTTGCATACTTACACTATTTCTGCTGACAATTAAACATGAACCTTTGTATGTGGACCAAGTGGAGATGGAGGAACACATGAGACAGATTCTACCCAACCTCATATCATCTGCTCAGCGCAGATTGGGCAACAATAAGGAGGTGGAGGCTGAGGAGGAGGAGGAATTGGAACTGGCTGATAGCACAACAGAGGCTAGTACCCATACAAGCTTCGTCCAGTCTCTCCTACATGAATGGTCTGAGGAAGGGAATGAGGAGGAAGAGATGGAGGAGGAGATGGAGAGTCATCATGGTGGAGACCGGGAAGTGTTGCTGTAGGGATCTTAGCACATATGGCAGACTTTATGTACCACTGCCATTCCTGTGATCCTCTTGTTACATTCATCTTGGCCCAAAAAGATTACTATTTGTTCACCCTGCTAGACCCACGATACAAGGAGAACACTGCATCTCTCCTTCCTGAGGCGGAGAGGTCTACTAAAATGGTCCTGGTGAATGAGTATATTTGACAAGGACGGAAAAGTTCTTAAAGAAGGTCAAGCAATATCTGGCCAACAAAACCAGTGTACTCCATAATTCATTTGTGACCTTCAGGTATTGGGTCTCAGAGCGGGACACCTGGCATAAGCTGTCCATCTATGCCTTTGAGGTGCTGTGTTGCCCAGAATTACCAAATTTCTCAGACTATAAGATGCATGTTTTCCCCAAATTTTTTGGGGGGAAACGGAGGTGCGTCTTACAGTCGGAATGTACTTACAGTTAGCGTGGTTGCAGCAGGAGTCGGGAGATTTTTCCAGTAGTCCGACGCTGCAGGGCGATGATTTTTCTCCCATTCCAGCCTGTTGCGGCTTATGCAGCAAGTTCGGCGGTGTGGGGGGGCTCCAGCGATATTTTGTGAAAGCCCAGAGCTCCCACACGTCTATTGCCTCAATGCTGTGGCCTCTGGGAAAATGGCCGCCGGAGGAGGCGTATGTACAGATTAAGATCTCGGCTCTGAGATCTCGTCTCCTGAGATCATAATCTGCGCATGCGCCGCCTCTGGCGGCCATTTTCTCGGAGGCCACAGCATCTATGCAATAGAAGTGTGAGGGCTCCAGGCTTTCTCAAAATGTCACCGTAGCCCCCGCACCACTGAGCACCGCCGAACCTGCAGAATCAGACTGGGATCCTGGCTGCCGGGGCTCCGGGCTTTCACAAAATGTTGCCATAGCCCCGGCACCACTGAGCACCACCGAGCCTGCTCACCAGTCTGGGTCATATCACCGCAAGACCACCAATCACCCCCTGTGACTGCTCCACCAGGGCCAATTCCCCCCCCCCCCGGGAAGCTGAATTCAGGACTATAAGACGGACGCATTAATCTTTTCTCCATTTTCCTTCTGAAAATTTGGGGTGTGGATTATGGTCCGGTGCGTCTTACAGTCCGAAAAATACAGTACTATTTAATCCCGATATTAAAAAAACAACTGTCCATAGTGTCCTGCAAATATATCACATGGTATAGCAAAGCCAATTAGAAGTGACAATCATAGCTTGTTTAAATGTCAAGGCATAGAATCCAGCAGCCGTCTTAGGGTGAATCTAAATAGAATCTAAATAGAATCTAAATAGGGCAGCACGGTGGCTCAGTGGTTAGCGCTGCAGCCTTGCAGCGCTGGAGTCCTGGGTTCGAGTCCCACCAAGGACAACATCTGCAAGGAGTTTGCATGTTCTCCCCGTGTTTGCGTGGGTTTCCTCCGGGCACTCCGGCTTCCTCCCACACTCCAAAAAACATACTGATAGGGAATTTAGATTGTGAGCCCCATCAGGGACAGTGATGAAAATATGTGCAAACTGTAAAGCGCTGCGGAATATGTTAGCGCTATATAAAAATAAAGTATTATTATTATTATAAATAGAGGCAAAGCAATAAGGAGAAAAAGACACAAAAAAGTGAACCAGTTTTACAAATAGTGTTTTTGTAGTACAGTAATATTGAGAAACATTAGAGTAGTCTATGAAGAAAAGAGAATAATATAGAATGAATTAGTAAGGTGGAGAGCAGAGAGTTAGGAGAGCTGTCAGCACTAGTGCTAGTGATTAAACATCAATTTTATAATGCATCCTACAGTTGCTGCATTGCAATGGCACTTTTTTTTTCATTCTTCATGCAAAAAAACCAATTTAACAATATTTCTTTAAAAAAAATTAACGTCAGTGTCTTCCAGACAAGTCACAAACTATTTTATTGAGCTTTTGAACACTTGTTATATTACTGTATTTTGGCATCCAAACACATTATTCTAATGCTGTAGCCTGTTGCTGATGCTGGCTTTTTGGACATGCACCAAGTAGTGACTGATGAGCGAACGTGCTCGTCGTTACTCGCTCGAGCATCAGTGTGCTCGGAATGCTTGTTATTCGGTGAGTATTCTTTGACTGTTCGAGCGAGAGCTCAAGTTCCCACTGCGCATGTTTGGCACTTTTTAGACAGCCAATGAAAATGTGGGGAGTGCCTGCCAGTCACTATAATGCTGTAGCCATCTTGGTTGTGGCATTACTGTCATTGGCTGGCCGCATAGCGTCATCAGGTCTCTATAAGACCTGTGAAGTCATGCTCGGCACACTGTACCCTGGAAACAGACAGCGTAGGGAGAGGTGCTGATGAGAGAGACAGAATTGTTAGCCAAGGATTCAACCACATTTACATTTGTTTTAAGTACAACAGCAGCCCAACCAATACTAACACTGCTTTTAGTAGCACTTAGGGAGAGATTGTGCTGAAAGGATTGTGTACGACAGCATAGGGTGAATTGCATTAAGCCATGGGCCATGCATGAGGTATCAGGGTCTGGCCCAGCATTTACAGCTTGAAATTGAAGTTTCAATGAGGACCTAGGGGTTAAGGGAGCAGTGTAAGCCTTCTTAGCTGGGAACCCTAATAGCTCATGCAACACCTCCAATTTTTTCACACAGATGGCAAAACATCAGTTTCATACCGAACTATTGGTAGAAAAACTTAAGGAAAGTAGCACAGATAGTTGACTGAAAGTAAGTGCAGGCTTGCCTGTCTGGAAGCCCTACTTACAGAGGTAACCCACCACATGGAGACCCAACTTTGAGTATCCACATTTCAAAAAATTATTGTCACACACTACTAAAGTGGCATCAATTTCCACAAAGGAGAAACAGTATAATAGGCCTTTGACACACCTTCCACCACAGGCAACACACCAGATGGAGACCCAACTTGGAGTCTCCACATTTCAAAAAATTGTTTGTAACAGCAGCAGTAGAAACAGCAGGCAAAGACGACACCACAAAGGAGGTACACACAGCAATAATGAAAGATCAATGCATGACACGAAAAACTACATCATCGCCTAGTCTGCCCAGTCTCGACTGTGGTGAAAAAGTCATTGGAGATCCATGACATGTTTATTTTGTTAAAAAAGTTAGGCAGTCTACACTTTCAGGGGACAGCCGGATGCGTGTATCCATCAGGACACCACCAGCAGCGCTGAAGACACATCCTGAGAGAATACTGGCTGCTGGGCATGACAAAACCTCCAATTGTGAATGGCAAGCTCAAGCCACTCTTCAATTTTTGAAGATCAAAATGCAAAAGGGTCCAAACCCCTGCTTATGGCATTGATATTGAGCGCCAGATACTCCTGCACTATTCTCTCCAGTCATTCACAATGTGTTAGACTTGTACTCTGTTCTGCTGATGCAAGTTGAGATGGAGAAAGAAACTAAACGGGGTGATGCTACACAACCCAGCCTCATCTCATCTTCTGTATATTGGCCCCCAACCCAACATGGAAGAACTGAAAAATAACTTTTATTATACACATCTGGGGGACTGTCCATTCCGAGGGGTGTTGCTCTTCTTGATCCAGCGCCTCCCATCTTCCTATGATAGCCATCCTCCTTCTTGGTTCGTGTGGGTGACGCATCCCTGCATTATCAACACAGTTTCCCTGGTATCGCGCTCCTGCACAGGCATACTTATCTGCCCTGCTGAAGGCAGAGCAAAGTATTGCAGTGTGCAAGTGCTGGGAAAGGTCAGAGGCCCACCACCTGCTCACTGCAGGATTTTTCTCTGCCCTCAACAGAGCAGATAAGTATGCCTGTGCAGATAAGTATGCCTGTGCAGGAGCACAATGCTGAGCAAACTGTGTGGATGATGCAGGGACACATTATCCACATGAACCAAGAAGGAGGATGGCGATCATAAGAAAGATGGAGGCACCAGACCAAGAAGAGCAGACACCCCTCAGACAAGACCACCCAGCAGGTAAGTATAATAAGTTATATTTTTTTTCTTCCAGATTGGGTTGGGGACCGATATACAGCGTTATGGGATGCTGTATATCAACCCTGAAAGGCAGTGGCCGCATGTCATATTGGCCAAACCTGGTGACAGGTTCCCTTTAATTGTGTGTATGATACCCACAATAGCAATTTTTAGAGGCCTACCTCAAACATTCTTTTATATATATGCATAGCCCCCAGGGGTAAATGTTTTTCAGCCCATGCACTTAATGCATGGGCATTACCAGTCTAGGATACCCACTCCTTAATAATGGGAAAAAAATGTTTTTTATGCTCTCCACTATGTCTCTTCAAAGATGTATTGAAATGCCTCCTTCTAATTTTTTGGCATCCCTTGCACTTAGTGCATATGCTTTACCAATACTTAGTAATGGGAAAAAAATGGTTTTCTGAGGACCCACCTTCTATTTGAGAGAAACATTTTTGAAACCAAAAGAGCTGACAGGTTCTATTAGTATATGATCCAGAGCTTTGTTGTGGGCTGTCAGGTGGTCATCACATAGGGAATTCTCACACTGCATACAGGATTTCACAGCCAAAATAGGATAATTTGTAAAGTAAATACAGAAGATCATGGTATTCTCCGTATCAGGCTGAGTAGATGTGAAACGTTCCACTATATTTCCCAGGAGGGTTGATGAAATAACAGTACCTTGACGCTTCTATATTAAACTAATCGCTTTTCTCAGGGATAATTCAAATACATTCTATTCTGTTATAATAATACCACTCTTAGCTGCCCTTCATCTATGGTGAGGTGTTGCAGTAGGTATAGCGAATGACAAGGATTATTGCCTTAAAAATTCTAAGCTTTGCTGCTACTTTTTTTCCATGGACTCATTGACCGATTCATGATTTTTATGATGTTCTGTAATCAGAAACTCATCACAGCAGGAAAAATTAAATGATTTAATGTGTTTTACAGTTTCTCTCTAGCATCTCTATGTAAGAGGTAGTGGTGGGACACTTTACGTTACTGGAGCTGGAATTACCACTTCTGAACTCTCAAGTGCTTTGTTACCATCCATTTCTGGGTGCTTCTTAAGTATGTTTGGGGTCATTGTCCTGCTTGAAGATCCATAACCAATGCTGCAAACCGAGCTTTCAGACCGCGGGCACTACATTGTGACCCAAAATCCTTTGGGAATCTTCACATTTTATGATGCCTTGCAGACAGTCAATGCACCCAGGGCAAGAGGCAGCAGAATAACCCTTAAATTTCTTTGAACCTCTACCATAATTCACTGTAACTACTGTGTTCTTTTAATTGTAGGTCTCATGCCATTTATAGTAAACAGTAGAATAATGTTGTGGAGAAATGGGGAGCCAGCGGGTGCTCTAGTCAGCTAGCTGAAATCGCAATGACCAGGGCTCATCCCACCAAACTCCCACTCTCCTTTTACATGGGTGTAATACTACTCAGACATTACAGGGTGAGGGTAAAACAGTGTGGCAATTATTTACTAAATCACTAACAAACAATAACATATAGAACAATCCCAGCCATTACTCAAGATGGTGCAAATTACAGTCTCACCCTTTCACTGACTCGCCAAGATAAGAGCAGCTGTTGCTTCAAAGATACCAGGGCTGAATAACCTCAACAGTGGCACGCAGAGAGAGGAGGTAATAACAAACTTTGGAAGCTGACAGTCCATTGAGGTACTAGGCCAGGAGTCAGGTGACCAGTGGGTCCCAATCCTGGTTTCCCAAACATATCCATGGGGCTCAGCTGATCGGTGGGTCCAAATCCTGACTACCCCAAACGTATCCATGGGTTCAGTGATGGTCAAGGGAGCAGATCTGAATTCTTTCAGCTGGACCCATGGTCTCCTAAGCTGACATCCTGTAGAAAGTCAAATCTGTTTCCCTCATGATGGAGCTATGATGTCTTGGCTGCTGCCCTGTAGAGTGTTCCTAGCTGTGATTTTGTACAGAATCTCTGGTTCTATGGATCTCTGGATCCTTGGATGTCTGGATGTGAAGTGCTAAAGAGGCATATCCCCTTTTTATAGATCACAACTGTTCTTCAAGCCATTACTCACATGTCAAGGTGAAGTGGTGATGTGAGTAACTCGCTTTGTTTATTTAGTTTATCCTTCAACGTTTGCAAGTCAGCAAACTGCAAACATTGTGATTACACATTATAATGTGTAATCAACATATCAGTAAATATCATTGTTCAATGACCCTGCATCCCTGTATTACAAAGACAACAGTACTGTAAACTATAGGTGCTGATATAACAAGCAAATAACCATTCATCAATTTAAAAAAAAATTGCAAATATAAATTCAACCTACAAGGGAAGTCAACATAAAGATAAAAGTCTGTGCCTCATGGCTTACAGATGTGTTTTACCCAAAAACTCTATCTTGATCTCATTTGTCCACAAGATGCATGCTGGCCCTCTAACAATAATGGGGGCCGCCCGCTATCCCTCTATAAATTGTGAAGGCCGCCTGCTGGCCCTCCAAGTTTCAAACTTTACAGTATTAATATGAAAAAGAAAATGTAGACACCTCAGATGGATAAATTATATTGCAGCAGCAATATACGGCTATGAAAACCATTGTCAACTGCTGGCCCTCCAAAAATGCTTAGTGATGGCTGGCTGCATAGTTGGGCAAAGCATACTGTGCAAGCACCGGAGGCCTTTTCAATGCGCAAGCACGGAAAACTACGGCATCTGTGATATTTACAGATTAAGATTACGTTCAGCCAGCGCTGCGGAATATGTTGGCGCTATATAAATAAAGATTATTATTATTATTACCTACCTCACAAAGTGTGTGTAGCAAACTACTACTTTTTGCATTCCTGTTTTATTAGTTACATTTTACTTCTCTAGATACCACATCAATACTGTGACCTGTTGCTGCTGTTGTTTTTGTTTTTTTCATTCTACCAAGATTTTCTTGTCCATTTCTATTTTCGGAAGAGGGGAATAATTGCGTTTAGTAAATGCTGCCATCTACCTTAACAGTATGTGTGTTTCATAAACTACTTTTGTCATGATTCCGCTGCTAAAAATGTCTGGGACTCTGATGGACAGCTCTGGCATCCTATCCTGTGCTGGGGCGTGCTGAGCTGTCGGTGCTTTGATTGACAGCTTGGTTGACCTATCTGACTGGAAGGTACAGAGACTTCCACAGGTGCTCCATATTCTTGGTAATTGCCCTGTTATTTAGGTGAGATGTCTGGCCCAGATCATTGCCAGTCAAAAGCTTGCTCTAAGCTGGTGCTCTCTGGTGTGTTCGCCTGTACCCTGTGCTGTAAGTTATGATCTTTTTCTGCTGCTGACTTTTGGACTGTGTTCAGACTACCCATTTGTCATTGCCCCTTTGCATCTGATATTCTGCTGCTGACCTTTGGACCGTGTTCAGACTACCCACTTGTCATTGCCCCTTTGCCTATCTGCTGTTTCTCTGGCATTCTGACCATGTGTAACAACCCTGTCGGCATCACTGCATGGCCTCCCATCCCCTACACACCAACTTACTCATTGCTCCAGGCCATACTGTGAGTTCTGTCTGCTTCTGGCTCCATGCTGTGTGCCTCTTGTTTCCTGCCTGCTCTCTGCATGCTTCCTGGCAATGTGTGCATAGGGGGTGGCGCCTGCACTCTGTTTCTTATGGGATTAGTGTGCTCCTGCCTAATGTGCTCCCTGCCAATCACCAAGAGGCCTCTAGTATTTAGGGCAGCTCCACCCGGTGGAAGCTGCCTGAGCAACGCCTTTACTTAGTTAGTATCTTGCTGCTGAGTTGCCAGGTCCTGTCCTGTGTTTCGCCTTCTCTGGAGGCTTGATTCCTAGTCCTGTATCTGTCTGCTCTGCCCTCCAGGAGGCAGAATATCCTGGTCTCTGTGTCCTTGTTCCTAGCCTTGTCTTGTATCTGTCCGTCTGCCTTCCAGGAGGCAGAATATTCTGGTCCCTGTGCTATTGCTCCTTGCCTTGTCTCATACCTGTCCTCTCTGTCCTCCAGGAGGCACTATATCTGGGTCTCTGTGTCTTTGTTCCAGTACCTTGTCTCGCACCATTACCTTGTCTTAACTCAGTCCTACCTCTGTCTCTCCTTGTGTCTTCTCCGTCTGCCTGTGCTCTGCACTCTTGTGGCTCTGCCTGTGCTCTGCATCTTTGTTGCTCTGCCTGCTCTGCAGTCTTGTGGCTCTCCCTGTGCTCCGTACTCTTGCGGCTCTGCTTTGTTCTGCTTCTGCTGTTGCAAAACCTCTTGCTGCTAATTGCAGCTCCTCTCCGCAGCCTTGCTGTTTTTCTCCAGTGTGAACAAGTCCAAACCTATTCCTTCATACCCATCTATATTTCCATCCTTCCCATACCAGTACCTGCACCTCTTGTGTGAACAGGTCTCTACCTACTCCATTCAGCACTCCGCTGTGCCCGCCTGCCTGTGTCTCAGATGTGCCCGACTGCCTGGGTCTCAGCTGTGCCCGCCTGCCAGAAGTACCAGCCATGCTCACCTGCCTGTCTGTCAGTCGTACCTGTCCTAGCGTTCTGTTCCCCAGTGCGATCAGCAGCCACAGCCAGACACCACCCTGGAGTGGCACCTGGCAGCTACCTGCTGCACAAGCCTGACCTCACCATCAGTGAAGACCGAGATAGCTGCATTAGTTACGCCTCTTCCAGGGTAGTCTGGTTTGTGGCACAATGGTTCCACAACCCCTTCGCTCGCGCCAACCTGCCAAGGTGCGAGCGTGACACCCTGGCATGAGACCTGACTTGTAACTTCGTATTTTCCCTTGGTTTACTACGTGATATTTTGGTATTGACCCTGGACTGTCGCTTATTCACGTCCTAGCCGTGGGTCGTGACTAGCATCACAACTGTTTTTTTGCATATCCATTTTAACTGCAAAATTTGTCATCCATACACAGGAGGAACAGAAGTAGACAGATGTAGAGGAGGACATTGAGCTATCCTGACACAGGCAAGAGATGGGGCTAATAGTCTCAAATTGATGATGTCTATCAACCGTCCCAGCTGAATGCTGAAAATTAACCCACAGGGTCTTCAGTTTTGCTGGTGAGTATGGCAAACAACATGCCAATTGCTTAAGAGATGACTGTTGGATAGTGTTGGAATATGTTTGGTGCAACAACTCCAATCCTGTCTATGAATGTTTAGTTGCTAGATGTATATGCTGTTCATAAAGATAGAACAAAAAAAATTCCCAGAGGCTCACACAAGGAGAGCATGTGACTGTTTTCCTGTGTCTGTGTATAAGAGAAGCTGCCTGCTGTAGATTCTGCACAGACAGAGAAACACAAATGAGTAATTCCTGAACTATTAAGCTTATCATATATTGTTCCTGATTGTAACTGAATAAAGAAGATCTGTTGTCACACGCTTGGAGAGTAACCTGAATAATCCGCTGCCAACAGATAGTCATGCTTTTAGATTCTTGCTATAAAATTGGGTAAATATTTCCAGCTTCTGCAAAGGAAGTTAAAATTGGCATATTTAACTCAGATAAGCTAGGTTCCATGCTTGGTGAAGATTTTGCTGAGTAGACATCTGCTGACCACATGTCTCACCAGGAGACCCCTCTTCATTCTCCACAAAGTCAGCCCTCCTTTGCTTGTGCAAAGGCTATGGCTACAACAAGTAGCAGCAGTTATTATGCATATATCATATGCCATGATGGACCAGAAGATTTATCTGCCGCTGTACCAACCTGACACACATCTAACATAGAAAAAATCAAAAACTCATTGTATGCATTCATTTTTTGCACTTATATTATCTTTTGCAGGATGCAGTTGGGCCTCTTTTTGTTGGCTTGGTTTATTGGGGCATCTGTCACTGTGTTGTTGCATATTTTAGTGCTGTAGCAACCCGCCTGATAATACTATGGGCGTCATTAATAGGTTGCAAGCCAGACACTGTGCATCACACTTATATATGTGTGACTGGCGTCCTATGCAAGCCTTATCTATGTGCATTTTTCCTACTAGGCAGCCAACCCCACCATGGTTTGTTAGATGTGGGGGTGTATGTTTTTATCAGTAGTATGCACCTGAGCTGCCCCTTGCCTCTATTAGTGGAGGCCTGCTGCATCCTGCTATATGTGCATTTGTCATCAGACAGGGTTTTTGGTAAGGCCATATCTTGTGTGAGTTTTTTTGATTTTTTTCTATGTTAGCTGTTTTGATATTAGTGTTAGGGACCTGCAATATCATGAGGAGCCTTGACGGTGGCTTGCAGGCTTTATCTATTTTGGCCAAAATATTAACCAATACCTCATTTGATGTACTCATTGTATGCATTAATTTTTTGCACTTATATTATCTTTTGCAGGATGCAGTTGGGCCTCTTTTTGTTGGCTTGGTTTATTGGGACATCTGTCACTGTGTTGTTGCATATTTTAGTGCTGTAGCAACCCGCCTGATAATACTATGGGCGTCATTAATAGGTTGTAAGCCAGACACTTTGCATCACACTTATATATGTGTGACTGGCGTCCTATGCAAGCCTTATCTATGTGCATTTTTCCTACTAGGCAGCCAACCCCACCATGATTTGTTAGATGTTGGGTGGTTGTTTTTATCAGTAGTTTGCACCTGAGCTGCCCCCTGCCTCTATTAGTGAAGGCCAGCTGCATCCTGCTATATGTGCATTTGTCATCAGACAGGGTTTTTGGTAAGGCCATATCTTGTTGTGTGAGTCAACCTGACACACATCAGCAAATAGAGGCAAACCACATGAACAACCAGGTCCAGAAAGTCAAGAAAGTGTCCTTTTTCCGGCAGTTACCCAGAGCTCTGACTCTATGGACTTCCAAGTCAACTAATTGGACTAGTGGCAAGAACATGCCCATTTTGCCATGTTCATACTTATTCAGGCTCCAGAGTACTGTCAAAGTGGGTATTTTGTATGTTAGCTTTCTGACTGAGCACTCCGCCCTTCATCAGGCTGTGATTTTAATTACATCCAATCACATTTTGGTTCCTATCTTCCTATAAAAACAGGCTTTACCAGCCAGAGGTTAGTTCACACTAGGCAGTTAGTATAGGGACCTGTTCAATGAGATCACCTTGACGTTGGTGAATGGGCTCACATCTTTTGGCCAAATTTTGTGCTAAGTATCTCATATGTTTTTCTAGATTACAAAAGCCATTATGCTATTCGTATTTCACATATTTCATATTTGATATCTTGTGCTAAGTATCTCATATGTTTTTCTAGATTACAAAAGCCATTATGCTTTTCGTATTTCACATATTTCATATTTGATATGCCTTAATGCAATTGAGTGCAGCCATTTCCATATTTGATACAGTGGGTATTCAGTTTGGCAGATGACTGTCATACTCAAGCAGATCAGATTTTCCATTGAAAGTTTGGAAAATCGTACATTTGTCAAAACAAATCTGGCAAGGATTATTGTAAAAGGTTCGACAATCTCAAATTCAGCTCTTCAGCATATAAATCCATAGAGCACCCAATAATTAAAGGGAACTGAAGCGTCAGAAAAGACGCACAAATGGTCACTTAAGTACCCCTTGACCATGTTCTGCAACTTCTCCCTCCTTGGCATTGTTACAGGCACCGATAAAGCAGCAAAACAGTAAGGGCTATTGAAAATTGACCAATTTGTGCACATTTTCCCTCCACCTCTGTTGGACCTGGTGTTTGTGTCTCTCCCCATTATCCCTTGGTGTTGAAAACAGCTGCTACCTCTGCCACCAGCAACTGATCTAAAATGGCCCCCCTTGAAGATTCCATTGTTAAACTCTTTGGTGACTCCAAAGGGAGAGAAGGAAATTTCTCCTTGTACAATGGATCGAGAAAGGTGGCCAACCAGTATTGGTTGTTGGATAAATTGTTTATGACGCGAGAGTCTTGCCACAGACACTTACACATGAACTGTGCCATGTGAGCCAAGCTGCAAAAAGGCAAATGTTCTGTGTCCCCAACAGTAGGAACCATACCCGTCCTCTCCTCATGCTGACTCACCTTCTCCTCCTCTCCAGGCCATCCAGGCAGCACGGACATGAAACTTTGTTTGGGTGTCCCCTCTGTAGCATTAGGATTCCCCTCAGTAGCACAGAAAAACAAGTCCTCTACCTCCTCATCTTCCTCCTCATCACCCATTGTTGCCTCAGAATATTAGCTGGGCTAGGTAGTATCGCCCATTGTGAAATCTGGCTCCATACCAACATGCTGGGCACTCAAAGCTTCCTCTTTGAGATTATGCAAGGATTGTTTCAAGAGACACAGCAGCGGGATGGTTCCGCTAATAATAGCCTGATCACCGCTCATGAGCTTGATGCTGTACTCAAAGTTCTCAAGAACCTCACAAATGTCAGTGATCCACACCCACTAGACAGTTGTTATGTGTGGTGGCTGACTCTAAGTCTGATGGGCATGTTGAAGCTGGTATTCAGCTACTGCCCTCTGCTGCTCACTAATCCTTGCCAACATATGATAGGTTGAGTTCCACTGTGTGGGCAGGTTGCAAATGAGTCTGACTTGGCAAATTCAAGCACTTTTGCATAAGACCAGGAAAAGCGGTACATGAATGGCAGAAATAGGCACTAATACGGTGCACCTTCTCGAGTAGGTACGGCAAGGCAGGGTAACTTCAGAAATTTCTGAACAACTAGGTTCAGCACGTGAGCCATGCATGGCACGTGTACCAGCATGCCGACCTTTAAAGCCATCAACAGGTTACACCCATTATCGCAGACGACCAGACCGGGTTGGAGGTGCATCTGCACTGATGCCCACATTTCTTTCAGTTGGATCTGGGGCCTGATAAAGTAGGGCCTGAGCAGAATCCAGATCCTCTTCATCAGATGTTAACCCCTGGGGGTGTAAGTGATCCATTCCTGATGAGACTCAGATACCTGAGGCATATGAGTACAGTACTGTGCTGTCAGTGCAGGAAGAGGAGGAGGGTGACTCTCAGGGTGAAGAGTGGGAGAAAAGAGAGGATGATGATGAGGTTGTAGATCCCAGTTAGTGTGAACTCAGAGGCATGCAGCTGAGTAGCTCAGCAGAGGAGGTGGAGGAGGAGCAGGAAGATGGGGAGGTTACTTTGCCATTTTCTGCACAAACTCGGAGTGATGCATTCATGACAAGCACTGTATCCTCAGCCACAACTCTGGATGTGGCCAGCAGCGGTCGCGGGTTTGCAGTTTGCAGGGGCAACATGGGTTGCCTAGCCTGGGCCTTTTTTGAAACCGCAAAGGATGGTCCAACTTATGTTATCTGCCAACTCTGTAAAAAAAAGACTAGAATCAAAAATTCCATTAATTTGCATACTACATGCATGAACCGGCACATGCGCGATCAGCATGCCTTAATTGGGAATCTCACTGCTTCAAAATGTGGACTAGCAGGCCTCACCAACCACCCGTCACCCCATTAACCACATCTGCGGCTTCTTTCTCTTCCATCACCATGGCAAGTGTTCTCACACAGGTCTCTGGCAGCAGAACTTCCACTTGTTTACCTGCTACAGTCAGGATCAGTGACAGCCCATCAGCTATTATGGAAGTGGACATGCCTGCTGTTTTTGACCGATCTCAGACACCAAGCACATCACATCTTCCTCACTGGTGGGTGCATGGGAGGGGTTACAGTGATCGAGAGGGGCTCATGGTACCAAACAAACTGTTAGTGAAGGTGCAGGAGCCAAGAAACAAATGGAGGGGGAAGAGGTGATGAGAGTGCAACAGTCAGGAGATGAAGAGGATAATGTTCCCCTCTCTGTTATCTGTGGCTGGCAGGAGGGGACTGAGGAAGCAAGCTTGAGTGTTACCCCGTCACCAACACAACATGGACTTGGAACTCATGGAAGCGCCTGACATATGAACTCCTTCTTGCTGCACTACCTGCAACATGATGCCTGTATTATTAGGATTAAAAATAGTGCTGACTATTGAGTTGCCACTCTGATAGATCCACAGTACAAGAGTAAATTTTGCCAGATGCTTCTCGACCTTTAAAGGAATGCGCACATGCTTGAGTATCGAAAAATGCTTGTAGACAATATTAAGAGTGTTTTTTCCTCAAGACAACAGTGAGGTACACAGTGTGCATCGCTGTTTTATCCTTCTAACCCTGGGAGCTCCAAGGCATCACCGCAAAGACATTAGCAACAGCAGTAGTGTAAGTGGCATAAGCAATTCATGTGATTAGTTTCACTTTTTTAGACCATTCCGTGCACCAGCAAAACAGAGTACAAGTCTGACACGTTGAGAACGACTGGAGAAAATGGTGCAGATGTACACTCACTGGCCACTTTATTAGGTACACCTGTCCAACTGTGTGTTAAGACTTAATTTCTAATCAGCCAATCACATGGCGGCAACTCAGTGCATTTAGGCATGTAGACATGGTCAAGACAATCTCCTGCAGTTCAAACCGAGCATCAGTATGGGGAAGAAAGGTGATTTGAGTGCCTTTGAACGTGGCATGATTGTTGGTGCCAGAAGGGCTGGTCTGAGTATTTCAGAAACTGCTGATCTACTGGGATTTTCACGCACAACCATCTCTAGGGTTTACAGAGAATGGTCCGAAAAAGAAAAAAAAACCAGTGAGCGGCAGTTCTGTGGCCGGAAATGCCTTGTTGATGCCAGAGGTCAGAGGAGAATGGGCATACTGGTTCGAGCTGATAGAAAGGCAACAGTGACTCAAATTGCCACCCGTTTCAACCAAGGTAGGCAGAAGAGCATCTCTGAACGCACAGTGCGTCGAACTTTGAGGCAGATGGGCTACAGCAGCAGAAGACCACACTGGGTACCACTCCTCTCAGCTAAGAACAGGAAACTGAGGCTACAATTTGCACAAGCTCATCGAAATTGGACAGTAGAAGATTGGAAAAACGTTGCCTGGTCTGATGAGTCTCGATTTCTGCTGCGACATTCGGATGGTAGGGTCAGAATTTGGCGTAAACAACATGAAAGCATGGATCCATCCTGCCTTGTATCAACGGTTCAGGCTGGTGGTGGTGGTGTCATGGTGTGGGGAATTTTTTCTTGGCACTCTTTGGGCCCCTTGGTACCAATTGAGCATCGTTGCAACGCCACAGCCTACCTGAGTATTGTTGCTGACCATGTCCATCCCTTTATGACCACAATGTACCCAACATCTGATGGCTACTTTCAGCAGGATAATGCGCCATGTCATAAAGCTCGAATCATCTCAGATTGGTTTCTTGAACATGACAATGAGTTCACTGTACTCAAATGGCCTCCTCAGTCACCAGATCTCAATCCAATAGAGCATCTTTGGGATGTGGTGGAACGGGAGATTCGCATCAGGGATGTGCAGCCGACAAATCTGCGCCAACTGTGTGATGCCATCATGTCAATATGGTCCAAAATCTCTGAGGAATGCTTCCAGCACCTTGTTGAATCTCTGCCACGAAGAATTGAGGCAGTTCTGAAGGCAAAAGGGGGTCCAACCCCTTACTAGCATGGTGTACCTAATAAAGTGGCCAGTGAGTGTATGTTGAGCTCAATATCGATGCCTACAGCGTGGGTTTCGACACTTTTGTATGTTGATCTTCAAAAATGGAAGAGTGACCTGAACTCGCCAGTCACACCTTGTAGGTTTTGTCATGCCCGGCAGTTATTCTCTCAGAGCATGTCTTCAGTGCTGCTGGTGGTGTCCTGATGAATAAGCGCATCTGGCTGTCCCCTGAAAGTGTAGACTGCCTAACTTTCATCAAGATGAAAAAGTCATGGATCGCCAATTACTTTTGCATCCCAGTCGCAGACTGGGCAGACAAAGCGATGGTGTAGTGTTTAGTGTGCCTCACTGATCTCACATTACTGCAATTTGTTACACCTTTGTCGTGGCTGCTGTTGCTACTGCTGCTGATGTTACTAACAAATGCTTTGGTGGCACAACAATGGAAGGTGTTTCCACCACGATTACTTTTACAATTTACCTATTTTTTTTAAAGCATCTAATATTCCTCCTATCCTCCCTCTTTTTGCTTCCTCCTGAGTCACGACAAGCCAAAGTTTTGGTAAATTTTGTGTGTTGCCTGTAGTGGCAGGGGTCTCAGAGCACCATTATACTATTTCTACTGATATTGATTACACTTTAGTGGTGCGTGACAATCATTTTTTGAAATGTGGAGACTCCAAGTTGGGTCTCCATCTGTTGGGTTACCTGTAGTGGAATGGGTGTCAGAGCCCCATTGTATTATTTCTATTCTGGGAAAATTGATGCCACTTTAATGGTGTCTGCCAAAATCTGGTAGGTGGCCTGTAGCAGTAGGTGTCTCAGACCAGCAGGCTTGCACTTACTCCATTCAACAACGTGTGCTTCTATCCTTAAGTGTTTCTAACAATAGTAGTCTACAAAGCTAATATTTTTGCCACTTGATTGTGGCTCAGCAGAAAAGCAGTTTGCACTGTTGCATGAGGTATCAGGGCTCCAAGCACAGCAGAGTTACACCAGCTACTCACCCACCTCTTAATTTTAACTTAAATTCAAATATGTAAATGCTGGGCCAGACCCTGTCTTATGCATGGCCCATGACTGACTGCTGCACCATTATAAAATTTCTACTGTGAGTCAATTGGTGCCACTATTTCTGGTGTCTGACCCTAATTTTTGGAAATGTTTTGACTCCATGTTGGGTCTCCTTCATGTGTGTGGCCTGAATTTGGCAGAGATCTCAGAGCATCAGGTCTACACCTGTCACTAATCCACCATTTAATGATCAATGTTTAAGGCAGAAATACTGGTCCAAACCCTGTACCATGCATCCATGCTGCGCAATTATATTATTTGTACTCTGGGTCAATTGACGCCACTTTTCCTGGTGTCTGCCCCTAATTTGAGATGTTGTGCTAGCTTTTTGCCCCCCTGAAGGTGTTGTCTATGCGTTTGGTTTTGCATCCTATTGAATTCAATGGGGTTCAGATAAGTTCGACAAACATTGTGAAGTTCGCCCTGCACAGCCAAACTGAACCTTAAAAGGTTCCCCTCATCTCTAATCTTCATCTAATGCCAATAACTAGATTGACTATAGCATCTGCTTGTACATTATGTTCTGTATTGTTCTGCTGCTGCCAGTGGTGATGCCCACACCTAGTCTAGCTTCTTCTGCCTGCCCATCATGTTATACTAAATATCATGCTATTGCTGGGGCTGCCAAAGCTGGCTCTACCAAACCAGACATCTTCTCACCATCATATTCTATACTGTGCAGTTGCTGTCACTGCCCATAGACATCTAAACATCTCCTGATGTTTTTTGTGTTCTACAGCTATACTGTACTACTCCTGCTGCTGGGGTTGCTAATGCTAGCTTTACATAGTAGGGGCCAGGATTGGGGGGTGGTCCACTGCTTACCGCGATCAGACGACACAGACACGAGACAGATGCAGATTTTAGTTGCAACAAGTCTGAGTTTATTGGCCGTCCTCCTGATGACCGTAGCTATACACCGCAGCACCTTTAAAGCTCTCCGTATTCAGGCCCGGGTACCTTCACCTTCCTTCAGTCGTAGCGACGTTCCTCGAGGATCTTTCGCTGGGGCTGTCCTAGACCTATCTACCGCCAGCGCTTGACCTGTCCGAGATCGTCGTCCAATCGGTACCCCCAGGGCATCGTCTGTCCTGCTGTTCTTTGTGTCAGGGGCCACCCACCTGACTGTCTCTTCCTGTCAGTCCCCTGGTTGAGCCACCATTGTGAGTCCTTCGTACTGAGTCTTCTCCTCCTGAGCTCCTCCCGGGACTAGAACACTCTGGAACCCTGTCATGTCCTATTTATCCCCTTCCTTGGGAATTTCCCTCCTGGGTTCCTATCTCCCCACCCCCCATGACTAAGCAGTTTCTATAGCCCTAAGCTGCTGTCAAGTCCTGAACTACGCTCATCCCTGCCATCTTGTGGTCAAATCTAGGTACTGCACTCATATTCCACTTTCCGCCAGCTGTTTCCCTTCTGTTATTATAAACGTCCATCTACAGTGCACAAACCATCCCTTCTCCCTTCAGTCAAGTCTGTCTGTCAAGTCACCTTCCCCACACTCCCCCTTCCTTTGTCTATTGTCATCCCCGACAATCGTACTCCATACCTACGTCGTCCTGAAGCTTGTCCACCGTCTGTTGTCGGACCGGTTGTTGGGCCAAACCCACCACACGCGGGGGGCTGAGCCAAATCGGGAGCACCATGCTCCGAGCAGCCTACTACTACTCGCCGGTGCGCATGCCACGTGACAACTTCTTTCAGGTTGGTGAGGTCCACCCGGACTACTCTACGGTGTGTACCTCCCACAGATAGAATCATAGAATCGTAGAGTTGGAAGGGACCTCCTGGGCCATCTGGTCCAACCCCCTGCTCAAAGCAGGATTCGCTAAATCATCCCAGTCAGATGTCTGTCCAGCCTCTGTTTGAAGACTTCCATTGAAGGAGAACTCACCACTTCTCGTGGCAGCCTGTTCCACTCATTGATCACTCTAACTGTCAAAAAGTTTTTTCTAATATCTAATCTGTGTCTCCTCCCATTCAGTTTCATCCCATTGCTTCTAGTCTTTCCTTGTGCAAATGAGAATAAAGTTGATCCTTCTACAATGTGACAGCCCTTTAGATATTTGTAGACAGCTATTAAGTCTCCTCTCAGTCTTCTCTTTTGCAAACTAAACATTCCCAAATCCTGCAACCTTTCCTCATAAGACAGGGTTTGCAGACCGGTCACCATTCTGGTCGCTCTTTTCTGAACTTGCTCCAGTTTGTTGATGTCTTTTTTAAAATGTGGTGCCCAAAACTGGACACAATATTCCAGATGAGGTCTGACCAAAGAGGAGTAGAGGGAAATAATGACTTCACGTGATCTAGACTGTATGCTTCTGTTAATACATCCTAGAATTGCATTTGCCTTTTTTGCTGCTGCATCACACTGTTGACTCATATTCAGTCTGTGATCTATTAGTATACCCAAGTCTTTTTCACATGTGCTGTCACTTAGCCCTATTCCTCCCATTCTATATATGCTTTTTCCATTTTTATTGCCCAGATGTAGTACTTTGCATTTCTCCCTGTTAAAAACCATTCTGTTAGATGCTGCCCACTTCTCCAGTTTATTTAAATCTTTTTGAATCCTCTCTCTCTCTTCTCTAGTATTAGCTATCCCTCCTAGCTTTGTGTCATCAGCAAATTTAATCAGTTTACCCTCAATTCCTTCATCTAAATCGTTGATAAAGATGTTGAACAATACAGGGCCCAGGACAGAGCCCTGTGGTACCCCACTTGAGACATTCTTCCAACTGGATGTGCAGCCATTTACGACCACTCTTTGGGTCCGATCACTAAGCCAGTTATGAATCCACCTAACAGTTGCCTTGTCCATTCCATACTTAATCATTTTTTCAATAAGGATTGTATGAGAGACTTTGTCAAATGCTTTGCTGAAGTCAAGATATACTATATCTACAGCATTTCCTTGATCCACCCAATCAGTGATACCGTCGTAGAAGGAAATTAAGTTAGTCTGACATGACTTATTAGTTACAAACCCATGCTGACTCTGTTTAATCACTTCATTCTTATCCAGGTATTGACATACATGTTGTTTAATAATTTGTTCAAAGATCTTTCCTGGTATAGAAGTCAGACTCACCGGCCTATAGTTACCTGGGTCCACCTTCTTCCCCTTTTTGAAGATAGGAACAACATTTGCTCTTCTCCAGTCTTCTGGCACTTCTCCTGTTCTCCAAGAATTTTCAAAGATTATAGAGAGGGGTTCAAAAATTTCTTCTGCTATCTCCTTCAGTACTCTGGGGTGTAATTCATCTGGACCTGGAGACTTGAATCTCCCCTTCTGTTACCCGCTACTGTCTTGAACGCCATGACCGAGGCCTTTTGCCTACCAAGTCATCGTTAGCGCCCGCCTATCCTTTAGGGGTGTACGTGGTGTCGGGGACCTGACTGACGGACTACTGTCTGGTTCACTCTCTTCCGTCTCTTTGTCCATCTAATAAAAAAGTCATGGTCAGTGTTTTTATCATACCATGTGTTAGGCGTCAGATTTCTGTCGCTGCACAGAAAGAATCCCGAGCCATACTTCCAGCGGTCTCCCATTCCTCTCCAGCCACAGAGGAGGTTGCTCAGCAAACTCATCTGTCCAGGCACTCTGCCCAGACCAGCTCCATGGGTTTGCTTGCTGCTGCCACCTCTGGCGCAGCTATGACAATACATGCTGCTCAGCAGCGAGATTCTCCAGGGACTAAGTCCCCATGTCGAGCCACTGAGCATGCCTGTGGAGTAATCTCCCATTGGAGATCGAAGGTCATGTGCTGAGGTCCTGCTCCTGTTCGGATTGGCCCATCCGAGAAGCCAGGAAGGTCCCGGACGCTCGTAGCTATAAAAGGTTCGCGTGGCCGCTCGGCCATGCACTAGGGTAAAGACTGTATTTACAGACTATGTGGAGTGAGTGATGTATGCACGCATGAATGTCTCTGGTGAATGACTCTTTTTAAGAAACCCCTACCCTTGGTACGCATGTGTTGTGCAGCCTAGCCTGCTAGTGCCCAGGCTTAGGCATAGGTAGGATAGAGGTTGAGTCAGGCATCAGTCCTCACCAGGGACTCGGCACGCCTCAGTGCACGTGCTCTATAGCCAGCGTCTATAGCGGCATTCGCGACAGCGACGCTGCGCGTTCAGTGGGCCTATAAGGACTCTAACCACGTGTCCTTGGGGTAGAGTTCTGTGGCTGTACACTGTGCGCTCTTTTGGCCAGGCTCTGTGAGCTTAACAGGCTCCGGCATCTACGTTCAGCGGTTGTGCGGCGCTGTGCATTAACAGAGTTCGCCCCTTTTCACATTGGGTGACGTAACCCAAGTGTGACTGGTTTCACACCGCTTAATTCTTCCGCCATTACTTAGCAGCAGTGTACCACCTCTGCACTGTGGACCCCGGGCTGCGAACGCACCTACTATTATTTTATAATTTGGTGCATTCCACCAGCCCTAACATTATCCTAGCACCAGGGTCTGCCTAATAATGGCGGACGAACAACGACTGCATAGATACATCCAGCAGCTGGAGGGTAGGTTGGCAGTGCTAGAGCGTTCCACCTCAGCTGCGGATGTTACTTCAGCCGCTGTTCAAGCAGCTACAGAGGCTTTCGCCCGTGTCTCCACGGCTAGTCCTGCTCCAACCTTGTCTCGCCTCCCGCTGCCCAAAAAGTTTGCGGGTGATAGTGCTTCATGCAGGGGTTTTGTGAGTCAGTGCTTCATTCACCTGGAGTTGCTGGCCACACGATTTCCCTCTAAGCGGGCCAAGGTGGGATTTATCATCTCCCTTCTGTCAGGCAAGGCCTTGGAGTGGGCCACCCCGCTGTGGAAGCGTGGGGATCCCCTGGTACAGAGTGCCACCCATTTTCTGGTCACTTTGAAGCAGGTGTTCCTGGGGCCTCAGGTCACGCACGACACCGCACTGCAGTTGCTGGCCCTAACCCAGGGTTCTTCTCTGGTCAGTCAGTATGCCATCCTCTTCAGACTCTGGCCTCAGAGCTTGAGTGGCCGGATAAGGTTCTCATACCCATTTTCTGGAGAGGCCTGGCTGATAATGTCAAAGACATCCTGACCACCAGGGAGGTGCCCACCACCTTGGAGGAGCTCATTGTGGTCTCCACCCGGATTAATATTCGCTTCACTGAGCGAGGGCTGGAGCACTCCAAGTCCCGCCAACAATATAGATTGGCTCCAAACTTTGTTAGGCCGCTGGAACCCCTCAGTCATCTGCCTGAGCCTCCAGAGGCCATGGAGGTGTCTCGCATGGGGTCCAGGCCCGCGAGGGTACCTTCACTTTGCTTCCGTTGTCAGCAGACTGGGCACCTAACTAACCAGTGCCCACAGCGGCCGGGAAACGCTCCCGTCTAGTGGTGATTGGAGGGGGCCTACTAGACACAGCGATTTTCTCCTCCAAGTTCCTGTTTAAAGGGGCGTTAGAATTTAATTCTTCCACTCTGGTGGTGGAGGTTTGTGTGGACTCTGGAGTGGAGGGCAATTTCATGTCATCTGCCTTCGCTCTACAACATGCAATCCCCCTGGTCCTGCTACCTCAGCCAGTCACTATCAGAGTGGAGAATGGTGCGACACTTCCGTCCCAAATCACCCACCAGACAGCTCCACTGAGACTCTCACTGTCTCCTTCCCATCAGGAGATGCTGTCTCTTCTGGTCATGCCCAAAGGTATCGAACAGGTCCTCCTAGGAGTTCCCTGGTTACGAGCTCACTCTCCTCACATAGAGTGGTCCTCAGGAAAAATCCTCGGTTGGAGCAAGTCCTGCGAGTGTAGGTGTTTGAGGGACTGCGTACAGGTCGCTACCTCTGAGGTTCCTGCAGATCTCTCCTCGCTTCCCAAGCCTTACCAGCAGTATGAAGACGTTTTCTCCAAGAAGGCAGCGCTTTTTCTGGAGAGGCCTGGCTGATCATGCCAGCGTCTATAGCGGCGTTCGCGGCAGCAACGCCGCGCGTTCAGTGGGCCCAGAAGGACTCTAACCCCGTGTCCTTGGGGTAGAGTTCTGTGGCCGTACACTGTGCGCTCTGTTGGCCGGGCTCTGTGAGCTTAACAGGCTCCGGCATCTACGTTCAGCAGTTGTGCGCTCTGTGCATTAACAGAGTTCGCCCCTGTTCACATTAGGTGACGTAACCCACGTGTGACTGGTTTCACACCGCTTATTTCTTCTGCCATTACTTAGCAGCAGTGTACCACCTCTGCACAGTGGACCCTGGGCTGCAAACGCACCTACTATTATTTTATAGTTTGGTGCGTTCTGCCAGCCCTAACACCTTGTACCCGGGACCTGTTACACACTTTTTTTTATATACTACACATTGAGCCAACTTGTTAGCATACCGTTACCTCTACTTTAATAACAGTATCAGTTACTCAACAGGAGTAACTGCTTTTCTCTCTTTTTTTTTTCCTTTTTTATTTTTTTTTCCCTTTCAACACAACATTTTAAAACAGAACAGGAATACTCCCCCTTCCTTTAACATTGGTACTTTCTCCCCCGCATCCCCACTAGGTCAGGAGAAAACAATGAACAACAAAAAACATAAAAACATTTTCCTTCTCTGGAACACGAAACTGTCCTCTGAGCCTGCACAACGGCGTATCGAAATCCCGGTAGTCCGGGCCATCTCCTGATAGCCGGTGTTATGCCGATAGTAGGGGTGGAGCTCCCGGGATGCTGGGAGTGTCTCTGGGGTCCCCTTTACGGGGGCTCGTGGCCTTCAGGTTCGACGATCACGGCTACCGCATAATAGCCGCGGGGACAGTACTCCTTATAATATGATACCAAGTCCCCCTCCCGCAAAGCCCGGCCGTGACGGATGGATGTCACGTTAAGATATACCTTTTGGCCAGTTGCGCGGTCTCGAATGAACCCGTATCCCTTCTCCAGGTTGGTATACACGAGCCGCCCAGTGGATCGGGAAGCCGCCATGCCAGCCTCTCCTTTTTCGTGGAGCAGGCTCCAGACCTCCCGCTCTCTGGCCTTCTTCTTCTGTATGACCTCCGTAACCCAAACGGAGGGTCCGGTGTAGGCCACGGAGTCCAGTGGGCGGGACGCGGCCGGGGTAGAGAGCGGGGAAGAGGCGGCCACAGATTCCGGTAGCCCAGCAGCCGCTGGGGCCGGGCGGCGGGCAGGGGCAGCCATGAGTCCCGGTGGATAGGCTGCAGAGCCCGACAAGCAAGCCGCAGCCGACTCCGGGAGTGAAGTAGACGCGGCGGAGGGGCAGGCCGCAACCAGAGTCGCAGACGGGGCCGGAGTGGCGGCAGGCTTCGGTGGATAGGCCGCCGCCTCCAGGTGGAACGTGGCAGGGACGGCCACAGGTGGGTTTTGCACCGGCGACAACGGATGTGGCGCCGCCGGGCGGGGGCCGCAACGCCCTCCGCAGCCGGGCTCACTGGGAAGCGGGAGGCCGCGTGGCGGGGGCCGATTGCGGAGCCGTCGGCTGGGCCGGGGGACCTCTCATCTTCCCCGACGCCGCGGCCTCCGGCAGGCCACCCCGCAGCTCCTCCCGCAGCCTCCGATTTTCACCCTGCTTTCCGGCAGGGCTGGCCTCCAGGCTCATTGGTCCCGCAGGGAGGCTCCCAGGCAATATCTTCGGCGGCTGCTCCAGCAGGGCCCGCAGTCGCTCCTCTTCTCCAACCGATGTCTGGAGTGCAGTCAGTGGCTCCCAGGGGCAGGTCTCCCAGCGAGATTCAACCTCTTGATGCCACCGCCATTCCAGGCATCCGAGACCGCGGCAGCTGCAATGTCGCATCCCATCCGGTGTACAGCAGTCGAATGGTGCCAAACAGCAGCAGCCGGTCTTCCCACCTGGGCCACTCCCGCTCTTGGGTGGGGCGGTGGTCGACTTCTCCACCCATCTTCCTGGGTCCAGCATGAGGGGGCAGATTTGATGTAACTCCAGGTTGTCCAGCTGCAAACGCCTGTGCCTCTTCCTGACGTTGGAGTACCACAGCCATGTTGTTTGGCTTTTGTTTCAAAGTTTCAAATTTGTAATCCACAGGTGAGCAATTCAAGTCCTTTCAGGTACTTCGGCCGCAGGCCTGCCTCTGAAGGTCGAGTATTGGCGGTAGCGATCCTGCCGACCACGTCAAATGTAGTAGGGGCCAGGATTGGGGGGTGGTCCACTGCTTACCGCGATCAGACGACACAGACACAAGACGGAGGCAGATTTTAGTTGCAACAGGTCCGAGTTTATTGGCCGTCCTCCTGACGACTGTAGCCATACACCACAGCACCTTTACAGCTCTCCGCATTCAGGCCCGGGTACCTTCACCTTCCTTCAGTCGTAGTGACGTTCCTCGCGGATCTTTTGCTGGGGCTGTCCTAGACCTATCTACCGCCAGCGATTGACCTGTCTGAGGTCGTCATCCAACCGGTACCCCCGGGGCCTCATCTGTCCTGCGGTTCTTTGTGTCAGGGGCCACCCACCTGACTGTCTCTTCCTGTCAGTCCCCTGGTCGAGCTCTCCACCGTTGTCAGTCCTTCGTACTGAGTCTTCTCCTGAGCTCCTCCCAGAACTAGAACACTCTGGAACCCTGTCCTATCCTATTTATCCCCTTCCTCAGGAATTTCCCTCCTGGGTTCCTGTCTCCCCGCCCCCCATGACTATGTGGTTTCTATAGCCCTAAGCTGCTGTCAAGTCCTGAACTACGCTCCCCCCCTGCCATCTTGTGGTCAAATCTAGGTACTGTACTACTATTCCACTTTCCCCCAGCTGTTTCCCTTCTATTATTATAAACGTCCATCTACAGTGCACAAACCATCCCTTCTCCCTTCAGTCAAGTCTGTCCGGAAAGTCACCTTCCCCACATTTACACAGCTGGACATTTAGAATCATAGAATCGTAGAGTTGGAAGGGACCTCCTGGGCCATCTGGTCCAACCCCCTGCTCAAAGCAGGATTCGCTAAATCATCCCAGTCAGATGTCTGTCCAGCCTCTGTTTGAAGACTTCCATTGAAGGAGAACTCACCACTTCTCGTGGGAGTCTGTTCCACTCATTGATCACTCTAACTGTCAAAAAGTTTTTTCTAATATCTAATCTGTGTCTCCTCCCATTCAGTTTCATCCCATTGCTTCTAGTCTTTCCTTGTGCAAATGAGAATAAAGTTGATCCTTCTACAATGTGACAGCCCTTTAGATATTTGTAGACAGCTATTAAGTCTCCTCTCAGTCTTCTCTTTTGCAAACTAAACATTCCCAAATCCTGCAACCTTTCCTCATAAGACAGGGTTTGCAGACCGGTCACCATTCTGGTCGCTCTTGTCTGAACTTGCTCCAGTTTGTTGATGTCTTTTTTAAAATGTGGTGCCCAAAACTGGACACAATATTCCAGATGAGGTCTGTCCAAAGAGGAGTAGAGGGAAATAATGACTTCACGTGATCTAGACTGTATGCTTCTGTTAATACATCCTAGAATTGCATTTGCCTTTTTTGCTGCTGCATCACACTGTTGACTCATATTCAGTCAGTGATCTATTAGTATACCCAAGTCTTTTTCACATGTGCTGTCACTTAGCCCTATTCCTCCCATTCTATATATGCTTTTTTCATTTTTATTGCCCAGATGTAGTACTTTGCATTTCTCCCTGTTAAAAACCATTCTGTTAGTTGCTGCCCACTTCTCCAGTTTATTTAAATCTTTTTGAATCCTCTCTCTCTCTTCTCTAGTATTAGCTATCCCTCCTAGCTTTGTGTCATCAGCAAATTTAATCAGTTTACCCTCAATTCCTTCATCTAAATCGTTGATAAAGATGTTGAACAATACAGGGCCCAGGACAGAGCCCTGTGGTACCCCACTTGAGACATTCTTCCAACTAGATGTGCAGCCATTTACGACCACTCTTTGGGTCCGATCACTAAGCCAGTTATGAATCCACCTAACAGTTGCCTTGTCCATTCCATACTTAGTCATTTTTTCAATAAGGATTGTATGAGAGACTTTGTCAAATGCTTTGCTGAAGTCAAGATATACTATATCTACAGCATTTCCTTTATCCACCCAATCAGTGATACCGTCATAGAAGGAAATTAAGTTAGTCTGACATGACTTATTAGTTACAAACCCATGCTGACTCTGTTTAATCACTTCATTCTTATCCAGGTATTGACATACATGTTGTTTAATAATTTGTTCAAAGATCTTTCCTGGTATAGAAGTCAGACTCACCGGCCTATAGTTGCCTGGGTCCACCTTCTTCCCCTTTTTGAAGATAGGAACAACATTTTCTCTTCTCCAGTCTTCTGGCACTTCTCCTGTTCTCCAAGAATTTTCAAAGATTATGGAGAGGGGTTCAAAAATTTCTTCTGCTATCTCCTTCAGTACTCTGGGGTGTAATTCATCTGGACCTGGAGACTTGAATTCATTTAGGTTAGCTAAGTGTTTCCTCACTATCTTTCTGTTTATAGATATCCTGGATTCTTCTATTCCCTTAATAGGACAGTGAAGAACAGTTGATGTTACATTTCCTTTCTGAGAGAAAACAGATGCAAAATAGGAATTTAAAAGTTCAGCCTTCTCAACATCCTGTCTTACCATTTCATCATTTTCATCCTGTAAAAATCCTATAGCATCTTTGACTTTTCTTTTACTTTTGACATATCCCCAAAATCCTTTATTATTGCTTTTGACATCTCTTGCAAGCCTCAATTCATTTTCAGCTTTAGATAATCTGATTTGTGCCCTGCAGGTTCTGCAGACAGCATTATATTCTTCTTTAGATATGCCTCCCTCTTTCCATTGTATAAACATTTTTTTCTTCCTTTTTAGCATGTGCTTAAGTTCTGTGTTCATCCATCCTGGTTTCCTTAAATGCTTCCTATTCTTCCCTCTTTTCGGAATTGTTAACAACTGTGCTTTGAGAATTTCATTTTTCAAGATTTCCCATCCTTCCTGGACATTTTTGTCTTTAAGGATATCCAGCCATTGGATCCCTCCAATTCTCTTTCTGAATCCTTTAAAATCTGCCTTTCTGAAATCTAACCTTGACGTCTGAGTCTTCACAAGTCTTCCGCCTCTAGTTATCCAAAATTCTAAAATAGCATGGTCGCTACCTCCTAGGGTCCCAGCCACTTTTACCTCCTCAACCATTTCCTCCCTGTTTATAAGGATTAGATCCAAGGTAGCAGTTCCCCTTGTTTTCTCCCGTACCTTTTGGAAGATAAAGTTGTCAGCAAGAGAGGATAAGAATTTCCTTGACCTGTTAGTTTTGCCTGAGAGAGATTCCCAACAAATGTCTGGATAGTTGAAATCTCCCATGACAACTATGTCATATTTTTTGGAGAACTTGGCCATTTGATGCATAAAGAGTTCATCCATATCTTCAGCTTGCACAGGCGGCCTGTAGTAAATGCCTACATTGATGTCCTTTCCATTGTTCTGTCCTTGTATTCTTACCCAAACAGTTTCCACAGAACTCCCAATCTCTGAAGCTTCAATCTCTGTGCAGATATACGCGTTTCTAACATACAATGCGACACCTCCTCCTCGTTTATCAAGTCTGTTTCTTGCAAATAAGTTGTATCCTTCTAGTCTTGTATTCCAATCATGTGTATTGTCCCACCAAGTTTCAGTGATTCCAGTGATTTCCTTGTCTGTCTTATCATATTCTATAATGTGTAGTTGCTGCTTCTCCACTGCCAATACACATTGTCTTCCAGAGATCTTCTGCTTGTTTATTGGGCTCTATAGCTATCGTTAACTGCTTCTTCTGTGGTTGCATTGCTGGCCCCCCACAGTTGGTTTTCATGTCTATCTCATTGTATTGTATACTGTGCTGTTGATGCTACTGCCAATAGACAGCCACCAGTAATGAGCGAGTTTACTCGTTACTCGAGATTTCCGAGCATGCTCGGGTGTCCTCCGAGTATTTGGATGTGCTCAGAGATTTCGTTTCTGTCGCCGTAGCTGCATGATTTGCGGCTGCTAGACAGCCTGAATACATGCGGGGATTGCCTGTTTTTAGGAAATCCCCACATGTATTCAGGCTTTCTAGCAGCCGCAAATCATGCAACTACGGCAACAGAAACTAAATCTCCGAGCACATCCAAATACTCGGAGATCACCCGAGCATGCTCAGGAAATCTCAAGTAACGAGTATACTCGCTCATCACTAACAGCCACACATCTTCTGCTTGACCATTGTGTTCTATAGCTGTTCTGTACTGCTACTGGGAACCCTATCCTGCACAAGGTTAATAAACATGATAATGCTCTTAAAAAGGGGATACTGTTTGCATGGGTTTTTAAAATTCATTGCTTTTTTTCACTTTTTTTACACAATAAGCCTATTGCTGCTCCACAAAAAGGATACATTTTTGGACAGCTTGTTGAGGGGCCACTGCTTCATTTTAAATGAGCAAACCTGTTTTTGATCCTAAACATTGGCTAATTTTTGCACTGCTTTTTAAAAGGTATTGCTTCTTCATTTTCCAAATAGTAAACCTTTTTATAATTCCAAGAATGGATCATTTTTGCATTGCATGTTAAAAATTCATTCTTTCTCAACCAAAAAGCAAACCTGTTGCTGATCCTTAATAAGGAATAACTAGCTTGGCCCGTGCAAAATTTTCACACATTGGTCGTCGGGGGGCGCAGGCAGTTTCAGAAAATGCAAGCTGGTCAAATGTAAATGTATTTCATGAGATGATGAACACAAACAGGTATCTATATATGTAGATTGGTAATACAATATAATGGTTTGATAAGTAGAGGCCAAAAAATGTCTTCCGGTTGAGGTGCCACCTGCAGGTCATTGTGTCTTTCTGCAGGTTTATGAAAATGAATGTTTAAACTCTATTTAGTGATAACATTGTGAATGTGTGGTTTGTTTGGCTCTTTTCTTGCTGAAGGGAGCAAGTTTACCTTTCAAATGGTGTATCATTTGTGTGTGTGGGGCGAAGTAATCAGCAAAAAAGCAGTGCATGTTTACAAATGTGTTTGCATATGTGACTCATCATTTGTGTGAGGGGGGCAAAGTAATCCCAAAAAAGCAGTGCATGTATACAAATGTGTTTGCATATGTGACTCACCTGCAGTGAAGTGTGCAATCCTCCAATGTGCTTGAAATAAGCTGGGCAAGCACTTGAGCAAGTTGGAAAGACCCTAAGGCAAATGTTTGGATTTGTTTGTGATGTCTGTAAGCAGCTTTGTGGTAGTGTGCTTTGGTGGTAGTGTGCTGCACCTGCAGGTAAGTTGACCTTTCAAATGGTGTATCATTTGCTTGTGTGGGTGGAGTGTGAACAGAGCAAGTGTACAATTCAATAGGCAGTGCATGTTTACAAATGTGTTTGCATATGTGCCTCACATGCAGTGAAGTGTGCAATCCTCCAGTTTGCTAAAATAGGCTGGGCAAGCAATTCGGCAAGCTGGAAGGTCCCCAAGGCAAATGTTTGAATTTCTTTGTGATGTCTGTAAGCAGCTTTGTGGTAGTGTGCTTTGGGGTACTGTGGTGCCACCTGCAGGGCATTTTTCCTTACTGCAGGTCATTTGTGTGTGTAGGTGCAGTATGAACGGAGATACAAAGTAATCACCGAAAAACAGTGTTTAGAAATAATAGAATAGATTTTTACATGGCTTGTTAAAAAGCCTTTGCTTCTTCACATTCTAAACAGCAAACCTGTTGTACTACTTAAACATGGATAATTTTTGGAAGGCTTGTTAATGACCTATTGCTTTTTCCTTTTCCAAACAACAAACCTCTTGCCACACCCTAAAAAGGGATAATTTTATTGGACCACCGCCTGTCAAAAAGCCAGGGTTTCTTCCATATACACTGCTTGTGTATTGGCAGGAATCCGCACCTAAATAGGGATAATTTGGTTTTAGACTATTTCTACATTTTTTAGAGCAAGAACAGTCTGTCAATCGTGTTATTAAAATGTTGCTAAACAAGCTGTTGAATACCACCGTTTACCCATAATTGCTTTTTTTTTTTTTTTTATAAAAAAGATGATATAAAAAAATTACCAGTTGCCAGTTTTCATCACAGGAAAGATTACAATGATAGGTAACACTTCTATACACAACTGTTAGCACAGGATCCTCCCTTCACAATATCCTTTGCACACACTTATTAGATAAGTATCGGGTATCGGCCGATACTTGCTGTATCGGAATTCCGATACCGACATCCGATATTTTTTCAATATCGGGCATCGGAATCAGAAGTTCAAAGTTGATTGACAGCCGAAATGACGTCATCATGATGCGCAGTGTGTGCGCATCATGATGCGCCGTCATTTCGGGCCTTCCGGGGGTCTCTGCCGGCCTGCCGGGGGGCTGTGTGGACTGCCCGGGGTCTGTACCGGCCAGCCGGGGGGCTGTGCCGGCCTGCCGGGGGGCTGTGTTGGACTGCCCGGGGTCTGTACCGGCCTGCCGGGGGGCTGTGCCGGCCTGCCGGTGGTCTGTGCACCCTGTGGGGGTCTGTACCGGCCTGCCGGGGGGCTGTGCCGGCCTGCCGGGGGGCTGTGCAGGCTCCGGTGGTCTGTGCAGGCTCCGGGGGGCTGTGCAGGCATCGTCCGATGGGACTACAAGTCCCATCGGGCGATGCCTGCTACCATGACAGTGATTGACACATTAGCCAATGATGGGACAGTAGTAGTCCCATCATCCGGCTAATGTGTTAAATATTAAAAAAAAAAAAAAAAAAATACTACATACATACATACTACATGCATGCTACATACATACTACATGCTACATACATAGTACATATATACTACATGCATGCTACATACATACTACATGCTACATACATACTACATACATACTACATGCATGCTACATGCTACATATATACTACATACATACTACATATATAATACATGCATGCTACATACATACTACATGCTACATACATACTACATACTACATACATACTACATATATACTACATGCATGCTACATACATACTACATGCTACATACATACTACATACATACTACATATATACTACATGCATGCTACATACATACTACATGCAACATACATACTACATGCTACATACATACTGCATACATACTACATATATACTACATGCATGCTACATACATACTACATGCTACATACATACTACATACATACTACATGCATGCTACATACATACTACATGCTACATACATACTACATACATGCTACATGCATGCTACATACAATACATTCATACAATACATACATAGACATACAGTACATATAACATAGAGTAACATACTTACCAATACTTGTCACATTGTTCCCCGAAGCCATTGTCTTTTACGGAATAAATATTAACATAACAAACCACAAAAATACTCACCCATGATCCGAAGCAGTCCACGAGTGTGTCCCACGACGATCTTGGGTAGAGAACTGCAGCATCAGCTGATGCTGCCGCTCTCTACGGGCTGCAGGAATCCAATGACGGAAGGTAGGTATCCTTCCGCACTGTATTCCTCCGCCACTTGAAAAAAAAAGTCCCTAGTCTCACTTTATGGTAAAAGCTTTTACCATAAAGTGAGACTAGGGACTTTTTTTTTCAAGTGGCGGAGGAATACAGTGCGGAAGGATACCTACCTTCCGTCATTGGATTCCTGCAGCCCGTAGAGAGCGGCAGCATCAGCTGATGCTGCAGTTCTCTACCCAAGATCGTCGTGGGACACACTCGTGGACTGCTTCGGATCATGGGTGAGTATTTTTGTGGTTTGTTATGTTAATATTTATTCCGTAAAAGACAATGGCTTCGGGGAACAATGTGACAAGTATTGGTAAGTATGTTACTCTATGTTATATGTACTGTAAGTCTATGTATGTATTGTATGAATATTGTATGTAGCATGCATGTAGTATGTATGTAGTATGTATGTAGCATGTATGTAGTATGTATGTAGCATGTAGTATGTATGTAGCATGCATGTAGTATGCATGTAGCATGCATGTAGTATGTATGTAGTATGTATGTAGCATGTAGTATGTATGTAGTATGTATGTAGCATGTAGTATGTATGTAGCATGCATGTATATATATGTAGTATGTATGTAGTATGTATGTAGCATGTAGTATGTATGTAGCATGCATGTAGTATATATGTAGTATGTATGTAGCATGCATGTAGTATATATGTAGTATGTATGTAGTATATATGTAGCATGCATGTAGTATATATGTAGTATGTACAGTCATGGCCAAAAGTATTGACACCCCTGAAATTCTGTCAGATAATATTCAGTTTCTTCCTGAAAATGATTGCAAACACAAATTCTTTGGTATTATTATCTTCATTTAATTTGTCTTAAATGAAAAAACACAAAAGAGAATGAAGCAAAAAGCAAAACATTGATCATTTCACACAAAACTCCAAAAATGGGCCGGACAAAAGTATTGGCACCCTCAGCCTAATACTTGGTTGCACAACCTTTAGCCAAAATAACTGCGACCAACCGCTTCCGGTAACCATCAATGAGTTTCTTACAATGCTCTGCTGGAATTTTAGACCATTCTTCTTTGGCAAACTACTCCAGGTCCCTGATATTTGAAGGGTGCCTTCTCCAAAGTGCCATTTTTAGATCTCTCCACAGGTGTTCTATGGGATTCAGGTCTGGACTCATTGCTGGCCACCTTAGAAGTCTCCAGTGCTTTCTCTCAAACCATTTTCTAGTGCTTTTTGAAGTGTGTTTTGGGTTATTGTCCGGCTGGAAGACCCATGACCTCTGAGGTAGACCCAGCTTTCTCACACTGGGCCCTAAATTATGCTGCAAAATTTGTTGGTAGTCTTCTGACTTCATAATGCCATGCACACGGTCAAGCAGTCCAGTGCCAGAGGCAGCAAAGCAGCCCCAAAACATCAGGGAACCTCCGCCATGTTTGACTGTAGGGACCGTGTACTTTTCTTTGAATGCCTCTTTTTTCTCCTGTAAACTCTATGTTGATGCTTTTGCCCTAAAAGCTCTACTTTTGTCTCATCTGACCAAAGAACATTCTTCCAAAATGTTTTAGGCTTTTTCAGGTAAGTTTTGGCAAACTCCAGCCTGGCTTTTTTATGTCTCGGGGTAAGAAGTGGAGTCTTCCTGGGTTTCCTACCATACAGTCCATTTTCATTCAGATGCCGACGGATAGTACGGGTTGACACCGTTGTACCCTCGGACTGCAGGGCAGCTTGAACTTGTTTGGATGTTAGTGGAGGTTCTTTATCCAACATCCGCACAATCTTGCGTTGAAATCTCTTGTCAATTTTTCTTTTCCGTCCACATCTAGGGAGGTTAGCCACAGTGCCATGGGCTTTAAACTTCTTGATGACACTGCGCACGGTAGACACAGGAACATTCAGGTCTTTGGAGATGGACTTGTAGCCTTGAGATTGCTCATGCTTCCTCACAATTTGGTTTCTCAAGTCCTCAGACAGTTCTTTGGTCTTCTTTCTTTTCTCCATGCTCAATGTGGTACACACAAGGACACAGGACAGAGGTTGAGTCAACTTTAATCCATGTCAACTGGCTGCAAGTGTGATTTAGTTATTGCCAACACCTGTTAGGTGCCACAGGTAAGTTACAGGTGCTGTTAATTACACAAATTAGAGAAGCATCACATGATTTTTCGCACAGTGCCAATACTTTTGTCCACCCTCTTTTTTATGTTTGGTGTGGAATTATATCCAATTTGGCTTTAGGACAATTCTTTTTGTGTTTTTTCATTTAAGACAAATTAAATGAAGATAATAATAACAAAGAATTTGTGTTTGCAATCATTTTCAGGAAGAAGCTGAGTATTATCTGACAGAATTGCAGGGGTGTCAATACTTTTGGCCATGACTGTATGTAGCATGTAGTATGTATGTAGCATGTAGTATGTATGTAGCATGCATGTAGTATATATGTACTATGTATGTAGCATGTAGTATGTATGTAGCATGCATGTAGTATGTATGTATGTAGTATTTTTTTTTTTTTTTTTTACATTTAAGTAACACATTAGCCAGATGATGGGACTACTACTGTCCCATCATTGGCTAATGTGTCAATCACTGTCATGGTATGGGACTTGTAGTCTCATCGGACGATGCCTGCACAGCCCCCCGGAGCCTGCACAGCCCCCCGGCAGGCCGGCACAGCCCCCCGGCAGGCCGGCACAGACCACCGGAGCCTGCCCAGACCACCGGCAGGCCGGCACAGCCCACCGGCAGGCCGGTACAGACCCCCACAGGGTGCACAGACCACCGGCAGGCCGGCACAGCCCCCCGGCAGGCCGGTACAGACCCCGGGCAGTCCGCACAGCCCACCGGCAGGCCGGCACAGCCCCCCGGCAGGCCGGCAGAGACCCCCGGAAGGCCCGTACAGACCCCCGAGAGGCTGTACAAGGGCAGGAAAGGGTTTTTCCAATTCCGATACCGGAAGTCTCATAGACTTGAATGGGACTTCCGGTATCGGCATCAGCGATACCGATACTTTTTTTAAAGATTGGCCGATCCATTCCGATCCGATATTTTGAAGTATCGGACGGTATCGCTCAACTCTATTCAAAACAAAATATAGGGTTGGATTCTTTTCTCTGTGGCTATTTTCACATATTGTTTCCTGAAACAACAGGAAATTTAAAGGGAGAAATAAGCAGTGAGTATATCCTCCAAGTAGAATCAAAAATATTAGCAAATTGGAGATCAAATATAACTTTTAATTTTTTTTTATTAAAAGTTATATTTTATCTCCAGTTTGCTAATATTTAGGAAGCTTAAAGGGAACTTGTCAGCAGGAATGTGCACAGGAACCTACAGACAGTATTAGGTCAGCACTGTTATATTGATTAAAATAATACCTTAGTTGATGAAATCCATGTTGTGGTTGTTGCTTAACTTAAAACTCAAAATAAAGATTAATGATATGCTCTTGCTCTGGGGCGGGGCTGTGGGGGGGTCTTCATGTGGTGCTCTGATTAGGTATTCATGTATTCATCTGTATGGCTTCTGACTGGTCACTTATCCGTCACTGACCTGCTCCCTAGTTTACATAATGAATATTATTTATATATATATATATATATATATATATATATATATCTTGGAAAAAAATCCCACACTGCAGGCAGGCGCCAGCCATTGCACCTGTACTGCAGCATGATCGCATATATAATATGTATGTAATCCTTTTCTTTCATGGTAGCCATAAATTCAAAAAAAATAAAAAATCAGTTTGAAAATAGCACTGGCCACACTTGCACGGTATCAGCTATCGGGGATCCGATTATTTTTTTTTTTTAATTTATGGATACCATGAAAGAAAAGTATTACATACACATTATATATGCGATCATAATGCAGCGCAGGCACCACAGTTGGCGCCTGTCTGCAGAAGGGGATTTTTTTCAAGATATACACTCACTGGCCACTTTATTAGGTACACCATGCTAGTAAGGGGTTGGACCCCCTTTTGCCTTCAGAACTGCCTCAATTCTTCGTGGCAGAGATTCAACAAGGTGCTGGAAGCATTCCTCAGAGATTTTGGACCATATTGACATGATGGCATCACACAGTTGGCGCAGATTTGTCGGCTGCACATCCCTGATGCGAATCTCCCGTTCCACCACATCCCAAAGATGCTCTATTGGATTGAGATCTGGTGACTGAGGAGGCCATTTGAGTACAGTAAACTCATTGTCATGTTCAAGAAACCAATCTGAGATGATTCGAGCTTTATGACATGGCGCATTATCCTGCTGAAAGTAGCCATCAGATGTTGGGTACATTGTGGTCATAAAGGGATGGACATGGTCAGCAACAATACTCAGGTAGGCTGTGGCGTTGCAACGATGCTCAATTGGTACCAAGGGGCCCAAAGAGTGCCCAGAAAAAATTCCCCACACCATGACACCACCACCACCAGCCTGAACCGTTGATACAAGGCAGGATGGATCCATGCTTTCATGTTGTTTACGCGAAATTCTGACCCTACCATCCGAATGTCGCAGCAGAAATCGAGACTCATCAGACCAGGCAACGTTTTTCCAATCTTCTACTGTCCAATTTCGATGAGCTTGTGCAAATTGTAGCCTCAGTTTCCTGTTCTTAGCTGAGAGGAGTGGTACCCAGTGTGGTCTTCTGCTGCTGTAGCCCATCTGCCTCAAAGTTCGACGCACTGTGCGTTCAGAGATGCTCTTCTGCCTACCTTGGTTGTAACGGGTGGCAATTTGAGTCACTGTTGCCTTTCTATCAGCTCGAACCAGTCTGCCCATTCTCCTCTGACCTCTGGCATCAACATGGCATTTCCGGCCACAGAACTGCCGCTCACTGGATTTTTTTTCTTTTTCGGACCATTCTCTGTAAACCCTAGAGATGGTTGTGCGTGAAAATCCCAGTAGATCAGCAGTTTCTGAAATTCTCAGACCAGCCCTTCTGGCACCAACAATCATGCCACGTTCAAAGGCACTCAAATCACCTTTCTTCCCCATACTGATGCTCGGTTTGAACTGCAGGAGATTGTCTTGACCATGTCTACATGCCTAAATGCACTGAGTTGCCGCCATGTGATTGGCTGATTAGAAATTAAGTCTTAACACACAGTTGGACAGGTGTACCTAATAAAGTGGCCAGTGAGTGTATATAATACTAGCTGAAGAGCCCGGCGCTGCCCGGGCATAGTAACTAACTACAGTTACAGTTAGTTAGTGTGCAAAGCTGAGTGTATAGCGCCACCCACGCCGCATAGCCACATTCACTATTATATCCCACATCATCCCGTCAGCCAGAGCTACTGGACTACTACCCCTAATATCCCATACCATCCCGTCAGCCAGAGCAACCGGACTACTACCCCTAATATCCCATACCGTCCCATCAGCCAGAGCCACCGGACTACTAATATCCCACATCATCCCGTCAGCCATAGCCATCGGACTTCTACCCCTAATATCCCACATCATCCTGTCACAGCCGCCAGACTACTACCCCTAATATCCCACATCATTCCCGTCAGCCAGAGCACCCGGACAACTACCCCTAATATCCCACATCATCCCATCACAGCCGCCGGACTACTACCACTAATATCCCACATCATCCCATCAGCCAGAGCCACCGGACAACTACCACTAATATCCCACATCATCCTGTCACAGCCGCTGGACTACTACCCCTAATATCCCACATCGTTATATATATATAAAGCTGAGTGTAGAGCCCCGCCCACTCTGAATAGCCACATTCACTACAATATCCCACATTATCCCATCAGCCAGAGCTACCGGACTACTATCCCTAATATCCCCCATCATCCCGTCAAAGCCAGTAAAAGTAGAATAGTGAAATTGCACAGAAACATGGTTCACTAAGATCCCAGGTCAACTTGTAATTTGTCCGGCTGAGTTGCTCATGGATGTACAGCATCTGTATGCAGTATAGTATCATATTTAATGGGTTGTTATGGGAAAAGCATTGTGTTATGGGTATATTCAGGTGAATTATGGGGAAAGTAGCACTTTAAAAAAAACTCACAGCATCAGAGCACAGTAACACATCAATAATGCATAAATGTGTCTGTGAGAAAATATTAAATCCACATGACATTTAATATGTGTATGTTCCTACATTCATGTGTGTCACTTAATGATACCACACGGGAGGGGGGAATTAATTTCTGTCATGTACTCACTGCTCCTATCTGGGGGACAGACGATGGCTGGAGCTTATGTTCCTGGGGATGCTAGATTTCTCCCACCATGTCAGTGTCTGCTGAGGTGTTGTCAAGTGGGAACACTTGCGCATAGCAACCAATCACAGCTCAGCTACTGTTAACCAGCTCGGTGAAATGAGAGATGCTTAGTGATTGGTTGCAAGGAAAACTGTTGGTCATAGCAACCAATCACAGCTTAGCTTCTTTTGAACAGCTCTGGTGAAATGAAAGGTGCTTCGTGATTAGTTGATGATACATACACACACACACACATTGATTTTTATATATAGAGATTCATTATGTAAACTAGGGGGCTGGTCACTGAGGGATCAGTGATGTGTCAGAAGTCATACAAATGTAGACCCCCCCCAACAGGCCACCATGGAGCACAAGCATATAATTAACTGAAAATTATGTTTACACAACAACCACAAGACGGATTTCACCAACAAAGGTATCATTTTACTCAGAATAACAGTCCGGCTTAACACTGTCTATTGATTACTCAGCACAATCCTGCTGACGGGTTCCCTTTGAATATAAAATAACCCCAGTGGCCAGTGTGAAAATTGCAAGATTTCTATTTTTTATTTTTAATAAAGATTGTTCCCATTATTTTCTTTTTCCATATCACAATCTACTATATAATTGTCTAATTCTGTCTGTCTGTCTGTCTGTCTGTAATGGAAATCCCACCTCGCTGATTGGTCGCAGCCTAACTGCTGCGACCAATCAGCGACAGTTGCTTAGTCGTCGTGGCAACACGGCCGCATTACTTATTGCACAGGCACATTACAGCCGTTAAAGGCATCACTGCTGCGTTTCTTATTAGACAGACACAGTCCTGTACATATTTTGGAGTACAATAGATTAGGTAATTAGGTAACAGTAGAACAGTGACTGCAGCTCTGGCTGTAACAGGAGTATAATACATTAGGTAAGAGCAGAACGCTGACTGCAGCTCTGGGTGTAACTGGACTACAATGCATTAGGTAAAAGCAGAACAGTGACTGCAGCTCTGGGAGTAACTGGAGTACAATACATTAGATAACAGCAGAACAGTGACTGCAGCTCTGGGTGTAACTGGAGTACATTAGGTAACAGCAGAACAGTGACTGCAGCTCTGGCTGTAACTGGAGTACAATACATTAGGTAACAGCAGAACAGTGACAGCAGCTCCGGGTGTAACAGGAGTATAATACACTAGATGGTGGCCCTATTCTATCGCATCGGGCATTCTAGAGTCTCTGTTAAAATAAAAAATAGGTATATACTCACCTCCCGACAGCCCCCCGGACTCTTTCTCTCCTCTCACCACGCTCCCGGCATCTTCCGGTCCCAGTAATGCTTAGCGAGAAGTGCCGGAGATGACATCACTCTCGCGAGAGCGCAACATCATCAGCAGTGTTTCGCGCTAAGCATTACTGGGACGGGAAGATGCTGGGAGCGTGGTGAGAGGAGAGAAAGAGTCCGGGGGCCGTCGGGAGGTGAGTATATCACTATTTTTTACTTTAACAGAGACTCTAGAATACCCGATGCGATAGAATCGGGCCACCATCTAGTTTTATATAAAAACCTTATTTAAACAATAGGTCATTTTCTGATGATAGATTTCCTTGTATTCCCCCGTCCTTCTCCACAGCACATCTAACATTGATAAAACATGAATCTTGCAAACCTCGAAACCAATATAAATCTTAGAGGAGCACAATATCTTAAGACCACTCTTCATAGTTGCAAGTATTAACTAGGTCAACATGTTCTTGGTGACCCAAAGTCCTCTGATAATCCTGCCTGACATTTGATGACTTGAAAACAGTGGACATGTAAAATGATTACAGGTTAACAGAGAACAAAACAGGTCAGGTGCAATTACCTTAAATATCAAGCGGAAAATCCCAATGACATTTACAAAAGTAAAACAAAATTTCAATCAATGAGCACATAATACTATAATAATGACTATGGCATATGTAAAATGATTCACTAAATAAATCATATTTTATTGTAAAGGTGTAATCTTATAGTTACAACTCGGTACCGGCTGTGATATAAAGCTGCCAAAATTGGAGCTCACTCAGATTGTAGCAGCTTAACCTCTTAGATGCCTATGTAAGTCATGACGACAAAACTTAAAGGAGTTGTCCGGCCCGTATCGATATGTCTGCAGTCACTGTGTGACTGCAGACTTATGAATCCCCCAGCGCACAAACTGGGTGAGGTATCGTCAGTTTCTGAACAGAAACTGAGACCAGAGGACATGTATGAGTTGTACATACTACCGGACAGAGCCCGTTCAGTGGGCACAGCCTCGCTCCATACACTTGTACAAAGCGAAGCAGAACCCTCTTGTTGGCCATTCCACGTTCCTCTGCACCCTCTACTAGCTCCACTCCCGAGCCTATGCAGATAGATCGTATCAAGTTGTCTGAGCAGTGGCGCAGGGAAAGGATGATGAATGGCCTCTGTCTGTACTGCGGTGGAGCCAACCACTTTGTGCGCACCTGTCCTGAGAGACACCTCCACCTAGGCCAGGTAAGAGAGGCCTCCCTAGGTGATCTTAATTCCTCTCTTCCCCTTACCCTTTCAGCTTTGATTATTGCAGGTCGGGAGCGTAGATCTGTGGAGGCGTATGTGGACTTGGGTGCGGCTGGTAATTTCATTCGTCAAGAAGAGGTCGATAATCTCCAGATCCCGGTGGTCATCCTAAAAAACCTGCGTGCAATCGCCTCCGTCGATGGCAAACCACTACCCGAGCTCATCACCATGGTTACTGCTGAAGTAGACCTACAAATTGGAGCACTCCATCTCAAGAGAATAGCTGTTTACGTCCTGCCTCAATTGTCCCATGCTGTTCTCCTTGGATTGCCCTGGCTCAGGCTGCACGAGCCAGTTGTCGACTGGCACTCAGGGGAGATTCTGCGTTGGGGTCACTCCTGCCATGAACGCTGTCTGCGGGCCATCGTCCATCCTCATTCTCTGCCTAGTCCAGTCTACCTTCCAGGCCTTCCCGCGCCGTATCACGTGTACGCCGATGTTTTCAGCAAAAAAGGAAGCGGATTCTCCGCCACCGCATCGGGCCTATGACTGCTCTATCGACCTGATCCCCGGAGCCACCCCTCCCAGAGGGAGAACGTATCCTCTATCCCTAGCAGAGACCACGGCCATGACAGAATTCATACAGGAGAACTTGGCCAAGGGTTTCATTTGGAAATCCTCTTCCCCTGCAAGCGCGGGTTTTTTCTTTGTTCGGAAGAAAGACGGATCACTTCGACCCTGTGTTGACTACCGGGGCCTGAACAATATCACTGTTAAGAACTGGTATCCGCTTCCGCTTATCCCTGAACTCTTTGACTGGCTGAGGGGGGCTCGGATCTTCACGAAATTGGATCTGCGGGGAGCTTACAATTTATTCCAGATCCGCGCAGGGGACGAGTGGAAGACTGCCTTCAATACCCATGATGGTCATTATGAATATTTAGTCATGCCGTTTGGTCTCTGCAATGCTCCGGCTGTGTTTCAGGAATTCATTAACGAGGTGTTTCGGGATCTACAGTATTCCTGCGTGGTGGTGTACTTAGATGATATTCTCATCTTCTCGCCCGATCTATCCTCTCATCGGAGAAGTGTACGCATGGTCCTGCATCGTCTTTGGGAGAATCATCTCTACGCCAAAATTGAAAAGTGCCTCTTTGAGCAAACTTCGTTACCCTTCTTGGGGTATATAATCACAGATTCCGGTCTGAAGATGGATCCAGAGAAGCTCTCTGCGGTACTCAAGTGGCCCCGTCCCGTTGGTATAAAAGACATCCAGCGCTTCCTCGGATTCGCTAATTATTACCGACAGTTTGTTCCTCATTTTTCCACAGTGACCAAGTCCATCACGGTCCTGACCCATAAAGGAACTAAGCCAAACAGCTGGTCTCCCGAGGCCGAGGACGCCTTCCTTGCCCTGAAACGCTCCTTTGCTTCAGCACCGATCTTAAATCACCCGGTGGCCAGTAGGCCCTTTGTCCTAGAGGTGGATGCCTCCTCCACCGGAGCTGGGGCGGTCCTTTCCCAGCAGGCATCATCTGGGCGCCTGGTTCCCCGTGGGTTTTTTTCTAAATCCTTTTCGCCTGCAGAGTGCAATTACTCCATTGGAGACTGGGAGTTGCTGGCCATTAAGATGGCTCTGGAAGAATGGCGGTACCTGCTCGAAGGGGCAGTGCACCCATTTACTATCTTCACAGACCACAAAAATTTGGCCTATCTGTAATCCGCTCAAAGACTCAATTCCAGACAAGCCAGATGGGCCCTGTATTTTTCTCATTTTGATTTCAAGCTTCACTTCCGACCCGGCAATAAGAACATCAAAGCGGATGCACTCTCCAGGTCCTTGCAGTCGCCTGAGGGGGATGAGGGTCCTTCATATATTATCGAGCCTGCCAAAGTTATCACCGTGGCACCAGTGAATTTCTCTACTCCTCCACCAGGCAAGACCTTCGTTCCTCAGAACAAACGCTCGGAGGTTTTGTGCTGGGGGAATTCCTCCAAGGTTGCTGGGCATGTTGGGACCAAGAAGACCCTCTTGCTTCTCTCCCGTTACAACTGGTGGCCCTCCCTTCGCCAAGACGTGATGGACTACGTAGCCTCTTGTACGATCTGTGCTCAGAACAAGGTGCCGAGGAGCCTGCCTTCTGGTCTTCACCCGTTACCTGCTCCGGAGGCTCCTTGGCGGCAAATTGCAATGGATTTCATGACAGATTTGCCCCACTCTGCTGGATGCACTACCATCTTAGTTGTTGCAGATTGCTTCTCCAAGGTGCCCATTTCATCCCCTTGCCCGGACTGCCGTCAGCTCCGAGGTTGGCCGAGATCTTCATCCACCAGATTTTCAGGCTGCATGGTCTTCCTCAACGGATTGTGTCTTATCGTGGGGTCCAGTTTACCTCTCGATTCTGGAGGGCTCTCTGTCGGCTTATGGGCACTTCTCTCGACTTCTCCTCCGCTTATTATCCACAGACCAATGGGCAAGTGGAACGGATTAATCAAGGTCTGACAACTTACCTACGTCACTTTTCCATCGCCCATCACGACAATTGGGTCTCACTTCTACCTTGGGCAGAATTGGGCCAAGTCGCCGTTTTTTGTGGTCTCAGGTCAGAATCCTGGTGTTCCGCTGCCCTTTTCCACGTCGTCAGGAGTACCCGCAGCAGATACTCTCGCCATGAAATTTTCGCAGGTCTGGAAGGAGACCAGGGAGGCGCTCGCGAATGCCAGTGCCCGAATTAAGAAACATGCGGACAAGAGACGGAAGGCTTGCAAGAGATGTTAAAAGCAATAATAAAGGATTTTGGGGATATGTCAAAAGTAAAAGAAAAGTCAAAGATGCTATAGGATTTTTACAGGATGAAAATGATGAAATGGTAAGACAGGATGTTGAGAAGGCTGAACTTTTAAATTCCTATTTTGCATCTGTTTTCTCTCAGAAAGGAAATGTAACATCAACTGTTCTTCACTGTCCTATTAAGGGAATAGAAGAATCCAGGATATCTATAAACAGAAAGATAGTGAGGAAACACTTAGCTAACCTAAATGAATTCAAGTCTCCAGGTCCAGATGAATTACACCCCAGAGTACTGAAGGAGATAGCAGAAGAAATTTTTGAACCCCTCTCCATAATCTTTGAAAATTCTTGGAGAACAGGAGAAGTGCCAGAAGACTGAAGAAGAGCAAATGTTGTTCCTATCTTCAAAAAGGGGAAGAAGGTGGACCCAGGCAACTATAGGCCGGTGAGTCTGACTTCTATACCAGGAAAGATCTTTGAACAAATTATTAAACAACATGTATGTCAATACCTGGATAAGAATGAAGTGATTAAACAGAGTCAGCATGGGTTTGTAACTAATAAGTCATGTCAGACTAACTTAATTTCCTTCTATAACGGTATCACTGATTGGGTGGATCAAGGAAATGCTGTAGATATAGTATATCTTGACTTCAGCAAAGCATTTGACAAAGTCTCTCATACAATCCTTATTGAAAAAATGACTAAGTATGGAATGGACAAGGCAACTGTTAGGTGGATTCATAACTGGCTTAGTGATCGGACCCAAAGAGTGGTCGTAAATGGCTGCACATCTAGTTGGAAGAATGTCTCAAATGGGGTACCACAGGGCTCTGTCCTGGGCCCTGTATTGTTCAACATCTTTATCAACGATTTAGATGAAGGAATTGAGGGTAAACTGATTAAATTTGCTGATGACACAAAGCTAGGAGGGATAGCTAATACTAGAGAAGAGAGAGAGAGGATTCAAAAAGATTTAAATAAACTGGAGAAGTGGGCAGCAACTAACAGAATGGTTTTTAACAGGGAGAAATGCAAAGTACTACATCTTGGCAATAAAAATGAAAAAAGCATATATAGAATGGGAGGAATAGGGCTAAGTGACAGCACATGTGAAAAAGACTTGGGTATACTAATAGATCACAGACTGAATATGAGTCAACAGTGTGATGCAGCAGCAAAAAAGGCAAATGCAATTCTAGGATGTATTAACAGAAGCATACAGTCTAGATCACGTGAAGTCATTATTTCCCTCTACTCCTCTTTGGTCAGACCTCATCTGGAATATTGTGTCCAGTTTTGGGCACCACATTTTAAAAAAGACATCAACAAACTGGAGCAAGTTCAGAAAAGAGCGACCAGAATGGTGACCGGTCTGCAAACCCTGTCTTATGAGGAAAGGTTGCAGGATTTGGGAATGTTTAGTTTGCAAAAGAGAAGACTGAAAGGAGACTTAATAGCTGTCTACAAATATCTAAAGGGCTGTCACATTGTAGAAGGATCAACTTTATTCTCATTTGCACAAGGAAAGACTAGAAGCAATGGGATGAAACTGAATGGGAGGAGACACAGATTAGATATTAGAAAAAACTTTTTGACAGTTAGAGTGATCAATGAGTGGAACAGGCTGCCACGAGAAGTGGTGAGTTCTCCTTCAATGGAAGTCTTCAAACAGAGGCTGGACAGACATCTGACTGGGATGATTTAGCGAATCCTGCTTTGAGCAGGGGGTTGGACCAGATGGCCCAGGAGGTCCCTTCCAACTCTACGATTCTATGATTCTATGATTCTATGATTCTCTATGACCTTCCTCAGTACCATCCTGGCGACATAGTCTGGCTTTCGACCAAGCATATCCGCCTGAGAGTCCCTTCTTACAAGTTGAGTCCCCGATACATCGGTCCTTTCGAAGTACTTGGACGCATCAATGAGGTGGCTTATAAACTGAGGTTGCCGGCTTCACTCCGGGTCCCTAACGCTTTTCATGTCTCGCTCCTGAAACCGTTTTTCTTAATCGGTTCCAACCAGCTCCCATTGCTTCTCCTTCACCAATTGGGTCGGATGACATCTTTGAAGTAAAGGACATTTTGGCCATGAAAAGAGTCAGGGGAAAGACTCTTTTTCTTATCGATTGGAAGGGATTTGGTCCCGAGGAAAGGTCCTGGGAGCCTCGAGAGAATGTTAATGCCACTCTTTTCCTGAAAAAAAGTTTGGCCAATCTCAGAAGGGGGGGCGTAAGGAGGGGGGTACTGTGACATCAGCGGCCGTGCCCGCCGATGCCCCATCAGCGGCGGCACCCGCCGCAGCCTCTGCTTACCGGTGCTCCTCCACCTGTGCGCTCTCTCGTTCTCGCTCCCGCTCTGCTGCGGTCCCGTGTGCCACCCTCAGGCCGCGGGCGCGCGCCCGACCGCTCTCTTTACCTGGCGGTGGGCGTCGCTGAGGGGCAGGGCTTCGTGACCTCTTCCTGTCAATGAGGTATTTCAGGCGTCCTCCCAATGGGGAAGACGCCTGTTGATTGTGTGGTATCCCTGCACAGTTCTGGCCTCTATAGTTTCACTATACTTCTCTAGTCTTGTGGTTCTTTCAGTTCCAGTTTGCTTCATCCCTGTCCCTGTTCTGTTGCCTTCCTCCCTGTCTGTTCTGCCTCGTCCTGTCCATGCATTCCACTCAGTGTTCCTCCTGCCTATCTCCTTCCCTTCCTGGGTCTCTTGTCCTCAGTCCGTTCTTTGCTATACCTGCCCCTGGGGCTTCCACCTCTGCCTTCCCTCCCCGCCTGTGCCTTTCTCCTGCTGCCCTCACGAGTATTTGCTGCCTGGTTCCTTCCTCCTCTGGTACCTCCTGCTCAGGTACCCTTTGCTCTGTCCGGCATCCTTGTCCCGCTTTAAGCCTTACTTGTCCTTCGAGTCGTCCCTCTTGGTACTGGCTGTCGCGGTTCTGACCCCTGCGGTACTGCCCCTAGCGATCCCTATATAGGGGTCGGTTATCACCTGGCGCTTAGCCCAGGGGCTCCAGATCCGTGATCCAGAGGGTCCACTCTCGGACGTTGTTGTGGCGCCCCTGAGGCTCAGTCGCCACTGAGGTACTGCACCTTCTCCTAAGGTGTAGTGCCCCACCACCTAGGTAAGTTGGGAGCTCCTTTCCACGCTCCAACACTCGCATCCCACACAACAGGTTAGTTCAGCACAACCACACTGAGGGCTCTCTCTCCTCCTAGACATTAGGAGTGCCTTGGTGGTTCCCTGCTTGGAACACTGGATGTGCTGGGAGGTGGGTGGAGTTGATATCCATATAAAAGGTTGGGAAGGCTTAGAATTACAGAGGAGTCTAGAGGTCTGTCTGACGGGAGGTCAGACGAGAGAAGGACAGTCAGTCAGGAGAGTCTGAGGATGGGTCTGAGGAGAAGGAGTGCTGCAGCTGCCTCAGTGATCTGAGCCAGCTGGCACGGGAAAGGAACAGAAGGAGAAAGACGTAGAACTGCAACCTAAGCTTCCATAAGAGAGAGAAAGAACAGTGTGGAACGAAGGAGTAGGAGAACAGAGAGGAGACGTGGGTTGGAAGAGGAACCCTGCCTATAGGTTTTCAGCGCAAGGCCGGGGCCCGGTCCCCGAGGTTGTATGGACACTTATGGTTCTGCAGCAGACACCGGTGGAGTAGTTGGCTGTAAATGCACTACTCCCATCTAAGACTTGGGGCACAACTGCAACTGAATAGAGAGCCAGTCCCCGAGAGAGGCTACAGCTGTCTGTCATACAAGTAGAGTTGTTAGGAACATCTGACAGGAGGAATTCCAGAGTACCACAGTACTGGAGCTCTTCACACCTTAAGGCGCAATAGAGGATACATTCAGGAAAGGTACATGTTGGTGGAGTGTTGGAGAAGAGAATCCTGACTTGCTTGGGAGGTTGATTGAGTCTCTGCCCCGGAGGACACGGCATGGAGGCAGGCACCAGTGTGTGCCACGGACTGTGAGTAAAGCTTTGGAACTGCAAGCCCTGGTGTCTTCCATTCATTTGTGCGCTAACACCGTCAGCACCGCTATATCTGAGTACCAGCATTCCTCACACCGCCTGCGCCTATCCTCATCTATTGCAATTACACTGCCCTGGGGTTACAGCTTCACCTTTGGGGAGCTACACCATCTATGCTGCAACACACCATCAGCCCCAGAGGATCTGCACGCAGCGTTGGCTTAACATCTTGCTTGCCAAAAACCACAGGTGGCGTCATGAACTGTTCACATAAACTATATCACAAACCACCATTGATTTGGGCGCCCAGGGCCACGGACCGGGTCACCGCTGCTGTGACACATTTCCCCCTGACACCAGCCCGGTACCGATTACCCCACGGCCCTGGGAGGGCGACCCATTGTCTGCTCCTGAGCGTCACAAGTAGAAATAGTATAAAGGGAAGCGACATCTCTTCTACTACAGCCAACCAAGCAAATTGAGAGACCCAATCAGGACACTCCACGTTTCTAAAAATTAGTGGTAAACACCACCAAAGTGGCATTAATTTCATGAGAGTACAAATAGCATAATAGGGACCATCACGTCTTCCACTACAGCCAACCCAGCATATGGAGACCCAATCAGGAATCTTCAAATTTAAAATAATTTGGGACAGACACCAAAGTGGCATCAATTTCACCAGGGTAGAAATAATATAATAGGGACTGACAAATCTTCCACTACAGCCAACCCAGGAGATTGAGACCCAATCAGAAGTTTTCAAATCTCCAAAAATTAGGGCCTGACACCACTAAAGCGACATCAATTTCACAATAGCAGAAATGGTATGATAGGGACCGACACGTCTTCCACTACTGCCAACCCAGCAGATAAAGACTCAATGAGAAGTCTTCAAATTTAAAATAATTTAATTAGAAGCAAACACCACTAAAGTGGCATCAATTTCACCAGAGTAGAAATAGTATAATAGGGTCTGACTTCCACTACAACCAACCCAGCAGATGGAGACCCAACCAGGACTGTTCACATTTCCACAAATTAATGTTAACATCTGCAGCAGCAGCAACAGCAGGCACAGACACCCCGCAAAAGAAATCACAGACCTAAAATTGCACAAGATCAATGCAGCACACTAAAAACTACAACATCTGCTAGTCTGTACAGTCTGCAATTGGGGTGCAAAAGTCCTTGGAGACCCATGACTTGTTCATCTTGATGAAAGTTAGGTGGTCTACTCTCAGGGGACAGCCGGCTGTGCTTATCCGTCAGTACACCAGCAGCAGCGCTGAAGACACGTTGTAAGAGAATCCTGGCTGCAGGGTATGATAAAACCTCCAAGGCGTGAGAGGGATGCTCAGGCCACTCATCCATTTTTGAAGTCCAAAATGTTAAAGGGTCTAAACTCTCCCTGATGGTATTGAAATTGAGTTGTAGATACTCCTGCAACATCCTCTCCTTTCTTCACATGTCCGACTTGAACTCTGTTGTGCTGGTGCAGGAGCCATGGGTGGACATACCGTCTGTACAGCCTGTGAGGTGGAGGGGGCCCCTGCAGGGCAGCTAATAATGAGGTCAATCTGGCCTGTTTCTCCGGGCCCGAGGCTCCAGGGGGCCACTGGCCAGATTGCTCTCATGTGCGGCGGGCAGAGAGCGATCCCAGCAGCTCTGCTGCCTACAAGAGAAAATAGCAGTGGAGTGGAGCTGCAGGGATCCGTCCTGCTTCCTGCCCAGTGCCCGCACTTCCTATCTCTGACACAGACATCAGCGCTGCTGGATGATGTCATCATTCAGCGGCCGGCTGTGCCAGACAGAGGAAGCAGCCGGAGGCGGTGATGCTGCGGCTGCGGGAGAGCATGCGGACAGGTGTGTGTGGTTTTTTTTTGTATGTACTTGTGTTGTGTGTGTGTGTGTGTAGAGATGAATGGTGGTGTGTGTGTGTGTGTGTGTGTGTGTGCATGCATGTGTAGCGCTGTGGGGGAATGTGCAGAGAGATGAATAGTGCTGTGAGTGTTTGTGTGTGTTTAGGTGGAGGAGAGGGCAATGATGGGGGGTGATGGGGAGAAGGCAATGATGGGGTGATGGAGAAGGCAATGATGAGGGTAATGGGGAGAAGGCAATTATGGGGTTGATGTGGAGAAAGCAATGATGGGGAGAAAGCAATGATGGGGTGCTGGAGAAGGCAATGATGGGGGTGATTGGGAGAAGGCAATGATGGGGGTGATGGGGAGAAGGCAATGATGGGGTGATGGAGAAGGCGATGATGGGGGTAAAGGGGAGAAGGCAATGATGGGGGTGATGGAGAAAAGGCAATGATGGGGGTGATGGGGAAAAAGCAATGATGGGGTGATGGGTAGAAGGCAATGATGGGGATGGTGGTGTAGGAGGAAATGATGGAAGTGGTGGAATGGGCAAGGATGGGGATGTGGGGGAGGAGGAAATGATGGAGGTGGTGGAAAGGGCAATGATGGAGATGGGGGAGAAGGAAATGATGGTGGTAGTGGAAAAGACAATGATGGGAGTGGTGGGGAAGGAGGCAATAATAGGGGTGGAGGAAAGGGCAATGATGGGGGTGATGGAGAGGGCAATGATGGGGTGGTAGGGGAGAAGGCAATGATGGAGGTGGTGGAAAGGGCAATGATGGGTTAGTGGGGGAAAAGCAATGATGATGGGGGTGGTGAGGGAGAATGCAATGAGGTGGATCATCATACTATATAAGGTGCTGTGGATGGGATCACATACTATATAGAAGGTTGTGGGGGACCATCATACTGTAATGGGGCTATGTGTGGGGGGAACCACTATACTATATGGCGGAATGGGGAAATCATTCTGCATTGGGGCAGTGGGGGAATCATCATGTTATCGGGGATCATGAAACTGTGTGGCATTGCTGAGTTGGACCATTATACTATGTGGGGTGGTGGCTGTTGTGGACATTATACTATGTAGGGTAGCTGCGGTGGACATTATACTGTGTGGGGTGGCTGTGGAGGCCATTATACTATGTGGAGGTTTTTGGTGGCCATTATACTTTGTGGGGAACTGTGGTGACCATCATACTGTATCAGGTGGTTATGGGGGACATCATACTGTATGGGGGGCTTTAGTAGGCATCATACTTTACATACGAGCCTGTGGTAGACATCATGCTGTATATGGGGGCTGTGGTGAATACCCAGGGCTGCAGCCCATGGAGAGCTGTGGTGACCAACTTACTGTGTTGGGCTTGTGGGCAATCATACTGTGTAAGGTCATCATATTCTATGGGAGTCATGACAGGAGTATCCTAGTGGGTGAGACCACTTATTGGCTTCAGTAAGGGCAAAATAATTGTGCAAGTGCTGCCATACATATCCCCCACCGTGTCTTAAATAAGTACCCCCAGTTTTTATTCTCTTAATATATTGCAATCCTATTATATAACACTGTGCACTTACAATTTCTCAGTTTGCCTTTCTACCCAAATAATTTTTCTCTGCTCTATGTAGAAACAGGATGTTTCTTGTCCCTGTATTTATCACCCCCCTCTTCAACTCCTGACCCAGCTCCTTCCTCTTCCCCATGTCAGGGACTTTTGCAGTGATGACTCATGGTTCATACAGGGAAAAGAGACATCCTGTGTCTACATTGAGCTTAAATGGAATCAGCTAGTCAATTTTTAACCCTAGAACGCATACCCATAGAAATCTACACATTCACGCACCTGGGGCCTTTTAGGCCTGTTTACAATTATCATGGAATAACTCAAATAAAAATACTTTTCAAAGTTTATTGCAAAGTAAGGATGCATTCCCACTAGCGCTGGGGTCCGCCAGGACGGGATTCCGTAATGGATCTGACCTCCTGGTGACCCCAGCTAAGGCCGGCGGACGCATACCTGGGGCCTCGCAGGCCTGCCAGGTTACTTGTTTTCTATTTTCTGTAAAATTACTTTAGTTAGAATTTTGAAACTCTAGGTATTCCTCAGGTATATAGTTGTTAGTAATTTCCAGTTGTTCATATATTTTTATGTTATAGGCATTTCGGTATAACAACCTTTTTTTGGGACTACCCCATATTCACGCACCTGGGGCCTTTTTGGCCTATGTGCAAATAACACGGAATAACTCAAATAAAAATACTTTTCAAAATTTATTTTACAATTGCAAAGTAAGGATGCATTCCCACTAGCGCTGGGGTCCGCCAGGAGGTGATCCGTAATGGATCCGTAATCCGTAGAGCAAGTGTTTTTACTATGTCGGAACATAGGTCTTTCTGGACTGGAGCATCAGCTTCTTTGCCACAGTAAATCAGACCATTCATCCCATAATAGCTTGCTGAATCGCACATCCAGAGAATTTTTATGCCATACCTAGCTGGCTTACTGGGCATATACTGAATGAATTTGCAACGTCCCCTAAAGGCAAGAAGTTGGTCGTCCACTGTCACATTATCACTGGAATGGTAAAGCTTTGTACAGTTCTTGATAAAAAGATTCCAGTTATAGCTAATAGGGGCTAATTTATCGGTTGCCAACCTCACAGGGCGAGTTCTCTTTTCATCAAAACGAAGGCATCTCCGAATACCCTCAAATCTATTGATGGACATAGTAGCTTTGTAGTGTGGATCTGGGTTCTGAAATAACTCTCTGATTGGAACATCGTATGATTTTGTCGACCCTGCCAGAAGAGTAAGGCCAATATAAGCATATAGTTCCTCTTTAGTTATATTTTTCCATGTTTTTTTTCTTCCTGACGCGATACGTTTTCCTTCTACGTTAGTACACAAAACTACCTCATCTGCAATATCATCCGAAACAAATTTACAGAAAACATCTCTTTTGGACATGAATTGGGGAATTCCGACAGCTCCTTGAGCAACTCTAATAATGTTATGTGATGGGGTGCGTGCAGGAGCCGCAGCAGTACTGTTCCAAAAAATATTTTTTTTAGATGTTCTATTTGAACGTTCTGCTGGATCCACTACTTCATCATCTGAAGAATCGCTGGACGATGAAGTTGATACATTAGCTGGTGGCATGTACTCTTCATCAGACAAAGAAATTTCACTTTCTTCATCACTATTGAAAACAATCACCTCGATTTCATGGTCAGTCAATCCCCTGGAAGTAGACTGTGCCACTGTAATTTTAGATGTCACTAAACTAAAAAGAAAAAAAAATAAAGATTACAATCAGGCTTGTGCTCTGTAAACCGTATGTGATAAGACTCTTTGTTAGGGTCCCAGCACACCAAGCGATATAAAGCAGGTAAAGTGCAGCCCCCCTCCTCTTACCTCCAACAGATCACTTTCTTGTAGTGCAGTAGAAGTCTCTGGTTTTGGAGCTCAGAAAGTTTCTATTTCCAGACAAAAGAAAGCTGACTTCTTCCTCCAAAGTCTCTCCAGCAATTAGGACAAAAAGACCTGCGATGGGGTCAGAGACACATGACTTTGTGAGGGAGCCTCCCTTCCAAGATCACATGACCATGTTGTCATGCAGAACCCACACTCTTCCCAGCAATAGCAGAGTCATAAAAGTTCTTCCCCAGCAACAATACAGACAAAAAGACTGAGTATCACATGTAAACCTAGTACAGGCCTAAAAGGCCCCAGGTGCGTGAATGTGGGGTAGTCCCAAAAAAAGGTTGTTATACCGAAATGTCTGTAACATAAAAATATATGAATAACTGGAAATTACTAACAACTATATACCTGAGGATTACCTAGATTTTCAAAATTCTAACTAAAGTACTTTTACAGAAAATAGAAAACAAGTAACCTGGCAGGCCTGCGAGGCCCCAGGTATGCGTTCTAGGGTTAATCACGTGATATCATAGACCTAATGGAAAAGAGAATTATCTGGGTAGAAAGGCAAAATGAGCAATTGTAAGTACACAGTGCTAAATAATATTATGACTGTAATATAAGAGTTTAAAAATATTGATCGGAGGAGGAGGAGTGCTTCTTTAGAAAGTTGGGAGGTATGCCTTTCTGTGACTTGACTTTTGCTATAGGGTGCCTGCTATTTATATATATGTGCCTACAATAAAGATCCACTGAGTGTCATTATAAGGAAGCACAATGGGGAGGTTTTATTATAAAAAGGCACATGGGGGATTTTTGCAAAAATGGAGCTTCCATAGGACCTATGAGTATCATACTTATTCATTGCGTTATTTCTTATGGCCTTGAAACAAAAATGGAAGTGATCATCATACTGCAGCACAGGCACCGTTGCCAACACCTGCTTGCTGCAGGTGATTTTTTTTCGCAATATATAATATTCATCAATGGCCTGTCAGAAGCCATACACATGAATAGCTGAGCAGAGCACCACATGAAGATCCCCCACACGCCGCCCCGAAGCACGAGCATATCAACAACTCAAACTGAAAATAAGGATTGAAGAAAAACCACAAGACAGATTTCATCAACAAAGGTACAATTTTAATCAATATATAAAAAAGAAAAGGTATTCAGCTCACCATTAGATGAATTCCTGTGGCTTTGGGTGTGGACTCCAGGATGGTGCTCGGAAAAAGCGGCTGTGGTAATCAAACAAAAAAGTTCCAGCAACAAACATCCAAATCAGATTGTTGAATAGACGTTAAAACTTCATCTTTATTGCAATGCCTTTAAAAACATGCTGTTAAAATTGTAAATCCAGGGGATTACGCGTTTCAAACAAAAATGTTTTTTGTCATAGCCACAATTTTAATCAGTATAACGGTGCGGAACTGACACTGTCTGTAGGTTACTGTGCACAATCCTGCTGACAAGTTCCCTTTAATAGCATAATGTGGTTTGTGTAGAAGTGGTAGAATTTGAGGAAGGTCTTGGAAAAGCAGTAAGTCAAGAATGTCTATGTTACATCTTACAGAGACCAATTATAGATGGAAGAAGAGGTCATGGCAGGCTGGGATAAATGGAAAAAAAGGGAAAATTAATGACTACAGTCAGAACATCACTAGTGAGAACCTGTACAGTACAGACACATGTATATGGTCTGCAGAGCACTGGTGCAGAATAGTGATGAGCGAGCATGCTCGTTGCTCGGGTTATCCTGAGTATGCTTGGGTGATCTCTGAGTATTTGGATGTGCTCAGGAGATTCAGTTTCTGTTGCCGAAGCTGCAATATTTGCAGTTACTTGACAGCCTGAATACATGTGGGAATTCCCTAACAAACAGGCATTCCTCACATGTATTCAGGCTGTCAAGTAGCAGCAAATCATGCAGCTTCGGCAACAGAAATTAAATCTCCTGAGCACATCCAAATACTCAGGCTATGTGCATACGTAGATTTAGGGCCTGCGGATTTTTCCGCGCGAATTTGGAAAAATCCGCAGGTAAATTCTCAGGTCAAAAGACCTGCAGTTTACCTGCGGACTAGCCTGCGGTTTAGCCCTGTGGTTTCACACCTCTACAATGGAGAAGGTGTGAAACCGCAGCGGAATCCGCACAAAGAATTGACATGCTGCGGATTTGAACCCGCAGCATGTGCACAGCGTTTTCAGTTTACCATTGAAAGCAATGTTACTGTACAATGCACCTACAGTTGTGGCCAAAAGTATTGACACCCCTGCAATTCTGTCAGATAATACTCAGGTTCTTCCTGAAAATGACTGCAAACACAAATTCTTTGGTATTATTATCTTCATTTAATTTGTCTTAAATGAAAAAACACAAAAAGAATTGTCCTAAAGCCAAATTGGACAAAAGTATTGGCACAGTTCGAAAAATCATGTGATGCTTTTCTAATTTGTGTAATTAACAGCACCTGTAACTTATCTGTGGCACCTAACAGGTGTTGGCAATAACTAAATCACACTTGCAGCCAGTTGACATGGATTAAAGTTGACTCAACCTCTGTCCTGTGTCCTTGTGTGTACCACATTGAGCATGGAGAAAAGAAAGAAGACCAAAGAACTGTCTGAGGACTTGAGAAACCAAATTGTGAGGAAGCATGAGCAATCTCAAGGCTACAAGTCCATCTCCAAAGACCAGAATGTTCCTGTGTCTACTGTGCGCAGTGTCATCAAGAAGTTTAAAGCCCATGGCACTGTGGCTAACCTCCCTAGATGTGGACGGAAAAGAAAATTGACAAGAGATTTCAAAGCAAGATTGTGCAGATGTTGGATAAAGAACCTCGACTAACATCCAAACAAGTTCAAGCTGCCCTGCAGTCCGAGAGTACAGCAGTGTCAACCCGTACTATCCGTCGGCGTCTGAATGAAAAGGGACTGTATGGTAGGAGACCCAGAAAGACCCCACTTCTTACCCCAAGACATAAAAAAAGCCAGGCTGGAGTTTGCCAAAACTTACCTGAAAAAGCCTAAAACGTTTTGGAAGAATGTTCTCTGGTCAGATGAGACAAAAGTAGAGCTTTTTGGGCAAAGGCATCAACATAGAGTTTACAGGAGAAAAAAAGAGGCATTCAAAGAAAAGAACACGGTCCCTACAATCAAACATGGTGGAGGTTCCCTGATGTTTTGGGGTTGCTTTGCTGCCTCTGGCACTGGACTGCTTGACCGTGTGCATGGCATATGAAGTCAGAAGACTACCAACAAATTTGGCAGCATAATGTAGGGTCCAGTGTGAGAAAGCTGAGTCTCCCTCAGAGGTCATGGGTCTTCCAGCAGGACAATGACCCAAAACACACTTCAAAAAGCACTAGAAAATGGCTTGAGAGAAAGCACTCGAGACTTCTAAGGTGGCCAGCAATGAGTCCAGACCTGAATCCCATAGAACACCTGTGGAGAGATCTAAAAATGGAAGTTTGGAGATGGCACCCTTCAAGTATCAGGGACCTGGAGCAGTTTGCCAAAGAAGAATGGTCTAAATTTCCAGAAGAGTATTGTAATATACTCATTGATGGTTACCGGAAGCGGTTGGTTGCAGTTATTTTGGCTAAAGGTTGTGCAACCAAGTATTAGGCTGAGGGTGCCAATACTTTTGTCTGGCCCATTTTTGGAGTTTTGTGTGAAATGATCAATGTTTTGCTTTTTGCTTCATTCTCTTTTGTGTTTTTTCATTTAAGACAAATTAAATGAAGATAATAATACCAAAGAATTTGCGTTTGCTATCATTTTCAGGAAGAAACTGAGTATTATCTGACAGAATTGCAGGGCTGTCAATACTTTTGGCCACAACTGTAAGACTGCAGAATCAATATAGCAATGCAAATTTTTTATAAAAAGCTTTTTTTTTGGGGGGGGAGGGACTTTTGAGGCCCACTCTTGCATGATAAATGCTGTGCAAAATATCACAGCTCAAAAAAAGGCTGTGGTACAATGGCTGGCAAATTTGCACACATCAGACGGATGTATGAGACTGCAGTGTAAATATAGCAATACAATTTTTTATCAATTTTATAAGGGGGTTTTGAGGCCCAACTGTAGCATGCTAAATGGTGTATACAGTTTCACAGCCCAAAAAAGCCTGTATTACAACTGCAGGAAAATTTGCACACCTCAGACGTACTGTTAGGGCTAGCGGAACGCACCAAATTATAAAATAATAGTAGGTGCGTTTGCAGCCCGGGGCCCACATCCAGAGGTGGTACACTGCTGCTAAGTAATGGTGGAAGAATTAAGCGATGTGAAACCAGTCACACATGGGTTACGTCACCCAATGTGAACAGGGGCGAACTCTGTTAATGCACAAAGCCACCCAACCGCTGAACATAGATGCCGGAGTCTGTTAAGCTCACAGAGCCCAGCCAAAAGATCGCACAGTGTACGGCCACAGAACTCTACCCCAAGGACACGGGGTTAGAGTCCTTCTAGGCCCACTGAGCACGCGGCGTCGCTGCCACGAACGCCTCTATAGACGCTGGCTATGGAGCATGTGCACTGAGGCGTGCCGAGTCCCTGGTGAGGACAGATACCTGACTCAACCTCTGACCAACCTACGCCTGGGCACTAGCAGGCTAGGCTGCACAACACATACGTACCAAGGGTAGGGGTTTCTTAATGAGTCATTCACCTGAGACAATCATACGTGCATATATCACTCACTCCACATTGTCTGTAAATACAGTCTTATCCTAGCGCATGGCCGAGCGGCCATGCGAACCTTTTATAGCCGCGAGCGTCCGGGACCTGCCTGGCTTCTCGGATGGGCCAATCCGAACAGGAGCAGGACCTGAGCACGTGACCTTTGATCTCCAATGGGAGATCACTCCACGGGCATGCTCAGTGGCCCGACATGGGGACTTAGTCCCTGGAGAATCTCGCTGCTGAGCAGCATGTATTGCCATAGCTGTGCCAGAGGTGGCAGCAGCAAGCAAACTCATGGAGCTGGTCTGGGCAGAGCGCCTGGACCGACGAGTTTGCTGAGCAATCTCCTCTGTGGCTGGAGAGGAATGGGAGACTGCTAGAAGTAAGGCTTGGGATTCTTGCTGTGCAGTGACAGAAATCTGATGTCTAACATGTACATATCAGACTGCAGTATAAATATAGCACTGTGATTTTTTTTACAATTTCTTTTTTGGGAGTGTTTTGAGACACAACTGTAGCACGCTAACTGCAGTAAAAAATTTCACTACTCCAAAATGCCATGCAAATTTGCCCAATTGAGATGGATGTGTGAGACTGCAGTATCAATATAACAATGCTATTGAGATCCAACCAAGTCTGGCTGTATGCTTTTAATGCACAACTGCCACAGGGAAAATGGTGTATATTTCCCTGCGCAGAACAATTTGCAGGATTAAGAACAAAATGGATATTATTAGCCCTGAGAAGAGGTTTTGGTATCAGTTGCAGGCTGCAGCATAAAGGACTTGCAATTCACCCTATCCTATTTTACAAGATCCCTTCAGCACAATCTCTCCTTAAGTGCTGCTAACAGCAATATTAATGTAGTATTATTAGCCCTATGAAGGACTATTGTTGTACTTCACAGAAATATAAATGTGGTTGAATCCCTTGCTAATACGCAGTTACAATTCTGTCCCTCTCTCACCAACACCTCTGCCTGTGGCCGGGGTACAGTGTGCCGAGCATGGAGTCACGGACCTTATATAGACCTGATGATGCTGTGTGGCCAGCAAATCACGGTAATGCCACAACCAAGATGGGTAAGGCATTACAGCGACAGACAATCCCCACGTTTTCACTGGCTGTCTAAAAAGCGCCTAACGGGGAGTGGGTACTTGAGCTTCCGCATAAAAAATACATAGCGAGCATCTCGAGCACACTGATGCTTGAGCGGGTTACGAATAGTGACAAGCATGCTCGCTCATCATTAATAAACACAAATAACAACTAAACTTTACTTCTTTAGAAGTTCACAAATTATCTCTAGTGTTTGCATTGAAAATAAACGTGAGATTTGCGAAATCCCTAAGAAGATACTCAAAAGGAATCTTAAGAAGAGAAAAGAGCATTCAATTTAGAAAACCTTTGATTATCATGGAAATAAAAAGGCATTGAAGCTAAATGACATAATTAAAAAGATGTCAGCTTTCATTACACAAGGACCTGATTGAAGTAGGCTCTGGGTTTAGCATTGTATTCATTCTGTTCTTTTTTTTATGGTGAAATTACTGGGCACTTGTCATGCTGTTCAGTCTCGATCCACTTGCATATATTTGCATGAGAACATATGTCTATTATCATGCAAAAAAGCCATTCATTGGTATTTTCTGCTATAGGCCAAAGCTGCAAAAAAGCTGGAGGAGGCAAAATATCTCCAGTTTCTACCAGTAACTGTTGTAAGTATATTCAGGTATAAGCCACATATAGGTTTTATATTTTATAATTCTCTACAAGATATTGTTTTTTTAAATACCACGACATAGGGGATACAGAAGTAGCAGTCAAACACAAGTTCTAGTTCTTGAAGGGACCCAAATGCCTCTATACAACTTAAAGGGATTGTCTACGACAACTGGACAACCACTTCTTAACCAATTCAGGACTCCAATTAAAATAAAAACAATGAATACTCACCTTCTGCAGTGGTGTCCTTCCAGTAATATCGGTACTGCTTTTCCAGGTGGGTGACGTGACATAGTTCTGTCACATGCCACACTAGCCAATCAACAACTGCTGTCTGACTGCAGCTCATCTATTTTCCATCATGGTAGACGTCTGCTTTGAAGAAACAGTAAAAGCTGTCTCTAAGCAGAGGCTGCAGCATAGCATCCATGTGACACAACGTCACATCACTCTCCAGGAACAGCAGAGCCAACACCTTCAAAGCGGTGCCGCTGCAGGAGTAGAGTATCCACTTTTTAGTTTAGTTGGGTTCTGAATTGATGTAGCTGGTGTTGTCCAGTTGTGAACAACCCCTATAAAAGCAAACCTCTCAGTAAACTACAAACACTGTCAGGCTGACACCGATATACTGATTAAAATGATACCTGGGTTGACGAAATCCGTCTTGTGGTTTTTGTTTAATCTGTAGAGTTGAGCGATACCAGCCGATACTTGAAAATATCGGATCGGAATGGATCGGCCGATCTTAAAAAAAAATATCGGTATCGCCGATTCCGATACCGGGAACCAATGCAAGTCAATGGGGCCAAAATATCGGAATTAAAAAAAACCCTTTCTTTCCTTGTAGGTTAATTCTACATGAAGAAAAACAACTAAGAATAATGTAGAATGTATTGTGGGAGGTGGAGGAGACATTAAAGCCATAGAGTTTTAGCCCAATCAAAAGGAATAGCAGGAATTAAACTTTTTTTTTAAAGACGTTAGGAGTTACAAAGATATTGACTATGTTAGCCTCATTTATATTTTGCCAGACATGTATGTCTTCTTCTTCTTTCTTCTTCTTTCTTATTCTTCTTCCCTTTTTTACCTTCTTCTTCTTCTTCTTCTTCTTCTTATTCCTTTTTTTACATTCTTCTTCTTCTTCTTCCTTTTTTTACATTCTTCTACTTCCTTTTTTTACATTCTTCTTCTTCTTCCTTTTTTTACATTCTTCTTCTTATTCCTTTTTTTACATTCTTCTTCTTCTTCCTTTTTTAAATTCTTCTACTTCCTTTTTTTACATTCTTCTTCTTCTTCTTCCTTTTCTTACATTCTTCATATTCTTCTTATTCAACAATTATTATTCTACATATTCAACTTCTTCATCTTCTTCCTATTCTTCTTCATCATATTCTTGTTTGTGTCAGGCATTCCTGTAGTTGTTATCTAGAAAAGTTAGAAGTTTACACCTTCCGTTCTGCCTGTCACAAAAGATTTACAACAGGATTTGTCCGCGTTCAGTTTGGCCTGCAGCAGCAGGCCTTTTCCAGGGGCACCACGAGGAGGAACGGACTCACCCCCATACACTGCTTAGTCTTCTTCTGCTTATAAATAAGATAATATCATTTGCTCAGAGTATTAGTCTTATGCTTAATGTTCTTCTGCTTTGTTTTTTTTATGCTTCTTTGTCTTCTCTCTCTTGTTGTTCTGCATCTTGGTGGTTGTCTTCCTGTTCTTTGTCCTCTTGAACCAGCTGACGATACTGGCACCCGGAGGGGCAGCAGAAGGAACAAGAGCCAATGGCACTACCGAGGACCAGCTGACGGTGCTGGAACCCGGTTACTAAGCAGGAGGTACCTGTGCTACAAAGCACTACCAAGGACCAGCAGACGTTGCCGGAACTCGGATACCGAGATGGAGGCACCTAGGCCAAAGGCTCTGACGAGAACCAGCTGACGGTGCTGGAACCCGGAGGGGTAGCATAAGCTGCAAGAGCAAATGGAAATAGCGAGGACCAGCTGACAGTGCTGGCACCCGGAGGGGCAGCAGAAGGAATAAGAGCCAATGGCACTACCGAGGACCAGCTGACGGTGCTGGAACCCGGTTACTAAGCAGGAGGTACCTGTGCTACAAAGCACTACCAAGGACCAGCAGACGTTGCCGGAACTCGGATACCGAGATGGAGGCACCTAGGCCAAAGGCTCTGACGAGAACCAGCTGACGGTGCTGGAACCCGGAGGGGTAGCATAAGCTGCAAGAGCAAATGGAAATAGCGAGGACCAGCTGACAGTGCTGGCACCCGGAGGGGCAGCAGAAGGAATAAGAGCCAATGGCACAACCGAGGACCAGCTGACGGTGCTGGAACCCGGTTACTAAGCAGGAGGTACCTGTGCTGCAAAGCACTACCAAGGACCAGCAGACGTTGCCGGAACTCGGATACCGAGATGGAGGCACCTAGGCCAAAGGCTCTGACGAGAACCAGCTGACGGTGCTGGAACCCGGAGGGGTAGCATAAGCTGCAAGAGCAAATGGAAATAGCGAGGACCAGCTGACAGTGCTGGCACCCGGAGGGGCAGCAGAAGGAATAAGAGCCAATGGCACAACCGAGGACCAGCTGACGGTGCTGGAACCCGGTTACTAAGCAGGAGGTACCTGTGCTACAAAGCACTACCAAGGACCAGCAGACGTTGCCGGAACTCGGATACCGAGATGGAGGCACCTAGGCCAAAGGCTCTGACGAGAACCAGCTGACGGTGCTGGAACCCGGAGGGGTATCAGAAGTTACCCCTGAAAAGCAAAGTTGGCATGCCGCAAGCTGGCCGCAGTTACCGAATCACACAGTCCTACAGGGGGTGCTTGTCCTACTGGCACTATGGAACAAGCCTTTCTTACCAGAACCCGCAGTCTACATAGGAAGCACCTAAACTGCTGGCACCCTAGCCTCGGCTAACCCAACCGCAACACGACATGGCAACTTGGGGTGGCAAACTGACATTGAAACTTCCTGGAAACAGCAGGCAGGGCTGGAACCAAGCTGGGCAGGAGGGAGTACCCGTGCCAAAGTCAGTTATGAGCAGCAACTGGCGATGTTGGAGCCCAGGACAAGCACTTAGCAGGCTGAGGCCTGATGTGCTGTCAATTGGGAGGCAGCAGGACAGATTGCCATCAAAACAGCAGGGGAACAGCTGACGTTACTGAACCCCACAAACACAGGAGCTAGTGTTTTACTCTGTGAAGACGGCACTTCCGAGCAACAACTGGCTGTGTTGAAGCCCAGGGACAAGCACGGAGCAGGCTGAGGCTGCATTGAAGAAATTTTAAGATCGGTTGTAGACTACTAATTTTAACCAAGCTCCACTTAGGCCTGTGGCTTCACTGATTTTCGTATTTCCCCTGTCCTCCAACCCCGCCAGTTACAGCTCCGAAGTGGCGTCTGCACAATCCACACTTGTTCCTGTGTTACAGGTGTTCAGTCCGGTCAGTTAATCCCCTGATGTGTGTCCGGCAATGTCGCCTGCTCTGTCCACATTCCCATAATGGGAATGTGGACAGAGCAGGCGACATTGCCGGACACACATCAGGGGATTAACTGACCGGACTGAACACCTGTAACACAGGAACAAGTGTGGATTGTGCAGACGCCACTTCGGAGCTGTAACTGGCAGGGTTGGAGGACAGGGGAAATACGAGAGACAGTGGAGCCACAGGCCTAATTGGAGCACGGTTAAAAATCAGTAGTGGTACGACTGTGTAGGCAGCAGGAGACTTTGCCATCTACACAGCAGGGGATCAGCTGACGTTACTGAACCCCACTGAGACACGAGAGCAAGTGTCTCTTTCCGTGTGGACGGCACTTCCGAACTACAACTGGCTGTGTTGAAGCCCAGGAAATTGGAGGGTGTAGGCAGAGGCCTACTGTATTTTGAATGAGGTGACAGCAGGAGAGACTGCCATCCACACAGCAGGGGATCAGCTGACGTTACTGAACCCCACTGAGACACGGGAGCAAGTATCTCTTTCCGTGTGGACGGCACTTCCGAACTACAACTGGCTGTGTTGAAGCCCAGGAAATAGGAGGGTGTAGGCAGAGGCCTACTGTATTTTGAATGAGGTGACAGCAGGAGAGACTGCCATCCACACAGCAGGGGATCAGCTGACGTTACTGAACCCCACTGAGACACGGGAGCAAGTATCTCTTTCCGTGTGGACGGCACTTCCGAACTACAACTGGCTGTGTTGAAGCCCAGGAAATAGGAGGGTGTAGGCAGAGGCCTACTGTATTTTGAATGAGGTGACAGCAGGAGAGACTGCCATCCACACAGCAGGGGATCAGCTGACGTTACTGAACCCCACTGAGACACGGGAGCAAGTATCTCTTTCCGTGTGGACGGCACTTCCGAACTACAACTGGCTGTGTTGAAGCCCAGGAAATAGGAGGGTGTAGGCAGAGGCCTACTGTATTTTGAATGAGGTGACAGCAGGAGAGACTGCCATCCACACAGCAGGGGATCAGCTGACGTTACTGAACCCCACTGAGACACGGGAGCAAGTATCTCTTTCCATGTGGACGGCACTTCCGAGCTACAACTGGCTGAGTTGAAGCCCAGGAAATAGGAGGGTGTAGGCAGAGGCCTACTGTCTTTGGAATGCGGAGACAGCAGGAGAGACTGCCATCTCCACAGCAGGGGAACAGCTGGCATTGCTGAACCCCACTAACACTTGAACGAATGTGTTTGGCTCTGTGGAGACGACACTTCTGAACACCAACTGACGCTGTTGGAGCCCAGGATTAGGCGAGGAGCAGGCTGGGGCCTACTGGATTTTGGCAGGTGAAGGCAGCAGGAGACTTGCCATCTCCACAGCAGGGGAACAGCTGGCAGTGCTGAACCCCACTAACACTTGAACGAATGTGTTTGGCTCTGTGGAGACGACACTTCTGAACACCAACTGACGCTGTTGGAGCCCAGGATTAGGCGAGGAGCAGGCTGGGGCCTGTTGTTTTTGGTAGGTGAAGGCAGCAGGAGACTTGCCATCTCCACAGCAGGAGAACAGCTGGCAGTGCTGAAACCCACTAACACTCTAACGAATGTGTTTGGCTCTGTGGAGACGACACTTCTGAACACCAACTGACGCTGTTGGAGCCCAGGATTAGGCGAGGAGCAGGCTGGGGCCTACTGGATTTTGGCAGGTGAAGGCAGCAGGAGACTTGCCATCTCCACAGCAGGGGAACAGCTGGCAGTGCTGAACCCCACTAACACTTGAACGAATGTGTTTGGCTCTGTGGAGACGACACTTCTGAACACCAACTGACGCTGTTGGAGCCCAGGATTAGGCGAGGAGCAGGCTGGGGCCTGTTGTTTTTGGCAGGTGAAGGCAGCAGGAGACTTGCCATCTCCACAGCAGGGGAACAGCTGGCAGTGCTGAACCCCACTAACACTTGAACGAATGTGTTTGGCTCTGTGGAGACGACACTTCTGAACACCAACTGACGCTGTTGGAGCCCAGGATTAGGCGAGGAGCAGGCTGGGGCCTACTGGATTTTGGCAGGTGAAGGCAGCAGGAGACTTGCCATCTCCACAGCAGGGGAACAGCTGGCAGTGCTGAACCCCACTAACACTTGAACGAATGTGTTTGGCTCTGTGGAGACGACACTTCTGAACACCAACTGACGCTGTTGGAGCCCAGGATTAGGCGAGGAGCAGGCTGGGGCCTGTTGTTTTTGGCAGGTGAAGGCAGCAGGAGACTTGCCATCTCCACAGCAGGGGAACAGCTGGCAGTGCTGAAACCCACTAACACTCGAACGAATGTGTTTGGCTCTGTGGAGACGACACTTCTGAACACCAACTGACGCTGTTGGAGCCCAGGATTAGGCGTGGAGCAGGCTGGGGCCTACTGGATTTTGGCAGGTGAAGGCAGCAGGAGACTTGCCATCTCCACAGCAGGGGAACAGCTGGCAGTGCTGAAACCCACTAACACTCTAACGAATGTGTTTGGCTCTGTGGAGACGACACTTCTGAACACCAACTGACGCTGTTGGAGCCCAGGATTAGGCGAGGAGCAGGCTGGGGCCTACTGGATTTTGGCAGGTGAAGGCAGCAGGAGACTTGCCATCTCCACAGCAGGGGAACAGCTGGCAGTGCTGAACCCCACTAACACTTGAACAAATGTGTTTGGCTCTGTGGAGACGACACTTCTGAACACCAACTGACGCTGTTGGAGCCCAGGATTAGGCGAGGAGCAGGCTGGGGCCTGTTGTTTTTGGCAGGTGAAGGCAGCAGGAGACTTGCCATCTCCACAGCAGGGGAACAGCTGGCAGTGCTGAAACCCACTAACACTCTAACGAATGTGTTTGGCTCTGTGGAGACGACACTTCTGAACACCAACTGACACTGTTGGAGCCCAGGATTACGCATGCCGCATGCAGAGGCCAATGGGCAGCGGTTTTTATGGAGGTTGTGGACTACTACTGATTCTAACCATGCTCCACTTAGGCCTCTGGCTCCACTGTCTCTACTATTTACCCTGGCCTCCAACCCCGCCAGCTACATCTCTGAAGTGGCGTCAGCACAATCTACACTTGTTCCTGTGTTACTGGTGCTCAGTCCCGTCAGTTGATCCCCTGATGTTTGTCCGGCAAGTTCGCCAGCTCTGTCCTCATTCCCACTACTGGTTATGGGAATGTGGACAGAGCAGGAGACCTTGCCGGACACACATCAGGCGATAAACTGATGGGACTGAGCCACAGGAACACAGGAACAAGTGTAGATTGTGCTGACGCCACTTCAGAGATGTAGATGGCGGGGTTGGAGGTCAGGGGAAATAGTAGAGACAGTGGAGCCAGAGACCTAAGTTGGGCACGGTTAAAAATCAGTAGTGGTTTGAATGTTGATGGAGCTGGTGACTTTGCCGTCCACACAGCAGGGGATCAGCTGGCATTACTGAACCCCACTAACACAGGAGCTAGTGTGTTTCTCTGTGCAGACGACACATCTGAGCGACAACTGGCTGTGTTGAAGCAAAGGGATTATAGTTCAGGTGGTAGAAAAATGAACACACCAGCAGACCTGGATACAGTTGCCAACCACTAATTTAGTCTGTAAGAGGAATGGCAAAGTCTTTGGAGATCCAGGCCTTGTTCATTTTCAGAAAAGTCAGCCGGTCAACATTATCGGAAGATAGTCGCGTGCGACGGTCTGTTAGTACACCACCTGCGGCACTAAAGACACGTTCCGATAATACACTGGCAGCAGGGCAAGCCAGCACCTCCAATGCATACTGGCTAAGCTCTGGCCATGTATCCAGCTTAGAGACCCAAAACTTGAAGGGGGAAGAGCCATCTGGGAGTACAGCGACAGGGCAAGACATGTAGTCTGACACCATCTGACGGAAGCGTTGCCTCCTGCTGACTCGAGGCGTCGCTGATGGTGTAGACAATTGTGGTGGACACACAAAACTTTGCCACATTTGGGCCATAGTGGTCTTGCCTTGTGCTGCGGCGCTGCCTCTGCTCCCTCTTTGTGCAGAGTTTCCTCCACTGCCTCGACGCACAGAGCTGCTTTTTAAAGCAATAGCAACAATGCTGTCGGGTGGAATGGAAAACATTATGGACTGCACCAGTGACTCTTCGTACTCCCGCATTTTACGCTCCCGGTTCAACGTTGGTATGAGCCTTTGTACGCTGTCCCGGTAGCGAGGATCTAGGAGGGTGTACACCCAATAATCAGCCGAGACGAGAATGTGGGCGATGCGGCGGTCGTTTCTCAGGCACTGCAGCATGAAATCAACCATGTGCTGCAGACTCCCAACTGCCAAAGAACCGCTGTCCCCTGTTTGAGGCGTGACCTCGGCCTGCTCTGCATCACCCCACCCTCGCTGTACATACTGAGTAGAGGTTTGTGTACCTCCCTCCTCTGGAGAGATGTCTTCCTCCTCCATCGACTCCTCCTCATCCTCCTCACAAAGTGTCCCCTGCCTAGGCCTTTGTGAGGAAACACGTAGCGCAGACTGTCCAGAAGCAGATGGCATTTGGGACTCCTCATCCTCCACCTCTTCCGAAACCTCATCCCTTAGTGCTTGCAGTGTTTGTTGAAGCAGGCAGATAAGGGGGACAGTCATGCTGACTAGTGCATCATCTGCACTCGCCATCCGCGTGGATTCATCGAAGGCACGCAAAACGAGGCAGATGTCCTTCATAGAGGCCCACTCAATGGTGCTGAAGTGTGAACGGCGCACAGTGCGACTTGTTTGCGCCTGATGCAGCTGGTACTCCATGACTGCTGCCTGCTGCTCACACAACCGCTCCAACATATGTAACGTTGAATTCCACCGGGTGGGTAGGTCACATATGATGCGATGTTCCGGAAGGCCAAATCGTCGCTGCAGAGCAGCGAGGCGCGATCTTGCCGTGCTGGAACGTCGCAAGTGAGCGCACTCTATGCGGACCTTGTGCAACAGTGCATCAAGATCCGGATAGTCCCTCAGAAAGCTCTGCACGACCAAGTTAAGAACATGTGCCAGACATGGGATGTGTGTGAGGTTGCCTAGGCCAAGAGCTGCCACCAGATTTCGGCCATTGTCACACACTACCAAGCCCGGCTGGAGATTCGCTGGCCCAAACCACACATCGCTCTCCAGCTTGATAGCATTCCAGAGCTCCTGCGCTGTGTGGCTTCGATTCCCCAAAGAAATTAATTTGAGTACAGTCTGTTGACGTTTGGCCACGGCTGTGCTCATATCGGTCGTAACAGGCTCCTGCTCTGCTGTTTCTGAGGAACTTGAGTAGGAGGAGGAGTCTATGTGTACAGACTGGAGTCCTGCAATCCGTGGCGTTGGAAGAACACGTACAGCGCCACTCTCCAGATCCGTACCCGGCTCCACAACATTGACCCAGTGGGCAGTGAGGGAAAGGTATCGTCCCTGTCCATGGTTACTGGTCCACGCATCGGTGGTCAGGTGGACCTTGCTACTAACGGCGTTTAGTAGCGCATGTTTTATTTTGCCCTCAACATGTTTCTGCAGGGCAGGGACAGCTCGCCTGCTGAAATAAAAGCGGCTGGGCACGTTGTATTGGGGGACTGCCAATGCCATTAAGTCCCGGAAGGTGTCAGTGTCCACCAGCCTGAATGACAGCATTTCAACTGCCAGAAGTTTAGCAATGCCAGCATTCAGAGACTGTGCTCGGGGATGGTTTGCCGAGTAAGGGCGCCTTTTATCCCATGCCTGTGCTACCGATGGCTGTGATGGATGGGAACGTGCTGCTATGGGTGTAATCTGACAGGGTCTCCGGACAACAGTGGCAGAGGTTCTTCCTTGGCGATCCTGTGAGGAAGCCGAACCAGCAGTGTGTGAGCTGGAGGAAGAGGCCCCAACACGAACTGAAGAGGTGGTAGGTGGTGCTGTACGTTGGCCTACGTCTTCAGGGTGTCTCTGCAACTCCAACTCGTGCTTGGTGCGCACATGTTTCCACATATTTGTGGTATTGAGGTTGCTGACATTTCTCCCTCTTTTGACTCTCTGATGACACAGCTTGCATTTGACAAAACAAATGTCATCTGCAACTGTGTCAAAAAAGGACCACCCACTGCAACTCTTGGGAGCGCCCGGTTTGCCTTTGGAATGAGGAATGCTCCTAACGGGTGCCGAAGTGGAGGGTACAGGCAACCAAGTCTTCCCCCTCCCTCTGCCTCCTGTTTTGGCCGGTAGGGGAATCTCTTCCTCCGAGCTGCTCCCACCACCTTCCTGTTCCTCACGCCATGATGGGTCAAGGACCTCATCATCTTCCCTCCCCTCTTCAAACAGCTGCTTCTCTGGGGTTGTCTCGCCAGCACCGTACGCACCAGAAAGTGGCAACTGAGTCTCGTCATCATCTGATGCGTACTGAGGTGTGCTGACCATAGGCACTGGCCCACTCGCCTCTTCAGATTCAGAGGGACAAAGAAGTTGCGCATCACTGCATACTCCCTCTTCTTCACATTCAGGAATGCTGCTTGGCTGGCCCCCTCTTTCCAAGCCAACAGATTCCGAGAACAGAAGTAGAGACTGTGATGGCTCCTGTCCATGTCTCTCTGACTGCCTGGGCACTTTGGCAGGTGGTGAAGAGACAGATGGTTGCTCTTCGGTGCTCTGACCCTGAGAGGATGCGGAAGTAATTGAAGTCGATGCGTTAGCTGCCATCCATCCGACAACGGCTTCAATTTGTTCCTCCCGCAGCAGTGGGGTACGTTGAGGTCCTACAAAGCTGCGCATAAAGGACTGTTGCCTGCTAAAACTGGGGGATGCTGATCCACTGGTGCCCGCAGCAGGCCCAGAATCCCCACGTCCTCTACCTGTAGAATCCCCACGTCCTCTCCCTGCAGAATCCCCACGTCCTCTCCCTGCTGAAACTCCACGCCCACGCCCACGCCCACGCGCCTTACTCCCTGCCTTCTTCATCTTGCAAGACTGCTTAAGATAGGCAGAAAAGTACAAAGGGGGCCTTAGTGTGCTTATTCCTGAACAGCTGGTTACAGGTACAAGAAACACTAATTTTATGAAGTGTGTGTGTGTGGACTACACTTTAATAGGAGCTGATGTGGCCTACACAAGTTCCAAATGTAGTGTTTGGTGAACTTTTTTTGTGGTTTCTTTGTTGGAAACAAACTCAAAGTATGTGAACAAAGAATTGAAACTGATAGTATCACCAACTTTTTGGAGCTATTACAATGCAGGCAGGTAACTTACAATGCAAAAGATGAGGCTCCAAAAAAATTGGGTAATACTAATCTGGCTGCGCCGGCAGGGCACAAGCCAGAAAAAAAGGCTCCTTTATCTACTCCTATATAGTGTTTGCAACCAGCCAATGTTGATGGATACGGATGGATGCACACTAATAGGAGAAGAAAAAATGAGCTGCACTCAAAGACAAATATGTGTGAGGCAGTGACGCACGTTGAGCGTCCTACAACCAGACGTAGCTGCAGGACACTCTACTCAGCGTGAGCTGCACTCACACACAGTCAGAGGCCTCTCAGACAGCCGTCAACAGTGCAGCTAAGTGGGCACTGGCACTGACAGGCTGCAGAAAGGCTCCGCTGTGTACTCCTATATAGTGTTTGCAACCACCGTAGATGGAGACGGATGGATGCACACTAATAGAAGAAAAAATGAGCTGCACTCAAATAAAAATATGTGTGAGGCACTGACGCACGCTGAGCGTCCTTCAGCCAGACGTAGCTGCAGGACACACTACTCAGCGTGAGCTGCACTCACACACAGTCAGAGACCTCTCAGACAGCCGTGAACAGTGCAGAAAAGTGGACACTAGCACTGAAAGGCTGCAGAAAGGCTCCGCTGTCTACTACTAGTGTTTGCAACCAACGTATATGGATACGGATGGAAGCACACTAGATTGAAATTATGTAAAAAATGCAGCTCAAAAAATAAAAGATGTATGAGGCAGCAGTGATCACACTGGGTGGCCTACAGCCTGACGTGGCTGCAGGACCCACTCCACAGCGTGAGCTGCACTCACACAGCCCTTGCAGACAGCTGTGAACACTGCTGCTAGGGCAAAGAAGGCTACAGTGGTGGTTTATGTAGCCTGGGTAAAGCACTAGATGTTTGGTGGAATCGCTATTTCTAACTGTCCCTCACAGTCTTCTACAGCAGCCTGTCCCTAACTGAATTCACAGCAGAGTGACCAGAAATGGCGGCTGCGGTGGCTTTTATAGTGCATCATGACATCATTTCGGCAGCCAATCACAGCCATGCCAATAGTTAACATGCCTACATGCCTAACAGGATGTGCCCACACTTCGGAGGATTCCCATTGGCTTAATCAAAGCAAGCAGGCTCATAGCTTGATGGGAACTTCCGATTCCGATTCCGGAATCCGATATGACAAAAGTATCGGAAGTCCGTATCGGAATTCCGATACCGCTAATATCGGCCGATACCCGATACTTGCGGTATCGGAATGCTCAACACTATTAATCTGTACTTGCAGTTTTCTGTTAATGAGATTCTAGTGTTTTGGGGAGGCCTGTGGGTGGAGTTGCGGGAGGTTCTTTATTTTATGCTCTGTTCTCATATTCATCCTTATGGGCTTGACTGATACTTCGGTGACCTGGCCCCTATTTTAAATATTGCATATAATAGTGTTGGCTTTGAAAAAAAAAGTACCTCCAGCAAAATGTTGCCGGTGGCGATGCCTGCACAGTAGCATCTATCTCTTACTAATAAATGCTACTGTGCATGCGCCGCCACCATCTTTTTTTTTTTTTTGCTCCAACCAAATGGTGCTGCGGCGACGCAACGCATGTACAGTAGCATCTATCGCTTGCTGCTGGTGGGTGGGGCTTGCAAATATTGAACGAACTGCAAAGTACGTGCTACAAGGAAAGGTTAAAGAATCTGGGAATGTTTAGCTTACAAAAGAGAAAGCTGAGAGGAGACTAAATAGCTGTCTACAAATATCTGAAGGGATGTTACAGAGTAGAAGAATCATCCTTCTTCTCATTTGCACATGGAAACATGAGAAGCAATGGAATGAACCTGAAAGGAAGAAGATACAGAAGATACTGATTAAAATAAGAAAAACTTTTTGACAGTGAGGGTGATCAATGAGTGGAACAGGCTGCCACGAGAAGTGGTGAGTAGAGTTGAGCGAAACGGGTTGAAAAATTTCAAAAGTCCCCGACTTTTGGCAAAGTCGGGTTTCGTGAAACGAAACCCGACCCTAGGATGAGGTCGGCCACGAGGTCGGCGACTTACGCGCCAAAGTCGCGTTTCAAAAGTTTGTTTTGCGCTCTTTTTCAGCCAATCAGGATCCACGGACACTGTGGGCAACGTGATGACATAGGCAGGGGTCACCACCATCTTTCAGAAGGGCATGCAAGTGATTGGCTTGCTTTGGTGGGCGTCACAGGGGGTATAAAAGGGCGTGCACGCCGACCGCCATCTTACTTCTGCCGATCTTAGCATAGGGAGAGGTTGCCGCTGATTCTGTAGGGAGAGCGTTAGGCAGGGAAGAAGAAAAAAAAACTGCTTCTGCTGCTAGCGATTGTGCCTGTACAACACACCAGTCACTGTGTGTGCAGTGCAAGGGGAGGCTATATTGTGGTGTATCAGTGGTGTTGGTTGTTGGGCTGCCTTCTAAGGCTTCCTGACAGCTGCATTGCTGTTTACCCACTGCTCTGCAAACTGCTTTTTTAAAAGCAATCCCAATTTTTTTTTTTTGTCCTGCTGAGGTACTGAGCGTGCATTTTTTCACACCATACAGCGGTGTACGCTCCTCACACAGTACCGTGTAACGGCTGTTATCACAGCCACAGTGAAGCTATCTGTGTCACTCTGTGAGAATAAGTCGAGGACATGTTCCGTTCTTACAGACCTGCACTCTAGGGAGATTCCTACTCTGCCCAATTCTACATACACCTTGTAGTTTGTGATACACTGGCCAATTTCTGCCTGTGACATAACGCTGTGATATTCAGTGGGCCTCACACAATCCAAAAGTGTCCAGTGTCCACAAGTGTCTGCAGAAATTCAAAATCTCCCTTATCCTCTAGTCACTTTGGTCACAGCTGTGCCATCGAGCCTGTGACATAGCGCTCAGATATTCAGTGGGCCTCACACAATCCAAAAGTGTCCAGTGTCCACAAGTGTCTGCAGAAATTCAAAATCTCCCTTATCCTCTAGTCACTTTGGTCACAGCTGTGCCATCGAGCCTGTGACATAGCGCTCAGATATTCAGTGGGCCTCACACAATCCAAAAGTGTCCAGTGTCTGCAGAAATTCAAAATCTCACTTATCCTCTAGTCACTTTGGTCACAGCTGTGCCATCGAGCCTGTGACATAGCGCTCAGATATTCAGTGGGCCTCACACAATCCAAAAGTGTCCAGTGTCTGCAGAAATTCAAAATCTCACTTATCCTCTAGTCACTTTGGTCACAGCTGTGCCATCGAGCATGTGACATAGCGCTCAGATATTCAGTGGGCCTCACACAATCCAAAAGTGTCCAGTGTCCACAAGTGTATGCAGAAAATCAAAATCTCCCTTATCCTCTAGTCACTTTGTTCACAGCTGTGCCATCGAGCCTGTGACATAGCGCTCAGATATTCAGTGGGCCTCACACAATCCAAAAGTGTCCAGTGTCTGCAGAAATTCAAAATCTCCCTTATCCTCTAGTCACTTTAGTCACAGCTGTGCCATCGAGCCTGTGACATAGCGCTCAGATATTCAGTGGGCCTCACACAATCCAAAAGTGTCCAGTGTCTGCAGAAATTCAAAATCTCCCTTATCCTTTAGTCACTTTGGTCACAGCTGTGCCATCGAGCCTGTGACATAGCGCTCAGATATTCAGTGGGACTCACACAATCCAAAAGTGTCCAGTGTCCACAAGTGTCTGCAGAAATTCAAAATCTCCCTTATCCTCTAGTCACTTTGGTCACAGCTGTGCCATCGAGCCTGTGACATAGCGCTCAGATATTCAGTGGGCCTCACACAATCCAAAAGTGTCCAGTGTCTGCAGAAATTCAAAATCTCCCATATCCTCTAGTCACTTTGGTCACAGCTGTGCCATCGAGCCTGTGACATAGCGCTCAGATATTCAGTGGGCCTCACACAATCCAAAAGTGTCCAGTGTCCACAAGTGTGAGCAGAAATTCAAAATCTCCCCTGTCCTATAGACACCTTGTACCTTGTTTTACATTACTATATAGTTTGTTGGATTTTGTCTACATTTCTACCAAAAATGAGGAAGGCTGGTGGAAGAGGCCGTGGAATTGGGCGGGGGTTGGCAGCTGGTAATGATGATGTTGGTGGTGGATCTGATGGTAGTGGCAAGAGCAAAATAGGACCGAATGCAGGAGGTGTTGAGCCTGCGTCATCGTCTGGCTCCATAAGGCTTCGAAGGCTTAGTTTTCTAGGAGTTGGCAGACCGCTTTTAAAGCCAGAGCATCAGGAAAAAGTTTTGTCTTACATTGCTGACTCAGCCTCCAGGTCTATAGCCTCCTCTTCTTCAGTTGTAAAAAGTAAAAGCACTGAGTCGTCATTGGAGGCTCATGTTCATGAACCACACCTTTCCGTGTGTCCTTCACCCCAACCAAGATTGAAGGATGACGCAGGCCATACTATTGATTACTCCATGGAGCTGTTTTCACATACCATGCCTGGATTATCAAGTCAAATGGTGAATTACCCAGGCCAAGATGAATCTGACATGGAGTGCACTGATGCACAGCCGCTGATGGATGATTCTGCTGGTACATTCACTCAGAGCACTACATTGTCCTCGCAGTGTACAGAGCCAGATTCTGACCCTGATGAGACTCAGGTGCCCCTTCCCGCACACTATACCACCATACACGGTGACACAGAGGAAGGTGCACATGACATTGAAGAGGAGGTGATGGATGACCCAGTTGTTGACCCAGATTGGTATCCATTGGGGGAAGAGGGTGCTGCTTACAATAGCTCAGATGAGGAGCATCCACAGCAGACATCGACATCGCAACAGCTGTTATCTGGCAGGCCCGGAGCACTCCAAAGACAGGTTCCAAACATCAAAAGAGTTGCTGGACAGCTTGTCCAGAGGGTCAAAAGATCACAGCGTGCTAGGCCGCAAAATGTCTGCCAAAGTAGGAAGAGTGCAGTGTGGCACTTTTTTGAACAAAATCCTCATGATCAGGCCAAGGTTATCTGTAAGAAGTGCGCAAAGACCTTTAGCCGAGGGAAAAATCTGAAAAATTTGAATACCGGTTGCATGCTTAGACATTTAAACACCATGCACTTGCAAGCGTGGACACAACACCAAACCTCAAGTGCCACATGTGCAACTGATCACAACGAAGGTAGTCAGCAACGCTACATTGTTTCCCCCACTGTAAGCCCACCGGTTAGCACAGCAGCAAATGTTGAGGTGTCGTTGCAAGGCCACAGCAGTCAGGGAATCCCACTGTTATATCAACGAAAGACTGATTCTAGGCCATCAGAAAGAACACCAACTCCATCACCATCATCAACCCTCTCTCAGTCCGCCCTGTCCACCGCTACTTCCACCATATGCAGCCATCAAGTCCAGCTAACCCTCCCAGACACTATGAGTAGGTCAAGAAAGTACTCAGTCTCTCATCCGCGTACACTGGGTTTGAACGCCCACATTGCCAAACTAATCTCGTTTGAGATGATGCCCTTTCGGTTGGTGGAAAGCGCAGCTTTCCGCGAACTCATGGCCTATGCAGTACCACGCTATGACCTACCCAGTCGCCACTTATTCTCTCGCAAAGCCATCCCAGCCCTCCACCATCATGTGAAAGACCGCATTGTCCATGCACTCAAGCAGTCAGTGAGCGGAAAGGTGCACCTCACAACTGATGCATGGTCCAGTCGGCATGGCCAGGGCCGTTACGTGTCCATCACTGCGCACTGGGTTAATGTGGTGGATGCAGGGTCCACAGGGGACAGCGGTGGTGGGACAGTGCTGCCTAGCCCACGGTATAGGAAACAGTTGGCTGTAGGCGTTCGATCCTCCTCCTCCTCCAGAAGCGAAAGCTCGTCCACAGAGCGCAGTCGTACGAGCACTCCATCTGCAGCTGCCACTGTTGCACACGAGGTGTCCCCCTATCGAGCAGCTAGTGGAAAGCGTCAGCAGGCTGTGTTGCAGATGATGTGTTTGGGCGACAGACACACCGCCGAGGTGCTGGCCGAGTACTTGAAGCGACAAACTGAGTCATGGCTGGGCAGTGTACATCTTGAGGCAGGCAAGGTAGTTAGTGATAACGGGCGTAATTTTGTGGCAGCCATAGCCCTTTCAAAACTCAGCCACATACCTTGCTTGGCTCACACCTTGAACCTGGTGGTGCAGTGCTTCCTCAAAAATTATCCGGAGTTAACAGCCCTGCTCCAGAAGGTGCGAAGACTGAGCGCGCACATCCGCCGGTCGCCTGTACACTCCGTTCGTATGCAGAAGCTGCAGCGATTGCTCCACCTTCCCAACCACCGCCTCATTATCGACATTGCAACAAGGTGGAACTCCACCCTGCACATGGTGGAGCGGCTGTGCGAGCAGAGGCAGGCCATAATGCATTTGTGGGAGGATACACGGCCAGGCACTTTGAGAGCAGACATGGAGTTGACAGGTGTGCAGTGGTCGAAGCTGAAAGACCTCTGTAAAGTCCTTCAGTGTTTTGAGGAATGCACACGGCTGGTAAGCGCAGACGACGCCATCCTAAGCATGAGCATCCCACTTATGCGTCTGCTCATGCAAATTTTGACGCACCTTAAGGAGCAGGCTTCTGCAGCCAATGTTGATGAGGAGGAAGAGGAGGAGGGAATCCTTGATGACATTCAGCCATTGTCTGCTCAGGGACCTCTCCTGGACGAGGTGGAGGAAGAAGAGGAGGAGGAGGAGGAGGATGGGGATGATTACTTAGGGGAGGAGGATGCATCTCGTGGGGCAAGTGAAAATGTTGGCGTGGCAAGGTCTGGTACAGGGTTTGTGCGTGACTGGAGGGATGTGGATTTGCCAGAAAGTGCTCCTCCAACCAGCACTCGCAGTGCATCATTGACACCGGGAACATTGGCCCACATGTCAGATTATGCCTTGCTGATCCTAAAAAGGGACCCCCGCATTGCCAAAATGATGAACGATGACGACTACTGGTTGGCCAGCATCCTGGATCCACGCTATAAAGGCAAATTACAAAACACCATGCCACAGGAGAACCTTGACCTAATATTGGCTAATAAACAAGCAACTCTGGTAAATCGGTTGCTTGAGGCATTCCCAGCACACAGCAGCGGTGATGGTTCTCACACGAGCCGTACGGGCCGGGGGTAGCTTGCCAGAGGTGTTCGTGGTGCACACAGCAGAAGTGGCGTTGGAGACAGGGGTTTCATGACAATGTTGTGGACTGATTTTTCAAGTACCGCTCACACAACTGGTAATACTGCATCGATGGAAAGTGACAGGAGACAGCAGTTGTCAACTATGGTTACAAACTACTTTTCCTCCGATATCGATGTTCTCCCACACAGGTCATTCCTCTTTGACTATTGGGCCGCTAAACTGGACACCTGGCCTGAATTGGCACAATATGCCTTACAGGAGCTCGCTTGCCCAGCTGCAAGTGTGCTATCGGAAAGAGTCTTCAGTGCAGCTGGATCAATCCTGACAGAAAAAAGGACCCGTCTGTCAACTCAAAATGTGGATGATCTAACCTTCATTAAAATGAACCACGCATGGGTTTCCAAGGATTTTGTCCCACCTTCCCCTGATGACACATAGGGTGACAGAAAAATGGCTTGCTTTGGTCCACCTCTTCCTGGGACTTGACCTATTTCACCTTTTGCATCAGCTGAATGTCCAACATCAACATATGCCACTTTCTAAAACTCCCTAACTGTGCTGCCTCCCCCCCCCATGGCCGGGGTCACCACCTAGCGCACGACACCGTGCGAGTGCCATTGCCCTGGACAGGTGGGTAGGCCGACTCTTGGGCGCGGGCACTGGCACAGGGTCCCTCATAGTGCAATCAAGTGTCTCTGACGGTGGTGGTGCACACCCACCGTCAGACACACCGCCGTACTATGAGGGGCCCAGTGCCAGTACCGACGCCCACGAGTGGGCCCCCCTTGCTTGGGCAGGGCCCCAGCATTTGCAATCTTTACCTCTCCCTGCTCCTCCGCTGTGTAGTCTGGGCCGTTAAATCCATACTGTGCCTGACACCGTTTGAGCCTGCCTCCTGATGTATAGACATATATTTTGAATGTGTACGCTAACCATACGTGTTATCCGGGGATACGGTACCCTTTCTAACCTTTGTGCAATCATGTGCAATCCATACTGGGCCTAACACCGTCTGAGCCTGCCTCCTGATGTATAGACATATATTTTGAATGTGTACACTATGATATCCATACATGTTATCCGGGGATACGGTACCCTTTCTAACCTTTGTGCAATCACGTGCAATCCATACTGGGCCTAACACCGTCTGAGCCTGCCTCCTGATGTATAGACATATATTTTGAATGTGTACACTATGCTATCCATACATGTTATCCGGGGATACGGTACCCTTTCTAACCTTTGTGCAATCACGTGCAATCCATACTGGGCCTAACACCGTCTGAGCCTGCCTCCTGATGTATAGACATATATTTTGAATGTGTACGCTATCCATACATGTTATCCGGGGATACGGTACCCTTTCTAACCTTTGTGCAATCACGTGCAATCCATACTGGGCCTAACACCGTCTGAGCCTGCCTCCTGATGTATAGACATATATTTTGAATGTGTATGCTATCCATACATGTTATCTGGGGATACGGTACCCTTTCTAACCTTTGTGCAATCATGTGCAATCCATACTGGGCCTAACACCGTCTGAGCCTGCCTCCTGATGTATAGACATATATTTTGAATGTGTACGCTATCCATACATGTTATCCGGGGATACGGTACCCTTTCTAACTTTTGTGCAATCACGTGCAATCCATACTGGGCCTGACACCGTTTGAGCCTGCCTCCTGATGTATAGACATATATTTTGAATGTGTACGCTATCCATACATGTTATCCGGGGATACGGTACCCTTTCTAACTTTTGTGCAATCACGTGCAATCCATACTGGGCCTGACACCGTTTGAGCCTGCCTCCTGATGTATAGACATATATTTTGAATGTGTACGCTATCCATACATGTTATCTGGGGATACGGTACCCTTTCTCACCTTTGTGCAATCACGTGTAGTCCATACTGGGCGTGAGAACGGCTGGCGAGCTGTTAAGCAAGCTACAGCACCTGTGGTTTGCACACGTAAATTTTTCATTTTTTCAGGAATGACGGTTAGGCCTAATTCCGGAACTGCGGTTGACCTGCACTTACTGGGAAATCATTGTTCGCGGGTAATAATTGTAATCAGTGATCCCCATCACTAACGTTGTTCAGCGGGTTATCTGCACCTGTAAGCGACAAACGCTGGCCTTTTCAGTGTAGCGCACATGCAGCCACGGACATGTAAGGGCATGACACACTAGTTATTGGCCAATCTCATGTGCCAGAGCCTCACGTGTCCCTCTAGTAAGCCGGACTCGGACCGCGGGGCATGACGGAGTCTCGTTCATTAACGGAATTAAGCTTGCAATGTGTGCATCTGTTCTGTAGCTGGCATGTTTGAGGTTTCCCAGGTGGAGTCGAATTTAACCGTAGGCTCCACTCCTGGTGGTGCCCTTCTGGACATTCCTTTAAGGTTCAGCTTTGCAACCATACTGTCCAGGTAAAACAAACACTTTGCCTTCATGAACGCTGTTTGGAGGGTCATGACTCGTGGGAATAACGCCGCCCAATCAGTTAACCTGCTATAGAGATCGTTCGTTGCTCCCAAGCATGACATCACACTCCCTAGGAGGAAGGTAATGCCACTGTGGCGACCGTACTCCTGGGGGCGACACAAGTGCACTGATGCCCAGCCACTGCTCGATGAATCTGCTGGTACATTGACCCAGACCACTACATTCCCCTCGCACGCTACACGGCCTGAATCTGACCCTGATGAAACTCAGGTTACCCTTCCCATATACAGTTCCATCTTACACGGTGACAAAGAGGAAGCTGCAGATGAAAGTGCAGGTTCGGCCCACCCGCCATCAGACACACCACCGTACTATCAGGGGCCCTGTGCCAGTGCCGTCGCCAACGAATGGGCCCCCCCCTGCTTGCTCAGGATCACAGCACTTGCAAAGTTGAAATACTGTGCAGTGAGATGGAAGATGGGGACGACGAGGAGTCCAGATAAGTACAGGGATTCCCTAGCGAGGAGACTTATTTGATTGTTTTCAATGTTGGGACAGCAATTTTTGGGGAGCACTATACTCTGGAGAATGATAGATGGGGCCCACCATACACTGGAACATTCCAAAGGTGGACATAAGACACTGGAGCAGAATTTACAGGGCCCATTATACACTAGAGCATTAGAAATGGGGCCCATTATGTTTGGAGCATTATTTGGGCCCATAAGACAGTGGAGCTTCATCCATGGGGACCAACATATACTGTAGCATTATGTTGAGCTCATCATATACTGTTTCAAACATTATATGGGACCAATGATTTTGTATGGAGAAATAGATGGGCCTCGTCATGAGATGTAAAAAGTGAAGTATTTTTCATTGTACTATACCGCTATTTCTCTACCGTATCGGAGCATGATGAGTTGTGGTATGTGTTAAAGGGGCGCTCTTTCGCCCAGGGCACATGAAAACCTGGAGCCAGCCCTCCCCCCCCCCCACAACTGTAGCCAAATAACCCCCATTTTTCAGTGCGTAACTTGTATTATGAAGTTAATTAAGGTTGACAAGCTTAAGTAAGAAGAATTGATGCTTTTGGCATTCAAATGGGCACTGTAGGTGTGTTTCCTGTCCTCCTCTCACTGCCGACTTTTATTCCCCATTGACTTACATTGGGTTTCGTGTTTCGGGACGACCCCGACTTTTCCCTATAATCGGACGATCTTGCTCGACCCGACTTTTGGAAAAGTCGGGTTTCACGAAACGAAACGCGACCCTAAAAAACCAAAAGTCGCTCAACTCTAGTGGTGAGTTCTCCTTCTATGGAAGTCTTCAAACAGAGGCTGGACAGACATCTGAGAAGGTTTAGTGAATCCTGCGCTGCACTAAGCAGGGGGTTGGACACAATGACCCTTAAGGTCCCTTCCAACTGTAACATTATATGATTCTATGATATTAAGAGCATCGCTTGCCGGATGCTACTGTGGCATTATTTTGTTGAAGCAAAAAAAGATGGCTGCAGCAAATGGTGCCAGCGGATGTGAAGTAGCATCTAACAGTAAGAATTAGATACTACTGTGCAGGCTCCATTTTGCTGGAGGTACTTTTTTTCTAAGTCAACACTATTATATGCAGTATTTAAAATAGGAGGTAGGTCACTGAAGGATCAGTGGCCTGTCAGTTAAGCCCATAAGGATGAATATGAGAACAGAGCACCAAATAAATACCCACCCACATGCCTGCCCCGAAGGACGAAAATCTCTTTAACTGAAAACTGCAAATTCAAATTAAATAACCACAAGATGGATTTTATCAACCAACGTATAATTTTAATCAGTGTAATGCCGCCAACTTGACAGTGCCTGTAGTTTACTTAGTAAAATTCTGATGACAGGTTTGCTTTAAGCAGTCACCAGAATAAAAATGATACATCATACATTGTGGCCCTCATAGAGATTTTACATCAGGCATGTATACTTCAAGGTTATTGGCTACAAATGACTCACCAAAAAGGACATGAAATTAAAAAATAGGAGCCAGCCATGAAAAACCATTTTATGCTTGCAATTTGTAGGAATAGGAGCTAAGAGCACACAAGATAGGGATAGAAAAAAGCCTAATGTTATTGTGGTGTACTACTTACCTGCTGATGTATCAGATTTAAAATGGGATTGACAGTCTCAGTCTGTGAATAATTAAAATTGTAAGTAATTACTGTGAACTGCTGTAGATGTATAGTCATTCACTGTGGCTGTGAATTGCTGATCTGTGATATACTGCAGTAACGGAATGTTAATAGCTACATTTATTTTTCACACAGTGCAGGCAAGGAGGTTCAGTATTATACCCCTCATCGCATATCAGCTGGTTTATGGCTGCTGACATCAAGCCTACAGGTTAGTAATGGAGGTGGCGTCTACAAGACGCCTCTCCATTACTAACTCCATAGCTAGATTGTAAAAAAGACACAGCCAGAATAAAATCCTTTATTTGAAATAAAAAAGCACAGTTATACACACCTTACGCCCATGCCATTGAAGCCCTTTCCCCTGTAAAAAACAAAATAATAGACAACCATGATAATCACCTAGCGCCCATTCCATTGAAGCCTTTGTCACCTGTAAAAAAGAAATATAATAAACATATCCCTTACCTCTCCGAAGTGAAGATTAGCAATAGTGTCCCACACCGTAATCCATGTCTGCAATATGTTTTTTACAACCAGAAATGGTTCCACGATGCAACCATTCAAACTGAAAACCATGGGAGAATGAGCTTCACTGTGAGCCAGGACAATAAACTGCAGTGACCTCAATGAGATCATCGCAAGCACTGTGAATTCAATGGAATGGGCGTAAGGAAAGTATAACTGTTCTTTTTTATTTAAAATAAAGGAGTCAGTGTCTTTCTTTCAAATAAAGGATTTTATTCTGGCTGTGTCTTTTTTACAATCTAATTTTGGGGTTCGTAATGGAAAGGCGTCTTATAGACGTCTCTGCATTACTAACCTGTTGGCTTGATGTCAGCGGCCATAAAGTAGCTAACATCAACCCCACAAATATTACACCATTTTCCACCACACCAGGGCATGTAGGAAGAGTCGAGCCAAACGCCAGAATTGGCGCATCTAATAGATGCATCTTTTGGGGGGGTGACTGAGGCCTGCTATTTTTACGCTGGGGGCCAATATCCATGGCCATTTACCAGCCTGAGAATGCCAGCCCCCAGCTGTATGCTTTAGCTTGGCTGGTTGTCAAAAATGGGGGGGCCACAAGCCATTTTTTTAAATTATTTATTTAAATAAAAAAACAGCATGAGGACCCCCTAGTCTTGATAACAAGCGATGATAAATCTGAAAACTGAGGGTTGCAGCCCACAGCTGTGAGTTTTCCCTGTACTGGTTAGCAAAATTAGAAGAGAGCCCCACGTCAATTTTTTCTATAGCACAGGCACTGGCTGATGGATACTCCCATCAGCAGTGCCTGCTCTCACTGTTATCAGTGACAGCAGGCATAGGCTGATTGGAGTATACAATCTCATCAGCCAAGACCTGTAACCAGCGGTAGACTTTTTGCCACCTGTTACAGCTGCTCGTTTATGCTGTTAGTTGACAGCATGGGAATAGCAGCACTCTGATAGCTTGTGTTTCTCAAAACTAGGTGTTCGGTATAGACCCCAAACTTTACTGTTCGGGTTCACCTATCTATCATAATGTTTACCTACTGAAGTGTGCACTTCTGTTTAAATATTTTTTTAACCCGCTTCATTGCTTTAATAGTCTAAAATTATATGCATACAAACACTACCTATACATTGTCTTCTGGTTGTAAATAGTTATGGGCAAACCCCTGAATGTTCAAGTCTGGCAGGTTCAGATGAACAGTTAAGAACAGTAGTTTGGTTCGGGTATCAGAACAGTACCTGTACTCATGGATTGGTAATAGAGAGGTGGCCATAAGATTTTTGTGACTCTATTTGTAAGTTCTACTTCTGTAATCTGACCAAAGGAGATTCTGACCAGTGGGACCATTGTGACATATAGAATAAAGTGCAAGCGGGTCGCACTAGGAAAGCATTGCCTCTTCACTTCCACCATGAAGCTTCCTGAAGATGAGCAGAGTCTACAGGAGACCGTATGACATGGTGTTATTTGTGAAATGCCACAAATGTCTTTTCTGTCAAAAACTCTTAAATGGTTACTGGCCTTTAAAGACTGACTTTTCCAAACTTAAATGAAATTGTCATAGATTTTTTTTCCCATGGGAAGTTTATTTACAAAATTATTAGCAGGGGTATATACCAAAGATAGGATGTATATTTTGTAGCAGATTGGTACGGACCAGTTTTAAATAAAACTTAACTTTTAATGTAGCTTTAAAAACATATAACAACAAAAAGTGCCATACAAAGTGCTCGAGCTGAAGTGATTAAAAAATGATTCAATGCCGCCTGAAATCACCCATATGGAACAATGGGGCACTCATTATATCATTATAAATAGGAAGAGTGGTCTATGGCCCCACATATAAATTGTCCTTATATGGTTAATACTATTCTCTAGGCTCTATAACAGTCCATATAGGACATGAATATAAACAGAAAAGTGAGCCACTGTACATACATCAGACACCCTCAGAGAGGAAATGTATAGAGTCTCCTTTAGATTACTGACCACAAATCACCTCTCTAGAGTGTGAATAGATCATAATGTACTTATCTCAGATAACGTTGTTTTCAATGACGGTACCCAAATACTGCTCACAGCTAGGGGGCTCCACATATCAGCGCACCGCTGGGAAGCTCGATTCCCTCTATATGTCTCCCAACGCGTTTCATCTACCACAAATTCATCAGGGGAGTAGTGGCATATAGTCCAGTGGCATTGCGCGCCATATCGCGCTCTCGTTATCTTTTAAATACTTTCAGAAGTCCCGCGGTCTATCCCCACTTCCGGACGCCGGGGTTGGCACTTCCGGTTTCCATCTTGTTCAGGCCCCTAGACTCCTCTCCTGCCCCACTTCCTGGGCATGTCTAAGGGACGAAACGTCACATCCGGTGACGCGTATTGACCAGATCATATGCCCCACTTCCTGGGTTCGTCTGGACGTCAATAGCGTCACATCCGGTAAAAACAGCGATGTAAACACATCGCGTTCATGTGACTCGCCCGTGCCCATAGCAACCAGCCGCTATTGTACATGTCTATCTAGCGTTAGGCATCTCCTTCTAGAGAGTTGGGCTCGGGCTAAAAAGAAAATTTTACAACTATTCCCATTTAGATAACACTAGTATCAATGCATTAGAGACGTGTATAATAACAAGAGATCAGCAAAAACCATTTTTTATTTTTTGCTGATAACCCAAACAAGGGACATTTTCAGTGCATTCCTAAGTCCAAAAAACAATTTTTACACCATATTCAGGATACAAAACGTATGATTAAAATTTCAGAAAAAATAGTCAATTGATCAATAGATGTTGCATGGTAAATACTGGACACCACGGAACTTTTTAGGGAAGGATAGAGAAGGGTGCTCACTAGAACTTACCCTATTATACCCTCTCTACATGTCACCTACCTAGCGCGGAGGTTGGCACCCTAATTCCTGCGCAAATGGCGCCCCCACTCGACGGCGGCTCTCCCTATACTTTGATGGCCCTATTAAAGTACTCCCTACAAGAAGGAAGAATAGGTGAGGAGTTCATTAAGTCCCTTGGGATGTACTGTTCGTAGTGAGAAAATCCAGAAGGTTTCTCTCTGGAGGATTCGCTTATCCCAATCACCTCCTCTTTGATTTTTTGGGACTTTTTCAATGCCTATGAAACTGACAGCCTTAACATCCCCATTGTGGGCCTGGTTGATGTGATTCGCCACTGGTGTATCTCGTTTGTTTATGATATCCCTATGATGCTCTCCCACTCTCACTCTGAACTCTCTCTTGGTTTTGCCAACGTATTCTAGACTACATCTACAGGTAATCTTGTACACAACTCCAACCGATCTACAATTAATAAACTGTTGTATGGGAAAAGTTCTTCTTGTGACACTACTGCGAAAATTAGTGTCCTGTGTGATTGATGCACAGTATTTGCAGTTGCCACACTTAAAACACCCTTTGGGTTGGGTACCCAGCCAAGTAGATCTAATGTTAGTGTTTAAGGAAAAATGGCTACGGACTAGTCTATCCTTGATAGAACGACCTTTTCTGAACATAATTTGTGGGGTACCAGGTAAAATTCCTAGAAGGTCTTGATCCATGAGGAGAATTGGACAATGCCGTTTCATAATTTCCCTCAAGTCATTGGATCCATTAGAATATTTTGTTATAAATCTGATCGTTCCTTCATCTGTGTTTTTCTGTTTTGGAATTAATAGCTCTTTTCTATCTTTGACTACAGTAGTCTTGAATGCCTCCTTAAGGATATCATCAGGATATCCACCCTCCAAAAACCGAGATCTCAAGTCATCGGCTTGTTCTCTGAAATCTCTGTGATTAGAGCAGTTTCTTTTCATTCGTAGGTATTGTCCCTTTGGAATGCCTCTTCTAAGGGGGGCTGGGTGACTAGAATCCCATCTCAGCAGAGAATTTGAGGAGGTGGGTTTTCTGTAGGTTTTAGTTATCAACCGACCATTCTCTCCTCTTTCAATGCTGATGTCTAGGAATGATAGTTTATGTCTATCCGCCTCAAAGGTAAATTGAAGGCCCAGATCGTTCTTGTTCAAACTTTTTACAAAATTACCAAACCCCTCCTTATCTCCTTTCCAAATTATGAACACATCGTCGATGTAGCGGAGCCAGAGCACAATACTCTCCTCCGCCACATCCATGTGCTCTCCAAATACAATGTTTTCCTCCCACCAACCCAGGAGCAAATTTGCATACGATGGCGCACATGGGCTACCCATCGCAGTGCCCCTGAGCTGGTGGAAGTACTCTCCATTGAATAGGAAAAAATTCCTAGTGAGGCAAAATTCAAGGGCCTTAATGACAAACTGATTGTGTTCAGAGAACTGGATACCCCTGGTTTTTAGATAGTAGTCCGCAGCCATTAGACCTTTGATATGGGGGATAGATGAATATAAGGCCTCTACATCGATTGAACCCAATATCATATTGGTGTCCAAATCGATGTTGTCAAGTTTCACCAAAAGATCCGTGGTGTCCCGAATGTATGAACTTAGGGAAATGACAAATGGTCTAAGGATTTGGTCTACATATAATCCTAGATTTTGTGTTAGACTCCCGATCCCAGAGATGATGGGTCTTCCCTTTAGAGGGACCAGACCCTTATGCACTTTTGGTAAGGCATAAAAGGTAGCAACAACAGGATGCGTTGGTGTCAAAAATTCCTTTTCGTTTTTATCAATAATTTTAGAATGAAAGGCTCCATCAATTAATCCTTTCAATTCTTTCACAAAGGATTCTGTGGGATTACTCTTAAGCCTTTCATAACCCATGGATCTCTGTAGCAGGGAGTAACAGAGTGTTTTGTATTGGACCACGTCCATCACCACTATGTTACCCCCTTTGTCCGATGGTTTTATTATTATAGATTTGTCCCTTTCTAGATCCAACAACCCATCCATTTCTTTTTTGGAAAGGTTGTGAAATCTACGTTTTTTGATCCTCTCTATTTCCATCAAATCCTTAGAGACTAGGTTCAGAAAGACATCTATAGCACCAGCATCACTGCTGGTAGGTGGCATACGTGTACTCTTAATTTTTAACGCTGTAAAGGGTCCTTTACCTTGTACATTAGGGTCCACATCCCCCAGATGATACAAAAATCTAACATCATTTAACAAATCTTCATTAATCCCCAATTCAGCACAGCTTTTTTTATCAACGTTAATGAAGTGCTTTTTCCACTTTAACTTCCGAACAAATAAATTGAGGTCTTTGGTGGTTTCGAAACATTCAAAGTCAGAGGTAGGCACAAATGACATGCCTTTACTAAGGACCGCCATCTGTTCACTACTGAGGGATTTTGAGGATAGATTGATAATATGATTATTCAATTGGGGATCCGGTTGTTGAATCTGTTCCTTAGAGGGTAGTTGGAGTCTAAAAAATGCTCCCTCTGTGGTGAGCCTCGACCCACTCCCCTTCCCCCCCCCCGTGAGCCACCTCTCCCTCTGACTCTTCCTCTACTGTGTTTAAATCTAACCTCGGAATCAGAATATTCTGCCTCCGAGGAAGATATATCAGTATCTTGTGTGCGATTATTTTTGGTCACCGTATAAGCTTTGTTTTCACGGAACTCCTGTAAGTCCCGAATAAAAAACTTGTGTTTCCTCTCCTTTAAATGGTATTGGAATTTCTCTATTATGCCCTGCAGGCTAGACTCTTTTAGGGCAAAATCTGTTTCCGTTGAAAATTTCTTGGTTACCTCAATCTGTTCCCTGAGGCGTTCGTTAATGTTGTTTAACATGGATTTCTCCTCATCGAGGAGTATCTTCATCAGCCTCAGTGAACTATCCGTTGCCCCTTTTTCAAGTCTAGCCAGCAGGGCTGAGTTTCTATACCTGTAACTGAAATTCACGGAAATCCTGAGATGCCGGGGTACTATCCCTGCTTTAATATAGCTCTCCAGGCTTTGCACCTCCCACCAGGATGTGATCTGTTCTTTATATACCTTAGTCAATTCCTTGAATGCTGCGCTGAACGATGGTATATATTTTTTCTGAGTAAAGTTACCATCTGAAAATACGTCTTTTGCTTCATTTACCCATTGATTGGTGTCTATTCCTATGGACAGGAATCCTGCCATGTCCTGATATATCAAAATTATTAGCAGGGGTATATACCAAAGATAGGATGTATAATTTGTAGCAGATTGGTATGGACCAGTTTTAAATAAAACTTAACTTTTAATGTAGCTTTAAAAACATATAACAACAAAAACAGAAAAACACAGATGAAGGAACGATCAGATTTATAACAAAATATTCTAATGGATCCAATGACTTGAGGGAAATTATGAAACGGCATTGGCCAATTCTCCTCATGGATCAAGACCTTCTAGGAATTTTACCTGGTACCCCACAAATTACGTTCAGAAAAGGTCGTTCTATCAAGGATAGACTAGTCCGTAGCCATTTTTCCTTAAACACTAACATTAGATCTACTTGGCTGGGTACCCAACCCAAAGGGTGTTTTAAGTGTGGCAACTGCAAATACTGTGCATCAATCACACAGGACACTAATTTTCGCAGTAGTGTCACAAGAAGAACTTTTCCCATACAACAGTTTATTAATTGTAGATCGGTTGGAGTTGTGTACAAGATTACCTGTAGATGTAGTCTAGAATACGTTGGCAAAACCAAGAGAGAGTTCAGAGTGAGAGTGGGAGAGCATCATAGGGATATCATAAACAAACGAGATACACCAGTGGCGAATCACATTAACCAGGCCCACAATGGGGATGTTAAGGCTGTCAGTTTCATAGGCATTGAAAAAGTCCCAAAAAATCAAAGAGGAGGTGATTGGGATAAGCGAATCCTCCAGAGAGAAACCTTCTGGATTTTCTCACTACGAACAGTACATCCCAAGGGACTTAATGAACTCCTCACCTATTCTTCCTTCTTGTAGGGAGTACTTTAATAGGGCCATCAAAGTATAGGGAGAGCCGCCGTCGAGTGGGGGCGCCATTTGCGCAGGAATTAGGGTGCCAACCTCCGCGCTAGGTAGGTGACATGTAGAGAGGGTATAATAGGGTAAGTTCTAGTGAGCACCCTTCTCTATCCTTCCCTAAAAAGTTCCGTGGTGTCCAGTATTTACCATGCAACATCTATTGATCAATTGACTATTTTTTCTGAAATTTTAATCATACGTTTTGTATCCTGAATATGGTGTAAAAATTGTTTTTTGGACTTAGGAATGCACTGAAAATGTCCCTTGTTTGGGTTATCAGCAAAAAATAAAAAATGGTTTTTGCTGATCTCTTGTTATTATACACGTCTCTAATGCATTGATACTAGTGTTATCTAAATGGGAATAGTTGTATAATTTTCTTTTTTAGCCCGAGCCCTACTCTCTAGAAGGAGATGCCTAACGCTAGATAGACATGTACAATAGCGGCTGGTTGCTATGGGCACGGGCGAGTCACATGAACGCGATGTGTTTACATCGCTGTTTTTACCGGATGTGACGCTATTGACGTCCAGACGAACCCAGGAAGTGGGGCATATGATCTGGTCAATACGCGTCACCGGATGTGACGTTTCGTCCCTTAGACATGCCCAGGAAGTGGGGCAGGAGAGGAGTCTAGGGGCCTGAACAAGATGGAAACCGGAAGTGCCAACCCCGGCGTCCGGAAGTGGGGATAGACCGCGGGACTTCTGAAAGTATTTAAAAGATAACGAGAGCGCGATATGGCGCGCAATGCCACTGGACTATATGCCACTACTCCCCTGATGAATTTGTGGTAGATGAAACGCGTTGGGAGACATATAGAGGGAATCGAGCTTCCCAGCGGTGCGCTGATATGTGGAGCCCCCTAGCTGTGAGCAGTATTTGGGTACCGTCATTGAAAACAACGTTATCTGAGATAAGTACATTATGATCTATTCACACTCTAGAGAGGTGATTTGTGGTCAGTAATCTAAAGGAGACTCTATACATTTCCTCTCTGAGGGTGTCTGATGTATGTACAGTGGCTCACTTTTCTGTTTATATTCATGTCCTATATGGACTGTTATAGAGCCTAGAGAATAGTATTAACCATATAAGGACAATTTATATGTGGGGCCATAGACCACTCTTCCTATTTATAATGATATAATGAGTGCCCCATTGTTCCATATGGGTGATTTCAGGCGGCATTGAATCATTTTTTAATCACTTCAGCACGAGCACTTTGTATGGCACTTTTTGTTGTTATATGTTTTTAAAGCTACATTAAAAGTGAAGTTTATTTACAAAATCTTTTGTTTATTGCTCTTTTTGCAATCTATTACAGAATGAGTTATTCCATAAGTGTGTACAGTGCATCACATAAGTGCATCATAGAAGTGTGAGCAATGAATTAATCCAGAATGATTTATACAGACTGTACCCTGCCATCTGCCACCATCGCACTCTAATCACCATGTCCATTTATCTATTCTCCCTACAGGTACATCACCATACTGAATTTTCCTTACTTCTGCTCCTTGCATCCACTACCAGCGATATCTCTCCAATTCACGGTCCTCCTCAGTACATCCCCACAGTCATGTTTACCTCTCATCCACACTCTATCACACATTTCCCTAACCTCTCTATCCTTATACACATTCTCCAAGCCCCCTTCTTCCCCTCTTCCACTAACTGGAGCTCTATGGAACGCTCGCTCTGTCTGCAACAAACTTTCCTACAAACTTTCTGTCCTTGCCATCACTGAAACCTTGTTCCCCCCCCCTGACACAGCCTCTACAGCTGCGCTTTCGTATGGTGGATTTCACCTTTCCCACACACCCCCACCCCAGCAGCAAGCATGGCGGAGAAGTTGGTTTTCTCCTGTCAAATAACTGTTCCTTCACCAAATCCCACTGCCAGCCTCTGCTACCCTCCCTTCCTTTGAGGTGCACAATGTGTGCATTTACTCCCCCTACAACTGGCTGTCATTTACCATCCCCCATGGCCAGCCACAACCTTCATCGACCACTTCACTACCTGGCTACTTCAAATCATTTCCTCTCAGCTGACATCATGGGCAACTTCAACATTGACACTTTCTTCTCAGCTGCCACTAAACTTTTATCTCCCACTTCCTCCTTCGGCCTCGATCAATGGTCTTCTGCAGCAACTCACAAAGATGGCCACACATTGGACCTCATCTTTACCCTATCTAACCTCTCTAACTCGCAGCTCCCTCTTTCTGACCACAACCTTCTAGCATACTCTTCCCTCTCCATGCCCACAACCCCCACTCCACAAACCTGCTCACCCTTGCAGAAATCTTAAACACCTTGATCTACACTCACTCTCTGAATACCTTTTTCCTCTTACAGATATAAGTTCCTTACACAATGCTGCTTTATATAACATCACAATAGCTGCAGTTATGGAATCAGTTGCCCCTCTCATACATACCAAAGCTCACAAAATCAGCAGACAACCCTGACAAACCAGCCTGCCCAAAGAACTGAGGTGGGCTTCTAGGGTTACTGAGTGGAGATGGATAAGATCCAACTCCAACGAGCACTTCATCACATTCAAACAGTCCCTCACTACTTTCAAGGTCACACTTGCTGTAGCAAAACAAACCTACTTCTTGTCACGGTCCTGTTAAGGTCGGCATGCAGCCACCGCTGAGCAAAGACTCACCCATACTGCAGAGGGGCCCGGGGTCAGACACGGCCGGATAGTTCAAGGAAACAGGACCTGGAGAAGCTAAAGTCAGTGAGCAGTGAAGGACCTACGGTCATGTGACCACAAGGGGGTGGTGTGACGAACAGCCCACCGCCGTTCGTCCACTTACGGGCGACACTAACAGGAGTCCCGCTGCCACCAAAACGCGACGGACAGCGGACCCTGTGTCACCACTATGTCACAGTCCCACCACTGACACGGGTGTATCAGCGGACGGAGGGGCGTGACACAATGCCGGCACACGGCTATCACAGGCGCAGTGGGGCTTATCTTAGTTATCCCAACACTGGCACCATGTGACCAAAAATATCCAGCAAGCTAATCTCGCTCTACAATTTGCCGCAGGGGGAGTTTAATTTGGATGCCCCACCACTGCTATCAATCTTCCAAGTACTGCGGGGATTTATGTATATCCCACTTTCTCAGTTCCACTTTGGAACTCGCAGCTCTCCGGCGCCCCCCTTACCCTCAGGTCAGTCAGGGAACTGCACCTAGGATAATTAGTCGCCGGACGGGCTGCCTGTTGTGAACCGGCAATTAGGCTTCTGCAGTAAGGGAATTATCAATGCTGTGGCTGAAGCCCCTTACTCAGCAATATAAGACCCTTCTAGACTGCCAGCAAGCCGTAATAGCCGTACACAACGCGCTGCCACCAGTCACGGTTACTTAATTCACAGTGTTAAATTAAGAGGGTCCGTGGCAAACCCCTTGAATTAGTAGCGATTATCTATCAAAGGCGTATAGTTCGATTCTTAGAGCATGGAGACAGATCTAAATAATTTCATTTATTTTCCGAAAGAGGACAGTGATTACAGATAAAAGTTGCTATAAAATTGAGACATAAAATATGTACAGTACAGGTATAAAATAAAAGTGGAGAAAACAAAGAGATTACACTCACAGTTCCATATTGTTCCTTAGGCAGACCATGCGGCTAAGGTGGGTGGAGGCGGAGCTGCACTTCTCCGCTCATTGGGGTCCTTCTAGCACGACGACTTGAGCTGTTCTGAGCTGGTTTGCCCAGGAAATGCCTTATAGACTTTCCTATGTGACATCACAGAGAGGTGCATTCTGGGTTGATCCCACCTCTCTTATCCAAGTTATGTTTTGGCTACAAAACTTAGATTAGCTATAACTTTATGGGAGAAGCTGGTATGGACTCATCAGTGGTATCATGTTTCCCAGCGTAATGAGCCCATCAAGAAAACATCAAACATCTATGCGATATGACCGTCCATTTGGGCGCAAATCCTATCTCATGTTCTGGACAGGGTAGAACTTCGAAACATACGCGGTCTCGAAGCTGGGACCGCTCAGGTTACAAAAATATGATTTTCATATCTCTAGGGTATTTGGTTCTTATGGTATAGTCTCTCATAGTTTTATTCGTTTCAAACAAAGAAGTTTTTCCCGCTCTGAAGAGGAGAGAAGGCAAATGGTGTGAGGAAGATGGTCTAGCTAATTAACATTCCTGCTCTTCCAGAGGAAGTGGCAGGGTTGATAAAACCTGGGGGGAAGGAATTCCTACTACTGAGAGTTTACAATGTCCTAGGATGGAGGATTTGTTAGCACATTGCAACAGAAAACATATCTTGCAGACATGGTACATCACACCTCCCCCCTTAAGAGGGCGCTAAGGAGGCATTACCTCTCGGTAATCGGCCATGCGCACCTCAGCGGGTTCGCCCCGGCGGGACAACCCATCGGCATTGCCGTTTTCACTGCCCTTCCTGTGTTTTACAGTAAAATCGTACTGTTGAAGGGCAAGGCTCCAGCGGAGCAATCTTCCATTGGTTCCCGACACGGTGTGCAACCAGCTCAGTGGGTTGTGGTCGGTTACCACCGTGAAGGCGCGCCCATACAGGTAGGGCTGCAAACGCTGCAGTGCCCACACCATGGCCAGACACTCCTTCTCGATGGTCGAGTATGCCACTTCCCTCGGCAAAAGTTTCCGGCTCAGGTACAACACGGGGTGCTCTTGGTCCCCCGAGTCGACCTGGCTAAGCACAGCACCGAGGCCAAACTCGCTGGCGTCGGTCTGTACCAGAAACGGGCGACTGCTGTCGACTGCTCTCAACACTGGAGAGTTGCACAGGGCTGCTTTCAAAGCTTGGAAAGCCGCCTCACAGTCATCTGTCCAGTTGACTGTTTGGGGTAGCCTCTGCTTGGTGAGGTCAGTCAAGGGTTTGGCAAGGGCGCTATAGTCCTGTACGAACCGCCTATAGTACCCTGCAGTGCCCAAGAAGGACTTCACCTGTTTCTTGGTCCTGGGGGTGGGCCAGGACACGATTGCGTCCACTTTTTCTGGCTCCGGACTCATGGAACCCCCGCCTACCCGGTGCCCCAGGTAGTGGACCTCGCGCATGCCTATCTGGCACTTCCCCGGCTTGATGGTCAGGCCTGCCTGGTGAAGACGCTTGAGCACCTCCTGGAGGTGCTGAAGGTGTTCCTCCCAGGTGGAACTGAAGACGGCAATATCGTCTAAGTACGCCACTGCGTACTCCTCCAGTCCCCGAAGCAGGTGGTTGACCATCCGCTGGAAAGTGGCAGGGGCATTCTTCATGCCGAAGGGCATGACCGTGGACTCGTACAGTCCAAAGGGGGTGATAAAGGCGGATTTCTCCTGCGCCTCAGGGCTCAGGGGAATCTGCCAGTATCCCCGACTCAAATCCATGATGGATATGTAGTTGGCGTTTGTCAACCGCTCGAGCAGATCCTCGATGCGCGGCATCGGGTGGGCATCAGAGGTTGTGATGGCGTTGAGCCCCCTGTAGTCCACGCAGAACCGGGTGGTTCGATCCTTTTTAGGCACGAGGACTACAGGTGAAGCCCACGCACCTTTTGACCGTCGAATCACTCCCAGCCTTAACATCTCATCGACCTCTTGGCGCATGACTTGTTGCACCGTTTCAGAGATCCGATAAGGTGTTCGCCGTAATGGGGCATGATTCCCGGTGTCCACCTCATGAACCGCTAACTCCGTCCTCCCAGGACGGTTGGTGAACACGGGCCGGAAGAGTTCCAGGGTGGCCATCAACTGCAACCGCTGGGACACGGTGAGCGAACCACTTATCTCCATGTCCTCAATGGACCCATTGGCCTTGGCCTGGGCCAGCATGTCCAGGAGGGAATCTTCCTCCCCATCCTCTGGCAGATTGCAGACCGGTAGGATGCAAGCTTCACGTTCGTAGTGCGCCTTCAGCATGTTGACGTGAAAGGCCTTGCGCCTACCCCGAGCATGGTCAAGCGTGACCACGTAGGTGACCGGGTTGAGCTGTTGGTGGACGACGTACGGGCCTTCCCAGGCTGCCTGAAGCTTATCCGTTGGTACCGGGACCAACACCCACACCTTTTGACCCACCTGGTAGGTCCGCTCCCGGGCGTTCTGGTCGTACCAGCGCTTCTGGTCAGCCTGAGCCTGCGTCATGTTGTCATGCACCAACTGCGTCAAGGTCTGCATCTTGTCACGGAAGCGCATGACATAATCCACGATGGACACTTCTGTGGGGTTTGGCTCATCTTCCCAGGATTCTCTTATCAACCCAAGGGGTCCCCGGACTCGCCTGCCATACAGGAGCTCGAAGGGGGAGAACCCGGTCGAAGCCTGCGGAACTTCTCTGTAAGCGAACAGCAGGTGTGGGCGTTACCGCTCCCAGTCGCGCCCTTGGGTCTCAACCAGTATGCGGAGCATCTGTTTGAGGGTACCGTTGAAACGTTCACACAAACCGTTAGTCTGTGGGTGATACGGACTCGATACCAGCTGCGTCACCTGCATTTTCTCACAGAGAGCCTCCATTAGGCGAGACATGAATTGGGGCCCTTGATCGGTAAGCATCTCCCTGGGAAATCCTACTCTCGAAAAGATGGTCACCAGTGCGTCAGCCACCTTATCTGCCCTGGTTGAAGACAGAGCTACTGCCTCTGGGTACCGGGTAGCGTAGTCTACCACGGTGAGAATGTATCGCTTTCCGGAGCTGCTGGGGACGGACAGCGGTCCTACAATGTCCACCGCGATTCTCTGGAAAGGCTCCTCTATCACCGGCAAAGGAATAAGGGGAGCCTTAAGAGCAGGCCCCGCCTTACCCACTTTTTGACAGGTGGCACAGGAGCGGCAGTAGTGTGTTACATCTGTCCCCATCTTGGGCCAATAGAAGTGTTGAGACAGCCGTGCCTTTGTTTTGCTGATCCCCAAGTGTCCAGCGAGTGGAATCTCATGGGCAATCCGCAACAACTCAGTTCTGAACTGATAGGGGACGACCAGCTGTCTTTCCCTCAACCACTCCTTTTTAGGATCTCCGGGTACTGTCTCCCGGTACAACCTTCCTCGTTCCCAGAACACCCTCTCCTTATCAGACTTGGAGGTGGGCGTCTCGGCGAGACCTCTCAATTTCTCCAGGCTGGCATCTGAGTGCAGAGCAGCCTGGAACTCCATGCTGGAGGCTGTCAGAAGTGACGTCAGGGTCCCCTTTTTACTGGGACCCTCTGGAACCGGCTCTGGGTTCACCTCTGGTTCAGTCTCTCCTGTAGCAGCAGAGGGTCCAGAAGACAGTGCGTTACCTGCGATCTGGGCACTCTGACTGCGTTTGACAGCTGCTATGTATGCTGTCTCCCTGGGGATTTCTGCAGACCCACCAGCTGGTGCTGCCCTGGGCTCTACCTCCCCATCCACCCCCAACACTTCAGGAGCAGTGCTACTTATGGGCCAGTTACCTTCCTCGGTGGCACTGGTCAGCTGCATGGCATTACCTTCCTCATGGTCCCCATGCACCTCCCCATTTCCTTGAGCACCGTTGCTTACTCCTGCCAGGGGTTCCTCAGCCGTCTCACTCCGCAGAGTGACGGGGCTGAGCACTTCGGTACCTGTGGACACATCTACCGCTTCAAAGAAAGGGTTAACGGGTTCAGTCGGCACAGATACATCAACATCATCATCATCCTTCCTAGGAGAAGAATGGTTATCAGTTTGCTTTGGTACATTCACATCAGCATCAGCATCGTACCTGGGGAAAGAATGGTTGTTAGTTGCATCATTACTCATCAAGGCATTAGCAGGTAACACATTCAGTTTCCCATCATCAACATCATCAGGGTTAACGTTACCCTTATTATCAGTTTGGGGAAGGGTGTCAGGGACATAGTATGCAACCATCCTCCCTAAGTCAGTCCCCAATAAAACATCAGTGGGCAAATTTTCAGACACTCCCACCTCCCTCAACCCGCTCCCGGCACCCCAATCAAGAAAAACTCGTGCCACTGGCAAGGGACAACGGGTGCCTCCAATCCCGGTGACAGTCAGGGTTTTCCCCTCAACAAACTCTTCAGGGGCCGCCAGTCCAGGACGGATGAGGGTTCGTTCAGCCCCGGTGTCCTTGAGGCCTGTAGCAAGACGGGCCCCCACCTGAACAGGTTGAACGTTGTCGTCAGCCCTCCCAACCACACCTCCCACCAAAAGAACAGAGGCGTTGGGCCCGGGGGCCTTGGCTGGGGGGTTCTTCGGCCTATTCGGACAGGTGTAAAAGAAGTGACCAGGCCGCTGGCAGTGGTGACACAGGCGACTGTCAGTAGCCGGCCTGCTGTTGGCAACAGGGACAGGGCCTCCGGAGGGACGGCTAGCTGGGGCATTGGGGTTGGTTGCTGGCTTACCCCCTTTCCAGCTGGTGGCGACTGGCCTCCGCGTCTCGGGCTTCCGGTTGGCCTCGTGGTTGTCGGCGATCTGCGCCGCTTTGTCCGCGTTCGTTGGTTCGCGGTCCAGGATGAACTGTCGGACCTCAGCTGGGCAGAGATGCAGGAACTGGTCTTTGATCATCAGGTCCCGTAGCTGCTCAAAGGTTTCAATGGACAGTCCATGGATCCACTGGTCAAAGTGGGTCCTGAGTCCTTGCACCACATCACTGTAGCTATCGTGTGGGCCACGTTGGAGGTGTCGGAACTTCTTTCGGTATACCTCAGGTGTCAGCCGGTATTTGGCGATCAGCGCCTGCTTTATGGCGTCATAGTCATCATCGGCTTCTGGCGGAAGAGAAGCAAATGCCTCCAGGGCTTTGCCTTTTAGCCCTGGGGTCAAGTACCTTGCCCATTGGTCTCTAGGCAGCTGGTACTGTCTGCAGGCTTTCTCAAAGGCTCGCAGAAATGTGTCCAAGTCCCCGTCCTTTTCCATCACGGGAAAATGCTCTGGCCGGGGTTTAGGAGTCTGGACGCTGCTGGGCTCACGGCTTCGGGCTGTGAGGGCATTCCCACCCCGCTGGAGTACCTCCAGTTCATGGGCCCTCTGCGCCTGGCGCTCGGCTCTCTCAGCCTCAGCTTGGCGCTCAGCTCTCTCCGCCTGGCGCTCGGCTCGCTGCTCTGCTCTCTCTCGAGCTTGCTGGATCAGCCTCACCCGCCCATCACTGTCTTGGGCGGGGAGTTCGTCCAAGGCCATTTGCAGATAGGGGTCCACCCCGTTCTGGTTGAATGTGGGGCCAGCGCTCAGGAGTGGAGCCTCTGCTGCAGCCCCATTGCAACTTGGGCCAACTTCTGCGCTCGCTGGATTCTGGTCGTTGTCCAGCTGCACTAGAGCCGCGATCATTTGAGCTCTGTTTTTGTTCGTGGCGTCAAGGCCTTGGTACGTGCATAACGCAGCAAGAACTTCCTTTGTCTGCCGGGTGTACCAAGGTTCTCCTTTTGCCGCCATGGTTGCCAAATAAAAGATAGAAAAAGAAAAACGAAGAAACGGGAGGGGGATACTTGCAAGTACACACTAATGTCTCAGGACTAGTAACCACTGAGTCTGTTCTCCAAAACCTATGATGCAGGATTCCCGCAGGAACCGTGCAGGTTTTTAGTGAGAGGAATGATTGCTCAAACCAAATCACTAATGCTCTAGGATTATCCCACCGCACTGCCACCAATATGTGACGAACAGCCCACCGCCGTTCGTCCACTTACGGGCGACACTAACGGGAGTCCCGCTGCCACCAAAACGCGACGGACAGTGGACCCTGTGTCACCACTATGTCACAGTCCCACCACTGACACGGGTGTATCAGCGGACGGAGGGGCGTGACACAATGCCGGCACACGGCTATCACAGGCGCAGTGGGGCTTATCTTAGTTATCCCAACACTGGCACCATGTGACCAAAAATATCCAGCAAGCTAATCTCGCTCTACAATTTGCCGCAGGGGGAGTTTAATTTGGATGCCCCACCACTGCTATCAATCTTCCAAGTACTGCGGGGATTTATGTATATCCCACTTTCTCAGTTCCACTTTGGAACTCGCAGCTCTCCGGCGCCCCCCTTACCCTCAGGTCAGTCAGGGAACTGCACCTAGGATAATTAGTCGCCGGACGGGCTGCCTGTTGTGAACCGGCAATTAGGCTTCTGCAGTAAGGGAATTATCAATGCTGTGGCTGAAGCCCCTTACTCAGCAATATAAGACCCTTCTAGACTGCCAGCAAGCCGTAATAGCCGTACACAACGCGCTGCCACCAGTCACGGTTACTTAATTCACAGTGTTAAATTAAGAGGGTCCGTGGCAAACCCCTTGAATTAGTAGCGATTATCTATCAAAGGCGTATAGTTCGATTCTTAGAGCATGGAGACAGATCTAAATAATTTCATTTATTTTCCGAAAGAGGACAGTGATTACAGATAAAAGTTGCTATAAAATTGAGACATAAAATATGTACAGTACAGGTATAAAATAAAAGTGGAGAAAACAAAGAGATTACACTCACAGTTCCATATTGTTCCTTAGGCAGACCATGCGGCTAAGGTGGGTGGAGGCGGAGCTGCACTTCTCCGCTCATTGGGGTCCTTCTAGCACGACGACTTGAGCTGTTCTGAGCTGGTTTGCCCAGGAAATGCCTTATAGACTTTCCTATGTGACATCACAGAGAGGTGCATTCTGGGTTGATCCCACCTCTCTTATCCAAGTTATGTTTTGGCTACAAAACTTAGATTAGCTATAACTTTATGGGAGAAGCTGGTATGGACTCATCAGTGGTATCATGTTTCCCAGCGTAATGAGCCCATCAAGAAAACATCAAACATCTATGCGATATGACCGTCCATTTGGGCGCAAATCCTATCTCATGTTCTGGACAGGGTAGAACTTCGAAACATACGCGGTCTCGAAGCTGGGACCGCTCAGGTTACAAAAATATGATTTTCATATCTCTAGGGTATTTGGTTCTTATGGTATAGTCTCTCATAGTTTTATTCGTTTCAAACAAAGAAGTTTTTCCCGCTCTGAAGAGGAGAGAAGGCAAATGGTGTGAGGAAGATGGTCTAGCTAATTAACATTCCTGCTCTTCCAGAGGAAGTGGCAGGGTTGATAAAACCTGGGGGGAAGGAATTCCTACTACTGAGAGTTTACAATGTCCTAGGATGGAGGATTTGTTAGCACATTGCAACAGAAAACATATCTTGCAGACATGGTACATCACAGGTGGGGCTTAGCATCCTGCTATCAGAGATAGGCAGAACACTAATACAGGAATTCGCAAAGTCATAAAAACTGGGTCATACACAGAGATAACAGTAAAGTACCAGGGATGAGACAGAACGGAGAGTCGGGGCCAAGCAGAGATCAAAACCAAACAGATATAGAAGGTACCAAGCAGAATCCAACAAGCAGTATCCAGAGAACAGACCGAGTCATACACAAAGTATCAGATAAACAAGAACACAGCACAAACACACTCAGGGGTCACCACTAGAGTTGAGCGATACCGTCCGATACTTCAAAGTATCGTATCGGATGGTATCGGCCGATCTTTAAAAAAAGTATCGGTATCGCCGATTCCGATACCGGAAGTCCCATTCAAGTCTATGGGACTTCCGGTATCGGAATAAGAAAAACCCTTTCCTGCCCTTGTACAGCCTCTCTGGGGTCTGTACGGGCCTTTCGGGGGGCTGTGCCGGCCTGCCAGGGGGTCTGTGCAGGCTCCGGTGGTCTGTGCCGGCCTGCCGGTGGTCTGTGCAGGCTCCGGGGGGCTGTGCCGGCCTGCCGGGGGGCTGTGCCGGCCTGCCGGGGGGCTGTGCCGGCCTGCCGGGGGGCTGTGCAGGCTCCGGGGGTCTGTGCAGGCATCGTCCGATGGGACTACAAGTCCCATCGGGCGATGCCTGCTACCATGACAGTGATTGACACATTAGCCAATGATGGGACAGTAGTAGTCCCATCATCCGGCTAATGTGTTAAATGTAAAAAAAAAAAAAAAAAAAAAAATTACATGCTACATACATACAACGTGCATACTACATACATGCTACATTCATACTACATACTACATACATGCTACATACATACTACATATATACTACATGCATGCTACATACATACTGCATGCTACATACATACCACATACATACTACATACATACTACATATATACTACATGCATGCTACATACATACTACATGCTACATACATACCACATACATACTACATATATACTACATGCATGCTACATACATACTACATGCTACATACATACCACATATATACTACATACATACTACATATATACTGCATGCTACATACATACTACATATATACTACATGCATGCTACATACATACTACATGCTACATACATACCACATACATACTACATACATACTACATACATACTACATGCTACATACATACTACATGCTACATACATACTACATATATACTACATTCATGCTACATACATACTACATATATACTACATGCATGCTACATACATACTACATGCTACATGCATGCTACATACATACTACATACATACTACATGCTACATACATACCACATATATACTACATACATACAATACATTCATACAATACATACATAGACATACAGTACATATAACATAGAGTAACATACTTACCAATACTTGTCACATTGTTCCCCGAAGCCATTGTCGTCTACGGAATAAATATTAACATAACAAACCACAAAAATACTCACCCACGATCCGAAGCAGTCCACGAGTGTGTCCCACGACGATCTTGGGTAGAGAACTGCAGCATCAGATGATGCTGCCGTTCTCTATGGGCTGCAGGAATCCAATGACGGAAGGTAGGTATCCTTCCGCACTGTATTCCTCCGCCACTTAAAAAAAAAAAGTCCCTAGTCTCACTTTATGCCATTGCTGTGTGGGAATTTCCCACACAGCAATGGCATAAAGTGAGACTAGGGACTTTTTTTTTTTAAGTGGCGGAGGAATACAGTGCGGAAGGATACCTACCTTCCGTCATTGGATTCCTGCAGCCCGTAGAGAACGGCAGCATCATCTGATGCTGCAGTTCTCTACCCAAGATCGTCGTGGGACACACTCGTGGACTGCTTCGGATCGTGGGTGAGTATTTTTGTGGTTTGTTATGTTAATATTTATTCCGTAGACGACAATGGCTTCGGGGAACAATGTGACAAGTATTGGTAAGTATGTTACTCTATGTTATATGTACTGTATGTCTATGTATGTATTGTATGAATGTATTGTATGTATGTAGTATATATGTGGTATGTATGTAGCATGTAGTATGTATGTAGTATGTATGTAGCATGCATGTAGCATGTAGTATGTATGTAGCATGCATGTAGTATATATGTAGTATGTATGTAGCATGCAGTATATATGTAGTATGTATGTAGTATATATGTGGTATGTATGTAGCATGTAGTATGTATGTAGCATGCATGTAGTATATATGTAGTATGTATGTAGCATGTAGTATGTATGTGGTATGTATGTAGCATGTAGTATGTATGTAGCATGTAGTATGTATGTAGCATGCATGTAGTATATATGTAGTATGTATGTAGCATGCAGTATATATGTAGTATGTATGTAGTATATATGTGGTATGTATGTAGCATGTAGTATGTATGTAGCATGCATGTAGTATATATGTAGTATGTATGTAGCATGTAGTATGTATGTGGTATGTATGTAGCATGTAGTATGTATGTAGCATGCATGTAGTATATATGTAGTATGTATGTAGCATGCAGTATATATGTAGTATGTATGTAGTATATATGTGGTATGTATGTAGCATGTAGTATGTATGTAGCATGCATGTAGTATATATGTAGTATGTATGTGGTATGTATGTAGCATGTAGTATGTATGTAGCATGCATGTAGTATATATGTAGTATGTATGTAGTATGTATGTAGTATGTATGTAGCATGCAGTATGTATGTAGTATGTATGTAGTATATATGTAGTATGTATGTAGCATGCATGTAGTATGTATGTAGCATGTATGTAGTATGTATGTAGTATATATGTAGTATGTATGTAGCATGTAGTATGTATGTAGTATTTTTTTTTTTTTTTTTAACATTTAACACATTAGCCGGATGATGGGACTACTACTGTCCCATCATTGGCTAATGTGTCAATCACTGTCATGGTAGCAGGCATCGCCCGATGGGACTTGTAGTCCCATCGGACGATGCTTGCACAGACCCCCGGACATCAGCACAGCCCCCCGGCAGGCCGGCACAGCCCCCCGGCAGGCCGGTACAGACCCCCACAGGGTGCACAGACCACCGGCAGGCCGGCACAGCCCCCCGGCAGGCCGGTACAGACCCCGGGCAGTCCACACAGCCCCCCGGCAGGCCGGCACAGCCCCCCGGCAGGCCGGCAGAGACCCCCGGAAGGCCCGAAATGACGGCGCATCATGATGCGCACACACCGCGCATCATGATGACGTCAGGCCGTCAATCAACTGAACTTCCGATTCCGATGCCGAATTCCGATATTGAAAAAATATCGGAAGTCGGTATCGGAATTCCGATACAGCAAGTATCGGCCGATACCCGATACTTGCGGTATCGGAATGCTCAACACTAGTCACCACACTATGCCAAGGGCGAAAGTATAACTGACGGGGATGGGAGCATCCTGAGGCTATAAGAAGCTATCCCAGAACTAGGGAGAGGCCACAATCATAAGCCCCAGGTGTGCAGGTAAGCCTGCACTGGGATCACAACCTTTAACCCCCAAAATGCCAGTCATCAGCACTGGTTCCAGACATTAATCCCACGTGTGCGAGTCAAACCCGCACTGAGATCATGATAGTACCCCCCTCTCAACGGGGGGGCCTCTGGACCCCCAGGCTTGCCCGGGTACTTAGCATGGAAAGCCCGCACCAGGCGATCAGCATGCATCAACCTGGCCGGTACCCAGGACCTGTCTTCCGGTCCATACCCCTTCCAATGAACCAGGTACTGTACCGACCGCCATACCAACCTGGAATCTACGATATGACCAACCTCATACTCCACCTGCCCCTCGACCAAAACAGGAGGAGCAGCGGACTCGGAGTCTCCCCGGACTGCTTCAAAAGGTTTCAGTAGAGATTTGTGGAAGAAGTTGGGGATCTTGAAAGAGGGTGGAAGGCACAGCCTATACGCCACTGGATTGATTTTTTCCACAATTTTGTATGGGCCCATGAATTTGGGCCCCAACTTGGCTGAAGGAGCCTTCAACTTAATGTTTCGCGTGGAGAGCCAAACCTTGTCTCCAACCTGAAACGTGGGCCCTGGTGTTCGTTTCCTGTCCGTGAAAAACTTATACCTGCCCTGAGACCTAGATATACTCTGCTGAACTTCTGCCCACGGATTCTGTAATCGCTGAACAGAGCCCTCAGCCCCGGGACACCCCGAGTCCAGACGAAAAAACTCACCAAAATGAGGACTGAACCCATAATTGATCAAAAAAGGAGTCATGCCCGTGGATTGACTCACCCGACTATTGAAGGCAAATTCAGCCAACGGCAGTGCATTGCACCAGTCATTCTGTCTAGCAGAGGTTAGGCACCTAAGTGTCAGGATCCTGTTAGCACTGGCGTGCAGCCTCCGCTGAGCAGGGTCTCACCCGCACTGTAGGGGGGGCCCGGGGTCAGGTACAGCTGGAAAGTACAGATACACAGGACCTGTGGACGCTGAAGTTTAGCAAGCAGTCACAGGACCTACGGTCATGTGACTGCAAGAGGGCGGGGCTAAGCATCCTGCTTTCAGAGATGGCAGGACACTATACAGAAATACTCAGAGTCAGGCAAAACGGAGGTCATACACAGAGATTTCAGTAAAGTACCAGGGATGAGACAGAACGGATAGTCAGGGCCAAGCAGAAGTCAAAACCAAACAGACATAGAAGGTACCAAGCAGAATCCAAAGCAATATACAGAGAACAGACCGAGTCGTACACAGAGAATCAAGCAACCAGAACACAGCACAAACACACTCAGGGGTCACCACACAATGCCAAGGGCGAAAGTATAACTGATGGGGATGGGAGCATCCTGAGGCTATAAGAAGCCTCTCCCAGAACCAGGGAGAGGCCACAATCATAGCCCCAGGTGTGCAGGTAAGCCTGCACTGGGATCACCACCTTTAACCCCAGAAATGCCAGTCATCAGCACTGGTTCCAGACATTAACCCCACGTGTGCGAGTCCAACCCGCACTGAGATCATGACAGTACCCCCTCTCAACAGGGGGCCTCTGGACCCCCAGGCTTGCCTGGGAACTTAGCATGGAAAGCCCACACCAGGCGATCAGCATGCATCAACCGGGCCGGTACCCAGGACCTGTCTTCCGGTCCATACCCCTTCCAATGAACCAGGTACTGTACCGACCGCCGTACCAACCTGGAATCTACGATATGACCAACCTCGTACTCCACCTGCCCCTCGACCAAAACAGGAGGAGCAGCGGACTCGGAGTCTCCCCGGACTGCTTCAAAAGGTTTCAGTAGAGATTTGTGGAAGACGTTAGGGATCTTGAAAGAGGATGGAAGGCACAGCCTATATGCCACTGGATTGATTTTTTCCACAATCTTGTATGGGCCAATGAATTTGGGCCCCAACTTGGCTGAAGGAACCTTCAACTTAATGTTTCGCGTGGAGAGCCAAACCTTGTCTCCAACCTGAAACGTGGGCCCTGGTGTTCGTTTCCTGTCCGTGAAAAACTTATTCCTGCCCTGAGACCTAGATATACTCCGCTGAACTTCTGCCCACGGATTCTGCCCCGGGACACCCCAAGTCCAGACGAAAAAACTCACCAAAATGAGGACTGAACCCATAATTGATCAAAAAAGGAGTCATACCCGTGGATTGACTCACCCGACTATCGAAGGCAAATTCAGCCAACGGCAGTGCATTGCACCAGTCATTCTGTCTAGCAGAGGTTAGACACCTGAGTGTCAGGATCCTGTCAGCACCGGCGTGCAGCCTCCACTGAGCAGGGTCTCACCCGCACTGTAGGGGGGCCCGGGGTCAGGTACAGCTGGAAAGTACAGATACACAGGACCTGTGGACGCTGAAGTTTAGCAAGCACGCTAAATTCTGTCTAGCAGAGGTTAGACACCTGAGGATCTGTTCCAGGGACTGGTTAGTGTGCTCCGTATGACCATTGCTCTCAGGATGGTATGCAGATGAAAAGGACAGAGACATCCCTAATTTTTGGCAGAAAGCACGCCAAAACTTAGCCACAAACTGCACACCACGATCAGACACCACATTCAGGGGTACCCCATGCAACCGGATCACATGCTGCACAAACAACCTGGACAATGTCTCAGCTGACGGTAGTGCAGACAAGGGTACAAAATGAGCCTGCTTAGAAAACCAGTCCACCACTACCCATACCACTGTATTACCCTTAGATGGAGGGAGATTGGTAACAAAATCCATGGATAAGTGAGTACATGGTCTTTCGGGCACTGCCAAGGGCATCAGCTCCCCTGCTGACCGGCTATGAGAGCTTTTAGAAGGAGCGCAGACCCCACAATCAGCAATGAATTTTTTTAAGTCCGAACCAAGGGTAGGCCACCAAAAGATCCTAGCCACCGCCAGACGCGTGGCTGAAATACTAGGGTGAGCACTCAGCTTGGATTCATGGAACTCCTTCAAGAGTTTCAGGTGAAGTTGCTCTGGGACAAACAACTTCCCCTCCGGCTTGGCCACCGGGGCCCGCGACTGGGCCCCCTGAATCTCCCATTCCAATTCAGATGAGACCTCTGCTATCACAACCCCAGGGTGAAGAATGGAGGACGGTGGCTCAGGGGGTGACACCGGCTGAAAACTGTGCGATAAGGCGTCAGCCTTGACATTGTTAGACCCTGGACGAAATGTAATCGTAAACTGAAAACGGGAAAAAAAAAGTGATCAACAGGCCTGTCTGGGCGTTAGTCTTTTAGCAGACTCAATGTATGACAAATTTTTGTGATCCGTGATCTCCGTAACTGGGTGACTGGCCCCCTCCAAAAAGTGCCTCCATTCTTCAAACGCCAATTTGACCGCAAGAAGCTCTCTATTGCCAACATCATAATTTCTTTCTGCAGCAGATAACTTCTTGGAAAAGAAAGCACATGGCTTGAGGTTGGTTAGAGTGGCAGGCCCTTGGGACAACACCACCCCCACCCCAACCTCATAGGCGTCCACTTCCACGACGAATGGTTTGGACGGATCTGGCTGTACTAATACGGGAGCAGATATAAAGCTTCTTTTCAGGGTCGCAAAGGCCTCTTTTGCGAGCGAGGACCAGTTTCTCACATCCGCACCTTCACAAGTAAGATCTGTGAGTGGTTTGACCACCTGTGAAAACCCCCAAATAAATTTGCGGTAATAATTGACGAACCCCAAGAAGCGCTGAAGACCCTTAAGGTCTCGGGGTTGCACCCAATCCGCAATGGCCTGCACCTTCTTGGGGTCCATGCGAAAACCCTCACAGGACACAATCCCAAAAAAGACAATTCTTGAACAAAAAACACATATTTCTCCAATTTGGCATACAGATGATTTTCCTCAGTCTTTGGAGAACGGTTCGTACATGATTCAGATGAGATTGACTGTCGGGAGAGTATATCAGAATATCGTCTAAGTAAATGACAACAAAATGACCAATGAGATCCAAGAATACCACGTTGATGAAATTCTGAAATATGACTGGGGCATTGGTAAGACCAAACGGCATGACTAAATTCTCAAACTGTCGCTCGGTCGTGAGGAATGCGGTTTTCCATTCATCCCCCTCCCGGACCCTTATCAAATTATTTGCCCCCCGAAGATCCAGTTTGGAGAACCAATTTGCCACTGAAAGTTGGCTACACAAATCGGGAATCAAGGGAAGGGGGTACGTATTTCGTACAGTAATCTTGTTGAGCTCACGAAAATCGAGGAAGGGACGTAAACCACCATCTTTTTTCTTTACAAAAAAAATCCCTGCCGCCACAGGTGAGACTGAGGGACGTATGTGTCCTTTGCTAAGACTCTCAGCAATGTAATCTTTCATGGCCAAGCGTTCAGGGCCAGACAAATTAAACAGACAGGCTTTAGGCAATTTAGCCCCCGGGACTAACTCGATAGCGCAGTCAAAGGGTCTATGTGGCAGTAACGTCTCGGCCTCGCTTTCAGAGAACACATCTTCAAATTCTTTCAGGTACTCCGGAATACCTTCCAGCTTGACAGATGACACAGATACAGATTTAACAGGTTCAACCAATAGTGCAGACTTATCACAAAACATCGAATCATTAAACCCCCACTGAACAATCTCCCCCATTTTCCAGTTAATGACTGGGTTATGGCATTGTAACCAGGGCATGCCCAACACAAATCCTACTGGTAGATTGTCCAGAACCAAACAACTTAATTTTTCCACATGGGTAGCGCCCACTTTGAGCGAAAACAAGTCAGACATAAAGAGAATTCCCTCTTTAGTGAGGGGGGAGGAGTCAATGGCAACCACTTTGATCAGAACCTTAAGTCTAACTGTCCCTATCTTACAGTGTGTGACCAATTGAGAGTCAATGAGATTGATGGATGATCCGCAGTCCACGAAAGCAGTAGAGGGAAAACAACAATCGTCCACTAACAGTACCACATGAAGCAACACCTTAGAAAATGAGGAAAAGGGTACCTTAGGGTCTGAGTAGTCTCCCCGCTGACTACCCAGACCTAGTCGTTTCCCGTCGACCGGGTTGAGGATGGACAATCAGGACACTCCCTTTTCCAATGTCCCGTTTTACCACAGTAGAAGCATAACTGCTTTTCTCTCCGGCGTTGTCTCTCCTTTTCCTTCAGGGAGAGAGCCCCTACATCCATGGGCACAGAAACAGTCTCTTTTCCACTAGGGAACAATGGAGTCTCTGCCTGCATCACCCCCCCTGGCCCGCAGCCTGCGGTCCATCCGGACGGCCTGGGTCATGGCGCCCTCGAGTGAGTTAGGTGGGGGATGTAATGCCAAGGCATCCTGTAACCGCTCGGACAAGCCGCTGCAAAAGAGTCCTCGGAGTGCTGCATCGTCCCAAGAGACCTCGGCGGCCCAGAGGTGGAATTCTGTACAAAACCACTCAGCCGAGTGTTTCCCCTGACAGACACTCATCACCATGTCCTCTGTCAATCGCACTCTGTCCGGCTCATCATATATGTGCCCGAGGGCCTCAAAAAACGCATTCACAGACACTCTCTCAGGGGCAGTGGGAGGAAGGGAGAAAGCCCAAGCTTGTGGAGACCCTCTTAACAGAGACATAATGACCCCAACCTTCTGACTTTCGTCCCCAGAGGAACGTGGCCTCAAACTAAAGAAGAGTTTGCACCCCTCCATGAAGACCCTGAACTCCTTTTTGTTCCCAGAAAAGAAATCAGGCAGTTCAGTTTAACAGGTGGGTCTGGGGACATCAAAACAGCATCACTTGCCCCAGCCCCCAGAGACCCAGCAGCTAAAGCTCCCCGCACTGTCTCGGAAACCTGCTGCTGAGAATGAACCAGAGCTTGCTGCTCCAGAGATAAACCCTGAAACATCTGACTCAGATTTTCATTTGCTCAGCAAGAGATTGTATGGGATCCATATTTATCAGCAGAGAAAGAAAAGAAAACCCCAAAAACTTAACGGTCAGTTATAATGTCAGGATCCTGTCAGCGCCGGCGTGCATCCTCCGCTGAGCAGGGACTCACCCGCACTGTAGGGGGGCCCGGGGTCAGGTACAGCCGGAAAGTACAGATACACAGGACCTGTGGATGCTGAAGTTTAGCAAACAGTCACAGGACCTACGGTCATGTGACTGCAAGGGGGCGGGGCTTAGCGTCCTGCTTTCAGACATGGCAGGACACTATACAGAAATACTCAGAGTCAGGCAAAACGGAGGTCATACACAGAGATATCAGTAAAGTACCAGGGATGAGACAGAATGGATAGTCAGGGCCAAGCAGAAGTCAAAACTAAACAGACATAGAAGGTACCAAGCAGAATCCAAAGCAATATCCAGAGAACAGACCGAGTCGTACACAGAGAATCAAGCAACCAGAACACAGCACAAACACACTCAGGGGTCACCACACTATGCCAAGGGTGAAAGTATAACTGACGGGGATGGGAGCGTCCTGAGGCTATAAGAAGCTATCCCAGAACCAGGGAGAGGCCACAATCATAAGCACCAGGTGTGCAGGTAAGCCTGCACTGGGATCACAACCTTTAACCCCAAAAATGCCAGTCATCAGCACTGGTTCCATACTTTAACCCCACGTGTGCGAGTCAAACCCACACTGAGATTATGACACTTCTCATCTCTCATATCCTCCCTGTCTCACAACCCTAAACAGCTATTCAACACTTTTTTAATTCTCTCCTCCAACTCCCAGCACCTCCTCCCTCTCCACTCATCTCAGCTGAAGACTCGTTCTTCAAGTAGAAGATTGATAACCTCAGAGAAAGCTTTGGTCTACAGGGTCTACAGAGTCCCCTCCCCTAACTGCTCAGCCCTCCTCCTCCAAACCCAACTTCTCCACCATTACAGAAGATTGACTCGCCACTCTACTCTCAAGATCACATCCCACCACTTGTGCACTTGACCCAATTCCATCCCACATCATCCCAAGGCTCACCACAGTCTTCATCCCAACCCTAACCCATGTCTTCAACCTATCACTAACAACTGGTGTTTTCCCCTCATGCTTCAAACATGCCTCAATCACAGTCATCCTCAAAAAGCCCTTTCTTGACCTATCCTCTGTATCTAGATATCGCTCCATATCACTTCTCCCCTATGCCTCAAAACTACTGGAACAACACATCCATCTTGAACTGTCCTCCCTCCTCTCTTCCTCTTCCCTCTTCGACTGCTTACAATCTGGCTTCCAACTGCATCACTCCACTGAAATTGCCCCAACTAAAGTCACCAATGACCTATTAACTGTCAAAGCCAAGCGGCGCTATTCTGTCCTCCTCCTCCTGGACCTGTCCTCTGCCTTTGACACAGTGGATTATTCCCAATTATGACAGACCCTCTCACCTCTTGGCATCACAGACTTAACCCTATCTTGGATCTCGTCATACCTAACAGACCAGACATTCAGCATCTCCCACTCACAGACTACCTCATCACCTCACCCTCTATCTGCTGAAGTCCCGCAAGGTTCAGTCCTTGGGCTCCTGCTCTTTTCTATTTACACCTTCTGCCTGAGACAGCTCATAGACTCTAACAGCTTTCAGTATCACCTCTATGCTAATGACACACAGATCTACATCTTTGGACCAGATATCACCTCCCTACTAGCCAGAATCCCACAATGTCTGTCCGCTATTTCATCCTTCTTCTCTTCAAGATTTCTAAAACTTAATATGGAAAAAACAGAATTCATCATCTTTCCCCATCTCACGTGACCCCCCCTAATGGATCTGTCCATTAAAGTAAAAGGCTGCTCACTCTCCCCAGTCCCACAAGCTCGCTGCCTCAGGGTAATCCTTGACCCTGATCTCTCTTTCAAACCACATGTCCAAGCCCTTTCCACTTCCTGCCGACTTCAACTCAAAAATTTTTCCCAGATCCGTACATTCCTCAATCAAGAGTCTGCAAAAACCCTAGTCCATACCCTCATTATCATCTGCCTTGACTACTGCAACCTCCTGCTCTGTGGCTTCCCCTCTAACACTCTCGCACCCCTCCAATCTATTCTAAACTCTACTGTGCGACTAGTCCACCTGTCCCCCCGCTATTCACTGGCCTCTCCCATCTATCAATTCCTGCACTGGCTCCCCATTACCCAAAGACTCCAGTTCCAAACCCTAACCATGACATACAAAGCCATCCACAACCTGTGTCCTCCATACCTCTGTGACCTAGTCTCTTGGATCATACCTGCACGCAACCTTCGATCCTCACAAGATTTCCTTCTTGACTCCCCTCTTATCTCCTCTTCCCACAATCGCATACAGAATTTCTCCCGTGCATCCCCCCTGCTCTGGAAATTTCTACCACAACATATCAGACTCTCGCCTACCATGGAAACCTTCAAAAGGAACCTGAAGACCTACCTCTTCCGACAAGCCTACAACCTGCAGTAACCATCGATCCAACAAACCACTGCACAACCAGCTCTCACCAACTGTATCCTCACCCAAACCGGTCGTGATTTGTATTTTTTAAGATTACTGTACTTGTTTTTTATTATGTACACCCCTCCTCATATGTAAAGTGCCATGGAATAAATGGCACTATAATAATATATAATAATAATAATAAGCTGACAATGTGAAAAATATCAAGGCTTTTACTACATCTGAAAGGAGATATCAACCAAGTATATCTTTATATATTAATATATGATTAAATGACACAATTACCTTCTCAAGTTGTTCATACAAAGATGTGTGCGTTACTACTTAAATGTTATGGATCTGTGTCATATTCTATTCATAGTTTTTCACTTACCACAGATTAATTGATCTCTCCTGTACTTAAGGTTTTTAGGGCAAGGAGCACAGACTTATCACATTTACAACACACTTCTATGGCAAACACGCTTACCCCATTGTTAGCTGGTCTTGAAGTGACATCTATTAGGTCTACACAAATATTTAGGATCTTAACAGATAAGTGATGAATCACTTGTGTTTAAATAAAGTATAAAGTAATGATTATGTTCATACTCCAGGAAATTTAAGGCCATTCTTATCTTCCTAATGCAGTATCTCCCAGTAAGAGATAAAGCAGATGGAAGAAATATTACGATACCAGCTTATTGACCTTGGTTTAATAGCTAATTGCTTCGTGACCTGAGACCTTTAACTTTAGTCTTTTGTTAATACAGACAAAGATACCTGGAACATTGCGGAAAAATATCCAATAATGATTTGTTTCTTAGTTCAAGGACCCTCTGTGATGCAGCATCTTGACCTGCCAACCAAGCGAGTCTTTTCTTAAAGTACAGTCAGGACAGGGCAGCATAACAACTAATTTCAGAAAGTTGTACCACATTAGAAATACAGACTAATATTTCTTCACCACATAAAAAATTGTGTTGGGTACAAACCTTCGAAAAATTGCCTATGGGTCTGTTCACATGTTCTCGTTTTTTAAAGAACCAGTGTCCATAAAAAAATGCAAAGAACTGAATAATACCCTTTTGTTAGCGTTACAGATAGAGAGGAGCGGAACTGCAGGAACTGCAGAGAATTGAGTTTGAGTTAAATTTCCTGAAATTTAGGGTTTTACACAAATGCAAACACTTTGAGATTCGACTCGCAGTTCAAGTAAAAAAGAAAATTTGCCCTGCACCATTGGTCACACTGCTGAAGCACCAGAGAGCGGGGTAATGTCTTTTTGTGTGGCTTTGCAGGCTTCACAATAATGCCCTGCAGCTAAGACTTTTTGCTGACTATCATCCCTAGTGCAGTGGTGGTCAGTACTTGGGCCATCTGAGATCAGCAGTTCCCAGTGGACCACAATTTGTAAAGCAGAGTTGCTTTCCATCTCCAAAGTCAGTGCGAATGTCTCTCTCCTGAAGAGTATAAGCTCTTATGGTCAACGTGGTCTTCTCTCTGTCTTGTAGAGAGTAAGCTATTATAGTCAACTGGATTCTCTCTCCCGCCTGTATCATATGCATTTTCCAAGCAATTACAAGCTTTCCAGTATTGAGAATCACAATAATTTATTCGTCGCAATTTGAATTGCTTGGGAAAATTTGGCAAAGCTGGCAAATTTGAATTTCAAAAGATACACTTATTTTTAGCCACAGATCAAACTCAGCCATTCCAATCAATAGGTCCATGAAATAAAACAGACAACAAATGGATGTTAAAATGTTCAAATCTTTAGAAACTCAAATTCACTAGATTGAACCAAAACATTATTTAAATTAATTTGCAGTGAATTGATTCATTGTGAATCACCAGTACTACTACTTGTGCCTAGAAAAGATGTGCAACGGTTTTAAACCCCTTTAGAACTACTTAAGGCAAGAACAGCCTTAGAAATGTCAGTGACTCCACCATATAAACAGATGGTAACCAATAGCCTGTCTGACAACACACAGCATTAAAAGACTTTAGCTTTTTGTAATTGTAAAAATGGTCAAAAATGAGAAACATGCCTGCCTTACTGGTGATGCTCTATACATAGGTGGTGCACAAGGAAGTCATGGCTTTTCACAAAAGGAATTGCACAATTTATCCCTGTTTGGAAAGTAGTAGGAGGATTGTTCTTTGTTAAATGAAGGAACAATAGCTTTTTCACAGACCATCCCAAAAATTATCTGTTTTGCTATTAGTAGACAGCAATACTTTCACTGTTGAAATAAAGATGATATGACAAATTCTTATCAAGTCATACAAGAAATCTTTCTACTTTGGAATCTGCCTGAAATTTGTCATTTGCAAAATGAACACACACACTGTGATATCATTTGTTATGTGCAGTATGTGCATTCATTTAATGTTGGCCTAAAGAAGAAGGCAGCTCACCTTTGAAACGTGTTGCTGAATAAAGTGTTTTATATCACTAAGGGATGTTATCAAGTTCTTATATTGCTTTAATTAGTTAGCGAGCAGGAATATAAGCAACATTGCAATTGACTTGTTGTTTCTATCTTCTGTTATTCCCTGCAATGAGAGATTTTATCTTTTATAGTGCAGAGCTATTTACCAACTCTCAACATACCAGCCACCTGTGTCTTGTCCATTGATTTCTGTACAGCAGTTAGCCGCTCACCTTGCTACTCCTCCCTCCTCTCAGCTTCTATATGTACAGCACCACGATCACACGGCCTCACGTTAAGCGCCACGGCGATCGGGTGCGGGATACCAGCGGGGTCCTTCAGGGAAGGTGGCTTCAGAGTGCCTGCAGAGACAGGAGCTGAGACGCCTCCCTCTCTGTCTGTCAAACGCTGATGTGATGCTCTGCGAAGCAGAAGCATTGCAGATCATCAGATCAGCGATATGATGCTATTCAATAATGTTCCATCCTGGGACAAGGTAAAAAAACTTAAAAAATATATACCATATTAAAAAGTGTAAAAATATTTTTTTTTTAAATCCCTAAATAAAGAACACCAAAAGAAACAAATATTTTTCCAGTAAATACAATTATTTATGTAAATAAAATAATAAACAATAAACGTACACATATTTGGTATTTCCGTGTCCATAACGACCTGCTCTATAAAACTGTCCCACTAGTTAGCCTCTTCAGTGAACACCAAAAAAGAGACAAAAAACAATGCTTTATCATCATACTGCCGAACAAAAAGTACAATAAAAAAATCAAAACGATGAATATAAATAAAAATAGTACAGCTGAAAATGTCATCTTGTCCCATAAAACAAAAGCCGCCTAGAGCTCCATCAGTAGAAAAATAAAAAAGTTATAGCTCTCAGAATAAAGCGATGCAAATTTTTTTCTATAAAATAGTTTTTATTGTGTAAAAGTGCCAAAACATAAAAAAATATAAATTGGGTATCACTGTAATCTAACTGACCCCAAGAATAAAGCTGCCTTACCAAATTTATCACATGCAGAACAGTATAAAAATAAAAGCCCCATAAAGAAATTCCTGAATTGCTGATTTTTTTTATTCTGTCTCCCAAAAGTCAGAATAAAAAGTAATCAAAAAATGTAATGTGCCAGAAAATGGTACCAATAAAAACGGCAGCTTGTCCTTCAAAAAACAAGCCCCCACATGACTCTGTCGGATGAAATATGGAAAAATAATAGCTATCTACATATTGTGATGCAAAAGCTAGTTTACGCAATAAAAAGTGTGTTTTTTAATGTGTGACAGCAGCCAAACAAAGACCCGATAAAAATATGGTATCACTGCAATCACACCAACCTGAAGAATAAAGTCGACTAATCAATTATACCGCATGAAGCACAGTGTAAAAAATAAATAAAACCAATTCTTCATATGCTGTTGATTTTTTCATTCTGAATCCCAAAGATCGCAGTAAGGCTCGGCGCATATTTATCTTGAACTCTACGATGAGCACTTATATTGACATTTCCAAGTAAATCTCTGAATTACATGATTCAGACAGAATCCCCAGAGGAAGCTTCCCTATAATGAGGTAGATTGAGGCACTGTGGATGCCATAGGACCTGTGATCTAGCAATGTTCATCTTTTCAGGATTGCATGAAAGTGCTGTCAGCCATAGTTTTGTGCACTTCTGAAAAGGATATCGCTGAACAGAGGCCAGACGAAGTCTACAGTAACTTTGCTGCTGCATTATAGTGAATGGATCCATTGGGGGTTTCATCTGTCACGTTACTCAGAGATTTAGATGGGAACCCCGATGAAAGTGCTCAGCGTAGACCGCCGGATAAATGTGATCATAAACTGTCATGATCCAGTCCAGAGTTTGTTTTCTGCTGTCTTCTCACTGGACTGGTCATGCGTAGGTTAATCTTCTCTGCCTCGTTTTGGAGTTGGCTGGGAAATTTCAATCCTTTTCAGCCTGAGGGCAAGTGTCAGCTATAGTTCATGCTTCCAGGCTAGAGCCGCTGACCCATATACTTTAGTGATCCTTCTGCCTATGACTTCCCAACTTGTGTATGACATGGCCTGATCTCTGGACTCCGCCCCTTATTTTCCATCTCTGATAGCATGATCTCTGACTGATTTTGGTTCTGGCTTGTACCCCGAGTATGTCTTACGTCTCACGTTTTTAATACTACTTTCCCGGTAGGTTCTGACGGTGGCTTGTCTCTGACTGTGTGCATAGCTGTGACCTTTGGTATTTCTGCTCCTGACAGTTTCTGATTCGGCTTGTCTGACCACTCTTTTGTTACCTGTGACACCTGTGCTGCTGCTCTGTGTTACTACTCTGTGTGTGCATCCTCTATTCCCTCACCAGCACCCCCTGATGGAGGTTGCGCCTTACTGCACTGCAGCAGCACATTACATAAATGTTATGTAAAATGTTCAAAATAAAATCTTCAACTCAATCCACAGAAAAAGCAGGCCCTCACTCAGGTTCATCATCTGTTAGTAGAAATATAGAGGACTTCCACATTACTGGTAGCACAAAGGCTTTGGAAAAGCTAAATTGCTCCTCACCCTCGAAAAGAATTTCAGCAAATTCTCCGCTCCCAAATCCAAATGACCCCCTCTCTTCTGAGTCCCAGTGTACCTAAACCACATTAAGTGCCCACATGTTTTGCATTTCTGTAGTGATGAGAACCCACCTAATTTACAGGTACGTGTCTCAAGTATGAACTGGGCATAATGTACTGTTCACTAGAGCGTACTAGTCACTTTTTGGAAGTGCATTGAGCAGCAAGGTGGTGTGCTGGTAAAAGGGGAAAAAAAAAAAAAAAAAAACTCTTAAATCTTCTTCCTGAGCGAGTGTGAACGAGCTGAGTGTGACCTGAGCGTAAGTGCGAACTGTGGTAAGTGTGTTACTTGAAATTCAGTGAAGAGGTATTTGGAAAACCTATAACAAATACCTGTGTGAGTTGCTGAATTGTAGGTTGCTGAGTGCTTTCTACCTGTTCAATTTTTGTGGGGCTTTGGGGGCTTGTTTAACCTATATTTTCTCTCTTCAGGGTTAATCTCTTATTTTACTATCTGTGTTTTTAAGGGTAAACTATATTGCATTTAAATCTTGAGGTGTAACTATATTCACAAGGGGTTAATTAAGGGTGGGAGTTCATACAGTAATGAAGGGTTTATAAGGGGCAGCTGGTTGGGGCTCAACTCCTTTTGGAAGTGCATTGAGCAGCAAGGTGGTGTGCTGGTAAAAGGGGAAAAAAAAACAAAAAAACTCTTTTAAATCTTCTTCCTGAGCGAGTGTGAACGAGCTGCTGAGTGTGACCTGAGCGTAAGTGCGAACTGTGGTAAGTGTGTGACTTGAAATTCAGTGACTTTAGATTCAGGGCGTTTCCAAGGGAGGTCTTACTGAATTGCTGTTATATTAATACTTTTTTTTTTTTTTTTTTAATTTATTTTTGCTTATCTTATTGTCTGGTGCAATCCCCATTAGGATGTGCTCCACTATTGCCAATGCCATCCAGTGCACGTCTTGCCGCATGTATGAAATCCTTGAACAGCCGGTCGAGGGTGCATACTGCTGTGCAAGATGTGAGCATGTTGTGCATTTGGAAGCCCAGATACTGGATCTAAATGTGCAGCTGGCAACACTGAGATCCATAGACAATATGGAAAGGAGTCTTCTGCTCACTGAGCAGACGCTCAATGGGATAGATGAGGGGGGGATGCTAGGTTGGAGCTGCATGACAATGAAGCAGCTAGCTGGGTGACAGTTAGAAGGCGGGGTAGAGGGAAGAGCACCAGGGAGGCTAGTCCTGATCTGGCACACCCCAATAAGTTTGCTAAGTTGGCAGATGAGGGGAGTGTTAGTGCAGGAGTAGCACTGCTGCAGCAAGGCATGTCCTCTGAAAGCCAGAGGAGTGTCTGCTCCAGTAAGGGGGGAAATAGGAGAGCAGGGCAGGCCAGACAGGTTCTGGTAGTGGGAGACTCAATTATTAGGGGAACAGATAGGGCAATCTGTCACAAAGACAGGGATCGTCGAACGGTGTGCTGCCTACCTGGCACTCGAGTCCGACACATCGCTGTTCGGGTTGACAGATTACTGGGAGGGGCTGGAGAGGATCCAGCGGTCATGGTGCATATTGGCACAAATGACAAAGTTAGAGGTAGGTGGAAGGTCCTTAAAGATGATTTCAGGGAATTAGGCTGTAAGCTTAAAGCAAGGACCTCCAAGGTGGTATTTTCGGAAATACTTCCTGTACCACGTGCCACGCCAGAGAGGCAACGGGAGATTAGGGAGGTTAATAAGTGGCTCAGGAATTGGTGTAGGAAGGAGGGGTTTGGGTTCCTGCAGAACTGGGCCGACTTCTCAGTTGGCTACAGGTTCTACGCTAGGGACGGGCTGCACCTCAATGGGGAGGGTGCAGCTGGGCTGGGGGAGAAAATGGCTAGAAGTTTGGAGGAGTGTTTAAACTAGGGATGGGGGGGAGGGTATTCCTTTTATAGGAGGGGAAGACAGTGCAGATAGAGACCTGGGCACAAATAATGACATTGGGGGTGGGGGTGGCATGGGGGGTGGGGTTAGAACAGTTAATAATTTAAGAAAGAATAGAGGTACAGAGAGATACATAAAGTGCATGTATACTAATGCCAGAAGTCTCGCCAACAAAATGGAGGAATTGGAGTTAATGTTGTTGGAACATAATTATGACATGGTGGGGATATCTGAGACATGGCTGGATGAGAGCCATGACTGGGCTGTTAATTTACAGGGCTATAGTCTGTTCAGAAATGACCGTACAAATAAGCGAGGGGGAGGCGTGTGTTTATATGTAAAATCATCCTTAAAACCCATCCTTCGTGATAATATATATGAATCTAATGAAAATGTAGAGTCCCTGTGGGTAGAGATAAGGGGAGGGGGGGAAAAATAATAAATTACTGATAGGGGTTTGTTATAAATCTCCAAAAATAATGGAAGCTACAGAGAATATCCTCATAAAGCAAATAGATGAAGCAGCGACTCAAGGAGAAGTCATTATTATGGGGGACTTCAACTACCCTGAAATACATTGGGGAACTGAAACCTGCAGTTCCAGCAAAGGTGACAGGTTTCTGACAACGATGAGAGACAATTACCTTTCACAACTGGTTCAGGACCCAACAAGAGGGGGGGCACTGCTAGACCTAATATTAACCAACAGGCCAGACCGCATATCAAATGTAAGGGTTGAGGGTCACTTGGGTAATAGTGATCACAAATTAATAAGTTTTCATGTATCCTTTAATAAGATGTGTAGTAGAGGGGTTACAAGGACACTAAACTTCAGGAAGGCAAATTTCCAACGGATGAGAGATGATCTTGGTGTAATTAACTGGGACGATCTCCTGAGACATAAAAATACACAAAGAAAATGGGAGACGTTTATTAGCATCCTGAATAGGACCTGTGCACAATATATACCGTATGGGAATAAACATGCGAGAAATAGGAGGAAACCACTATGGCTAAATAGAGCTGTAAGGGGCGCAATAAGAGATAAAAATAAAGCATTTAGAGAATTAAAGCAAGTAGGTAGTGATGAGGCATTAAATAAATACAGAAGATTAAATAAATTCTGTAAAAAGCAAATCAAGACAGCAAAGATTGAGACAGAGAGACTCATTGCCAGAGAAAGTAAAAATAATCCCAAAATATTCTTTAACTACATAAATAGTAAGAAACTAAAAAATGATCGTGTTGGTCCCCTTAAAAATAGTCTGGGTGAAATGGTGGATGAGGATGAGGAAAAAGCCAATATGCTAAATGACTTTTTTTCAACAGTATTTACACAAGAAAATCCCATGACAGATAACATGATCAGGGATAAAAATTCTCCATTAAATGTCACCTGCTTAACCCAGCAGGAAGTACGGCGGCGTCTACAAATCACTAAAATTGACAAATCCCCGGGCCCGGATGGGATACACCCACGAGTACTGCAGGAATTAAGCACAGTCATAGATAGACCACTATTTTTAATCTTTAAAGATTCCATAATAACAGGGTCTGTACCACAGGACTGGCATATAGCAAATGTGGTGCCAATATTCAAAAAGGGGACAAAAACTGAACTTGGAAATTATAGGCCAGTAAGTTTAACCTCAACTGTGGGTAAAATCCTGGAGGGTTTTCTAAGAGATACTATACTGGAGTATCTGGAGAAGAATAACCTTATGACCCAATATCAACATGGGTTTACAAGAGACCGTTCCTGTCAGACTAATCTGATAAGCTTTTATGAAGAGGTAAGTTCCAGACTGGACCAAGGGAATGCAGTGGACGTGGTGTACATGGACTTTTCAAAAGCTTTTGATACGGTGCCACACAAAAGGTTGATACATAAAATGAGAACAATGGGGATAGGGGAAAATATGTGTAGGTGGGTTAAGAGCTGGCTCAGGGATAGGAAACAAAGGGTGGTTATTAATGGAGCACACTCGGACTGGGTCACGGTTAGCAGTGGGGTACCACAGGGGTCAGTTTTGGGCCCGCTTCTTTTTAACATATTTATTAATGACCTTGTAGGGGGCATAGAGAGTAGAATTTCAATATTTGCAGATGACACTAAACTCTGCAGGGTAATTAATACAGAGGAGGACAATTTTATATTACAGGAGGATTTATGTAAACTAGAAGCTTGGGCTGATAAATGGCAAATGAGCTTTAATGGGGATAAATGTAAGGTCATGCACTTGGGTAGAACGAACAAGTTGTATAATTATGTGCTTAATTGTAAAACACTGGGCAAAACAGTCACTGAAAAAGACCTGGGTGTATGGGTGGACGACAAACTCACATTTAGTGGCCAGAGTCAAGTAGCTGCTGCAAAGGCAAATAAAATAATGGGATGCATTAAAAGAGGCATAGATGCTCATGAGGAGAACATAATTTTACCTCTATATAAGTCACTAGTGCGACCACACTTAGAATACTGTGTACAGTTCTGGTCTCCGGTGTATAAGAAAGACATATCTGAACTGGAGCGGGTGCAGAGAAGAGCGACCAAGGTTATTAGGGAACTAGGGGGTCTGCAATACCAAGACAGGTTATTACACTTGGGGTTATTTAGTTTGGAGAATCGAAGGCTTAGGGGTGATCTTATTACAATGTATAAATATATGTGGGGACAATACAAAGACCTTTCTAATGATCTTTTTACTCTTAGACCTGTAACGGGGACAAGGGGGCATCCTCTACGTCTGGAGGAAAGAAGGTTTAAGCATACTCACAGACACGGATTCTTTACTGTAAGAGCAGTGAGACTATGGAACTCTCTGCCATATGATGTTGTAATGAGTGATTCACTACAAAAATTTAAGAAGGGACTGGATGCCTTTCTTGAAAAGTATAATATTACAGGGTATATACACTAGTCTCCTTAATATTGCGTTGATCCAGGGAGCTAGTCTGATTGCCGTATGTGGAGTCGGGAAGGAATTTTTTTCCCCAATGTGAAGCTTACTGTTGCCACATGGGGTTTTTTTGCCTTCCTCTGGATCAACATGTTAGGGCAAGTTAGGATAGGATATGGGTTGAACTAGATGGACTCAAAGTCTCCCTTCAACCTTAATAACTATGTTACTATGTTACTATGTTACTATAACGGCAGTTTGCAATTTTTACTCGGCAACATCCACTGCTGCTTGCAGAGGCGTATCTAGGCTTTCTGGCACCCGGGGCAAGAATCCCCCCCCCCAAGTACATATGCGACTTGCACACTTAGCTATGTACCCACGAGCTGCTCTTTCTAATGCTCTCAATGTTCAGTGAAAAACTGAGAGAAGCAGGAAGAGAAGCTCGTTGTCACAGGACCATAACTATGAAAATCGCATATGAGTGAAGTGTCCATGTGATGACTACTGGAACCTGCAGAGCTGAATCCTGACATTGCAGCTTCTGAATTCTCACAACTAATGCACTGCACACTTTTAGGATTCTCCTTCGCCGATGTACAGTCATGTCAGCACAAGCATGTGATTTATATACTTCTGGCCACATTCCGACTAGACGTGCCCGGCCTCGCTCCGTTCATTTTCATTGAGTGAGGCCACACATGTCTAGTCAGCATGTGACCGCATGTATGTAAATTTCCGGCACGAGAGAATCCTGACAGCGTTCAGTGAGCACTGTGAGAATTCAGAAGTCTGCAGTCACATAGAATGACTGCAGACTCAGCACAAACCTGGACAACCCCTATAATGCTCCTAACAAATAAAAACATGAGAATAAGTCAGTATCACAAATAACATTTACATCCAAGTACCTTATAGATGACGTCGTCTCTGCAGTCAGTCTCCTTTTCTTCTAGACCCCATGATGAGTTTTCTCATCCACAGCCGTCTCTGCAGACTTCCATCTTCTCCGGTCTTCTGCAGCAAGTCTCCACACGATGCCCTTAAAGATAGAAGTGTCATTATAATGCCCCTGAATAAAAATATCTGCAATATACTGTCGCCTCACACTATTCCCCTCCCTCCTCATACTGTCTCCTCTAACATCCCACCTGTTCACCATACTGTCTCCTCATATATTTACCCCCTCACTCTCTATACTGTCTGCTCACACATACCCCTGACTCCCCATACTGTGTCTGCACACATACATTAACCCATTCGCTCCCCATACTGTCTGCACCAATCCCCCATACTGTTTCCTCATACATACTCTTTATTTTGTGTCCTCAAATCTCCCCACACATTAAATCCCCCCATCCCCACTCCAAATCCCCCCACACATTAACCCAATCCCCACTCATTAACCCCCATCAGCACTCCAAATACCCCCACACATTAACCCCCATCCCCATTCATTAACCCCCACACACATTAACCCCCATCCCCATTCATTAACCCCCGCACACATTAATCCCCATCCCCATTCATTAACCCCCACACACATTAACCCAATCCCCAGTCATTAACCCCCATCACATTAAATAACCCCCATCTCCACTCCAAATCCCCCCACACATTAACACGATGGCATCCCCACACATTAACCCCCATCCCCACTCATTAACCCCCATCCCCACTCCAAATACCCCCACACATTAACCCCCATCCCCATTCACCCCCATCCCCACTCATTAACGCCCCCACACATTAATCCCCATCCCCATTCATTAACCCCCACACACATTAACCCCCACACACATTAACCCCCATCCCCACTCTAAATACCCCCACACATTAACCACCATCCCTCCCCTCTACAAATCCCCCCCATCTCCACTCATTAACTCCACATCTCCCATCTTCGGTGGTTCTTCAGCTCCACAGAGGAGCACACTTACCACCAGCGTTTGCTTTGGGCGCCGGGGAGTGACGTCAGCAGCGTGATCACATGACCTGATCACGCTGCTGACATCGCTCTGGCTCGGCGGTCAGAGCTTCAATTGTACAGGCGTCTGTATAGACGCCAGTACAATTGCTCCCTGGGAGCCGGCACGGCCTCCTTCTCTGCGCCGGCTGTCAGCTTGACAGCTGACACAGAGAACCACCGACTCTCAGGCGGGGGGCGGCAGAACGCAGCCGCCAGGGAGGACACTGCGGACCACTGCATTAGGCGGCCCAACTGCGCCCTCCTGCTGGCTGCGCCCGGGGCAACTGCCCCGGCTGCCCCCCCCTAGATACGCCACTGGCTGCTTGTTTGTGGAAAACACCCATTGAGTCAAAATCATCACTACATAGGTAGATAAATTCCGAAATGGTTATAATTTAAGAAATGAGGTCACTTGTGGGGGGATTTTTAGTGGTTCTTTATATGGAATCTGAAAGCTAATCTAGGAAATTCTGCGCTTCAGGAGGCAAACGGTGATCCGTCTTTCCTGAGTCTCTCTGTATGGCTGAGCAGTACTGTATATGGGCTATTTCTACATTCAGCAGAAATTGTGAGACCAATTTTTGTGCCATTTTTACATGCTTCACAGTACAAAAATGTAAAATTTGGGGCTAACAGACAATCTTGGTGGTAAAAATTTAAATTATTTTTTCTTCAAAGCCCAATGGTATAAAAGTCTGTGACACACTTGTGGTGTCAATATGATCACTGCACCCCTAGATGAATTCATTGGGAGGTTTAGTTTGTAAAATGTGGTCACTTATGGAGGGTTCTGCTATTCTGGCACTTCAGCGGCTCTGTCAATGTGTCATGGCACCCTCAAACCAGTGCAGCAAAATCTACAGTGTAATCTGGCGTTTCATCTCTTCTGAGCTTTGCACTGTTCCTCAAAAGTAGTTTTTGACCACATATGGGGCATCTGTGAACTCAGGAGAAATTGCATAACAAATTTTGGGTCTACTTTTTGCTCTTACCCCTGTGAAAATACAAAATTTGGAACTAAAAAAGATTTTTGCGGGAAAAATTTGATTTTTGTTAATTTTCACGGCTCAACATTATAAACTTCTGTGAAGCCTGGGGATTCAAAGTTCTCAATACACATCTAGATAAGTGCCATAAGATATCTAGTTCCCAAAATGGGGTCATTTGTGGGGGATTTCTACTGTTTAGTCACATCAGGGGCTCTCCAAACATGACATGTCGTCTGCTGATTATGCCAGCAAATTTTACATTCAAAAAGTGAAACGGCGTTCCTTCCCTTCCAAGCCCTACCATGTGCCCAAACAGTAGCTTTCCCACACATATGTGGTATCGGCATGCTCAGGAGAAATTGCACAACAAATTTTATGGTCCATTTTCTCCTGTTACCCTTGTGAAAGTAAAAAAATAGGTATAAATGAACATTTTTGTGAAAGAAAAGTAAATGTTTATGTTCACATTCCATTAATTCCTGGGAATCACCTGAATGGTTAATAAACTTCTCAAATATGATTTTGAGCACCTCGAGGAGTGGAGTTTTTAGAATGGTGTCACTTTTGGGTATTTTCTGCCATCTAGGCCCCTCAAGGTTACTTCAAATGTGAGGTAGTCCCTTATAACTTATAACCCTTGGATATATATCTATAACTTTGTATGTAACCCCCCTTCTCATGTACAGCACCATGGAATTAATGGCGCTATATAAATAAATAATAATAATAAAAAAAATAATAATAACCCTTATAACTTTATAACAATAAAAAATTATGTTCCAAAAATTGTGCGTACGTAAAGTAGACGTGTGGGAAATGGTATTTATTAACTATCTTGTGTAAGATGACTCTGATTTCATGGCATAAAAATTAAAAATGTCAAAATTTTCGCCAAATTTCAAATTTTTTCACAAATAAACACAAGTCATATCTAATTTTTTTTACCACTATTATGAAGTACAATATGTCACGAGAAAAAAGTCTCAGAATCTGTGGGATCCTTTGAAGCATTTCAGATCTATAACCTCATAAATAGACAGTGGTCAGAATTGTAAAAATTGGCCTGGTCAGGACGGTGAAAACAGGCTTTGGAGTGAATGGGTTAAGGCCTGGATCCACTTGAATCATTTTACCTTCACAGAGGTGACCATATCATTTCATAAAATTAAGAGGGAATTGAAATTCCGTTGTGTACAATACTTAAAGTTATGGCAGCGGAGGAAGTGGACTGAGCTGAACACTGATTCAGGCTGATTGATGTCACCGCATATTCCATTATGCTCTTCACTTCCTTTCCACCAATATGGCAAAGAGGCAAAGTAGGCCAATTGTGAGCTGTGTTTCGTACTACTACAGTAATATGATATAGGTAATTTTTTCTATAACGCTATCATGTCCATTGCCAATGCCACATTTTGGTTTAACATACATTTTGGACACTTGTATAAAGTTTATAAACTTGTTTATCTTCACTTTTCCAAACCAGGAAATATATTAAATCAACAGGACTGCAACGTAGTGTGAACACGACAGCTCAAAAGACTAATGTAACAACAGCACACCAGTAGTTATGGTGTAGCATGTACATGTCTGCAATTGGCAAACTTAAAGGGAACCTGTCAGTAGGATTGTGCATAGTAACCTACACACAGTGTCAGGTCGGCGCCGTTATACTGAATAAAATGATACCTTGGTTGATTAAATCCGTTTTCTGGTTATTTTTTAATCTTTATTTTCAGTTTTGTGTGAATGAGATTCTACTGCCCTAAGGCAGGTTTGGTGTATGTGGTGCTCTGATTAGATATTCATAATACAAACTGCTGATAGGTCACTGATCCCTCACTGACTGGCCCCCTAGTTTGCATAATGAATATCTATATATAGTGTAAAAAAAACAAAAAAAAAACTCTTCTGCAGGCAGGTGTCAGCCGTGGCACCTACTCTGCAGCAAAATCGCATGTTTTGCGTGCCAATAATACTTTTTTTTTCAGGTTATTTAACTAGAGGAAAAAAAATAATAATAATTTGAACATGGCGCCCGCTGCACCTGTGCAGTAGCTGCTATCGGTGTCTGCTGTGGTAATCCGATAGCTGCTACTGCTCATGAGCCAGTAGCCCCATCTTACTGGAGAAGAAAAAAATTCCTTCTCCAAGATGGCGCCGCCCGTGCCTGTGCAGTAGCAGCTTGGAGATAGCCTAGAGCTGCTACTGCACAGGCCCAGGCGGTGCCATCTTGGAGGAGGAATTTTTTTCTACTTCTACAGTAAGATGGCACCACCTTCGCATGCTCAGTAGCAGCTCTTGGCAAATTCCTCCTCCAAGATGGCACCGCCCATGCCTGCGCAGTAGCAGCTCAATGATAGCCAAGAGCCGCTACTACGTAGGCGCGGGCAGCAGGGATTTTTTTCTTCTTCAGTATGATGGCGCTGCCAGCGCATGTGCAGTGGCAGCTATCAGATCACCACAGCACAGTGATAGCTGATACTGTGCAGGCGCGGTGGGCACCATTTTCAATTTTTTTTCCTCTAGCTGAATAACCTGAAAAAAATTTTATTATTGCCACACAAAACATGCGATCTTGCTGCAGAGCAGGTGCCATGGCTGGCACCTGTCTGCAGAAGTGTTTTTTTTTATTATATAAAGATATTCATTATGCAAGTCACTGAGGGAGCAGAGACCTGTCAGCAGTCTGCATTATGAATACCTAATCAGAGCACCACATACACCAAACCTACCTTAGGGCACGAGAATCTCATTAACACAGAACTGAATATAAAGATTAAAGAACATCCATAAGATGGATTTCATCACCCAGGTATCATTTTAATCAGTATAACGACGCCGACCTGACACTGTCTGTAGGTTACTGTGCACAATCCTGCTGACAGGTTCCCTTTAAACAGGTGTGCCAAAACAGACCTGCATAGTTAAATGGCTTGGTTTAGTATAATTTCCTTTTAGGTATTTTGCTAAGCAAATTGATTTCCCCAGCCCAAAAAGACCAATGTAACAACAAATGAAAGGTAGGTATATGGTTTCCAAATGTGGCAACAGCCCACAGTATAGTTGTGGAGTACAAGACTGCCAAACTGGACTATTGCAACATGTATGCAAAAAATAAAAAGTGTGCATTCTTATTCATTTATACATTATAACCCCTTACCCTCCCCCCCCTTCCCGACAAAATGTTAAAATGTTGGTGGTAAATACACGGCACGGAAAGGAAAATGTGAAAATAGCTAACAATATTGTTGTTAGGAAGCAAAAAGCAACATGCAACAGCAAACAGTATGTCATGGCGTGTACTGTTCAGTTGCTAAATTGAACTAAAAAAATATTCAGGATTGAGAGTCCTCAGTAGTTGATACCTTTTAATGGCTAACTGAAAAGATGGTAATACATTGCAAGCTTTCGAGACTACTCAGGTCTCTTCATCAGGCTAGACTAATACAAAATCTGAAGTCACATATTTATGCACAATACAGCCTAGAAAAAATGCAATAGATAAGACAAGTGACGTGAAGCAGAACTATCAATATGGGAGAGGGAGAAACATAAATGTAAAGTCCAGGGGCAATTTGAAACTCTGAGGAAAACACTTACAGAAAGCACAGAGCAAAAATTACAACAATACTACAACAAACTACGGACCTTTCTGGTTCATAACAAGGAAAAGAAACTACACAGACTGCGTCTCAATTCAGGACTCTATACAAACAGATACAAAGCAAATCCAAAACCTGACAACTTGGACAACCACTCCATTCCAGACACAAAAGCATCTAACTGTGTCATCAATCTCTCAGATTATAAACCCAACAAAGTGGAACTGGCCGTGCTTTCTAGAGGACTCTCATTTTGTCCCACTAAGGCCCTAGATAAAACTGAACTCTGCAGTGATATGGAACAGTATTTCAGGAGACTGCGCCTGAGGGAATATTTCAATGATACAGAAGATTCAGAAAACACTCAGACCGAAGGAAAAGGGATCGTAACAACTAGAAAAAGGTCAGACTGGACACCTCCACCTGGACGCAACCCTCATTTGGATAAATATATAGACTCCTTCAGACATTTGATAAAATCCACAATCATAGACACTAACAGGAGACAAGCATCCAACACCAGTGCCCAGGAGAGAAAGGCCATACAGTCTTTAAAAACCAACAAAGAAATCATCATTAAACCTGCTGACAAGGGAGGTGCAATAGTCATGATGAATACATCAGACTACATGAAGGAAGCAAACAGGCAACTTATGGACACATGCTACTATAGAAAATTGGAGTCGGATCCTACACAGGACTATTACAAGGAACTAAACAAGTTGGTTTCTTGTCTGCCTGACCAGTCCATAAGAGCTGGCGATGACCTGATACCAGAGACTCCAAGAATAGGGACATTCTACATGCTTCCCAAAATCCACAAATCTGGAAATCCAGGAAGACCAATTATTTCATGTGTGGGCACCCTCACTGAGCAGGTATCTGGATGGGTAGAGGGTATTCTTAAACCACTGGTGAAGGATACATCCAGCTACATTCAGGACACAACTGACCTATTGAATAAACTAGCAGCAATAGGTCCTCTACCAGAAGGAACCATCCTGGCCACCATGGATGTGGAATCTTTGTACTCTAATATCCCACACCAAGATGGTTTACATGCCTGCAAATTCTTCATGGAAAACACAGGGACTGATGCTGATGCTGTGGTGAAACTTATAAAATTCATCCTCACCCACAATTACTTTGAATTTGACAACAGGATCTATCTACAGGAGACTGGCACAGCTATGGGAAGTAAAATGGCTCCACAGTATGCAAACCTTTTCATGGCCAAGCTTGAAAGCGATTTTTTGTCCTCATGCCCCATCAGGCCCCTGGGCTACTACCGCTTCATTGATGATATTTTAATCATCTGGACGGAGTCTGAGCAACAGCTAAAGACGTTCCACGAACAGTTTAATCAATTTCATCCCACCATCAATTTAACACTCAACTACTCCAGTACCGAGATTAATTTTTTGGACACCATCATTAAGCTAAAAAACAATGAAATAGAGACATCCCTGTATCAGAAGCCAATCGACAGTCCAACATACCTTAAATGGGACAGTTTCCATCCAAAACACATAAAGAACTCTATTATCTATAGCCAAGCCATCAGATACAATCGTATATGTTCCAACCCCATGGATAGAGACAAACACCTTGGTCGCCTCAAAAAGACCTTTTTGAATCAGGGTTACCATCCAAGAACAATTGAAAACCAAATTACAAGAGCCACCAGATTGTCAAGGAATCACCTGCTACATTACAAAGCTAAAGAAGAAAATAACCGAGTGCCTCTAGTAGTCACCTACAACCCAAATCTGGAGGTGCTAAGGGGAGCTGCACGGAAATTACAACCTTTACTACAAAAAGATGCCCGATTAAAATCCATTTTTCCAGACCCCCCACTACTGTGTTTTAGGCAGCCCCCAAATTTAAGAAGCATCATTGTCAGAAGTTCCCTGTCCTCTCCAACAGCTGCAGGAACCTTTCCTTGCAACCAGAAAAAATGTAAAACCTGTCCATTTATAATGACCACGGACAAGATAAAGATCCCCAACTCACATCAGGACTACAAGATCCCAGGTACTTTCACCTGCATTACATCTAATGTGGTGTACTTAATTATTTGTACTAAATGTCCAACTGGGGGTCTGTATGTGGGGGAGACAGGGCAAAAGCTTAGAACAAGGATGAATGCTCATCGTCACACTATAAGAGAAAAAAGAATGGATCTACCTGTGGCAAAACATTTCTGTATCCCTGATCACAGCAGCATGGATATGAAATTACTGGTATTGAAAGGTAACTTCACATCTCAGAGAGAGAGACGAGTTTGGGAGTACAAATTTATGACGAACTTTGACACTCTCAGTGCTGGAATGAATGTGTCGCATGGATTTATGTCTTTTTACATCAATTAAGGAATTTCCTTTTAAAACCTTGCGGGGCAACACAGAACTAGACCCCAATCAGAGGACCATAAAACATCCAGACTCCTTATCTATGAACTGGTCCAATGTTTATATTTATGTTTCTCCCTCTCCCATATTGATAGTTCTGCTTCACGTCACTTGTCTTATCTATTGCATTTTTTCTAGGCTGTATTGTGCATAAATATGTGACTTCAGATTTTGTATTAGTCTAGCCTGATGAAGAGACCTGAGTAGTCTCGAAAGCTTGCAATGTATTACCATCTTTTCAGTTAGCCATTAAAAGGTATCAACTACTGAGGACTCTCAATCCTGAATATTTTTCTATCTACTGGCTAACACGGTACAAAGATATACATCTTTCCTGTTTCTAAATTGAACTAGTAAAACAGATATGTAAAAAGTAAAATGTGCATTTAAAAACATATCTTTACTTATAAGTAGTGTTGAGCGATACCATCCGATATCGTGAAATATCGGATCAGATTGGATCGGACCGATACCCAAAAAGTATCGGGTATCGCCGATTCCGATACCTGAAGCTCCATTCAAGTCAATGGGACAGAAATATCGGAATTAAAAAAAACCCTTTCTTTCCTTGTAGGTTAATTCTACATGAAGAAAAACAACTAAGAATAATGTAGAATGTATTGGGGAGGTGGAGGAGACATTAAAGGCATAGAGGTTTATCCCAATCAAATGGAATAGCAGGAATACATTTTTTTTTAAAGACGTTCGGAGTTACAAAGATATTGACAATGTTAACCTTTTTTATATTTTGTCAGATATGTATGTTTCACTACTTCCATGCTCTTCACCTTCCTTTTTACTTCTCCCACACTTTCTCCTTCATCATCCTCAGCAGCATCTTTTTCATCAACTTCTTCTTCACCTTATTCATCTTCTTCTTCTACACCTTCTTCCTATTATTCTTTTTTTTTACATTCTTCATATTCTTCTTATTCAACTATTATTCTTCTTCATATTCTACTTCTTCATCTTCTTCCTATTCTTCTTCTTCACCATATTCTTATTTGTGACAGGCATTCCTGTAGTTGTTATCTATAAAAGTTTGAAAATTACATCTTCCGTTCTGCCTGTCACAAAAGATTTACAACAGGATTTGTCCGCGTTCAGTTTGGCCTGCAGCAGCAGGCATTTTCCAGGGGCACCACGAGGAGGAATGGACTCACCCCCATACACTGCTTAGTCTTCTTCTGCTTATAATTTAGATAATATCTTTTGCTCTGATTTTTAGTCTTATGCTTAATGTTCTTCTGCTTTTTGTTCTGCAGCTTCTTGGTCTTCTGCTTCTAGGTCTTCTGTCTCTTGTTGTTTTGTATCTTGGTGGTTGTCTTCATGTTCTTTGCCCTCTTGGTCATATTCTTCAGGGTCATCATTTTGGTCTTCTTCAGGGTGGTCTTCCGGGTCGTCGTCTTCAGGGTCATCGTTTTCATGGTCGTTGTCTTCTTCGGGGTAGTCTTCAGGGTCGTCGTCAGGGAGATCCAGAGTGATAACCAAAAACCATTTCCAAAAGCTTGAACTTGGAAATGTAGCAGAAGGTACAAGAAGGCTGAGGAACTGCCGAGAACCAGCTGACAGTGCTGGAATCAGGATGGGTAGCAGAAGCTGCAAGAGGCAATGGAACTAGCGAGGACCAGCTGATGGTGCTGGAACCCGGAGGGGCAGCAGAAGGAACAAGAGCCAATGGCACTACCAAGGACCAGCAGACGGTGCTGGATCCTGGTTACTAAGCAGGAGGTACCTGTGCTAGAAAGCACTACCAAGGACCAGCAGACGTTGCTGGAACTCGGATATCGAGAAGGAGGCACCGAAGCAAAAAGGCACTGCCAAGAACCAGGTGACGGTGCTGGAACCCGGATGGGTAGCAGAAGCTGCAAGAGCCAATGGAACTAGCGAAGACAAGCTGACAGTGCTGGAACCCGGAGGGGCAGCAGAAGGAACAAGAGCCAATGGCACTACCGTGGACCAGCTGACGGTGCTGGAACCCGGTTACTAAGCAGGAGGTACCTGTGCTAGAAAGCACTACCAAGGACCAGCAGACTTTGCTGGAACTCGGATACCGAGAAGGAAGCACCTAAGCCAAAGGCACTGCCGAGAACCAGCTGACGGTGCTGGAACCCGGATGGGTAGCAGAAGCTGCGAGAGCAAATGGAACTAGCGAGAACCAGCTGACGGTGCTGGAACCCGTAGGGGCAGAAGAAGGAACAAGAGCCAATGGCACAACTGTGGACCAGCTGACAGTGCTGGAACCTGGTTACTAAGCAGGAGGTACCTGAGCTAGAAAGCACTACCAAGGACCAGCTGACAGTGCTGGAACTCGGATGGGTAGCAGAAGGTACCCATGAAAAACAAAGTTGCAAGGCCGTGAGCCGGCCACAGCTACCGAAACCCACAGTCCTTACAGGGGGTGCTTGTCCCATTGACACTACGAAACCAGCCTTTATTACCAGAACCCGCAGCCCACATAGGAAGCACCTAAACTGCAGGCACTATAGACTCGGCTAACTCGACCGCAACACGACAGGACAACGTATTGGTGGCAAAGTGACGTTGACACTTCCCAGAAACAGCTGGCGTGCTGGAACCAGGCTGGGCAGGAGGGAGTACCCATGCCAAAGACACTGCCGAGAACCAGCTGACGGTGCTGGAACCTGGAGAGGCAGCAGAAGGAACAAGAGCCAATGGCACAACCGTGGACCAGCTGACGGTGCTGGAACCTGGTTACTAAGCAGGAGGTACCTGTTCTAGAAAGCACTACCAAGGACCAGTAGACATTGCTGGAACTCGGATACTGAGAAGGAGGCACCTCAGCCAAAGGCACTGCCGAGAACCAGCTGACGGTGCAGGAACCCGGAAGGGTAGCAGAAGCTGCAAGAGCAAATGGAACTAGCGAGGACCAGCTGACGTGCTGGAACCCGGAGGGGCAGCAGAAGAAACAAGAGCCAATGGCACAACCGTGGACCAGCTGACGGTGCTGGAACCTGGTTACTAAGCAGGAGGTACCTGTGCTAGAAAGCACTACCAAGGACCAGCAGACGTTGCTGGAACTTGGATACCGAGAGGGAGGCACCTCAGCCAAAGGCACTGCCGAGAACCAGCTGACGGTGCTGGAACCCGTAGGGGCAGAAGAAGGAACAAGAGCCAATGGCACAACTGTGGACCAGCTGACAGTGCTGGAACCTGGTTACTAAGCAGGAGGTACCTGAGCTAGAAAGCACTACCAAGGACCAGCTGACAGTGCTGGAACTCGGATGGGTAGCAGAAGGTACCCATGAAAAACAAAGTTGCAAGGCCGTGAGCCGGCCACAGCTACCGAAACCCACAGTCCATACAGGGGGTGCTTGTCCCATTGGCACTACGAAACCAGCCTTTATTACCAGAACCCGCAGCCCACATAGGAAGCACCTAAACTGCAGGCACCATAGACTCGGCTAACCCGACCGCAACACGACAGGACAATGTATTGGTGGCAAAGTGATGTTGACACTACCCGGAAACAGCAGGCGTGCTGGAACCAGGCTGGGCAGGAAGGAGTACCCGTGCCGAAGACACTTCTGAGCAGCAACTTGCGATGTTGGAGCCCAGGGTCAATCTGGGTGTAGGCTGAAGCCTATTTTCATCAAGTTTTATATCTGTTGTAGAATACTACTGATTTTAACCGTCCTCCAATTAGGCCTCTGGCTCCACTGTCTCTAGTATTTACCCTGTTCTCCAACACCGGCAGTTGCTGCTCAGAAGTGCCGTCTGCACAATCAACACTTGTTCCTGTGTTACTGGGGCTCAGTAATGTGAGTTGATCCCCTGATGTGTGTCCGGCAATGTCTCCTGCTCTGTCCACGTTCCCACTACTAGTAGAAATAGTAAATACTAGAGACTAGAGTTGAGCGAAACGAGTCTAAAAAATTCAAAAGTCGCCGACTTTTGGCAAAGTCAGGTTTCATGAAACTAAACCCGACCCTAGGATGAGGTCGGCCACGAGGTCGGCGACTTACACGCCAAAGTCGCGTTTCAAAAGTTTGTTTTGCGCTCTTTTTCAGCCAATCAGGATCCACGGACACTGTGGGCAACGTGATGACATAGGCACGGGTCACCACCATCTTTCAGAAGGGCATGCAAGTGATTGGCTTGCTTTGGTGGGCGTCAAAGGGGGTATAAAATGGCGTGCACGCCGACCGCCATCTTACTTCTGCCGATCTTAGTATAGGGAGAGGTTGCTGCTGATTCTGTAGGGAGAGCGTTAGGCAGGGAAGAAGACAAAAAAACTGCTTCTGCTGCTAGCGATTTGGCCTGCACAACACACCAGTCACTGTGTGTGCAGTGCAAGGGGAGGCTATATAGTGGTGTATCAGTGGTGTTGGTTGTTGGGCTGCCTTCTAAGGCTTCCTGACATTCCTGCATTGCTGTTTACCTACTGCTCCGCAAACTGCTTTTTTAAAAGCAATCCCAATTTTTTTTTTGTCCTGCTGAGAAGACAAAAAAACTGCTTCTGCTGCTAGCAATTTGGCCTGCACAACACACCAGTCACTGTGTGTGCAGTGCAAGGGGAGGCTATATAGTGGTGTATCAGTGGTGTTGGTTGTTGGGCTGCCTTCTAAGGCTTCCTGACATTCCTGCATTGCTGTTTACCCACTGCTCCGCAAACTGCTTTTTTAAAAGCAATCCAATCTCCCTTATCCTCTAGTCACTTTTGTCACAGCTGTGCCATCGAGGGTGTCACATAGCGCTCAGTTATTCATTGGGCCTCACACAATCCAAAAGTGTCCAGTGTCCAAAAGTGTGTGCAGAGATTCAAAATCTCCCTTATCCTCTAGTCACTTTGGTCACAGCTGTGCCATCGAGCCTGTCACATAGCGCTCAGATATCAGTGGGCCTCACACAATCCAAAAGTGTCCATCCAGTGTCCAAAAGTGTGTGCACAGATTCAAAATCTCCCTTATCCTCTAGTCACTTTGGTCACAGCTGTGCCATCGAGCCTGTCACATAGCGCTCAGATATCAGTGGGCCTCACACAATCCAAAAGTGTCCATCCAGTGTCCAAAAGTGTGTGCAGAGATTCAAAATCTCCCTTATCCTCTAGTCACTTTGGTCACAGCTGTGCCATCGAGCCTGTCACATAGCGCTCAGATATCAGTGGGCATCACACAATCCAAAAGTGTCCAGTGTCCAAAAGTGTGTGCAGAGATTCAAAATCTCCCTTATCCTCTAGTCACTTTGGTCACAGCTGTGCCATCGAGCCTGTCACATAGCGCTCAGATATCAGTGGGCCTCACACAATCCAAAAGTGTCCATCCAGTGTCCAAAAGTGTGTGCAGAGATTCAAAATCTCCCTTATCCTCTAGTCACTTTGGTCACAGCTGTGCCATCGAGCCTGTCACATAGCGCTCAGATATCAGTGGGCCTCACACAATCCAAAAGTGTCCAGTGTCCAAAAGTGTGTGCAGAGATTCAAAATCTCCCTTATCCTCTAGTCACTTTGGTCACAGCTGTGCCATCGAGCCTGTCACATAGCGCTCAGATATCAGTGGGCCTCACACAATCCAAAAGTGTCCAGTGTCCAAAAGTGTGTGCAGAGATTCAAAATCTCCCTTATCCTCTAGTCACTTTGGTCACAGCTGTGCCATCGAGCCTGTCACATAGCGCTCAGATATCAGTGGGCCTCACACAATCCAAAAGTGTCCATCCAGTGTCCAAAAGTGTGTGCAGAGATTCAAAATTTCCCTTATCCACTAGTCACTTTTGTCACAGCTGTGCCATCGAGCCTGTCACATAGCGCTCAGATATTCATTGGGCCTCACACAATCCAAAAGTGTCCAGTGTCCAAAAGTTTGTGCAGAGATTCAAAATCTCCCTTATCCTCTAGTCACTTTGATCACAGCTGTGCCATCGAGCCTGTCACATAGCGCTCAGATATCAGTGGGCCTCACACAATCCAAAAGTGTCCATCCAGTGTCCAAAAGTGTGTGAAGAGATTCAAAATCTCCCTTATCCTCTAGTCACTTTGGCCACAGCTGTGCCATCGAGCCTGTCACATAGTGCTCAGATATCAGTGGGCCTCACACAATCCAAAAGTGTCCATCCAGTGTCCAAAAGTGTGTGCAGAGATTCAAAATCTCCCTTATCCTCTAGTCACTTTTGTCACAGCTGTGCCATCGAGCCTATCACATAGCGCTCAGATATTCATTGGGCCTCACACAATCCAAAAGTGTCCAGTGTCCAAAAGTGTGTGCAGAGATTCAAAATCTCCCTTATCCTCTAGTCACTTTGGTCACAGCTGTGCCATCGAGCCTGTCACATAGCGCTCAGATATCAGTGGGCCTCACACAATCCAAAAGTGTCCATCCAGTGTCCAAAAGTGTGTGCAGAGATTCAAAATCTCCCTTATCCTCTAGTCACTTTGGTCACAGCTGTGCCATCGAGCCTGTCACATAGCGCTCAGATATCAGTGGGCATCACACAATCCAAAAGTGTCCAGTGTCCAAAAGTGTGTGCAGAGATTCAAAATCTCCCTTATCCTCTAGTCACTTTGGTCACAGCTGTGCCATCGAGCCTGTCACATAGCGCTCAGATATCAGTGGGCCTCACACAATCCAAAAGTGTCCATCCAGTGTCCAAAAGTGTGTGCAGAGATTCAAAATCTCCCTTATCCTCTAGTCACTTTGGTCACAGCTGTGCCATCGAGCCTGTCACATAGCGCTCAGATATCAGTGGGCCTCACACAATCCAAAAGTGTCCAGTGTCCAAAAGTGTGTGCAGAGATTCAAAATCTCCCTTATCCTCTAGTCACTTTGGTCACAGCTGTGCCATCGAGCCTGTCACATAGCGCTCAGATATCAGTGGGCCTCACACAATCCAAAAGTGTCCAGTGTCCAAAAGTGTGTGCAGAGATTCAAAATCTCCCTTATCCTCTAGTCACTTTGGTCACAGCTGTGCCATCGAGCCTGTCACATAGCGCTCAGATATCAGTGGGCCTCACACAATCCAAAAGTGTCCATCCAGTGTCCAAAAGTGTGTGCAGAGATTCAAAATTTCCCTTATCCACTAGTCACTTTTGTCACAGCTGTGCCATCGAGCCTGTCACATAGCGCTCAGATATTCATTGGGCCTCACACAATCCAAAAGTGTCCAGTGTCCAAAAGTGTGTGCAGAGATTCAAAATCTCCCTTATCCTCTAGTCACTTTGATCACAGCTGTGCCATCGAGCCTGTCACATAGCGCTCAGATATCAGTGGGCCTCACACAATCCAAAAGTGTCCATCCAGTGTCCAAAAGTGTGTGAAGAGATTCAAAATCTCCCTTATCCTCTAGTCACTTTGGTCACAGCTGTGCCATCGAGCCTGTCACATAGTGCTCAGATATCAGTGGGCCTCACACAATCCAAAAGTGTCCATCCAGTGTCCAAAAGTGTGTGCAGAGATTCAAAATCTCCCTTATCCTCTAGTCACTTTTGTCACAGCTGTGCCATCGAGCCTATCACATAGCGCTCAGATATTCATTGGGCCTCACACAATCCAAAAGTGTCCAGTGTCCAAAAGTGTGTGCAGAGATTCAAAATCTCCCTTATCTTCTAGTCACTTTGGTCACAGCTGTGCCATCGAGCCTGTCACATAGCGCTCAGATATCAGTGGGCCTCACACAATCCAAAAGTGTCCATCCAGTGTCCAAAAGTGTGTGCAGAGATTCAAAATCTCCCTTATCCTCTAGTCACTTTGGTCACAGCTGTGCCATCGAGCCTGTCACATAGCGCTCAGATATCAGTGGGCCTCACACAATCCAAAAGTGTCCATCCAGTGTCCAAAAGTGTGTGCAGAGATTCAAAATCTCCCTTATCCTCTAGTCACTTTGGTCACAGCTGTGCCATCGAGCCTGTCACATAGCGCTCAGATATCAGTGGGCCTCACACAATCCAAAAGTGTCCAGTGTCCAAAAGTGTGTGCAGAGATTCAAAATCTCCCTTATCCTCTAGTCACTTTGGTCACAGCTGTGCCATCGAGCCTGTCACATAGCGCTCAGATATCAGTGGGCCTCACACAATCCAAAAGTGTCCAGTGTCCAAAAGTGTGTGCAGAGATTCAAAATCTCCCTTATCCTCTAGTCACTTTGGTCACAGCTGTGCCATCGAGCCTGTCACATAGCGCTCAGATATCAGTGGGCCTCACACAATCCAAAAGTGTCCATCCAGTGTCCAAAAGTGTGTGCAGAGATTCAAAATTTCCCTTATCCTCTAGTCACTTTTGTCACAGCTGTGCCATCGAGCCTGTCACATAGCGCTCAGATATTCATTGGGCCTCACACAATCCAAAAGTGTCCAGTGTCCAAAAGTGTGTGCAGAGATTCAAAATCTCCCTTATCCTCTAGTCACTTTGATCACAGCTGTGCCATCGAGCCTGTCACATAGCGCTCAGATATCAGTGGTCCTCACACAATCCAAAAGTGTCCATCCAGTGTCCAAAAGTGTGTGCAGAGATTCAAAATCTCCCTTATCCTCTAGTCACTTTGGTCACAGCTGTGCCATCGAGCCTGTCACATAGCGCTCAGATATCAGTGGGCCTCACACAATCCAAAAGTGTCCATCCAGTGTCCAAAAGTGTGTGCAGAGATTCAAAATCTCCCTTATCCTCTAGTCACTTTTGTCACAGCTGTGCCATCGAGCCTATCACATAGCGCTCAGATATTCATTGGGCCTCACACAATCCAAAAGTGTCCAAAAGTGTGTGCAGAGATTCAAAATCTCCCTTATCCTCTAGTCACTTTGGTCACAGCTGTGCCATCGAGCCTGTCACATAGCGCTCAGATATCAGTGGGCCTCACACAATCCAAAAGTGTCCAGTGTCCAAAAGTGTGTGCAGAGATTCAAAATCTCCCTTATCCTCTAGTCACTTTGGTCACAGCTGTGCCATCGAGCCTGTCACATAGCGCTCAGATATCAGTGGGCCTCACACAATCCAAAAGTGTCCATCCAGTGTCCAAAAGTGTGTGCAGAGATTCAAAATCTCCCTTATCCTCTAGTCACTTTTGTCACAGCTGTGCCATCGAGCCTGTCACATAGCGCTCAGATATTCATTGGGCCTCACACAATCCAAAAGTGTCCAGTGTCCAAAAGTGTGTGCAGAGATTCAAAATCTCCCTTATCCTCTAGTCACTTTGATCACAGCTGTGCCATCGAGCCTGTCACATAGCGCTCAGATATCAGTGGGCCTCACACAATCCAAAAGTGTCCAGTGTCCACAAGTGTCTGCAGAAATTCAAAATCTCCCCTGTCCTATAGACACCTTGTACCTTGTTTTACATTACTATATAGTTTGTTGGATTTTGTCTACATTTCTACCAAAAATGAGGAAGGCTGGTGGAAGAGGCCGTGGAATTGGGCGGGGGTTGGCAGCTGGTAATGATGGTGTTGGTGGTGGATCTGATGGTAGTGGCAAGAGCAAAATAGGACCGAATGCAGGAGGTGCTGACCCTGCGTCATCGTCTGGCTACATAAGGCCTCGAACGCTTAGTTTTCTAGGAGTTGGCAAACCGCTTTTAAAGCCAGAGCATCAGGAAAAAGTTTTGTCTTACATTGCTGACTCAGCCTCCAGTTCTATCGCCTCCTCTTCTTCAGTTGTAAAAAGTAAAAGCACTGAGTCGTCATTGGAGGCTCATGTTCATGAACCACACCTTTCCTTGTGTCCTTCACCCCAACCAAGATTGAAGGATGACGCAGGCCATACTACTGATTACTCCATGGAGCTGTTTTCACATACCATGCCTGGATTATCAAGTGAAATGGTGAATTACCCAGGCCAAGATGAATCTGACATGGAGTGCACTGATGCACAGCCGCTGATGGATGATTCTGCTGGTACATTCACTCAGAGCACTACATTGTCCTCGCAGTGTACAGAGCCAGATTCTGACCCTGATGAGACTCAGGTGCCCCTTCCCGCACACTATACCACCATACACGGTGACACAGAGGAAGGTGCACATGACATAGAAGAGGAGGTGATGGATGACCCAGTTGTTGACCCAGATTGGCATCCATTGGGGGAAGAGGGTGCTGCTTCCAATAGCTCAGATGAGGAGCATCCACAGCAGACATCGACATCGCAACAGCTGTTATCTGGCAGGCCCGGAGCACTCCAAAGACAGGTTCCAAACATCAAAAGAGTTGCTGGACAGCTTGTCCAGAGGGTCAAAAGATCACAGCGTGCTAGGCCGCAAAATGTCTGCCAAAGTAGGAAGAGTGCAGTGTGGCACTTTTTTGAACAAAATCCTCATGATCAGGACAAGGTTATCTGTAAGAAGTGCGCAAAGACCTTTAGCCGAGGGAAAAATCTGAAAAATTTGAATACCAGTTGCATGCTTAGACATTTAACCAGCATGCACTTGCAAGCGTGGACACAACACCAAACCTCAAGTGCCACATGTGCAACTGATCACAACGAAGGTAGTCAGCAACGCTACATTGTTTCCCCCACTGTAAGCCCACCAGTTAGCACAGCAGCAAATGTTGACGCAAGACCACAGCAGTCAGGGAATCCCACTGTTATATCAACGAAAGACTGATTCTAGGCCATCAGAAAGAACACCAACTCCATCACCATCATCAACCCTCTCTCAGTCCGCCCTGTCCACCGCTACTTCCACCATATGCAGCTCTCAAGTCCAGCTCACCCTACCAGACACTATGAGTAGGTCAAGAAAGTACTCAGTCTCTCATCCGCGTACACTGCGTTTGAACGCCCACATTGCCAAACTAATCTCGTTTGAGATGATGCCCTTTCGGTTGGTGGAAAGCACAGCTTTCCGCGAACTCATGGCCTATGCAGTACCACGCTATGACCTACCCAGTCGCCACTTCTTCTCTCGCAAAGCCATCCCAGCCCTCCACCATCATGTGAAAGACCGCATTGTCCATGCACTCAAGCAGTCAGTGAGCGGAAAGGTGCACCTCACAACTGATGCATGGTCCAGTCGGCATGGCCAGGGCCGTTACGTGTCCATCACTGCGCACTGGGTTAATGTGGTGGATGCAGGGTCCACAGGGGACAGCGGTGGTGGGACAGTGCTGCCTAGCCCACGGTATAGGAAACAGTTGGCTGTAGGCGTTCGACCCTCCTCCTCCTCCTCCTCCTCCAGAAGCGAAAGCTCGTCCACAGAGCGCAGTCGTACGAGCACTCCATCTGCAGCTGCCACTGTTGCACACAATGTGTCCCCCTATCGAGCAGCTAGTGGAAAGCGTCAGCAGGCTGTGTTGCAGATGATGTGTTTGGGCGACAGACACACCGCCGAGGTGCTGGCCGAGTACTTGAAGCGGCAAACTGAGTCATGGCTGGGCAGTGTACATCTTGAGGCAGGCAAGGTAGTTAGTGATAACGGCCGTAATTTTGTGGCAGCCATAGCCCTTTCAAAACTCAGCCACATACCTTGCTTGGCTCACACCTTGAACCTGGTGGTGCAGTGCTTCCTCAAAAATTATCCGGAGTTAACAGCCCTGCTCCAGAAGGTGCGAAGACTGTGCGCGCACATCCGCCGGTCGCCTGTACACTCCGTTCGTATGCAGAAGCTGCAGCGATTGCTCCACCTTCCCAACCACCGCCTCATTATCGACATTGCAACAAGGTGGAACTCCACCCTGCACATGGTGGAGCGGCTGTGCGAGCAGAGGCAGGCCATAATGCATTTGTGGGAGGATACACGGCCAGGCACTTTGAGAGCAGACATGGAGTTGACAGGTGTGCAGTGGTCGAAGCTGAAAGACCTCTGTAAAGTCCTTCAGTGTTTTGAGGAATGCACACGGCTGGTAAGCGCAGACGACGCCATCCTAAGCATGAGCATCCCACTTATGTGTCTGCTCATGCAAACTTTGACACACCTTAAGGAGCAGGTGTCTGCAGCCAATGTTGATGAGGAGGAAGAGGAGGAGGGAATCCTTGATGACATTCAGCCATTGTCTGCTCAGGGACCTCTCCTGGACGAGGTGGAGGAAGAAGAGGAGGAGGAGGATGATGATGGGGATGATTACTTAGGGGAGGAGGATGCATCTCGTGGGGCAAGTGAAAATGTTGGCGTGGCAAGGTCTGGTACAGGGTTTGTGCGTGACTGGAGGGATGTGGATTTGCCAGAAAGTGCTCCTCCACCCAGCACTCGCAGTGCATCATTGACACCGGGAACATTGGCCCACATGTCAGATTATGCCTTGCGGATCCTAAAAAGGGACCCCCGCATTGCCAAAATGATGAACGATGACGACTACTGGTTGGCCAGCATCCTGGATCCACGCTATAAAGGCAAATTACAAAACATCATGCCACAGGAGAACCTTGACCTAATATTGGCTAATAAACAAGCAACTCTGGTAAATCGGTTGCTTGAGGCATTCCCAGCACACAGCAGCGGTGATGGTTCTCACACGAGCCATACGGGCCGGGGGCAGCTTGGCAGAGGTGTTCGTGGTGCACACAGCAGAAGTGGCGTTGGAGACAGGGGTTTCATGACAATGTTGTGGACTGATTTTTCAAATACCGCTCACACAACTGGTAATACTGCATCGATGGAAAGTGACAGGAGACAGCAGTTGTCAACTATGGTTACAAACTACTTTTCCTCCCATATCGATGTTCTCCCACACAGGTCATTCCCCTTTGACTATTGGGCCGCTAAACTGGACACCTGGCCTGAATTGGCCCAATATGCCTTACAGGAGCTCGCTTGCCCAGCTGCAAGTGTGCTATCGGAAAGAGTCTTCAGTGCAGCTGGATCAATCCTGACAGAAAAAAGGACCCGTCTGTCAACCCAAAATGTGGATGATCTAACCTTCATTAAAATGAACCACGCATGGGTTTCCAAGGATTTTGTCCCACCTTCCCCTGATGACACATAGGGTGACAGAAAAATGGCTTGCTTTGGTCCACCTCTTCCTGGTACTTCACCTATTTCGCCTTTTGCATCAGCTGAATGTCCAACATCAACATATGCCACTTTCTAAAACTCCCTAACTGTGCTGCCTCCCCCCCCATGGCCGGGGTCACCACCTAGCGCATGACACCATGCGAGTGCCGTTGCCCTGGACAGGTGGGTAGGCCGACTCTTGGGCGCGGGCACTGGCACAGGGTCCCTCATAGTGCAATCAAGTGTCTCTGACGTCAGACACACCACTGTACTATGAGGGGCCCAGTGCCAGTACCGACGCCCACGAGTGGGCAACCCTTGCTTGGGCAGGGCCCCAGCATTTGCAATCTTTACCTCTCCCTGCTCCTCCGCTGTGTAATCTGGGCCGTCAAATCCATACTGTGCCTGACACCGTCTGAGCCTGCCTCCTGATGTATAGACATATATTTTGAATGTGTCCGCTATCCATACATGTTATCCGGGGATACGGTACCCTTTCTAACCTTTGTGCAATCACGTGCAATCCATACTGGGCCTAACACCGTCTGAGCCTGCCTCCTGAGACATATATTTTGAATGTGTACGCTATCCATACATGTTATCCGGGGATACGGTACCCTTTCTAACCTTTGTGCAATCACGTGCAATCCATACTGGGCCTAACACCGTCTGAGCCTGGCTCCTGAGACATATATTTTGAATGTGTACGGTATCCATACATTTTATCCGGGGAAATGGTACCCTTTCTAACCTTTGTGCAATCACGTGCAATCCATACTGGGCCTAACACCGTCTGAGCCTGCCTCCTGATGTATAGACATATATTTTGAATGTGTACGCTATCCATACATGTTATCTGGGGATACGGTACCCTTTCTAACCTTTGTGCAATCACGTGCAATCCATACTGGGCCTAACACCGTCTGAGCCTGCCTCCTGAGACATATATTTTGAATGTGTACGCTATCCATACATGTTATCCGGGGAAACGGTACCCTTTCTAACCTTTGTGCAATCACGTGCAATCCATACTGGGCCTAACACCGTCTGAGCCTGCCTCCTGATGTATAGACATATATTTTGAATGTGTACGCTATCCATACATGTTATCTGGGGATACGGTACCCTTTCTAACCTTTGTGCAATCACGTGCAATCCATACTGGGCCTAACACCGTCTGAGCCTGCCTCCTGAGACATATATTTTGAATGTGTACGCTATCCATACATGTTATCCGGGGATACGGTACCCTTTCTAACCTTTGTGCAATCACGTGCAATCCATACTGGGCCTAACACCGTCTGAGCCTGCCTCCTGAGACATATATTTTGAATGTGTACGCTATCCATACATGTTATCCGGGGAAACGGTACCCTTTCTAACCTTTGTGCAATCACGTGCAATCCATACTGGGCCTAACACCATCTGAGCCTGCCTCCTGATGTATAGACATATATTTTGAATGTGTACGCTATCCATACATGTTATCTGGGGATACGGTACCCTTTCTAACCTTTGTGCAATCACGTGCAATCCATACTGGGCCTAACACCGTCTGAGCCTGCCTCCTGAGACATATATTTTGAATGTGTACGCTATCCATACATGTTATCCGGGGATACGGTACCCTTTCTAACCTTTGTGCAATCACGTGCAATCCATACTGGGCCTAACACCGTCTGAGCCTGCCTCCTGAGACATATTTTGAATGTGTACGCTATCCATACATGTTATCTGGGGATACAGTACCCTTTCTAACCTTTGTGCAATCACGTGCAATCCATACTGGGCCTAACACCGTCTGAGCCTGCCTCCTGAGACATATATTTTGAATGTGTACGCTATCCATACATGTTATCCGGGGATATGGTACCCTTTCTAACCTTTGTGCAATCACGTGCAATCCATACTGGGCCTAACACCGTCTGAGCCTGCCTCCTGAGACATATATTTTGAATGTGTACGCTATCCATACATGTTATCTGGGGATACGGTACCCTTTCTAACCTTTGTGCAATCACGTGCAATCCATACTGGGCCTAACACCGTCTGAGCCTGCCTCCTGAGACATATATTTTGAATGTATACGCTATCCATACATGTTATCTGGGGATACGGTACCCTTTCTAACCTTTGTGCAATCACGTGCAATCCATACTGGGCCTAACACCGTCTGAGAATGATAGATGGGGCCCACCATACACTGGAACATTCCAAAGGTGGACATCAGACACTGGAGCAGCATTTACAGGGCCCATTATACACTAGAGCATTAGAAGAGTCTTGAGGAGATCATTTGCATATTCCCAGTGCCTTCTGGGATAAGTGAAGAGTCTCCGCGAGCTCAACGATCACTGGGTTTTGGCCGTTGCAGCTGAAAAGAGGAAATCGGAAAACCAGGGGAAGAGTCTTGAGGAGATCATTTGCATATTCCCAGTGCCTTCTGGGATAAGTGAAGAGTCTCCGCGAGCTCAACGATCACTGGGTTTTGGCCGTTGCAGCTGAAAAGAGGAAATCGGAAAACCAGGGGAAGAGTCTTGAGGAGATCATTTGCATATTCCCAGTGCCTTCTGGGATAAGTGAAGAGTCTCCGCGAGCTCAACGATCACTGGGTTTTGGCCGTTGCAGCTGAAAAGAGGAAATCGGAAAACCAGGGGAAGAGTCTTGAGGAGATCATTTGCATATTCCCAGTGCCTTCTGGGATAAGTGAAGAGTCTCCGCGAGCTCAACGAGCACCTATCGGCGCGCGAATTTGGGCTCGTCTTTCATCGTTTTTAAGAAATCTCAAGATGGAAGAGGCCAGGAGCAATTTGGTGAGCTGCATTTCTTGCTACATGTTCACAGACTTACCAGTGGAAAAGCCAAACTTCACATGCCACAAATGCAAGCTTGTGTCCCTGTTGGAGGAAAAGTTGCAAAATCTCGAAGAGAGGTTAGCTACGTTGAAGATCATTAAGGAAGGTGAAGAGTTCTTGGACAGAGCAGAATTATCTCTTCATGTTACAGAAAGAGAAGAAATTCGAAGTGCACCTGAAGAAACAGAGGAATGGAGACATGTGACCCAGAGAAGCAGGAGGATCAGGAGGCAGTCAGCACCCATACTGCTCAGAAACCAGTACCAGGCTCTCACGCAGGAAAACGATGAAGAAATACATCAGGGTAAGACTTTGCCAACAAGCAGCAACCTTGTACGCCTTCAGAGTCCTCCTGGATGGAGAAAGAAAAATGTTGTGAAGAAGAAACGGAGAGTGGTGGTCATGGGGGATTCCCTGTTGAGAGGAACAGAGGCCGCTATCTGCAGACCGGATATCACTTCAAGAGAAATGTGTTGTCTTCCAGGTGCAAAAATTAAAGATGTGTCTGACAGGATATCAGGACTCTTCAGACCTACAGATGACTACCCATTCCTGCTACTACATGTGGGGACAAATGACACTGCAAGAAACGACCTGGAAACCATCTGCAGAGACTTTGAAGACTTAGGCAAGAAAGTGAAAGAACTGGGAGCGCAGGTGGTCTTCTCTTCCATCCTCCCAGTGGATGGCCATGGAACAAGGAGGTGGAATAAGATTCTGCAGGTGAACAACTGGCTACGTCGATGATGCCGTCAGCAACGATTTGGATTTCTGGATCACGGAGTGAACTACTTATACGATGGACTACTTGCTAGAGATGGGGTGCACCTTACGAAGACTGGAAAGCAGGTATTTGGAAGTCGCCTTGCTACACTTGTAAGGAGAGCTTTAAACTAGAACAACATGGGAAGGGAAGCAAAAGACCACAAAAAGCCATACACCTGACAAATGCTATTGAGAACTCTGCTATTAGAAGTGGAAAGGAAGAACAAAGACGAAAGAATCTAATTAATAAAAATATTGGAGAAAGAGAAACCAATCACAAACTAAAATGTTTCTATACTAATGCACAAAGCATGGGCAACAAACAAGGAGAATTGGAACTACTAACACAGGAAAAGAAATATGATGTCATTGGAATCACTGAAACTTGGTGGGACAATACACATGATTGGAATACAAGACTAGAAGGATACAACTTATTTGCAAGAAACAGACTTGATAAACGAGGAGGGGGTGTCGCATTGTATGTTAGAAACGCGTATATCTGCACAGAGATTGAAGCTTCAGAGACTGGGAGTTCTGTGGAAACTGTTTGGGTAAGAATACAAGGACAGAACAATGGAAAGGACACCATTGTAGGCATTTACTACAGGCCGCCTGTGCAAGCTGAAGCTATGGATGAACTCTTTATGCATCAAATGGCCAAGTTCTCCAAAAAATATGACATAGTTGTCATGGGAGATTTCAACTATCCAGACATTTGTTGGGAATCTCTCTCAGGCAAAACTAACAGGTCAAGGAAATTCTTATCCTCTCTTGCTGACAACTTTATCTTCCAAAAGGTAAGGGAGAAAACAAGGGGAACTGCTACCTTGGATCTAATCCTTATAAACAGGGAGGAAATGGTTGAGGAGGTAAAAGTGGCTGGGACCCTAGGAGGTAGCGACCATGCTATTTTAGAATTTTGGATAACTAGAGGCGGAAGACCTGTGAAGACTCAGACGTCAAGGTTAGATTTCAGAAAGGCAGATTTTAAGGGATTCAGAAAGAGAATTGGTGGGATTCAATGGCTGGATATCCTTAAAGACAAAAATGTCCAGGAAGGATGGGAAATCTTGAAAAATGAAATTCTCAAAGCACAGTTGTTAACAATTCCGAAAAGAGGGAAGAATAGGAAGCAGTTAAGGAAACCAGGATGGATGAACACAGAACTTAAGCACATGCTAAAAAGGAAGAAAAAAATGTTTATAAAATGGAAAGAGGGAGGCATATCTAAAGAAGAATATAATGCTGTCTGCAGAACCTGCAGGGCACAAATCAGATTATCTAAAGCTGAAAATGAATTGAGGCTTGCAAGAGATGTCAAAAGCAATAATAAAGGATTTTGGGGATATGTCAAAAGTAAAAGAAAAGTCAAAGATGCTATAGGATTTTTACAGGATGAAAATGATGAAATGGTAAGACAGGATGTTGAGAAGGCTGAACTTTTAAATTCCTATTTTGCATCTGTTTTCTCTCAGAAAGGAAATGTAACATCAACTGTTATTCACTGTCCTATTAAGGGAATAGAAGAATCCAGGATATCTATAAACAGGAAGATAGTGAGGAAACACTTAGCTAGCCTAAATGAATTCAAGTCTCCAGGTCCAGATGAATTACACCCCAGAGTACTGAAGGAGATAGCAGAAGAAATTTTTGAACCCCTCTCTATAATCTTTGAAAATTCTTGGAGAACAGGAGAAGTGCCAGAAGACTGGAGAAGAGCAAATGTTGTTCCTATCTTCAAAAAGGGGAAGAAGGTGGACCCAGGTAACTATAGGCCGGTGAGTCTGACTTCTATACCAGGAAAGATCCTTGAACAAATTATTAAACAACATGTATGTCAATACCTGGATAAGAATGAAGTGATTAAACAGAGTCAGCATGGGTTTGTAACTAATAAGTAGTGTTGAGCATTCCGATACCGCAAGTATCGGGTATCGGCCGATATTAGCGGTATCGGAATTCCGATACTTAATTCCGATACTTTTGTCATATCGGATTCCGGAATCGGAATCGGAATAGGAAGTTCCCATCATGCTATGAGCCTGCTTGCTTTGATTAAGCCAATGGGAATCCTCCGAAGTGTGGGCACATCCTGTTAGGCATGTAGGCATGTTAACTATTGGCATGGCTGTGATTGGCTGCCGAAATGATGTCATGATGCACTATAAAAGCCACCGCAGCCGCCATTTCTGGTCACTCTGCTGTGAATTCAGTTAGGGACAGGCTGCTGTAGAAGACTGTGAGGGACAGTTAGAAATAGCGATTCCACCAAACATCTAGTGCTTTACCCAGGCTACATAAACCACCACTGTAGCCTTCTTTGCCCTAGCAGCAGTGTTCACAGCTGTCTGCAAGGGCTGTGTGAGTGCAGCTCACGCTGTGGAGTGGGTCCTGCAGCCACGTCAGGCTGTAGGCCACCCAGTGTGATCACTGCTGCCTCATACATCTTTTATTTTTTGAGCTGCATTTTTTACATAATTTCAATCTAGTGTGCTTCCATCCGTATCCATATACGTTGGTTGCAAACACTAGTAGTAGACAGCGGAGCCTTTCTGCAGCCTTTCAGTGCTAGTGTCCACTTTGCTGCACTGTTCACGGCTGTCTGAGAGGTCTCTGACTGTGTGTGAGTGCAGCTCACGCTGAGTAGTGTGTCCTGCAGCTACGTCTGGCTGTAGGACGCTCAGCGTGCGTCAGTGCCTCACACATATTTTTATTTGAGTGCAGCTCATTTTTTCTTCTATTAGTGTGCATCCATCCGTCTCCATCTACGGTGGTTGCAAACACTATAAAGGAGTACACAGCGGAGCCTTTCTGCAGCCTGTCAGTGCCAGTGCCCACTTAGCTGCACTGTTGACGGCTGTCTGAGAGGCCTCTGACTGTGTGTGAGTGCAGCTCACGCTGAGTAGAGTGTCCTGCAGCTACGTCTGGTTGTAGGACGCTCAACGTGCGTCACTGCCTCACACATATTTGTCTTTGAGTGCAGCTCATTTTTTCTTCTCCTATTAGTGTGCATCCATCCGTATCCATCAACATTGGTTGGTTGCAAACACTATATAGGAGTAGATAGAGGAGCCTTTTTTTCTGGCTTGTGCCCTGCCGGCGCAGCCAGATTAGTATTACCCAATTTTTTTGGAGCCTCATCTTTTGCATTGTAGGTTACCTGCCTGCATTGTAATAGCTCCAAAAAGTTGGTGATACTATCAGTTTCAATTCTTTGTTCACATACTTTGAGTTTGTTTCCAACAAAGAAACCACAAAAAAAGTTCACCAAACACTACATTTGGAACTTGTGTAGGCCACATCAGCTCCTATTAAAGTCTAGTCCACACACACACACTTCATAAAATTAGTGTTTCTTGTACCTGTAACCAGCTGTTCAGGAATAAGCACACTAAGGCCCCCCTTTGTACTTTTTTGCCTATCTTAAGCAGTCTTGCAAGATGAAGAAGGCAGGGAGTAAGGCGCGTGGGCGTGGGCGTGGAGTTTCAGCAGGGAGAGGACGTGGGGATTCTGCAGGGAGAGGACGTGGGGATTCTACAGGTAGAGGACGTGGGGATTCTGGGCCTGCTGCGGGCACCAGTGGATCAGCATCCCCCAGTTTTAGCAGGCAACAGTCCTTTATGCGCAGCTTTGTAGGACCTCAACGTACCCCACTGCTGCGGGAGGAACAAATTGAAGCCGTTGTCGGATGGATGGCAGCTAACGCATCGACTTCAATTACTTCCGCATCCTCTCAGGGTCAGAGCACCGAAGAGCAACCATCTGTCTCTTCACCACCTGCCAAAGTGCCCAGGCAGTCAGAGAGACATGGACAGGAGCCATCACAGTCTCTACTTCTGTTCTCGGAATCTGTTGGCTTGGAAAGAGGGGGCCAGCCAAGCAGCATTCCTGAATGTGAAGAAGAGGGAGTATGCAGTGATGCGCAACTTCTTTGTCCCTCTGAATCTGAAGAGGCGAGTGGGCCAGTGCCTATGGTCAGCACACCTCAGTACGCATCAGATGATGACGAGACTCAGTTGCCACTTTCTGGTGCGTACGGTGCTGGCGAGACAACCCCGGAGAAGCAGCTGTTTGAAGAGGGGAGGGAAGATGATGAGGTCCTTGACCCATCATGGCGTGAGCAACAGGAAGGTGGTGGGAGCAGCTCGGAGGAAGAGATTCCCCTACCGGCCAAAACAGGAGGCAGAGGGGGGGGAAGACTTGGTTGCCTGTACCCTCCACTTCGGCACCCGTTAGGAGCATTCCTCCTTCCAAAGGCAAACCGGGCGCTCACAAGAGTTGCAGTGCGTGGTCCTTTTTTGACACAGTTGCAGATGACATTTGCTTTGTCAAATGCAAGCTGTGTCATCAGAGAGTCAAAAGAGGGAGAAATGTCAGCAACCTCAATACCACAAATATGTGGAAACATGTGCGCACCAAGCACGAGTTGGAGTTGCAGAGACACCCTGAAGACGTAGGCCAACGTACAGCACCACCTACCACCTCTTCAGTTCGTGTTGGGCCCTCTTCCTCCAGCTCACACACTGCTGGTTCGGCTTCCTCACAGGATCGCCAAGGAAGAACCTCTGCCACTGTTGTCCGGAGACCCTGTCAGATTACACCCATAGCAGCACGTTCCCATCCATCACAGCCATCGGTAGCACAGGCATGGGATAAAAGGCGCCCTTACTCGGCAAACCATCCCCGGGCACAGTCTCTGAATGCTGGCATTGCCAAACTTCTGGCAGTTGAAATGCTGTCATTCAGGCTGGTGGACACTGACACCTTCTGGGACTTAATGGCATTGGCAGTCCCCCAATACAACGTGCCCAGCCGCTTTTATTTCAGCAGGCGAGCCGTCCCTGCCCTGCAGAAACATGTTGAGGGCAAAATAAAACATGCGCTACTAAACTACGTTAGTAGTAAGGTCCACCTGACCACCGATGCGTGGACCAGTAACCATGGACAGGGACGATACCTTTCCCTCACTGCCCACTGGGTCAATGTTGTGGAGCCGGGTACGGATCTGGAGAGTGGAGCTGTACGTGTTCTTCCAACGCCACGGATTGCAGGACTCCAGTCTGTACACATAGACTCCTCCTCCTACTCAAGTTCCTCAGAAACAGCAGAGCAGGAGCCTGTTACGACCGATATGAGCACAGCCGTGGCCAAACGTCAACAGGCTGTACTCAAATTAATTTCTTTGGGGAATCGAAGCCACACAGCGCAGGAGCTCTGGAATGCTATCAAGCTGGAGAGCGATGTGTGGTTTGGGCCAGCGAATCTCCAGCCGGGCTTGGTAGTGTGTGACAATGGCCGAAATCTGGTGGCAGCTCTTGGCCTAGGCAACCTCACACACATCCCATGTCTGGCACATGTTCTTAACTTGGTCGTGCAGAGCTTTCTGAGGGACTATCCGGATCTTGATGCACTGTTGCACAAGGTCCGCATAGAGTGCGCTCACTTGCGACGTTCCAGCACGGCAAGATCGCGCCTCGCTGCTCTGCAGCGACGATTTGGCCTTCCGGAACATCGCATCATATGTGACCTACCCACCCGGTGGAATTCAACGTTACATATGTTGGAGCGGTTGTGTGAGCAGCAGGCAGCAGTCATGGAGTACCAGCTGCATCAGGCGCAAACAAGTCGCACTGTGCGCCGTTCACACTTCAGCACCATTGAGTGGGCCTCTATGAAGGACATCTGCCTCGTTTTGCGTGCCTTCGATGAATCCACGCGGATGGCGAGTGCAGATGATGCACTAGTCAGCATGACTGTCCCCCTTATCTGCCTGCTTCAACAAACACTGCAAGCACTAAGGGATGAGGTTTCAGAAGAGGTGGAGGATGAGGAGTCCCAAATGCCATCTGCTTCTGGACAGTCTGCGCTACGTGTTTCCTCACAAAGGCCTAGGCAGGGGACACTTTGTGAGGAGGATGAGGAGGAGTCGATGGAGGAGGAAGACATCTCTCCAGAGGAGGGAGGTACACAAACCTTTACTCAGTATGTACAGCGAGGGTGGGGTGATGCAGAGCAGGCCGAGGTCACGCCTCAAACAGGGGACAGCGGTTCTTTGGCAGTTGGGAGTCTGCAGCACATGGTTGATTTCATGCTGCAGTGCCTGAGAAACGACCGCCGCATCGCCCACATTCTCGTCTCGGCTGATTATTGGGTGTACACCCTCCTAGATCCTCGCTACCGGGACAGCGTACAAAGGCTCATACCAACGTTGAACCGGGAGCGTAAAATGCGGGAGTACGAAGAGTCACTGGTGCAGTCCATAATGTTTTCCATTCCACCCGACAGCATTGTTGCTAGTGCTTTACAAAGCAGCTCTGTGCGTCGAGGCAGTGGAGGAAACTCTGCACAAAGAGGGAGCAGAGGCAGCGCCGCAGCACAAGGCAAGACCACTATGGCCCAAATGTGGCAAAGTTTTGTGTGTCCACCACAATTGTCTACACCATCAGCGACGCCTCGAGTCAGCAGGAGGCAACGCTTCCGTCAGATGGTGTCAGACTACATGTCTTGCCCTGTCGCTGTACTCCCAGATGGCTCTTCCCCCTTCAAGTTTTGGGTCTCTAAGCTGGATACATGGCCAGAGCTTAGCCAGTATGCATTGGAGGTGCTGGCTTGCCCTGCTGCCAGTGTATTATCGGAACGTGTCTTTAGTGCCGCAGGTGGTGTACTAACAGACCGTCGCACGCGACTATCTTCCGATAATGTTGACCGGCTGACTTTTCTGAAAATGAACAAGGCCTGGATCTCCAAAGACTTTGCCATTCCTCTTACAGACTAAATTAGTGGTTGGCAACTGTATCCAGGTCTGCTGGTGTGTTCATTTTTCTACCACCTGAACTATAATCCCTTTGCTTCAACACAGCCAGTTGTCGCTCAGATGTGTCGTCTGCACAGAGAAACACACTAGCTCCTGTGTTAGTGGGGTTCAGTAATGCCAGCTGATCCCCTGCTGTGTGGACGGCAAAGTCACCAGCTCCATCAACATTCAAACCACTACTGATTTTTAACCGTGCCCAACTTAGGTCTCTGGCTCCACTCTCTCTACTATTTCCCCTGACCTCCAACCCCGCCATCTACATCTCTGAAGTGGCGTCAGCACAATCTACACTTGTTCCTGTGTTCCTGTGGCTCAGTCCCATCAGTTTATCCCCTGATGTGTGTCCGGCAAGGTCTCCTGCTCTGTCCACATTCCCATAACCAGTAGTGGGAATGAGGACAGAGCTGGCGAACTTGCCGGACAAACATCAGGGGATCAACTGACGGGACTGAGCACCAGTAACACAGGAACAAGTGTAGATTGTGCTGACGCCACTTCAGAGATGTAGCTGGCGGGGTTGGAGGCCAGGGTAAATAGTAGAGACAGTGGAGCCAGAGGCCTAAGTGGAGCATGGTTAGAATCAGTAGTAGTCCACAACCTCCATAAAAACCGCTGCCCATTGGCCTCTGCATGCGGCATGCGTAATCCTGGGCTCCAACAGCTTCAGTTGGTGTTCAGATGTGTCGTCTCCACAGAGCCAAACACATTCGTTAGAGTGTTAGTGGGGTTCAGCACTGCCAGCTGTTCCCCTGCTGTGGAGATGGCAAGTCTCCTGCTGCCTTCACCTGCCAAAATCCAGTAGGCCACAGCCTGCTCCTCGCCTAATCCTGGGCTCCAACAGCGTCAGTTGGTGTTCAGAAGTGTCGTCTCCACAGAGCCAAACACCTTCGTTAGAGTGTTAGTGGGGTTCAGCACTGCCAGCTGTTCCCCTGCTGTGGAGATGGCAAGTCTCCTGCTGCCTTCACGTGCCAAAATCCAGTAGGCCCCAGCCTGCTCCTCGCCTAATCCTGGGCTCCAACAGCGTCAGTTGGTGTTCAGAAGTGTCGTCTCCACAGAGCCAAACACCTTCGTTAGAGTGTTAGTGGGGTGCAGCACTGCCAGCTGTTCCCCTGCTGTGGAGATGGCAAGTCTCCTGCTGCCTTCACCTGCCAAAATCCAGTAGGCCCCAGCCTGCTCCTCGCCTAATCCTGGGCTCCAACAGCGTCAGTTGGTGTTCAGAAGTGTCGTCTCCACAGAGCCAAACACCTTCGTTAGAGTGTTAGTGGGGTTCAGCACTGCCAGCTGTTCCCCTGCTGTGGAGATGGCAAGTCTCCTGCTGCCTTCACCTGCCAAAATCCAGTAGGCCCCAGCCTGCTCCTCGCCTAATCCTGGGCTCCAACAGCGTCAGTTGGTGTTCAGAAGTGTCGTCTCCACAGAGCCAAACACCTTCGTTAGAGTGTTAGTGGGGTTCAGCACTGCCAGCTGTTCCCCTGCTGTGGAGATGGCAAGTCTCCTGCTGCCTTCACCTGCCAAAATCCAGTAGGCCCCAGCCTGCTCCTCGCCTAATCCTGGGCTCCAACAGCGTCAGTTGGTGTTCAGAAGTGTCGTCTCCACAGAGCCAAACACCTTCGTTAGAGTGTTAGTGGGGTTCAGCACTGCCAGCTGTTCCCCTGCTGTGGAGATGGCAAGTCTCCTGCTGCCTTCACCTGCCAAAATCCAGTAGGCCCCAGCCTGCTCCTCGCCTAATCCTGGGCTCCAACAGCGTCAGTTGGTGTTCAGAAGTGTCGTCTCCACAGAGCCAAACACCTTCGTTAGAGTGTTAGTGGGGTTCAGCACTGCCAGCTGTTCCCCTGCTGTGGAGATGGCAAGTCTCCTGCTGCCTTCACGTGCCAAAATCCAGTAGGCCACAGCCTGCTCCTCGCCTAATCCTGGGCTCCAACAGCGTCAGTTGGTGTTCAGAAGTGTCGTCTCCACAGAGCCAAACACATTCGTTCAAGTGTTAGTGGGGTTCATCATTGCCAGCTGATCCCCTGCTGTGGAGATGGCAGTCTCTCCTGCTGTCTCCGCATTACAAAGACAGTAGGCCTCTGCCTACACCCTCCTATTTCCTGGGCTTCAACACAGCCAGTTGTAGTTCGGAAGTGCCGTCCACACGGAAAGAGATACTTGCTCCCGTGTCTCAGTGGGGTTCAGTAACGTCAGCTGATCCCCTGCTGTGTGGATGGCAGTCTCTCCTGCTGTCACCTCATTCAAAATACAGTAGGCCTCTGCCTACACCCTCCTATTTCCTGGGCTTCAACACAGCCAGTTGTAGTTCGGAAGTGCCGTCCACACGGAAAGAGATACTTGCTCCCGTGTCTCAGTGGGGTTCAGTAACGTCAGCTGATCCTCTGCTGTGTGGATGGCAGTCTCTCCTGCTGTCACCTCATTCAAAATACAGTAGGCCTCTGCCTACACCCTCCTATTTCCTTGGCTTCAACACAGCCAGTTGTAGTTCGGAAGTGCCGTCCACACGGAAAGAGATACTTGCTCCCGTGTCTCAGTGGGGTTCAGTAACGTCAGCTGATCCCCTGCTGTGTGGATGGCAGTCTCTCCTGCTGTAAACTCATTCAAAATACAGTAGGCCTCTGCCTACACCCTCCTATTTCCTGGGCTTCAACACAGCCAGTTGTAGTTCGGAAGTGCCGTCCACACGGAAAGAGATACTTGCTCCCGTGTCTCAGTGGGGTTCAGTAATGTCAGCTGATCCCCTGCTGTGTGGATGGCAGTCTCTCCTGCTGTCACCTCATTCAAAATACAGTAGGCCTCTACCTACACCCTCCTATTTCCTGGGCTTCAACACAGCCAGTTGTAGTTCGGAAGTGCCGTCCACACGGAAAGAGATACTTGCTCCCGTGTCTCAGTGGGGTTCAGTAACGTCAGCTGATCCCCTGCTGTGTGGATGGCAGTCTCTCCTGCTGTAAACTCATTCAAAATACAGTAGGCCTCTGCCTACACCCTCCTATTTCCTGGGCTTCAACACAGCCAGTTGTAGTTCGGAAGTGCCGTCCACACGGAAAGAGATACTTGCTCCCGTGTCTCAGTGGGGTTCAGTAACGTCAGCTGATCCCCTGCTGTGTGGATGGCAGTCTCTCCTGCTGTCACCTCATTCAAAATACAGTAGGCCTCTGCCTACACCCTCCTATTTCCTGGGCTTCAACACAGCCAGTTGTAGTTCGGAAGTGCCGTCCACACGGAAAGAGATACTTGCTCCCGTGTCTCAGTGGGGTTCAGTAACGTCAGCTGATCCCCTGCTGTGTGGATGGCAGTCTCTCCTGCTGTCACCTCATTCAAAATACAGTAGGCCTCTGCCTACACCCTCCTATTTCCTGGGCTTCAACACAGCCAGTTGTAGTTCGGAAGTGCCGTCCACACGGAAAGAGATACTTGCTCCCGTGTCTCAGTGGGGTTCAGTAATGTCAGCTGATCCCCTGCTGTGTGGATGGCAGTCTCTCCTGCTGTCACCTCATTCAAAATACAGTAGGCCTCTGCCTACACCCTCCTATTTCCTGGGCTTCAACACAGCCAGTTGTAGTTCGGAAGTGCCGTCCACACGGAAAGAGATACTTGCTCCCGTGTCTCAGTGGGGTTCAGTAACGTCAGCTGATCCCCTGCTGTGTGGATGGCAGTCTCTCCTGCTGTCACCTCATTCAAAATACAGTAGGCCTCTGCCTACACCCTCCTATTTCCTGGGCTTCAACACAGCCAGTTGTAGTTCGGAAGTGCCGTCCACACGGAAAGAGATACTTGCTCCCGTGTCTCAGTGGGGTTCAGTAACGTCAGCTGATCCCCTGCTGTGTGGATGGCAGTCTCTCCTGCTGTAAACTCATTCAAAATACAGTAGGCCTCTGCCTACACCCTCCTATTTCCTGGGCTTCAACACAGCCAGTTGTAGTTCGGAAGTGCCGTCCACACGGAAAGAGATACTTGCTCCTGTGTCTCAGTGGGGTTCAGTAATGTCAGCTGATCCCCTGCTGTGTGGATGGCAGTCTCTCCTGCTGTCACCTCATTCAAAATACAGTAGGCCTCTGCCTACACCCTCCTATTTCCTGGGCTTCAACACAGCCAGTTGTAGTTCGGAAGTGCCGTCCACACGGAAAGAGATACTTGCTCCCGTGTCTCAGTGGGGTTCAGTTAAGTCAGCTGATCCCCTGCTGTGTGGATGGCAGTCTCTCCTGCTGTAAACTCATTCAAAATACAGTAGGCCTCTGCCTACACCCTCCTATTTCCTGGGCTTCAACACAGCCAGTTGTAGTTCGGAAGTGCCGTCCACACGGAAAGAGATTCTTGCTCCCGTGTCTCAGTGGGGTTCAGTAATGTCAGCTGATCCTCTGCTGTGTGGATGGCAGTCTCTCCTGCTGTCACCTCATTCAAAATACAGTAGGCCTCTGCCTACACCCTCCTATTTCCTGGGCTTCAACACAGCCAGTTGTAGTTCGGAAGTGCCGTCCACACGGAAAGAGATACTTGCTCCCGTGTCTCAGTGGGGTTCAGTAACGTCAGCTGATCCCCTGCTGTGTGGATGGCAGTCTCTCCTGCTGTCACCTCATTCAAAATACAGTAGGCCTCTGCCTACACCCTCCTATTTCCTGGGCTTCAACACAGCCAGTTGTAGTTCGGAAGTGCCGTCCACACGGAAAGAGATACTTGCTCCCGTGTCTCAGTGGGGTTCAGTAATGTCAGCTGATCCCCTGCTGTGTGGATGGCAAAGTCTCCTGCTGCCTACACAGTCGTACCACTACTGATTTTTAACCGTGCTCCAATTAGGCCTGTGGCTCCACTGTCTCTCGTATTTCCCCTGTCCTCCAACCCTGCCAGTTACAGCTCCGAAGTGGCGTCTGCACAATCCACACTTGTTCCTGTGTTACAGGTGTTCAGTCCGGTCAGTTAATCCCCTGATGTGTGTCCGGCAATGTCGCCTGCTCTGTCCACATTCCCATTATGGGAATGTGGACAGAGCAGGCGACATTGCCGGACACACATCAGGGGATTAACTGACCGGACTGAACACCTGTAACACAGGAACAAGTGTGGATTGTGCAGACGCCACTTCGGAGCTGTAACTGGCGGGGTTGGAGGACAGGGGAAATACGAAAATCAGTGAAGCCACAGGCCTAAGTGGAGCTTGGTTCAAATTAGTAGTCTACAACCGATCTTAAAATTTCTTCAATGCAGCCTAAGCCTGCTCCGTGCTTGTCCCTGGGCTTCAACACAGCCAGTTGTTGCTCGGAAGTGCCGTCTTCACAGAGTAAAACACTAGCTCCTGTGTTTGTGGGGTTCAGTAACGTCAGCTGTTCCCCTGCTGTTTTGATGGCAATCTGTCCTGCTGCCTCCCAATTGACAGCACATCAGGCCTCAGCCTGCTAAGTGCTTGTCCTGGGCTCCAACATCGCCAGTTGCTGCTCATAACTGACTTTGGCATGGGTACTCCCTCCTGCCCAGCTTGGTTCCAGCCCTGCCTGCTGTTTCCGGGAAGTGTCAATGTCAGTTTGCCACCCCAAGTTGCCATGTCGTGTTGCGGTTGGGTTAGCCGAGGCTAGGGTGCCAGCAGTTTAGGTGCTTCCTATGTGGACTGCGGGTTCTGGTAAGAAAGGTTTGTTCCATAGTGCCAGTAGGACAAGCACCCCCTGTAGGACTGTGTGATTCGGCAACTGCGGCCAGCTTGCGGCATGCCAACTTTGCTTTTCAGGGGTAACTTCTGATACCCCTCCGGGTTCCAGCACCGTCAGCTGGTTCTCATCAGAGCCTTTGGCCTAGGTGCCTCCATCTCGGTATCCGAGTTCCGGCAACGTCTGCTGGTCCTTGGTAGTGCTTTGTAGCACAGGTACCTCCTGCTTAGTAACCGGGTTCCAGCACCGTCAGCTGGTCCTCGGTTGTGCCATTGGCTCTTATTCCTTCTGCTGCCCCTCCGGGTGCCAGCACTGTCAGCTGGTCCTCGCTATTTCCATTTGCTCTTGCAGCTTATGCTACCCCTCCGGGTTCCAGCACCGTCAGCTGGTTCTCGTCAGAGCCTTTGGCCTAGGTGCCTCCATCTCGGTATCCGAGTTCCGGCAACGTCTGCTGGTCCTTGGTAGTGCTTTGTAGCACAGGTACCTCCTGCTTAGTAACCGGGTTCCAGCACCGTCAGCTGGTCCTCGGTAGTGCCATTGGCTCTTGTTCCTTCTGCTGCCCCTCCGGGTGCCAGTACCGTCAGCTGGTTCAAGAGGACAAAGAACAGGAAGACAACCACCAAGATGCAGAACAACAAGAGAGAGAAGACAAAGAAGCATAAAAAAAACAAAGCAGAAGAACATTAAGCATAAGACTAATACTCTGAGCAAATGATATTATCTTATTTATAAGCAGAAGAAGACTAAGCAGTGTATGGGGGTGAGTCCGTTCCTCCTCGTGGTGCCCCTGGAAAAGGCCTGCTGCTGCAGGCCAAACTGAACGCGGACAAATCCTGTTGTAAATACAGGCAGAACGGAAGGTGTAAACTTCTAACTTTTCTAGATAACAACTACAGGAATGCCTGACACAAACAAGAATATGATGAAGAAGAATAGGAAGAAGATGAAGAAGCTGAATATGTAGAATAATAATTGTTGAATAAGAAGAATATGAAGAATGTAAGAAAAGGAAGAAGAAGAAGAAGAAGAAGAAGAAGAATGTAAAAAAAGGAAGTAGAAGAAGAAGAAGAAGAATGTAAAAAAAGGAATAAGAAGAAGAATGTAAAAAAAGGAAGTAGAAGAAGAAGAAGAAGAATGTAAAAAAAGGAAGTAGAAGAAGAAGAAGAAGAATGTAAAAAAAGGAAGTAGAAGAAGAAGAAGAAGAATGTAAAAAAAGGAAGTAGAAGAAGAAGACATACATGTCTGGCAAAATATAAATGAGGCTAACATAGTCAATATCTTTGTAACTCCTAACATCTTTAAAAAAAAAGTTTAATTCCTGCTATTCCATTTGATTGGGCTAAACCTCTATGGCTTTAATGTCTCCTCCACCTCCCACAATACATTCTACATTATTCTTAGTTGTTTTTCTTCATGTAGAATTAACCTACAAGGAAAGAAAGGGTTTTTTTTAATTCCGATATTTTGGCCCCATTGACTTGCATTGGTTCCCGGTATCGGAATCGGCGATACCGATACTTTTTTTAAAGATCGGCCGATCCATTCCGATCCGATATTTTCAAGTATCGGCTGGTATCGCTCAACTCTACTAATAAGTCATGTCAGACTAACTTAATTTCCTTCTATGACGGTATCACTGATTGGGTGGATCAAGGAAATGCTGTAGATATAGTATATCTTGACTTCAGCAAAGCATTTGACAAAGTCTCTCATACAATCCTTATTGAAAAAATGATTAAGTATGGAATGGACAAGGCAACTGTTAGGTGGATTCATAACTGGCTTAGTGATCGGACCCAAAGAGTGGTCGTAAATGGCTGCACATCCAGTTGGAAGAATGTCTCAAGTGGGGTACCACAGGGCTCTGTCCTGGGCCCTGTATTGTTCAACATCTTTATCAACGATTTAGATGAAGGAATTGAGGGTAAACTGATTAAATTTGCTGATGACACAAAGCTAGGAGGGATAGCTAATACTAGAGAAGAGAGAGAGAGGATTCAAAAAGATTTAAATAAACTGGAGAAGTGGGCAGCAACTAACAGAATGGTTTTTAACAGGGAGAAATGCAAAGTACTACATCTGGGCAATAAAAATGGAAAAAGCATATATAGAATGGGAGGAATAGGGCTAAGTGACAGCACATGTGAAAAAGACTTGGGTATACTAATAGATCACAGACTGAATATGAGTCAACAGTGTGATGCAGCAGCAAAAAAGGCAAATGCAATTCTAGGATGTATTAACAGAAGCATACAGTCTAGATCACGTGAAGTCATTATTTCCCTCTACTCCTCTTTGGTCAGACCTCATCTGGAATATTGTGTCCAGTTTTGGGCACCACATTTTAAAAAAGACATCAACAAACTGGAGCAAGTTCAGAAAAGAGCGACCAGAATGGTGACCGGTCTGCAAACCCTGTCTTTTGAGGAAAGGTTGCAGGATTTGGGAATGTTTAGTTTGCAAAAGAGAAGACTGAGAGGAGACTTAATAGCTGTCTACAAATATCTAAAGGGCCGTCACATTGTAGAAGGATCAACTTTATTCTCATTTGCACAAGGAAAGACTAGAAGCAATGGGATGAAACTGAATGGGAGGAGACACAGATTAGATATTAGAAAAAACTTTTTGACAGTTAGAGTGATCAATGAGTGGAACAGGCTGCCACGAGAAGTGGTGAGTTCTCCTTCAATGGAAGTCTTCAAACAGAGGCTGGACAGACATCTGACTGGGATGATTTAGTGAATCCTGCTTTGAGCAGGGGGTTGGACCAGATGGCCCAGGAGGTCCCTTCCAACTCTACGATTCTATGATTCTATGATTCTAAATGGGGCCCATTATGTTTGGAGCATTATTTGGGCCCATAAGACAGTAGAGCTTCGTCCATGGGGACCAACATATACTGTAGCATTATGTGGAGCTCATCATATACTGTTTCAAACATTATATGGGACCAATGATTCTGTATGGAGAAATAGATGGGCCTCGTCATGACATGTAAAAAGTGAGGTATTTTTCATTGTACTATACCGCTATTTCTCTGCCGTATCGGAGCATGATGAGTTGTGGTATGTGTTAAAGGGGCACTCTTTCGCCCAGGGCACATGAAAACCTGGAGCCAGGCCTCCCCCCCCACAGTCTGTAGCCAAATAACCCCCATTTTTCAGTGCGTAACTTGTATTATGAAGTTAATTATGGTTGACAAGCTTAAGTAAGAAGAATTGATGCTTTTGGCATTCAAATGGGCACTGTTGGTGTGTTTCCTGTCCTCCTCTCACTGCCGACTTTTATTCCCCATTGACTTACATTGGGTGTCGTGTTTCGGGACGACCCCGACTTTTCCAAAAGTCGGGTCGAGCAAGATCGTCCGATTATAGGGAAAAGTCGGGGTCGTTTCACGAAACGAAACGCGACCCTAAAAAACCAAAAGTCGCTCAACTCTACTAGAGACAGTGGAGCCAGAGGCCTAATTGGAGCACGGTTAAAAATCAGTAGTAGTGTGAATGTGGAGGCAGCAGTAGACATTGCCGTCTACACAGCAGGGGAGCAACTGGTGTTTCTGAACCCCACTTTCACAGGAGCTAGTATTTTTCACTGTGCAGAGGGCACTTCTGAGCAACAACTGGCTGTGTTGAAGCCCAGGGATTACAGTTCAGGTGGTAGAAACATGAACACAACAGGAGACCAGGATACTGTTGCCAACCAATTATTTATTCTGGAAGAGGACTGGCAAATTCTGGCGAGATCCAGGCCTTGATCATTTTCAGAAAAGTAAGCCGGTCAACGTTATCGGAGAATAGTCGCGTGCGACGGTCTGTTAGTACACCACCTGCGGCACTAAAGACGCGTTCCGATAATACACTGGCAGCAGGGCAAGCCAGCACCTCCAATGCATACTGGCTAAGCTCTGGCTATGTATCCAGCTTAGAGTCCCAAAACTTGAAGGGGGAAGAGCCATCTGGGAGTACACTGACAGGGCAAGACATGTAGTCTGTCACCATCTGACGGAAACGTTGCTTCCTGCTGACTGGAGCCATCTGTGATGGTGTAGACATTTGTGGCGGGCACACAAAACTTTGCCACATTTGGGCCATACTGGTCTTGCCTTGTGCTGAGGCGTTGCCTCTGCTCCCTCTTTGTGCAGAGCTTCCTCCACTGCCTCGATGAACAGAGCTGCTTTGTAAAGCACTTGCAGCACTGCTCTCGGGTGGAATGGAGAACATGATGGAATGCGCCAGTGTGTCTTGGCACTCCTGCATTTTACGCTCCCGGTTCAACGGTGTTATGAGGCTTTGTAAGCTGTCCCGGTAGCGAGGATCTAGGAGGGTGTACACCCAATAATCAGCCGTGTTGAGAATGTGGGCGATGCGGCGGTCATTTCTCAGGCACTGCAGCATGAAATCAACCATGTGCTGCAGACTCCCAACTGCCCAAGAAACACTGTCCCCTGCTTGAGGCGTCATCTCTGCCTGCTCTGCATCACCCCACCCTCGCTGTACATACTGACTAGAGCATTGTGTACCTCCCTCCTCTGGAGAGATGTCTTCCTCCTCCATTGACTCCTCCTCATCCTCCTCACAAAGTGTCCCCTGGATAGGCCTTTGTGAGGAACCACGTAGCGCAGACTGTCCAGAAGCAGATGGCATTTGTGACTCCTCATCCTCAGCCTCTTCCAAAACCTCCTCCCTTAGTGCTTGCAGTGTTTTTTGAAGCAGGCAGATAAGGGGGACAGTCATGCTGACTAGTGCATCATCTGCACTCGCCATCCGCGTGGAATCATCGAAGGCACTCAAAACGAGGCAGATGTTCTTC